>NC_142039.1:67435597-68100597 GCF_982192425.1 Myodes glareolus
GCTTGCATGGCATCCCCTTTCCTGAGTCACTGGTACAGCTCCCAGGTATCAGTCTTCTATGATTGTGCTAAGCAGCTGTTGTCCCCAGAGGTCTCAGACTTTCCTTCCACCTGTTGGTCATTTTGCTACCTGGTTTTAAGGTCTGTACAGACCCTACCAAAACACCTAAACCTGAATCCTTGGTGATGGGGGTTTGGGAGGACCCTGGACATCACCACTATGTACAAAGTCCTTAGGAGTTTGAATGTGCACTTGGGACTGAGAAGGGCCTCCTGGGAGTTTGTACTCAGGGACCTTGTTTGTGTTTTTAAGAGGGGTGTGAGCTTGGCCACCTGTTAAGTACCTTGGGTCCAGGATGCCCTGAGGGCCAGAGTCAGGTGCAATTCTGAACCCATCGGCCTGCCTTCAGGACACAGTGTGGCCACCCTGAGGTCAGAAGGTTGGAATAATTTTAAGGTCAGAGCTTTGCAACTGATAAAGGCAGAGGCCTGCATGCAAACTATGCAGCCTCCATCCAGAGATGGGGTTATGGGAACACCTAAGCACCAGATGTTACAGCCAAGAAGCCTGTGTCTTCTTACAGCAGGGGCTGAGATGGCATAGGCCAGTCTCCCACCATCTTCAGTCCAGACCCCTAGGACTGGTGCTGCGGTGGAGACAGAAAACTGCAACAGCACTCCCTGGTTTGACCATGAGCTGCAGGACGGAGGCCATCTTGGGCACTGAAACTTTTTCTTTTCCCTGGGATTTGGAGGGACAGGTGTGCCGTCTGCTTGCTGGGCAGGTTGTCTTGAGGCTCATAAAACCTACTGCCAGCGGTATGGGCTTCCTCATGATCAAATGAAGGAAGCTGCCTTTTGGAAGAGAGTGTGGGCAGAGCTGGCCTGGTGGTGACTCTGGTTCTTGAAGTGGCTCAAGCGCACGAGCCCGGTTCTGTGCAAAGTGGAAGGGGCGCCAGGGGAAACAGGGCGAGTGACAAGCCACTGCTTTGCTGCACATGACTTAGAAATGAACACCTCTGTCCTGCTGGGGGAACCCCTCTGTCCCTGGTGTCGTAACCCCTAGAAGTTCGCTCTGTGTACCTGAGTCTGATGGAGGTGTTGGCTGTGAGCAACCTTGTGCACTTGCAGGTGTCTCTTGGGGATTTTCTGTCTGTGAAGAGGCACTGTGGACACCAGGAAAGCTGAAGAAGCCCAACCTTTGCGCTTGACAGCACGTCCTGCTGGTCCACCCCACTTGAGTGCGGAGGACAAACGTGCAGGGAGAAGGGATACGCAATAGATAATCTGGCTCTCTCTACACAACCCTGTCTGCCCTGAAACTCACTATGGAGACCAGACTGGCTTTGCTCTCACAAGTATCCACCTGCCTCTGCCTCCTTAGTACTGGGACTAAAGGCGTGTGCCACCATGCCCAGTCAGTCACTGCTGTTCTTAACAAGGTCATTTCAACTCGCGTGAGTATTTTCAAATGGCCGGGACCTAGTTTTTTCTCCATTGTGTGACACAATACCTTGACAAAAGCAACTTATGGGAGGAAAGTTTGACTTTTGAGCTCACAGATCCTGGTTATAGCCTGTCATTGTCAAGGCGGCAGAGATTTGAAGTGGTGAGTCTCAGCATATCCGGAGTCAGGAGCAGAGAGAATGGACGCATGCATGCTTGCCAGAGCTCAGACCTCTCTCCTTTCCACTCATTCCAGGACCCAGCCCATGAGGTGGAGCTACCCGCGTTTGGGGTGGCTCTTTCTACCCCAGTTCTGTCAAGCTAAGACGACCCCTCACAGCTATGTCCGCAGACTGACCTTGTCTGCACAACTCCTTCTTGAGACCATCTTTCCCGACGAAGCAAGGTGGTGCCAAGCCGACAATTTTAATCACTGTACTCAGTTTCTGGTGACCTAGTCAGGACTGAATGGGCATCTTTTGTGAGTTCCTTCACCCATTCTTGGCCTCTCTAGAACTTCTTCTTCAGTAGGAGGGTACCCCCATTGCTGGGGGCAGTGGAGACTTTCTCGCTGTCTTGGAAGATGTTGCTTAATGAGATAAAGCAGGTAAGGAAGGACAGACACTCCAGGGAGCCACTCATGCATAAACGTAGAAAAGGTGAAAGAATACAAACAGAGCCATGCGAGGTCACCCAGAAGAGAGCCAACAAATGAGATGCTGGTTAAACGACATGAAATTTGGTTAGGCCACAGCAGTGAATCCAAGAGTTCTGTGGCTAATCTTGGTGACTGCAATTACTGACAAAACATCGAATCTTTGAAAATCGCTCAGAGAGTAGATGTGAAGTGTTTCATTGATTGATCATGTTTCTGTCTGTGTCCTCGACACTGTGTGTCTTCCTCTATCTTTCTCTACCTTGCTCGTCTCGAACTCACAGAGATCCCCCTGCCTCTGCTTTCCGAGTGCTGGGATTAAAGGCATGCTTCACCACTGCCCGGTTTTTCTCTCTCTACCATATTTGTTGGGACAGGATCTCGCCAGGCTCTTACTGCTTCAGCTAGGTTGACTGGCCAGCAAGTCACAGGGATCCTCCTGTCTCCACCTTTGCTGAGTTGGGATTACAGGTGTTACCCCATGTCTGGGTTTTTGCATAAGTTCTGGGACTCTGAACCCAGGTCTTCAGTCCTGTGCATTCTGCATGTTAAGGGCTGAGCCATTTCCTCATGTCGGATGCTAAGTGTTGCTGTACAAAAAATAAGTATAGGAACTGAGACAGCTTGATGGGGTCAACCTGCAATGTCCCGCTGCACATTGGAAAAAAGTAGCTTTTCCTTATCAACTTATATCAAGATACTTTAAAACTTGTTTATTTATTTATCCATTTATTTATTTGGGTGTGCATGTGTAGGAGGAGGTCAGAGGACAAGCTGTGTGTGTTGGGGCTCAAATATCTCCTCTAACCATGTGAATTCTGAGGGTTGAACCCAGGTTGTCAGACCTGGCAATAAGTACCTTCACCTGCTGAGCCATCTTGTCAATCCCTATAAATTAATTTTTTTCTTTTATTGAAAATAAATTTCTTTTATACAATGATTTTTTTAAAAGGAAAGAATGAGAGAGAAAGAGAGAGAGAGAGAGAGAGAGAGAGAGAGAGAGAGAGAGCACGCTGGCAGAGACAATGTCTTTCATGTGCTACCTTAGATTTGGTGGCTTCTGTGATTGAGGCTGCGCCCTGGTGATGCTCCTGATCACTTAGCTCCTCCATCTGCCTCATGGGCTGGAGAGAGGGGCAGGGGGTCAGGGTTTATTTTTTTGGATCACAGGGCACTGGAGGCCTCTGCACAAAGGCCCAGCTGCTGGGGACAACAAGGGTAGGAGCCTGTCTGTGAGGCTCTGGCCTCTGGCGTCTTGGGAGGCAGGTGAGAAAGCTGACCCCAGGCTTGCCCACCCCCAGCCAATGCAGGCAGCTCTAGTCACGTGAGCCTGGGTGGGAGGGAGCATCTGCTACCAGTGCAGATGTGGCCTAGAGGGAGGACGCTCAGGAAGCTGCCCACCGCCCTCCCATTGCTTGCTGCTGCAGCTGCTACTGCTTTTGTGGACTTCAGGGGTGTCCTGTGGACGGCCACCCTCTTCCCCAACCCTCTACATCCAGGTTGCTCTGCCCTGTAAAATATTGGTATAAGCTTGAAGCCCAAGCAGATGGTAATAGCCCTAGAGTTTTTAAATAAAAAAATAAAATCTAAGCTAGGTTTAGCGGCATTTCCAAGGACTGAGGCAAGATCACTAGGCCCAGGAGTTAAGGACCAGCCTGGGCAACACAATGAGATCCTTTCTAAAAACAAAAGACAGAATAAGTAGGGTCTTGTGGGGCAGGCTCGACATCCCAGCTTTCCAGGGAATTCCAGAGAATGTAGGACTTCACAGTCCAGGCCAGGCTGAGTGACAGGGTGAGTTCAAGACCATCCCGGATATCTTAGGGAGAGCCCGACTTGAAACAAGAGATAAAAGAGAATTGGGGGACATAGAACAGCAGTGGAGCTCTTGCTTATTATGTCCTGATATCTATGGTGGCGGAGGCAGCAGCAGCAACAACAACAACAATAACAAATGTCGAACAAGCAGAGCCCATAGGAGACAGACTTCAAACATGGTTCTCCATCAAAGTCAGACAGGGCCAGGGGAATAGGGGCAGCACTCACTTAGCCTCTGAGTGTCAGTTTTCTTATCTGAATCTGGGGAACAGGGACAGCATCACTCCCCATTTCAGTACAAGCCAGCTGCCTAGAACCATGTATGCCTCCCCATAACACTAATGCTTGTCCTTGGGAAGAATAAGGGTGCTGGAAATCAAGGCTGTGCAAGACAGTCTTCCGCCGGTGCTTGTCCTTGGATATGGTTTGACACATGTAAACACCCAGGTCCAGGGAACTGAGGAAATACATGGCAGTGAAGCCACAGTGAAGGAAAGAGAGTCCTCATTTTCCAAGCTGTCTCTCACTCTCTGAGAATGCGCTTGACTTAGCAGCTGTGTGCGCAGGGTCTCAGGAAAGGTGTGCGGGCAGGAAATGCCACTCTGGGGTGGCATTGCTGTGGACGCCACTTTTGATCCTGTAGGGATCCTGAGCTGGAAATGCTGGGGTTCTCACTCAGGGCAGGGCAGGGCAGTCACAGGTTTGGGGTGTGTGGGAAGACAGGCTTCCCACAGCGTGGAGGGGAGAGAGAGCGAGGGGTTGCCTGTGGGTGTGACCAGCACGGGATGCTTCTGGATGCAGGGCAACATGGGAGCTCCAGCGTGGCTGAGGCTGGGAGCCAAAGCCTTGGTGACACCACACGACACAGGGCTGTCAGCAGCTTGCCGGCTACTCTCTCTCAAGATTGTCTTCTCAGGGGCTCAGGTGTCACCCCAAGGTACCTCACTCGCCTTCATCCTCTAAGAAACATCACCACCCTTGAAACTGAGGCAGGACCCAAGGGTTACAGCTGTATTCATACCAGAACAAGCTCCAGGAGGAACTCAGCTCCTGCACTTTAAAACCTGTTTTCAGTTTTCCGATCAGGAAAGCACATACTGTGCCCTCTAAGCCTCCCAGCCAGGGGCTAATTACACTGCAGTGTCCCCATTGTTCCTGGGGAAACAGAACCCAGTGTGCTCCTGGCAGGTTAGGGCACCAGTAGAACCCCTTTCTTGGGGCCGAAGTGCTTCTCGCCAATAGCCTGGCATATGCTTGGCCAATGGCTCAGGACTGGCAGTGCTTGAGAGGATCTGTGTGGTACAAGCCGGAAAAGACAGTATCTCCCTAGCAAAGTGCGCTTCCGCTCCAGAGCTGCCTCTCCATGTAGGCACACTCTGCTGGAGAGTTGATGCCTTGCCTTCTCATTCTCCTACCTTCCGTGGACCACAGCAGACAAGTTTAGCCCACCATGTGCCTCTATCTCTACCAGGTCTGGTTGTGCTACGCCCACTCACTGTAGTGGTTCCCTGGCACCCCTCCCTCTGAGTTGGGAAGGCTATCTCCTCCCCCTGAACATCTAGGCCACCTTCAGTACTGGCACACACATGATATGTCACAGAAGTGAGGTTCCTGACTCCTGCAGGATCTTCATTGGCAGCTGACACGTACTCGCTGATCTCCCAAACTCGCATGTAATGTGTCCTACAGCCAGTGGATTCCATTTAGTGAGGATACCATGGATGCCATATGGTGGTTGTCATACTGTGAGAAGTGGAAGTTTATCTGTGGGGAAAGAGCAACATGGCAGGGTCTTGTACTGCCTGAGGAGACCCTTGCCCAGTCCTCTGAAGCTCCAGCTGCTATTGGTCACACTGCACAGAGCTCGGGACCACAGCTCGCCTGAGCCTCCCTAAAGTTTTGGGATGACTTAGTCCTCTGTGACCAGCATTTGGCTCACCTGATGCTCTCAGTTAGCCTTCCTTCTCCTTAGGAAGCTTCACGCTTCTGTCTGGCCAGTGATCACAGTCAGCCGGTTGCCCCTTGAGCAGACAATTCAGCTCCCCGAGCTCAAGGCCTCTTCAGCTTGCCGATGAGAGTGCCAAGCCCCGTGCCTACTTACTTACCAGCGTCTTCTTTCTTTCTTTCTTTCTTTCTTTCTTTCTTTCTTTCTTTCTTTCTTTCTTTCTTTCTTACACTTCCTCTCTACTTTCAAAGGACTTGCAGGTGCCTTGGCACACTCCCGTAAGAAGTTAAAATGAAGCGGAGACATTGGCAGACTAGTAGACAAGTGGAGGGTAGAAACGGCAGGATACACCAGGAACCCGATGGGGAGCAACACTGGCTCCCAGAAGGGCATCAGTTCTTAATTTGTAGAAGAAGGCAGCACCCATCTTTAGGACCGGCCAGTTGACTTCCTGGCATTGTTGGTGGGAACGGTGAAGTGCCTGAGTCCATGTTCCCGATGGCACTGGAAAAAAAAAAAAGCGCAGCCTTCCGTATTTCCAGGAGTTTGCTTTGGAAAAGAAAGGCTGTGCTTTTGCTGTTGTTGTTTTTGAACTTGGCAATTTTCAGTGCCATTGCATAGTCAGAACTTGGGGCAACATCTTTACTTCTCCTCTGGGCACAGCGTATCTCTTGGCAGCTGGAGGGAGCCCAGGAAAGCTGGGAGACAGAGTCTGCCTGGGCAGTACGTCCCCTCTGGATCTCGGGAGCCTTAGTTATACTTTTGGCAGGAACACAGTGGTGTCCCGAGAGTGCCAGGGGCAGATTTTCTGTGCTTGTTGATGGAGGCCAGATCCACGTGCCCTGGGGCCTCCACACGGGCAAAATGCTGACATTTTGTTCTGGAAGCGCCATCTGAGCTTCAGATCAGCACCTGCTTCTCGACCTCAGGTCTGTGGGGCTGGAAGAGCCACCTGGTATCAAATGGATTTCTTCAGGAACTGATCTGATCTGTGAGTCTACAGCTGCGGGCTGGAGAGGGGGTGGGACTCTCGGGGTAAGGGGTTGCTAAGGGTCTGGCCACACTTTTCAAGCACTAGTTACATATTCCTGTTGGTCATGGGGCTAAAACAGTTTTTCCATCTGAAATACAGACACCATAGGATGTATGTTCATTTTTCTTCTTCCATGCGCCTGAAGCTTTGTTCTCTGATCTTGCTTTCTAGGGCAGACCCTTGCCGTCGGTGGGAGGTTTCCCTGTGCGGTTTAGCCCCATCTGCCCTGGTTCCTTCAGCTGTGTCAGCTCATGGAGAGATTCTGCACGGGGGAACCTGGAGATTTTCTCCGCGTCCCTGTGTCGGCAACATGTATACTGGGTCACTCAGTTCTGCCTCCCTTGAGGTTATCCCACAGGTCAGCCTTGCACCGAGTCCAGGGACAGGAACAGACTCCAGGCACCACGGAGGCTGAACTATATATCTATGCAGTATAGTGATCCAGCTCTTGATCTGCAGGGAAACAGGACAGAGGTTTTGTTCTCCAGGATGTACACCAGTCGCAAGAATGGCTTTTCTCCTTCCCACTATAACCTGGTCTCCTCCCCAGGTCCACCTCTGATGTCTCTACCCAGGATCAGCTCAGTGACCCCACCTGAAGCCTCAGTGGGGGCCACCTGCCAGCATCTACACCCTGGGTGGTGCCAAAGTCTGTGGAGGTGTCCAGGAAACGGCCCAGTGGCATGTGATTGGCATGTTAGTAGCAAAGTTACGGTTGTGAAGGAACAGCAAAACTATTTTGTGGTTGGGGATCAGCACAACGTGAGGAACTGTGTTCGCAGCGTTAGGAAGGTTGAGAACCACTGCTGTGAAGAATGGCATCAAGCCTTGCTTTAGAAGCTAAGGAAAACAGAAACAGAAATCATGTGTGGTATGCGTGTATGAGCACATTAGTGCAGGCGTGAGGGTACGTGGAAACCAGAGGTTGACACCCTCTATTGTTCAGAGAGGCTCTCTGATTTGTTTGTTTGTTTGTTTGTCTTCTTTTATGAGACAGGGCCTCTCACTGGACCCAGAACTAAATGCTAGGCTCTGGGAAGGAGGAAGAGTAAGTCGGGGAAACCTTCGCTTTCCAGTGTGGAAGTCAGGGTGTCACAGCCCTCGGGCCTGTGAGCTGAGATGTGCAAGTCAGAGGCACGGAAAGTCACGGGTTCCAGGAATTGCTGCAGTCTCTTCTAGGAGGAGGAAATGATGGGGCGAGATGCCTTCCTTCTCATCCTGAGCTCATTTTGTGTCCTTGGCTATTGGGGAAGAGAAATAAAAATGAAAAGAAACATTGATAGGGAACCTGGAAGGCTTAGAAAAACATAAAAGAAAAATTAGTCGCAATAATTTTCAAGTCTGTGGCTCACAGAAATTATTGCTCAGGTTCATGATTTTTCTCATTGTTGGCATATTCCATTATGTCAATTTTTTATCAATTTCTGACATATATATTATATGTGCGCATACGTACATGAGCATACACCAAATTGTCTTGCTCTTTTATGACCTCAGCACTGTCCTGATCCAAAACTGGCTTCCCTTCCCCCAGTTTCATCAGGACAGGGCTCCTCTCTCCATGGCCCTGCTCCAGGGGATAGTTGCCTGCTCTTCCCTCTCCTGCTCTCCCCTCTCCTGCTCTCCCCTCTCCTGCTCTCCCCTCTCCTGCTCTCCCCTCTCCTGCTCTCCCCTCTCCTGCTCTCCCCTCTCCTGCTCTTCCCTCTCCTGCTCTCCTCTCTCCTGCTCTCCCCTCTCCTGCTCTCCCCTCTCCTGCTCTCCCCTCTCCTGCTCTCTCCTCTCCTGCTCTCCCCTCTCCTGCTCTCCCTTCTCTGGCTCCGCTCACCCTCACCACGCCTCTTTCAGTAACGCAGGGGTCTTCACTTTCTATTGTGCCTCCTGCATGTTTGATCATCCGCCTCTCTATCTGCCTTCTTCATCAGTGGAGGGCCACTGGTGCCCCTATCCCTTGCCCACCAGTATGGTTGGTGACTTATGTACATGGTGCCTGAAGGTATTGTCTTGCAGGGAGAGTTCTGCCTGTGTTCTTTCTTCTCTGTCTTATGAAATAAAAATGAGAGTATTTAGTACTAGCCCCTTATTATTGGGGAAAAAAAAAATCCCTGCCTGACCCCCACAGCACAGTCACAATAGGGCACTACTGGCTGCAGCATTTGAATAAGATAGGAAAGGGGCTTTTTTTCTTTTCTTCTTTTAAAAAGACAGGATCACAATGTGTATCCCTGGCTGGCTTCAAACTCACGAGATCCATCTTTCTCTCCCTCCTGAGTGCTGGGACTGTCTAACGCTGTGTGCCGCTGTACCTGGCTTCTTTGGGATTTGAAATTTAAATTTACTATGTCTCTGGTTAGGAAACCCAGGATTGGTATCTTTGATTAGGAAAATGACCTTTAAACACTTGGGGTGTTACTACTTGCCTATCACCTCCCTACCAGGGGAGGTAGAGGCAGGAAGGTCAGAAGTTTAAGGCCATCATCCTCAGGTACAGAGTGAGTTTCAGCCTGGGCTACACGCGGCCCTGTCATAACAGCAAAGCAAAGCAAAACAAACGAAAATGAAGACGGAGAAGATGGTTCAGCAGGTAAAGGCTCTTGCTACCATGATGTCCTCAGTTTGATCCATGGGACCCACATAGTAGACGGAGAGAAGGGATTCCTGCAAACTGCCCTTTGACCTTCACAAGCGTGCTTTGGCACCTGCACCCTCACACTTGTGCTTGTGCATAAGTGCACACACAGAATAAATGAGTATGTGTAATAATAACAAAACATCAGAAACAAGCTGAAAATGTAACCTTCAGAAACAGCCTGCAAGGGTCAGACTGTGCCTCGCTCACAGTGTGCCGTCAAGAGGTTTTCCCAGCCCTTTGAGATGAAATGCTTGAGACAGGCACTGGTTGAAGAAAAAAGGTTTATTTAAACTACAGTTTTGAAGTCTAAAATGGGGTAGGGCCAATGCTTCAGTCTCCAGTAGGACATCACAGCAGGAGAGCATTTGAAAAGAAGATATCCCATTTGGGGGCTCGGGTGGGACAGAGTTTCTCTGTGTAGCCGTGACTGTCCTAGAACTCACCATGTAGACCTTGAACTCAGAGATCTGCCCGCCTCTGCCTCCCAAGTGCTGGGATTAAAGACATCTGTCACCATGCCTGGCAAGAGATCACATCTCTTTTTCCTTTTTTAAAAATAATTTATTTAACTTTTTGATTTTTATTTTATGTGCACTGGTGTGAAGGTGTCAGATCCCCTGAAACTGGAGTTAAAGACAGTTGTGAGCCGTCATGTGGGTGCTGGATATTGAACCTGGGTCCTCTGGAAGAGCAGCCAGTGCTCTTAACTGCGGAGCCATTTCCCCAGCCCCAAGAGATCACATCCTAAGACAGAAGGCCAGAGTTCAAGTGCTCTGGACAGCCGTCTTTCTCTGTCTACCCCTCACTCCTGACACCGATATGACTTGCACTATCCACTTCCACGATCCAGCAGTGACTCACCAGGACTCTGCCGCTCAAAGGTCCTCCCACTTCCTACACAACTGCCCTGGGATCCAAGCTTCCCAAACAGACCACACGGAACCTCATTAATGCAAGTCTCATTAAGGACACCAAAGGCATCAGAGCTGAACATTCCACGGTCCCTTGGCCTTGGGCCCTGGCTAATGAGCGGCTCTTCAACAACCTTCAGTTGGGTTTCCAGGGTGCTCCAAACTCTGCCGTTGTATATCTTACACTGAGAAGCTTGCAGGGCAGGACGGTCCCGCTCCAAGAAGACCCCAGCACTTGTTGCTACCTGGCTTTCTTTCTGAGGTTGGTGGAGCCAGCGCTGAAGTGGGGGTGGAAGACAGTGTGATGCTAAGAAGACAGGAAGTGAGGAGCATCCTGCAGAGCACCGTGGGGGTGTGGCAGGAACGCAAAGCCCTTTAAAGGTGATGCCCCCGGGGACAGGGCTGTAATTTCCCGTGGTGAGGTTAGCAGAGCCTTTCTTAGAAAAATTCAGTTTGCCTGAGCCTCGAAGACCTGGGGGGAGTCCAGGGGAGGAGCTGTATGGAGCTGGCAGCCTGGTAGAAAACTGGGCCCTACTGGCCTCGCTTGATGGCAGCTGCCCAGGTACTTGATGTGGGTGTCTAGCCCTGGTAGCAATGCCCTGTGGCGGAGGCCACCCATCTGGAATAGCCCACGTGGAGGTCCATCTGGCTCCCCATCAGGGAAGGCTCAAAGGACATGGTCTTGAGTGCTTCAGTGTGAGCCCGTATCGGTCTCCTTTCTGGATGACTCCCTCGGCTCAACTCGGAGGCCGGCTGCAGGGTGATTCCCACTTGACCCAGGGGATGCCTGAGAAGCAGTGGTATGTGTGTGGCCTGTGAGTGTGTCATGGGTGCTGTGTGGTACTTCCTGGAACACCGAGTGGGTGTGCCCAGGCTTCTTGGATCTGGTACTGGGGGCCTCACAGTGAGAAGGGTACACAGTTACAGTAATGACTGTGTGTGGCACCGAGTGGGAGGGGAAGTGGGATCCGAGCCACCCACAGCGTTAACGCGGCAGTTCCAACCACCCTTTGGTGAACACACCGGAGAGGATGATGCTAATTCGTGGTGGGGAAATCTCTCCGCACTGAGGTAGTCTGTGTGGGAAAGAGACTTGAGGCTCAGGTGTGCTCCTGTCAGGAAGATCCCTCCGTCTTGTAGCTTAGCTCTGAAGTGTTTCACAAGCATTGATTCCATACCCAGGCCATGGTATTTATTATAAGACGATATCTGCGACTGGAGGATGGCTGAATTGGTAAGGTGTTTGCTATGCAAGCATGAGGACTTGAGTTCAGATCTCTGCCACCACCACCACCACCACCACCACCACCAACAACAACAACAACAACAACAGCAACAAACCAGGTGTGGCCTGGAGGGCTGTGCAGTGGTTAAGAATGCATGCATACTGCTCTTATGGAAAATCCCAATTTCATGCCTAACACTGTCTGTAACTCCCTCTCCAGGGGCATCTGAAGATACCTTTGGCCTCTGCAGGCATCTGCACTCATGTACACAGACACAAACACACACACATGTGAACAGCAATTAAACAAATTTGAAAAAAAAAGCCAGGTGTGTATCTGCACCACAGCCTGGTGTCTGGGGGCAGAGACAGGGAGATCCAGGGGACAGACCCTGTCTTAAAAACAGAATGGAGGGTGGTGGAGGGAGATGCATAGATACTGATCTTTGTACTCCACATGTGCACACATGGGTAAGCTCACCCATTCTTGTATGGGCAAATCTACCTGAGTGCACACACCTATGCAACACACACATATGTAGACAAGCACCCATGCATATACTCATGAACACATACACTCACACACGTGCATACACACAGAGGCACACCCATGCATACACACATGAGCACACACACAGGAACACACATGTACACATGCACAGGTACACTCATGCATGTGCATGCATGCGCGCACACACACACGCATGCACACAGGTTGTTGTACCACAAAGAAAAGTTATTTTTATCTTATAAGTGGCATTATTTAAATAAATATCCAAAGGGGGAAATAATGAATTTTGATGCCTCTACTTTCCTTTAAATTCAGAACAAAGTGCCAAAGAACAGTGGCTCTAACTTCAAAAGGCAAAACTAATAAAACTGAAGAGAGAACAGGTCGTCCCTTGCCGTGGAGGGCACAAACATTTCTTCACCAGGATGTAGAAGATGTGTACAGGGAAAGTTTCCTCAGCAGGGCTCCGCTGAGGCAGGCATTCTGTTGCTCAGGTGGCGTTAGGAGCGTGAAAGGGCAGTGTCAGAGCAGGAGGCATTTGCAAGATGCAAGTGTGACAGAAGGTCTCTTTCCCAGAACACGCAGCGAGCTCTTACGCTACACACTAGCAGGGAAAGACAAAAACGGCCCGGGGAAATAGGGATTGTTCAGAAAAGGACCTGTGTCCTGCAGCCCACACGATGTTTCCAGAGTGGTGTAGTTCTCAGGGTCACGATTAAAGTGAGGTAGAGCTGACAGGGGAGGGGGGGGCAACACCGGGAGAGTCTGGAGTCCCCAAGCCCATCCACTGCTGCTTGGGATCCTCACAGGCACAACTGGTCTTAGAGTATGCCGGGGGGGGGGGTGGGGTGGGGGATGACTCCACTGGGGTCCAGGTCGGGTGGTTGGGAAATTCTAAAAAAAAAAAAAAAGCACAAAGGCTACACAATAGATACACTCCATGCCTCGGTACACAGAACGCAGCTCCATCCAAAGTTCAGCAAACACCTGGAAAACTAAACTGCAAGGGAGTTTAAAATGGGGGATGGACCCAGTGGCAGAGCACCTGCCCAGCTTGCAAGATCCCTTGAGTTTGAGTCCCCATGCTGTAAATAATCCAAAGCAAAAAACATTCTAAGGTCTGAGAAGGGCACCTGGGCAGTTTCTATCAAAACCATTGCAATCCCAGGTCTGCCTCCTGTGCAGAGACTTGGGTGAGATGAGGTCATCCAGGCAGAAAGCACAGTTTTGGAGACGTTAATGTACACTAGTAGGAAGCTGTCTGTCCGTGCTTGGTGTCTTCTACAATGGGCTATCACACTGCCAAAGGAGTCAATCCAGATGTTCATGGTCTGTGGGGGCAGGTGGTCTCCATAGCAACAGGGAAGTTCTGCCACGGTCTGTATGCCCTTACATGTTTTTGTGTCTGGATCATAAGAATGTATCATCTGTACGAACATACAGATAAAAAATAAATTATCATCATAAATTGATATGATTCTGTATTATTTTGCAGCTTGCAATATATGTTTTGCCAGGGTCTTGTCTTCCTGCTTTCTTTGAATTACAGCATCTTAGAGCTGCATGTGTGTGTGTGTGTGTGTGTGTACATGAATGGTATATGTGTGTGTACATGAATGGTATATGTGGATGTGTGCATGTGTTCCAACTTGTGGAAGGGAAAGATTGACATTATAATCAATCACTTTCACTGTAATTTTTTGAGACAGGGATTCTCACGGAACCTGGAGCTCACTGGTTCAGTTAGACAAGATGGTCAGTGAGCTCCAGAAATCTTCCTGACTCTGTCTCCCAGAGCTGGGGTTAAAATGGGCGTTGTCATGCCTGGCTTTTTACCTGAGTTCTGGGGATTGGAAGTCAGGCCCATAGTCTTGCCCTGACCATCCTTCCGGGCCCACCTTAGAGTCCTAACAGTGTCATTAATCTGGTGTACTGCCATTCACTCAGGACATCTAGAGAACTTTCACCTTCTTGAGTCATGTTGTCTCCTGTGACTTCTTTTCTGGAGACTGTCATCTTGGTAATGGGTCCCGGGGTTACGCCTGTCCCTTCAGGCTGTTAGAGCAAAGCATCACAGCCTAGGGGCTGATAAGCAATTGAACAGTGTGTCTCCAGGTTCTGAAGGCTGAAAGTCTGAGGTCAAGGGGCCTCCAGCATGCTGTGCTGGAGTTCTGGTGAAGGCCCTCATGCAGACTGGAGGCAGCTGTATCTCTGTGAGACCTTACCTAGCAGAAAGCAAACACTCATGTGATAGAAAAACCTGACTGGAGCTCAGTATCTATGAACCCTCCCTTCCACCTCTCCCTCCTTACTTCTTTCTTTCCTTCCTTACCTGTCTCCCCCTTTCCTCCCCCCCCCCCAACTCTTTCCCTCCTTTCTATCTCTCTGAATTTCCTATCATCTCAAAGATTTTGATTCTGGACTTCATTTCTTTTTCCAAAAATTCTTCCAAAACTTTACTGAAATGAAAAACTATACCCTTTAGTGAGTCGAGAAAACATTCATGGCAATCATAAAACCAGGGTGGTTTACTTTTTTTCTGTGTACTTGTGCATGTGTGTGTGTGGAGGTGCACATACGTGTATCTACATGTAGAGGGCACAGGATCTCAGGAGCCCTCTGCCTTATTTTGTGCTGAGACAGGGTCTTTCACTGGGACCTGGAACTCACTAGTCTGCCAAGGTTGTCTGGCCTGTGAGTCCAGGAATCTACTTGTTTGCATGTTTCTCCCCCCAGCACTAGGATGATAAGTCTGCTCCACCACAGCCAGCTTTTCACATGGACTCTGGAGACCAAATTAAGTCAGTCCTCATGCCTGTGTGACCAGCGCTTTACTGACCTAGCTACCCAGTTTGCCAAAGAACAGTTTTCCATGTGAAAATATGAAAGCTCAGCAATTGGTAAAGTTGTGTGTGTGTGTGTGTGTAGGAGAGAGAGAGAGAGAGAGAGAGAGAGAGAGATGACAGAAAGGATGCTGCTGCTTAAAGGGCTCTCTTTCAGAAAACTGCATCCTTGAACATTTTGGTCGCAAGCTCTTGTGCTGCCTCTCATTATTGCTTAACGTAGTCTGGAGAGCTACTGGCTTTAACTGCTGCTGAAGAGCGTGTGGAAAGCAATCAACTGACTCACGATTGTTGTCTGCTCCCGAGGTAGATCTCTGGAAAGGCTCTGCCTTTAACCTTGGTACCATCCATGGCGTTGACACAGTTGGCCAGAGTTTCCACCTTGGGATGGGGTCTTCTGCATCCCATAATTTGCAGGTGGATGGTGTTGGGTGAAATGCTTTTTTCCACACGTCAAAGTTCCTGCTAGGGGAGGGCTGAATTAAGCAGGGTAGGGGTGGGAGGCAGGGGAGATGGCTCAGTATCTAAGGGGCCTGCTATCTGAGCAGGAGGACCTGGGCTTGCATCCCCCAAATCCATATCCAAAAGTAGCATGGTGAAGCACGGCTGTGATTCCAACACTAAGGTACAACCAGGACAGAGACAGGCAGGTTGCCAAAGTTCATTGGCCAGCCAACCCTAGCTAATTCAGTGACCTTTAGTTTACGTGATAGATAGTGTCTCAAAAGTTTATTTGGCGGGGGTGGTGAGGTGGCTTGGCCGGTAAAGTGCCTGCTGGCCAGGCCTGAGGAGCTGAGTCCCACCCCTGAAAGCCACATCAAGGCGGAGAGAGAAAACTGACTCCCTAAAGGTTGTCCTCTGACCTCTACACATGTGTTATGGCACAGGTGTGCACATGCATACATACCACACACATACAATAACAATTGAAAAATGAATTAAAATTCTAAGTGGAGAATTGCCAGTGATAGGCCAGTGATACCTTATCAACCTCTGATTTCTACATGCATGCATTCACATGCACAAACTTTGAAATGCCCACTTGCAGAAAACCTACACTCACAAGCATGTATACTGCACACAGACACGCCCCACGCCCCCCACTACACACACACACACACACACACACACACACACACACACACACACAGAGGGGCATTGCTGGGAGGACTTTGACTGGTTTAGAAATAAGGTAGCCCATGCCCCAAATGGGACAAGCTGGTGAGGTGAAGCTGGTCACAGGATCCCCTTTAATTCTCTTCTTTGGGTTGGACCACACTAGTTCTAAACCTCAGAGCAAACATCACCATCTCTTTAACTCTCTCTAGCATGAAAGGAAAACTATATTCTTGTTTCCCTAGCTCACAAAGCAGGCCAACACCCAGCTTTGCCATTGCCAGACCACACCTAACCAGGTCTGAAGTGCCACCTCCCCTGAGAGCTGGACTCTCTCATCTCAGCAACAGGGCCTTTAAACTTCTCCTCGAGAATCAGCAGGGTCAGTTTTTGGCTTTTGTGTGTGGCAGGTGGTGTTGGCTGCCGAAGGAAGAGGGCAGAGAAAATGCACGTCCTGCCTGCGGTAAGTCCCACATTGTGCAACCTCTGCCTCCAGACAGGGGCTCAGGAAAGGTACACTTCTTCCTGAGGTTGGAGAGGAGTGGGAGCCCTGCCAGGCACTTCCTGCAAGAAGACAAACTCTGAGATTAAAGATACAGCCACCTCCTCAAGGAACTGGGCAGCAGAAGTCAGCGTCCATGGTGCCCGGTGCTCAGGCGTGTGTAGAGGACAGTATTGCCACACAATCTGCACTCTCTTCAAGAGTGTCCCTAGTTAATGCTTTGATTCAAAGCCAGGGCATCATGACCTTGTGCCCTTGGTGGGAGACCGCTTCTGTTTTTCCTCCTAGAGAAGTGCCTGCCATAGGCCCGCGTGGAAGGTGCGGTGGGCTCAGCTTTTCGGAGTGAGGTGTCCCCTGAGAAACATGTGGGGTCGTTCCCACCCCAACAGTGCTTCCGTTCTCCCCAAGATACTTCAGTTCCTGAGCAGTCAGTTCGGGGGAATCTTGTGACTGAGGAGAAAAGGGACCTTGGGGCCCCCTCCACTGCACCTGTGTGGGCCTCCCTGCCCCTACCTCCTTGCTGGTCCCCTGACAGGGCTCCCTTAAAAGTCCACTGAGAGGACAAGAGGTCAGGCCGTAGCGTTTCCGGGTTGAGACTTTTGGCAGACTCACTCTGCTTAGAATGCCTGTCCCTTTTGCGCGGCCAGCGCTCTGTGATGGCTTCTCTTTTGTCCTCTCAGAGTGTCCTCATCCCCCACCCCGGCTGGCCCTCATGCCCAGGGCATGCCCCATAAGCTCCTTCCCACAAGCATCATGTCCTAGACTCTGGGTGCCTGGCTTCTCAGCTCCTGCCTCTTGATTCGCTGGTCACCCTGCTGGAGACACAGCCCCTCTCCCACCGCACCACCTTCTGTTTCCCACTGCCCTTCCCTTCCGCCGAGGCCTTTTCCACTGGTCTGGTAAGCACTCCAGAGCTTAGCAGTCTAAAGCAACAAAGCATTGGGCTGCCATGTCTCAGCAGGTGAGAGTACTTATTCTACAAGCATGAGGACCTGAGTTCGAATCCCCACCTCTGTAAAAGTCAGGCCTGAGTATGTATGCCTGTAGTGCCAGCATTAAGGGGTGGAGCCAGGTCAATCCTGAACACTTTCTGGCCAATTAGTCTAGCTCAAGCAGTTCAATGGGAGACTGGGGCTCAAGAACAATAGGGAAGATACCTGATATCCTGCTCTGGTTCCCACATGTATGTATGTACCTGGGCAAACATGCATGCCTGGATATATACACGGACACTCAGGTACTTTACATAAACTAAAGCAAACAAAACTAAACACTTAAAAATTCAGTCATTAATTATCTCCTATGTGTGTGTGCTGTCTGCCTGGTGGTCCACACTTGGGGTCCCTAGATGCTCTTAAGCTGGAATTTGATAGCTTGGAAAGTGGATCGCACATGCACCCAGCCATGGCTGTTGGCTTTCAGTTTTCAGTGGTCTCCAGGCTCGAAGGTCCTCACGTGCCTTTTCCATACTGCTTCAGTATCTCAGCACTGCTGCTGGTCCCAAGAGGGCCCACCCCCAGAGCTCACAGGGAGCTGAGAGGCCCCTTACGACCTAGCCACGGCAGAGCTGGAGCTTTTGTATCTTGGGCCAATCACTGAGGCCAATCCAGTTGCAGGGAGTGTTGTGATGTATAGCTGTGCAGGGTGTTGTGCTGCATGGCTGTGCAGGAGATGTTGCGCTGCATGGCTGTGCAGGAGGTATTGCGCTGCGTGGCTGTGCAGGAGATGTTGCGATGCATGGCTGTGTGGGAGGTGTTGCGATGCATGGCTGTGTGGGAGGTGTTGCAATGCATGGCTGTACAGGAGGTGTTGTGCTGCATGGCTGTACAGGAGGTGTTGTGCTGCATGGCTGTGCAGGAGGTATTGCGCTGCGTGGCTGTGCAGGAGATGTTGCGATGCATGGCTGTGTGGGAGGTGTTGCGATGCATGGCTGTGTGGGAGGTGTTGCAATGCATGGCTGTACAGGAGGTGTTGTGCTGCATGGCTGTACAGGAGGTGTTGTGCTGCATGGCTGTGCAGGAGGTATTGCGCTGCGTGGCTGTGCAGGAGATGTTGCGATGCATGGCTGTGTGGGAGGTGTTGCGATGCATGGCTGTGCCACACCACTTCTGCAAGACATATTGCTCATTTTCCCTGTAACACTGCCTTCATCTCTGTACCTTCTGCCTCACCACACTGCAGCAGCAAGCCCAGGCCAGCAAATGCCTCAGCTGATGTACTCACAGCCAGCTCCCTGTACCTGGGACCCCCACGCTAATGTGGAAAAAGCAAATGAGTCTTCTCTGAAGCATTTGACACAGGATAAAATTCTGTTAGATTGATTGTCAGTCAATAACATTTAAAACTTTAAAGACATTTGATTTTATATATAGGTATTTCATGTATAGGTGTTTTGCCTGTATGTGTGTATGTATGTATGTATGCATGTATGTATGCAAGTAAGTATACCATGAGTGTTTACCTGGTGCCTTTAGAGGCCAGAGGAGGATATCGGACTTTCTGGAGCCAGACTCAGTCACAGACAGTTGTTAACCACCATGTGGATGCTGGGAATAGAACCCAGGTCCTCTGGAAGAGCAGTCAGTGCTCTTAACCATTGAGCCACCTCTCCAGTCCCAGCCATAACATTTTAGCAGAGAGAAAAGAACAAATAGCCAAGATTACTGTTAATTACCCAGAGTCAAGCTGGCCCTTCACCCTCATTCCCGTTCTTCATCGAATGAATATTAAATTACATTCCTGTCTCATGCTGGAAACAGCACTAGATTCTAGGATTTTACTAAACTGTGTGCTGCCCTCGGTGCCCTTTGCTGGGGAATTTCCATGTGATTTTTGGAAGCAAGGACACGTGTCCTTGATTGAACATACTCTCTTGTCATGTTATACCAGCCGTATATGGACCTTGGCTCATTAAATCCTTCGAGTGTGTGTGTGCTCGTGCGCACACATATGTGTCTGTCTGTCCCTGTGTGTGCAGGTGCATGTATGTACTTATAATTAGGAGACTGGAGGGCAGTCTTGACTGTTGGTCCTCATACTTACCCACCTTGGTCTTCTTTTTGAGACAGGGTGTCTCACTAGCCTGGAACTCCCTGAGCAGACTAGAGAGTTCCAGGGATCCTCCTGCCTCCGCCTTCCCAGTGCTGGGATTACAAGAGCAAACTGCCACCCTGCCCGAAGACATCTGACTTTGCCAGTTTTTACTGTGTGTGTGAGTGTGTGTGTGTGCGAGCACGTGTATGTGCTTGTACGTGTGTGCATGTGTACCTATGTGTTGGAGGTATGTGTATGTTTGAGTGCAGCTGTCTCTGAGGGTCAGAAGAGGATCTCAGACCCTCTGGAACTGGAGTTATAGGCATTTGTTTGCCACTGGAGGTGGATGCTAGGAACCCAACCTAGGCCCTCTACAAGAGCAGTGTAAACTGTTAACTGCCGAGTGTCTGTACAGCTCCATGTCTGACTTGTCCCCCCCGTAGGTTGTGGGGATTGTAGTCAAATCCTTAGACTTTTAAGGCAAGTGCTTTTCTGAGCATTACCCAGCCCAGAGCCATAAATTCTTGCAACCTCACCCAGCTGGCTGTCAACATTCCCACTCAAAACACAGCAAGGGAAGCTCACCGAGCTCACCCCGATTGCAGGGGATGCAAAGTATGACCTTCACACCAATGCTCCACAACTCACGTTTCCACAGCCTAGCATGCTGTGTCACCAAGCCATGGTAATTTTCTGCCTCGTGGCTGTCAGCGGTGCTGGTCTCTACCGCTGCTCCTGACATGAACTCACAGCAGGAAGGGCTGAGAAGGAGGGATGAAGGAGTCAAGTCATAGAGTCTAGTCTGCTGGCGGTCAGGTGGGTCCAACACGGGGGCTCAACAGTCAGTCAAGAGAGAAGTGTGAGAAGAAACCCTGGCCTGTGACTAAGAAGACAGCAAAGGCTGATGAGAGATTGGTGTGAAAAGCTATTGTGCATGCTGCCAAGTTTATTTTTTCTTGGCAAACAATCACTTCCTGTTTCTAAGAAAAGAGGCCCCTGGTGGACATAAAACATTTCTTACAAAATAGCGTCTTGCTAATCTCAGACCAGCCACTCCGCAGTGTGATGTGAACTGTGCTTCCTACACGGTGCTCCGGGCCGAGAAATCAAGGCCGAGAGTGTTGGAGGGAAACTTTGGGAAGTCAGGGGTTGGGGTGGGGAGGTGTGTGTCTGGGTATGAAGGTGGGTATTTCTGTACACCCCTTACTGGGGACATGGGCCTGTAACAGTGGGGACAGCTTAGTGGGGAAAGGTGGTTGGTGACACCTTCCCCCTGTACTCAGATGTTGTCACGAGTCAGGTATGTGTTTAGGTACTGTGTGCATGAGTGCACATGTGTGTGAAAAGGCAGGCGTATTCAGAGTTCAGAGAAAGCCTTGGATGTGTTCAGTTTTGGAGACAAGGTCTTTCTCTGGTCTGCAACTTACCAATTTGGCCGGGGCTGGCATCAAGTTCTAGGGATTGCACCTTCCCAGCACGGGCTTTACAAAGGGTACACAGCTCCACTTGACATTTTAATGTGGGTTTGGGTCCTCAGGCTTCCATGATAAGCATTTTACTGGCTGAGCTTTCTCCCACCCCCAGGGGTTTGCTTTCAATAAGCATGGCTGTCGTATCAGGTTAGCCCTCCCTCTGAAGCCCTTATTCTAAGCTGTTCACATACAAAGGCCCTACTCCCAAAGCAGGTCCCAGCCACAGGTTCTGATTTCAACATGCTTTTCATAGGGAAGCAATTCAGTCCCTGACAGAGGGAATTTGGAAAATCTTCTTCTAGTCTGTTTCTTTACAGCCCACATGCCCTGCTAACTAACTTCCCTGAATAGGTGAGTCAGGGTGTGAGTGAGGCTGCTGTAACAAAAGCGCCCCTCCCCTAAGGTGACACCTTCTCACACTTGCAGCAGGAGGAGACCCAGCAGCTGTCTTTGTCCCTCTGACCCACCCTGGAACTCAGTGTGCTGGGCCTCCTACTGTGGCCTGTGAATGAGCCCTCCAGGTCTGGACCAGCATCCTTGTGCCCTGATAGGACTCCTAGGACTCAGCATTCCAGGCCCCTCTTGAGCTCCACTGATAGTTCTCCTAGGCATGAGCATTTGTGGGGAGTAGAAGACAAGGATGGCCCTAGTAGGCCTCAGGGAAGACACTGCCAGGAAAAGGTCTCTTGGCAGCTGTTGGACTTCTGCTGTTGTGACTGCTCCTGAGAGCAGGGCACGTGAATGAGAGAATCACGTGCCCTGAATCACACAGAATCACAGACTCTGAGGACTGTGCCTTTCTCAGAGGACACCTCAGGGCTCCATGAAAGCAGGGGATCAGCTGAGGCCAGAGCCTTGTCTGAACTTGTATCCTGACTGCATCTCCTCCTCCCTTCCCGGCAAGTGCTGCCTTGGAGCAGGGGTCTGCCCTTCAGGACCAACCGGAATCCACTTCAGCTCTGCCCCCGGGAATCTCTGGCACAAGCACAATGTCATGGAATGGGTGCACGGGACATACCTGAGGGGACAGGGAGGAAGAGAGTCACCTTTCTGGGAAACCTTTAGTCTATGCAAGATGCCATGCAGGCTCCCCCAATGCCCCAGAGCTTGCAGATTTAGCCTCCCTCTGCAGCAGGTTAATTCTAGTTCCAGAATGGGACAGGAATAGGGGACCAAAGACAGTGGCAACCCAGGGATCCCAGCCAAGGCATGTCACACCAAAGCTATCATAGCGGTTCCCATGGCCTGAGGTTACCCACTCTGTGCCTGGGGCTGCTCTTTGAATGGAGGGTACTGTTTAGAGAGTCCACATTGAATACATTCATAGCCAGTGGCTTCTGGCATTCAGTGATCATTAGAGCCCGAAGGGGGAGACTAAAAGAAACGTGTGTGTGTGTGTGTGTGTGTGTGTGTGTGTGTGTGTGCGCACACACACACAAAACACATACATATTGACACCAACCTGCATACCCAAATCCACACCCATACATATACGCAAACATCCACATAATACATACACACACACTCACTCACACATAAACCACATGCAACCCATGTACATACATATAAATGCACACCCAAACTGCCATGTTGCAGCTTGAATGAGTCCTCCAAGCTCACGTCCTTTAGCACGTGGTTCCCAGTTGGTGAAGCTCTTTGGAGTGTCACACAGCTAAAGAGCTGGAGGAAGCATGTCTGTGGGGGCAGGCTTTGTAGTGTTATAGTCCGACTCTACTTCCTGCTCTCCTGACCTCTACTTCCTGTGTGCAGATGAAAAGTGATCTGGCTGCTTTCTGACTGCCAGGCGGGACTCAAGCCCTGCTGTCATGTCTTTCTGCTGTGATGGGGTGTCACCCTTGGAACTGGAAGCAGAAGCAAATCCTTTGACCCTTGCACTGCCCTTATCAGGATATATTGGCACAGTGCGAGAAATGTAACTTGTATGCACTCACATTTACACTTACACCCATGTGTGCCCATCACACCCAAATCCATACCCCCACATGCCAACGTATCTACGTACTCATACCCACCCAGTCACACACCTGAATCACATCCACTCTCATGAACACCCAAATACACACCTGTATGCATACGCACACAATATACACAGACCACATGTACATGCTCTACACATACAGGAATACATACATAAACCACACCCACATGTACATGCATATGCATGCTCCAACACTCAACCCATTGCACATGCACACCATATGAATACATGCATGCTCACACACACACACACACACACACACACACACACACAACCTCACATCTAGTGTCCCAAGCCCCTGAACTCCTACTCTTTCTCCTGTCAGCACAGTAGGACTTGTATTGCAGGAGTCACAGGCTTAGCTCTGGTATCCAGGACTCATGGGAAGCAAATGGTTCAGCCCTGGGCACAGTGCCAGGGATCCCTGGGTGGCCCTGTTTGGGGTGGCCTCTCCATCTGTGTCCCTCACCCACAGCCACCTGCTCTTTGACTGACTTCTTGGGGACTAGTCCAAGCATTCAGAATTGCTTCTGAAGTCCTGCAAGGGACAGACTCCTTTGGAAGTGTCCCTGCACCTCTGCAGCTGGGATGCATTGCCAGGGCAGCTCTGCCAGGTACAGTCTGGGGCCCGAGTCTGCCACTGCCCTGTGGCTCCAGGTTCTAAGAGACCCGAGCATGTGTTTGCCACAGCATGCCTGCTCGTCCACCTCTCAGCACTGCAGATGGGTTGGAGGCATGGTCTGTGGCTGTTGGTAGAGTGTAGAGTGTCAGTAGGTGTCTCCTGTCAAGAACCTTGAGTAGACATTTGCACACTCCTGCTTTGGGAACCTCAGCCCTCAAGGCTCAGACAGTCCAAGGGGTGAGCATAGGCAGAGTGGTTCTCTCTGTCAGTAGACACATATATGGGGCTTTTAGAGACCAGACAGACGGTCATGGGTCTAGAGGTCACTGTATTAAAGGCATGCATGAGTCCAAGATGTCACGTCAGAGGTCACCACTCGTCACCTTTTGACCCCACCGGATAAGTTCTGACTGGGAAGTACTGACTCAGCCTTTGAACTCTTTTATTTTATGTTATTTATTTTATATCATTTGGTTGCTATTTGAGACAGGCTTTCATATATCTCAGACTGGCACTTAGCTTATTATTATGTAACCAAAAATGACCCTGAACTTCTGACCCTCCTGCATGCACCATCATGCCTGAATTTAAATAAACATGCTTAGTGATGCTGGCTCCTAAGGGCCGCAGGTGACCCTGCACCAGGAGCATTCCTGACTCTCAGAAAACTCAGTTCCTTTGGGGAAAGGATTTTTTTTCATCTTCCATGGTTGCTTAACCACCATAATCCTAGGGCCTAAAAACAGAAACACTTTTTATCACTAGGTCTCTATGGTCAGGAATCTGGACACACGCAAGCGTACTGGTCAGCTGGGCCTCTGCCTGTGGTCCTTGGAGCTGTTGGGTCAGGTTGTAGTCCTTTTAAGACTTGGTGGAACTTACTTTTAGCATTGCTGTAACGGAAACACAGTGTGAGGGAGGAGCGGCTGACTTTAGCTCACGGTTTCAGAGGGTTCTGCCCACTGTTACTTAGCCCTGTGCACTGCAGCAGGGCATCATGGGGCAGAGGTATGTGGAGAACCATCCTTTACCTCCCAGTCGACAGAAAGCAGAGGCCAGGGACATAGAGAAAGAAGCCAACACAAGATACAGCCCCCAGGGACACACCCCACTGATTGACTTCCTCCAACCAGGTCCCACATCCTGCCTTTTACAGTCTCCTGGTAAAGGCAGGACTCTGTCGAGGGATTAATCCCCTCACGAGGCCAGAGATCTCCTGTCCTAATCACCATGGCTAGACAGAGGTGAGCTTCAATTCAATTCAATCAAACAGATAAGCAGAGCGAACCCTGAGGGCTCTGTATCTCAGCGCAAGCTGCTCAGCAGCAGACATCGGTTCCTGTGTTTTGGAGACTAGAGAGCCAAGAGCAAGGGGTTGACAGATGTGGTGTCTGGGGAGAAACCATTTCTTGGTCCGTAGAACCTCTTGTGATAGTGAGGATGTGAGGTTCTTTGAGACTTCTTTCATGAAAACACCATAGTAGTCTCCAAGGCTCCGCTTTCGGGAGCCCTTTCATGGGAGCTGGGGGGTCACTATGAATTTTAGGCCTGAAGAATTCAATCTGCTGAACTCTGACCCTTCATGGCAGATGCAGTTCCTCCCAGGCTGTGAGGGTCTTAGTATCCCCATAATAACATGTGGTGTGTGTGTATGTGTGTGTGTGTGTGTGTGTGTGTGTGTGTAGGCACAAGTGTGCAATGGTGTGAGTGTGGAGGTCAGAGGACAGTTCTAGAGGGTCATTTCTCTCCTGTTACTCCGTGGGATCCAGAGATTGAACTCAAGTCATGAGACTACATAAGTGCCTCTACCTCCTAGGCCACCTCACCCACCCAGTGTCTCCTTGGACTGACGGATGCAATGCACCCCATAGAGCTGTTCTCAGTATGCAGATCAGGGCACGGAGAGGCAAGCTCCTGGATGGGCCTGTGGCCCGGGTGGTAGGATGCTTGCCTAGTGTGCAGGAAGCCCTGACTTCCATGCCTAGCACAGCTCAAGGATAGAGTGATGGTCTCGTGCTACAGTTCCAGTACTCAGAGGTGGAGGCAGGAGGATCGGAAATTCAAGGTCACTCTCAGCTACACAGTGAATTGGAGGCCTGGTATACAAGAGACTCGGGAAAGGGGAAGGTAGGAGATGGGGGAAAGGGAAAGAGAGAGAGATGGAGACAGACAGACAGACAGACAGACAGACAGACACACACACACACACACACACACACACAGAGAGAGAGAGAGAGAGAGAGAGAGAGAGAGAGAGAGAGAGAGAGAGAGAAGAGACCAAGTTTCCTCCTTTGACTTGCTCAGGATCCAGCAGAGAGGAGGCGTGGCCTTCGTGGGGATATGGGAAGCTCAGAGAACGCTGTTTCTGTGGCTTTGAGGTTAGGTTGGCGGGATTTTTGCTGATACAGTTTCCTTAAAGACGTCGCGGGTTTTCTGTGAAGCTGAGTGAGATCTACTCCATCAGAAAAATGCAATAACCACAGATCTCCTCGAGATACATTTTTCTCTACTCTGGGCTTCTACGACAGCTGAGGGACAATAGATACCCACGAACTTCCCAAAGACTGTCAGTGAACTTTGATACACTTGGGAGGTGCACGCTGACTCTCTCAAAGAGGTCTGCATGCTGCAGAACTCTTCGGATGCTCTGGTCATCCCAGGGTCTCTATGGATTGCATAGTGACTTTACTTGTACACACATTAAACATTCATAAATACACACATATGTATATGCACACACAGGCATACATACATGCACATGCATGCATGCATGCTTGCATTTATCTGAAGTTACATAAATCTCTGAGCCTAGTGGCAGACCGTTTTCAAGTCTGGGACAGAGAAGACTTGATAACCTGTTCTGGTTGCCCCACGTCAGAGACTTACCACGTTCCCAGTGACCTTCAGTGCAGTGCCATAAGCAGCTGTCTTCGGGGGCTCCAGGACATGCGGATGCTGCTCAGGACTGTCATCAGAGTGACCTTCCTCCCCTTTACATCCAGAGGTGCTAGGCCACAAGTCCCATGGAGGGAAGGGGTCCTGAGACCATCCCCGAGGCCACATGTCCCCAAATCTCACACTGAGTTTTGTCCATAGTCATAGCTTGTGCTGTGCATACCAACTCTGGCCTCACCACTGGAAGGGGGTGCACAGATTCTAAAGGGGGTAAGACTGAATGGGCCTCAGAGAAATCTTTCCCACTGTCAGTGATGAGACAGGTGGCTTATGAGGCCAGAATGGGAGCAGACAAGAACGGCTGAGCCTGGCTGAAGTAGGACATGTGCCGCTACTGTGTGGACTTCGTCTTAGCTTTGAGTTGAAGACTGTTCACTACCTGGCCCTTCTCACGTGCTGTGGCCAGTAGCCTTTGGCTTGTGAGCAAATTGCTAGCTGGTAGGCTAGGTTGCAAAACACGGGCACCAGAGAACTTGGGATTGGCACCTTCCCCAGCGCAGCCCATCAAGAAAGAAAGAAAACGGGGTGGTTGATCACACCCCCTCGTTCTATCTCAGTTACTGCCATGGCGCTACTTTCTGGCAACCCCTGGATGACAGAGAACACAACCCATGTCATTATGGGTAACTGACAGGCACCTAGGCATGTGATGGGCTAGTAAAATGGACGCTTGGCGCCACTCATAAGCTCTCTCCAGTGTCTTTTAGTATCTATGCTCATGGGAGAGCAGCAGAGACCTGATTGTAGCCCGTTCCTTCCCTGCTATCAATGTGCCCGCAGCTTGGGAAAGGCCAGCCGATTCATCTCCGGCCAGGTCTCTTGGATCAGTCACCTGAAAAGCATGGGGCAGACACTTTAAAATCGCAGCTGAGGGAGTTGGGGCCGCTGACTTCTACACTGTCAGCACCTAATTACTAAGGCGAACATGCTATTGGCAGCCTGACAGGAGAGGTAGGCCCGAGGCCTCTGGCCTCTCTTGAAAGATGTGCCGAGCAACCTGGGCAGAAACTGGCTTGGGCAGTTGTCAGGTTTTCCCCACATGAAAGGGGCCCAGGTACCACTAGACACGGTTTGTGAATTTCTTGGAACTTGCTCCTTGATAGTCAGAGTCACAGGCCTACTTGCTGCCCACAAAGGAGTCTCAAGTTTCCTTGGTCAGCTCCAGTCTAAGGGTGATGTGGAGCCTAGCGTCTTGTGTCAGCTTCTCTGCTAAGCCTGCAGCCCTAAACGCAGCTGATGGAAGAAATCCCACGGAGAGACGCCAACAGAATGCTAATGGTGCCATCTTTACTGCAGACAGATAGGCAGTTCCTTCGACTCCTGGCCTGGCTGGCTGCCTAGCCTGGTGAGGGAAGAAGAGGTTATAAAATATGATGGGCTGATGGGCTTGCGAGACAGATGGGCTGGCTGGGGTGAACTGGGGAAGGTGAGGGAATGGGCCCTAAAGGTCATGACCTGAGCGGCTTCCAGACGCGTCCTGAGATCTGGGAATACGACACATGATAGCCACCCGGGAACCCTTTCCAGAGGAGACTCGCAGACAAGCTGACTGCAGTGACCGCCATGATTGCAAAGCGAAAGCTTGGGGAGAGAGTCATAAACACTGTGTTAGAAGGTGCAAGGATGCCAAGGCTGCTGGAGGGAGAGGGTGTTGATTGCACCCCTATAAAAGGTCTGTTTAGCTTTTAAGCAAGCCCCAGACTGCATGTCTGTAGCACACTTTGAATAGCAGAGTTTTGACAGTGGCCTGGGATGGGCTATGGCTCCAGCTAGCCCAAAACCATATGGAGATAGTGCTGATGCTGTCTGGATCAGAGGGAAATGCAGGGGTAGAGGAGGCCATGCATGACTGTCGCTCAGCCATCTGGAGGACATGAAGTACATGTATGTGCGGTCCTTCCTTGGCCATCCCCTGTCAACTCCTCTTTTGACCATCTTTCTGCTCTCAGTCCATTCTGCGCCTGCCACTGTGCCAACCTATCAGCTTTCCTACCTGAGTGGCTGTCTAGGTTTGGTCCACCACATTGGCCCTGGCTAGGCTTTTCAATTGGGCATCCAAACTGACAGTTTGGATCCCACCCTGGGGGATCCTGACGTGGGTTCCTGAGAGTCTCTTCTTTAAAATCTGGTTTCTGGACTGGAGAGATGACACAGGGACTACTCTTCCAGAGGACCCAGATTCAATTTCCAGCATCCACATGGCAGCTCATAATTGCTTGTCACTCCCATTTCAGAGTTTCTGACACTGTCACATAGACATATGTGCAGGCAAAAAACGAATGTGTGTGAAATAAAAATAAGTAAATTGTTATTATTTTTATTATTTTTTAAAAAAGAACTGGTTTCCAAGTGGACTGACTGCATTTAATATGGAAGCAAGAGGAGCTGCAGTCCTGGCTCAGTCACCCTTGCAAAGGTCTGACATGCACAAGATTCAAACTGACTTTTAGACAACAGAGGAAAAAAAAAATCAAAGCTAACATGTTTGGAGGAACACTGAAGAGCAGAACTGTGTATTACAGTAAACCACAGAAGCTGGGGTGACTCTCAAGAGACCTTTGTATGTGCTGATAAAGGAAGGGTTAACTTAAAAATATTAATGGGAAACATGCATGATCGAAAAGACATAAGCCAAGTGCTTTCCCCCTGAACTCTGGAAGAAGATGAGACCAATAAAAGGCAAAGAAAAGGAAGGAGAAAAAAAACACAAGAGTTCATGAAACATCAAGCAGTAGAGGTTAGACCCACGCAGTAGAGGTTAGACTCACCCATTAGGGGCCATGAAATCCAGGTCCGGTGTTTTGGGAATAACTCTTCCCTCCCTTGACATGCCACACACATACCGAGAACTTGATAGAAAAGAGAGAGAGAGAGAGAGAGAGAGAGAGAGAGAGAGAGAGAGAGAGAGAGAGAGAGGCCAAGTGACAGAAATGGCAGGGCTTCAATTGGGAGATCCATCAATTTCCTACCCAAACATTTGGAAACACAGACAGAACTGATTTTTTCCCCCTCAGAGAAAAACCAAAAACAAAACCAAACTACACGAATGAAGAGAAGTAGACTCAAAATCCACACGGAGCACAATGGAAGAGCAGGAACTGATCTCCTCATTCCTGCGCTGTTCTTCAGAAGCATGGAAGGAAAGGGTTTTACTCATTAGTCTATAAACATGTGTTGGACAAAAGAGTTTGCACTGGGGTAAGGGGCAGGAAGAAGTTCAAGGTCGTCTTGAACTAGGCAGTGAATTTGGGGCCAGTCTAGCTTCTAGGAGACTGTTTCAAAACAAAACAGGAGACAAAACAAAAACTAAGTGCCAGCCACAAGGAAATGTAAGTTAGGAGTTTCGTCATAGCATCATTGAAAGCTTGTACTGTCTTAAGTAATGTTAAAAGATATTGTGCCCTTTGTGGCCCCAGTACAGATGTGCCCATCAGTATGTCAGAATGAAGAGTTAAGATGAGGCCCCACGGGAGTGGGTGGGGCTCTAATCCAGCAAGGCTGATAACCTCATAAAAAGAGGGGAATCTGGGCACAGTCATCTGACAGGGAGAATGTCGTGTGAAGACAGAGGCAGGGATTGGACAATGCGACTCCAAGCCAAGGACAATAAAGATTATGGTAAACCCCAAGAGGCTGTCACGGGTTATAGACTCTTCCTTTCAACCTTGTGAGGAATTAACCCTGCCCACACCTTGACCCTGGAATCTGGTTTTCAGGATGGCGAGACAGTGGATTTCTGCGGTGTAAGCCATTCACTTTGCTTTCCCAAAGCACCCTGGCAGGCAAATGCACCTACATTTAGGACACCAAAACACATTTACTGAAAGGTCTGAATTGATGACTCTAGTGGCTAACGGGTTTGTCTTGCAATATGGCGCACCTTACTTAACTCAGATTCCCCAACCCACCTACATCCAGATGCCGGAAGCATGTCTCTGTGCACCAAGTTCTTTTACAAAACTAAAAAAAATATGTTATTTTGTGTATGTGTTGTCTGTGTGGATGTCTGCACACCACATGTTTACCTGCTGATTTTGGAGGTCAGAGGGTCAGATTCCCTAGATCTGGAGTTATGGACAGTTATAAGCTGCCATGTGGGTGCTAGAAACTGAATTCTTGTCCTCTAGAAGAGCCCCTGATGCTCTTAACTATTGAACCATCTCTTCAACTCCAACCCAGTGCTTTTATAGCAAAGAAAGATGGGAGGTAGGGGTGAGGGAATCTTCAGAGGTGTGCAGACCAGGTGGCTTGGTGAAGGCAGACAGCAGCAAACAGGTCTTGTCCTAAACAAGGTGGAAGTAAGGGAGGTAGTCTCTGACCCATATCTATCCCCACGCACAAAACTCAAGTCCAAATGGATCAAAGACCTCAACATAAATCCAACCACCCTGAACCTGACAGAAGAGAAAGTGGGAAGTAGCCTAGAACACATGGACACAGGAGATCACTTCCTAAATATAACACCAGTAGCCCAGATACCGAGAGCAGCAATTAATAAATGGAACCTCCTCAAACCAAGAAGCTTCTGTAAGGCAAAGGACACTGTCAACAAAACAAAACAGCAGCCTACAGCATGGGAAAAGATCTTCACCAACCCCACATCTGACAGAGGACTGATCTCCAAAATATATCAAAAGAACCCAAGTAGAACCCAAGTGTGCTCACACACAAATACCTGCACCCCCCCACCAATACAGATAAAGGTTAAAAAGAAGAAAAACTTGAGTGTGTTTGCGGGATGTACTGTCATCTTGGGTGAAAAGGTCAAAATTATTAGACCAGCATTGTCCCTAATTCAGTATATAAAATCACTGTAGTTGGGAAGTGGCCACTTTCGCATGCACCTCTGCAGGACTCGCACTCAGTGAAGGCTTGCTAGCTTTGTCCTCCATGGTTAGGATACTACCCTTGGGAAAACATCTGTCAGTCAGGAAGTTTTCCAGAAGCATGGTCTGTGCTGGGAAAATAGTTGCAAGTTTCTGTGAAGATGGGGAGATAAATGAAGGTTTATGTGCAGTCAAGGATCCAAGTCATTGGTTAAAGTCATAAGACGCCTGTGTGTGTCATGGCTTGGGAACGTGACACTGCATAAGATTTTCAGTAATTCAGAGAGGCTTGCCAGGCATGCAGGTGCTGTCCTAAAATGTCAGATAGATAGGTGGTCCTGTGTTCCCCCACTCATCACCTCCCAAATACCCACCCCCAACTAGAAGGGTGGAGAATTTCTGGGAGCAGGAATTCTAACAGGAACTCTGCCGCGGAGCACTGCCTTCGGGGATAAGATCTGGCTATTTGAATCTGTCCTGGTTTGGTTTGGTGTGGAGACTGGGGGATTGATGCTGGGGTGATAGTTCTTTAACTGGTTTATTTGTAAACTTAAAATCTGCATGTGTATTTGTATGTGTTCCTGTGTGTGAGTGCAAGCAAGGGCATGTCACTGTGTGTGTATGTGTGTGTTATGGTGTGTGTGCGTGTTCACGTTGTGTGAGGCCGAAGACAACCTGTAAGCTTGGGTCTTTATTTTCTAGTTTATTTGAGACAGTTGTCTGCTTGTCCTGGTATCTGCCAAGCTGACTGTGGCCTTCTGGGGTTCTTTGGTCCTCCTCACATCTTGTCATAGGATCCCTCAGATTACAGATGTGTGCTGCTGTGTGTGGCTTTACATAGGTTCTAGGGATCTGCATTCAGGTCCTCACATTTGCTTGCCAAGTGCTTTCCCTACTGAACCGTCGCTGTACTGCGACTGCCAGGCCTCTTGCTCTGACATTTCCCACATGGCTTCTGCAGAAGCTTTCATTCTCCTCTTGCTCCTCTTCTGACCAGAAGCCTTTGCTGCTCTTTGGCTATCAAAACCTGGACGTTTGCGGTCTGAAAGGGTCTGCTCTCCTCCCACTGCTGACCTAAAGCTAGGCACACCGCCTGGGGCCCTAGCTCCACCTCTAGCTGAGGAGCCAAGCTTCCCCTCCTTGTCTCTGACATGACCTTGACTTCTCATTCTAGATTTCATCTTTCAGAACACCAGGGCTCATTTACACATCATTTTTTAGATCACCTGTTTCTTTCCTTTGGGAGACTGTGGGCACAGAACCTGAGACCTTCGTGTTGTCCCATGTTTTATGCTTCTGTGTCCACCATGAGTCACTTTGGTCCTGGTGGTTCTCTCTGGTTGAAGTACAAGTCAAACAGTCAGTCACTTTGGTATGCATCTCAAAACAAAGAGGGAACCAGGTGTGGTGGTGCATTCCTGCAATCCCAGCACTGTTGAGGTTGTTTGCGATATCCAAAGCAAAAGAGCTATTTTTGCCGACTTATACATTTGAAGTAGAAACATTTGAAAGGATTTACACCAGAAAGCTCACAGAAATAGCTGCAGGGAGGAGACTCCGCTAAGGAAGGAGGGAGGAGGACGATAGAGGCGACCTTTTGGTGTGTGTGTGTGTGTGTGTGTGTGTGTGTGTGTGTGTGTGTGTGTGTGTGTTGGGATTGGACCTAGGGCCTTACACATGCAAAGTACAAGTTCTACACTGAGCTACACGCCCAACCCACAGGAGTTCCTTCTTACTTTGTGTACCTCGGTTTGACTTTTCCTTCTATAAGCAAACATTGCTTTCAAAGTTTAAAAACTCAATTAAATCTGCGGATTTCTGAACACTTGCTTCCCCAGTGTTTTTAGTTCAATAAACAGTGTTTGCTCAACAGCCATCAAGTTCAACACGCTAGACCGGGCGCCAGCAACACAGTAAGAGCTACGTAGAATTAGACAAAGCCTGGCCTTCATGTTGCTTATTCTGTATACACAGACAGCATTTCTACTCATATTTTCAAGGGGGAAACCAGACGTATTGTCTCTGTTTTAAATTTTATATGTCTATGTGTGTGTACATGCTTTGATGTGCATGTGTGTGTGTGTGTTCCTACCTGTGGAGGCCAGAGGACAAACCTGGCTGTCATTCTTCATATGCTGTCCACCTTGCTTTTTTTTGTTGTTGTTGCTTTATTTTGTTTTTAATGACAGAGAAGAAGCATTCAAACACACGAGGTGGTGGTGGGGATCTCTGGCCAGCCCGTTGAGCGTGGCTGTTCCAAACCCAAAACGAAGTGATTTGCATCTATAGTGAAGGCCAAAGCTCTCCTTAGAGCCTCGAGGAAATAGGGTGCAATTTTGGGATCGATTCAAATTCAGGGATTCCCTGGGATTCCAGCCACAGGCTCCTTGGTAAACTTCTTAGAAAGCATGTGGAGGCCAGGGTCAGGGTGGGTGGTTCGGTGGGAAAGAGCACCTGCTGCCAATGCAGCAAGACCTGGGGGGGGGGTCTCTATCACCCACAGGAAAGCTGGGCATGGGGCATGTCTCTGTATACTTGTAATGCCAATGCTGTCGGGTGGGGGTGGAGACAGGAGGATCGCCAGGTCTTGCTGGCTACCAGCCCAGTAGAAAAATGGAAGTTCCAGCCACAGTGAGAGACTGTCTCAAGGGAATATGGCTTGGCGTGGTAGAACAGGGCCTCGTCCTCGTCTGGTCTTGTCCCTGTACGCAAAGGACACTGTACACAGCTGCACATGCACCTTCCAGACACACAAATCAAGACAAGACAAAGCCACAACACTACATTCACACCATCAGTAGCAAATTATGCCAGCCTAGAATGGTTAAGATAGGAAAGCAGCTAGTGGGGTAGGTTTGAAAACTCCAAGACCAAGGTGGATAGAAAGGATACGGTCTAAGAAAAGCCACCACCTCCACAGGCTGCTCAAGGCAATGTCTGCAGCTGCCAGTGCCCTCTCAGCTGGGAGCTTAGCCCAGGGGCACAGTGCTTGCCAGGCGTGAATGTGCCTTCCATCCCTAGACTGAAAAGTAAATAGATAAAAATAAAGAAACCGTCTAAAGTGCTGACAGGGGTAGCTCCAGGCGGAATCTGCAGAGCTCCCCTTGAGAGTGAGAGAAGGTACCGCACCCTTCTGGCATCCATGTAGCCTCGTTGCCCCTGCTCCCACTGCCTGTTCTGGCTGTCAGAGGGCACAGCCATGCCTTGCTGTCTGAGAGATGCTTGACAAGCAGGCTTTCTGAATCGCCTGTGGAGGGACCTTGCTTGGGAGAGTTTTGATGGCTCTCACCACATTATCAGATGTCGCCTGGACTCTGGGGTTTTCTGTTTCCGTTCTGAGGGGACAGAGGTCACATATAGCCAGATGGGGCTGCTGGAGCAAGACTGAGGCTCGGGTAATGCTGGGAGAGCCCTCACCTAGGAGCAAGGCCTGACTTCCTTGGCTAGGGGACAGTTTTCCTTCTGAACTGTCGAGATTAGTCTTCTGTCTCTTCTGATCCTTTCTTAGGGAACTGCATGTGTGTTCCACACGGGAGGACCCTAATGTCTCCAGGCCCCATGGGATCATCTCGTGAGGCTGTCTGACCCGGAGCACTGCACACAGCCACAAACATCTGTCATTGTCTAAAGGTCCTCAACCCAAATCAAGGGGTGTGAAGGGCTGGGCTCTGGCTGCTTTAAAAGGTAGCAGTCTCTCAAGCTTCAGGGCTAGTGCTGAGACACACGGTTCTGTCTCCTGACAACTCTAGTTCAGGGTGTGTGGGGTGTGGGGTGGCATAGTCTATATGGTGTGTGCCAGTGTAGTGCACATGCCCAGTGTGTCTATGTCTGTGTGTGTGTTATGTGGATGTGTGCTGTGCGTGTCTGTAAAGGGTGTGTTTTTCTGTAGTGTGCAGTGTGTATGTAGTATGTGAGCGTGAGCTGTATGTGTCTGCATAGAGTGTGTCTGTGTAGTATGGGGTGTGTTGTATGTTATGTGTATGAATGTGTCGTGTATATATTGTGTGTTGTGCTTTGTAGATTTGGTTCATGGAGGAGACAGGATCTGTTGGTCACTGGGGCAGAGTTCCCCACGCACCGCAGCCCAGGGTCAGGGCAGCAGGCCCATAGTTTATTTACCGGGTGTGCGCTAATAGAGTTGAAGAGCAGCTAGAGGTGAAAAGCAGACTGGAGTTTTTAAATGCTCAGTGTCAAGTGGGCTCTTAAGTTTAGAAAACTTCAGTGACCTGCATCCTGTGATCCTGGGGCAATCCAGGGTGGCCCTCACAGGCAGAGTCTGTTCACCCTGTGATCAGGTATGCAGTTGCAGTTTGGCCCCACAGTGGGGTGGGGGTGACACCCCTTTAGGTCAGGGGCTTCATGGGTGTCAGCAGTCATTGGCCCACAGTTAGCTTCCGGTTCTGCAGCCCCCTGAGAGCTGCCCTGGCAGGGGAAGCTTGTCTGGTCTGTAGGTTCTGTCCTTCCCTTCTCTGCAGCTGTGCAAGCCGAGGCTTCTGTCTGGCAGAATCAGAAACTTGGCTGGTAGATTAGGGGCTCTCCCTAGTAACTGACAGAGTCATCCGTGACCCTTAGGCTCCTCCAAGCAGCTGAGGTGTTTGATGGCTGACATTTGTCTTGGTCTAAGAAGATTTCAGCTTGTGGCTCTGAATGCTTGGGTCTCTGGAACTTCATACATGGTACCTGAGGTTTTTCTTTTTTTCAGTGGGGTCAGTGGGTGCTCTGGTTCCAGAATTTGTACAAGAGATCACGGCACACATGCTAGATACAGTGTCATACACACTGTTGGAGACCTGGGTTGAAGGAGCTCTTCTCTCTGCTCATCAGAATCGGCTCAGATATCATGAAGATGTCTCTATGCCAGGGGGTCAAGGCTCTTAATTGCTTCTCACTCTGAATGATTAACGGCCGCAGCTGCCGGAGCTCTGGCTTCCTCATTCGTCCTTGTCTGAACCCACGCTTACCTCTCCTGATGATATTGCTTTCAGGTGCCTGCTCCCCATGCTTGCAGAGCCCGAAGAAAGTCGCCCCCTCTCCCCCGCCCCGCCAAGTGTCATGTCTTCCCTGGCCAGCTGTCCCAACTTTTCTTTGTGTGTGTCTCCACAAGTCCCTTCAGGGCCGTCCCTGTCTGGAATGACCTTTCAACTTGATGCTGATCTCATAGGCATTCCTCCACAGGCTGGTCAAACAGGGCAGCCACTTGGTGCGATGCCCCATGCTTTGTGACTACTGGCAGCCATACAGGGTCACAGAGAAGATGGTTCACACCCTAAGAACCCCCCACAGCAGTCTCAGTCTCTCTCTCTCTCTCCTCTCTCTCTCTCTCTCTCTCTCTCTCTCTCTCTCTCTCTCTCTCTCTCTCTCTCTCTCTCCTAGGCTTGTGTTGTCAGCTGCCAGTTCCTAGCCTAGGTGCCATGCCGATCTGATCCGAGTGTAGCAGGGTGTGGTCTCCTCACTCACACTAGAATTTGGTGTTTGGTGGGCCTCATTCTCAGCTTTCTCTCCCTCCACACATGCTCGGATCAGCCATGGGGGACTCCCAGCGTTTGAGGAAACAGACTGTGGGGTGTAAGACCTTTGTCTCTAACAGTTGTAGGGCTGAATGGACCTCTCTCTCAGCACCGAGTCTGGAAGCCATGTTGGGTTAGGCATTCAGCAGAAGGGGAAAAGCTCCCTGGCTGCAAAAATTTCCAGGCTTTTCCTTTCTTCTCCCTCTTTTTGAGACAGGGTTTGCAAACCCACTTTGAAGGTTAGCTCCCACAGTGACAGCTCTTTCTGCAGCACCAGTGTGTGCAGGTGGAGGAAGGACTAGAGAGCGGCACAGGAAACAGGTAAGGATACAGACAAGGCCTGTAGGGTCTGCAGAGAGTTAGGAAGAATGCCTCTTCCGGTGTGACTCAGCGGGCCTGGGGGCCAGCCCGCCCGAACAATCAGAGCTGTACAAATCCCACTTTGGTCCTGAAAGCATTGTAAAGGCGGTTTCATCTCTTTTCCTCATTAGTCTTTGGGGACAGTGGGTGGGTTTTCTTTGAGAAGGGAACAAAACTCGCGCGCTGCCTCTCTGGAACACTTGTGTGTCAGTCCCTGCTGTACAGATAGGGAGCCCCCGTCCTCTCGGCATGCTCCCGGCAGACACCAGCTATAGGGTAGCCGTGCTTGGCTTTCAGAGAGTGGCTACTCTGCCCTCATTCGCCGACAGCTTGGCTTGTTCATGGGCAGGTATGCCCCTCAGTAGGTCAAGTGACGCTCTCTGCTGGAAACAGACTTTGGTGTGGGGGAAGGTCAGGTCTGGTGGCTGTCATGTGGACCTGCTCAGATGGTTTAGGTAGAAGTCGACATGTGAGCAATTCTTCTTTCCTAGTGAATCATTCCTGGGGAATTTGTTTTCCAGATCATGGGGAATTTGGAACAAAGAGGATGATCTAGTGTTTTCCAAAGGCTGTTTTCTCCTTCCCTGGCCCTGTCTACCTCCATTGCGATTGGCACCACCCAGGGGTGGGGATGCTGGGAGGTAGCCCTTGTTGGAGCTTCAGGTGGGGGCACTGAGCTGAACCTGGGTAGAGATGGCCAGAGGTGGACTTGGGAAAGGAGACCAGGTCACAGGGGGGTCTTTGTCAATGTCTCTCTGAGGGCCTGGTGAGGCCCAGGGGTCGGTGCTGTCAAAGGGCAACATCTTTGCCTGCAGAGTCACAGGCCCGCCCAGTGTCCCTTTCCTGCTTCTTCTTGGGAACTTGTTTACTTTCATCTAAGGATGAAACCAGACCTCAAAAATATTCAGCAAGCGCTCCACCAGAGGGAGAGCCCAAGCCTTGTCTCTTGCTTGTGAAACAAAGATGCATGTCCAGTAGCTTCAGTGTTCATCAAAAGCCCCATGCCCTTCCTTCCAAAAGTGAGACCACACTGGGAAACTGGGGTGTGTGGGATGCCTTGGTTTGGCAGGAACAAAGACGACCTTCAGGGGTTTCTCAAGCAGACATGAAGGAAAGATAGCTTTCTTCTTCTTCTTCTTCTTCTTCTTCTTCTTCTTCTTCTTCTTCTTCTTCTTCTTCTTCTTCTTCTTCTTCTTCTTCTTCTTCTTCCTCTTCCTCTTCCTCTTCTTCTTCTTCCTCTTCTTCTTCTCCTCCTCCTCCTCCTCTTCCTCCTCCTCCTCCTCCTCCTTTTTCTTCTTTAAAAAAAACAAAACAATTTCAGCATTTCATTTTTTTTAACATTTTGGTTTTCTGAGACAGGATCTCATGTTGCCCATGCTGGTCCTAAGCTCATTAGCCAAGGATAGCCTTAAAGTCTTGACCTTCCTACTTTTACCTCCCTGCAGCTAGGATTATAGGGGTGTACCAGTGTGCCACCATGTCTGGTTTATGAGGTGTTGAGGATTGAACCCAGGGCCTTGCACATGCTAGATTAGCACCCTACTAACTAATCTATACCCCTGGCCATTTTTATTCTCTACAGATGACAGCTCTGATCCCTGACCTCTGGTAGCACAACAGGGAATGCCCTTTTTAGGATATTGTTGTTGGAGCATCTTGATATTTCGTTTTGGTTCAGCACCATGTGGGACCGGCAGTGAACTGTTATACAGTTCCTTTATGAAGAATATTCCAAATTAAAGGATTATAGCCGTCATTCGTTCAAACTGTAATGGTAGACATTTTGTTCATTTAGTTAGAAGTTGTTTCCCAAGGCCTGGAGAGATGGCTCAGTAGTTCGGAGGGCTTGCTGCTCTCACCGAAGACAGGAGTTCAGTTCCCAGCACCAGTCAGAAGACTTACAACCGCCTGTAACCACAGCTGTAGGGGATCCAGCACCTCCTTCTGATCTCAGTGGATACTGCACTTATGTACCCATACACACAGATTTATAACTGAAAAAACCCAAAATCTTTAAAAACTGTTATTCCGTGGGGAAAATCCCTAAGCATGTCTACACTGTCCCATAAATCCACAGCACAGAGATGACCAGTACCCTCGTGAGAGAGAAGAGCCACTGTTGAAGAGAAAGTTCACTGGCCAAGGGTATGGGTTGGGTTGGGAAACCTTCTGCAGCCTTCCAGACCAAAGTATGCAGCTCTACGCTTGTTTCTTCCTGCCCCCAAATAATGATGCTGGACCTAGGCTGGATATGCACAGAGCTTTACTGAAAGTGAAATGACAGTTCAGAACAGCTGGGCTTGGACTTGAGATCCTGGTGTGTGTGTGTGCGTGTGTGTGTGTGTGTGTGTGTGTGTGTGTGTGTGGTGTGTGTGTGTGTGTGTGTGTGTGTGTGGTGTGTTTAGAGACAAAGTTTCTCTGTGTGACAGTCCTGGCTGTCCTGGAACTCTGTAGATCAGGCTGACCTTGAACTCACAGAGATCCACATTTTTTATTTCTAGTACTGGGATTAAAGGCGTGTGCCACCACACCTGGTTTAAAAGGAGATTCTTACCCTGAGGCAGGACAGAGACAGACAAGTAGGTGGTCCGAACAAGGAGCAACTGGAGGCTCCTGTTGGTTTGTTTTGAGATAGGGTCTCCCATAGCCCATGCTGACCTTGAGTTTGGTACGTTGTCGCCGAGGACCTTGAACTTCAGGTCCTCCTGTGTTTGGGAAGTCCCTAGCACCACCACACTTGGTTTATGTAGTACTGGGGACCGAACCCAGCACTTCGCGCACACTAGGAAGCACAATCAACTGAACGCCGCAGCCCCAGCCCGTTAGACCTGGTTTTGAAGGTAGTAAAATGTTTCATGGTTCCATGACGGACAGACACAAGTAGAGTAAGCACCTTAGTTTACTGATGGAGGACAGGAACACTTGTGGAAAATTTCCACTCGCAGTCCCAGTGTGGCATGCTCTGGATACCAGGAGACACGGGAGCACAGACCCTGTGCAGCCTGAAGGGAAGGTCCCCTGATCTGCTGCAGCGGTTGCTTCCAGGCTCCCTCAAACCATCGATGCCATGGAGTTCAGCTTTTCAGGCTATGGGGTAGAGACCTCACCATTTCCTGGCTACTGCAGTAGGCTACTCTTGTCTCCAGCTGTGCGAGCTCTCTGCTCCTTCCCTGAGGCCCCTCCACAGCCTTCCCACCTCATGGCATCTTTTTCTGCAAGTAGTGTGTGAAGGGATCTTGTCATCTCCTGAGGCCGTTCATCTCATCATGTCCTTTCTGGATGACCTCGTCCACTGATTTGGGGCATCTAAATGGGTGAGATAGCTTTGGGGCAGACCACTTGCCCCGTACATGTGAGGCCCTGGTTCAATCCCCACCACCACCACCACAAAAATAATAAAAATAAGTAAATGGCAGTTGAGAATATCCTTTGTGGTTCCATCTTCTATCTACTAGAAGCAAGTCCCAGGTTCAGTGACCCTCCAGGGAAAGAGGTCACATGGGGTGGGTCCCGGGAAGTAAGACCTGTTGAGGATCCACCCATCCTTGAGGTACTAGGTTAGGTTGTTCTCAAGAGCAGTTTAAGCAAGGCTGAGGTGGCCTTGAGACAGGCCTAGGGCCATTTTATCTGCCCACCCCCCCCCCCCCAGCCAGTTCACTGGTCTGCAGCCCTCCATCAACTTCCCAGACCCTGGTTTGTGAGAGTTCATTGTGAAAACCCATCAGCTCTTAGCACGGGTCACTCTCTGGAGCCATCAAAGGTGGAAACGCAGGAGCTGCTCCAACAGCATCCGTCTGCCTTCTAGGGTCCTCATAGGAATGCTTTCCTTTAGTCCCGTTGGGCTGTCTGACCTATGGATTCTTTGCCCCCACTCCTACCCAACTTCAGATGCTATAGCCTTCTTGTCTAGACTCTCTTACCAGCTCCGCTACCGGCCAACCTCTTGTTCCCTTCACTCCCATGACTCCCAGGGGATCTGCTTGGAGAGAATCCTGCTGGGTGGACAGTGCCAGTGCACTGTGGCCAGAGGCCAGGATGGCTACATCGTCATCCAACTGCCATTGCTCCCTGTCTGCTCCAGTGGCTTTGTTATCCTTGTCCATGTTGCCTGCACTGGGGAGCATGAAGCATGTAGACATTCAAGGAGGTATAGGCAGTCAAACAAGAGTTTGATGCCCAAGGACGGGCTTCAAATCCCTCTGATGGTCACTGGGCATGGTACCTCTCCCCGAAAAGCACAAAAGACTCTGAGAAGGGTTGCCCCCAGGCTTCTATCTGCAACCCCAACTCTTCTGTACCTTCAGGTCCCCACTGTAGTTTGGTAGCAGGGCTAAAAAGTCAGCTTCTGGCAAGGCATCCCTGTGGCCTAGCTCCTGACCTCTGCAGCCTCACATCCCCTCTCCCGTGTTCCCTGGCACTCTGGGTAGACCGGTCTGTACCAATCTTGATCATAACTGCAGATAGTTTGTGTTCTGCCTCGCTGTCAGCCTTCAAGCTTTCTATAGGCAGCTGGAGGCTTCCCCGGCACTTGTCCATTATAGGTACCTGGATGTCTGTTGAATGACTAAATTGTAATGTTAAGTTGGTAGCATCACCCCAGGCCCTGGCATCCATCCCAGCCCCCTGGCCTGGGAGTTGCGTTGATCTGGACTCCAAATCCCAGTATGCCAGGGTATTTAAGTGGGCACCCAGAGGAAGAACATGTGGTCCCGGGTTTTGCATGTGCTTCCTGGTTTTTTCTCTCCCCTGCCATGCTCTTGGTCACCCGAAAGTGCCGCATTTAATAAAACATGGACATTTTAATTTGGTTTGATTTGATCTGAGTGGATTTCTTTGTGCCAGCAGAGCAGCTTGTTTTAGGATTTTTCCTAACATAAATGAAGAAAAATTTTGTATTCAGGAAACGAACTGAATTGGCCCTTGTTGGTCTTGTTTTCCCCCAAACAGGATAGTCTTTGCTAATGTCTAACCGTGAGAGATACTGCAACCCACACTCTTCCTGAGTCTGTTCTTCCTCTTTCTGTGTGTTGTGTGCTGTTTGTATATGTGCATGTTCATGTGTGTACACACATATGTGTATAGGTCCATATGCATGTGTGTGTGCCTGTTGGGGTCAGAGATCAACACAAGTGGTCTTCATCATCTCTTTTCACCTCATTTTCTGACACGAGGTTTTTCACTCAGTCTGGAGCTCCTTGCTTCAGTTAGATATTGTGGTTAGTGAGCCCCAAGGGTTCCCGTGTCTCCTCTCCAGTGCCTCTGCACCCAGCTTTTACATGGGTGACAGGGAGTTGAACCCAGGCTGTGATGTTCATCCACGAAGCACCAATCCTCCAACCTATGCTGGGTCTTCATTATCTAAGATGTCGTCACAGATGCAGGAGGTGATCTGAAGCACAGCAGGGATTGGCTAGGCCTAGGCTTTAAGTCTGTTTTAGTTAGTCACCACTGGGACGTGTGGCCCCTGTACCTCTGGCCATAGCTCATTTCCTTCCTTATTTGTTTGTTGAGACAAACAAAGCTCAGGCTGGGCTCCAACTTGCTATGTGGCAGAGAACGTACTTGAACTTGTGATCCTCCTCCCTCTAATCCCAAGTGCCTGTACGCGCCTGTCCCATCTTCCTCAGGAGGTGCTTGGGGCTGGATCTAGGCATCTTGCAAGTTAGGAGAGCCTGACCTCCCTCAGTTTACTTATTTGTGAGCATGGAGTTTAGGTTGGCTGTGACCCTACGTCAACGCTCTGGCAAGGGCTGCTGTGCAGTGGCTCAGTCAGCAAACTCACAGCTGTCTCGGGCTGCTTGCCCCAGGCTTGGCCCTCAGAGGCAGATGCTAATGATCGGAGGGCTCCGGGGCGTGGAGAAGCCTGAGAGCTGAGTAGAACCCTGGACAGCGGGGTGGTATTAAGCTTTTGGACTTAGGCACTGGGTTGGTTGGCAGAAGATGCAGGTTTGTGGGGCGAGTGACAGAGATTCATGAAGCCCTGAAGTAAAGCAAACAGCTGGTTCCTGCTAAGTCTTAACGAAGGGGGTGGGGTGGATCCCCGACATAGTCCAGGTTTTCTGTACCCACAGTCATTCATTTATTTATAATCAAGGACAGCTAATCCCGCACTTATGCAACTGTTCCATCCCAAAAGGTCTTTCTCAACTTGAACTTTACAGGAGGAAAGAAAAAAAAAAAAAAGAACAACACTCCACTATGTATTCTTCTCAACGTTGCTTTAGATTTAAAGGGACAGAGCAGTAATGTACACATGCCCCTTATGCCTGCAGGTGAGTTCTAAATTCCTGGGTTGCAGAGCCAAGCTGGGTACGTGGAGCGGAAGGAAGGAGAGCCTGGCCACGTTCATACTTTAATCTGTTCATGCTGCCGTCCAGGTCCATATGTGTGTGCTGATATGCACACACACATGCGTGTGCATATGTGGGTCTGGGTGTGCACACGTGTGTCTGTACGTGAATGCAGAGGCCAGAGGACAATCTTCAGTGTCGTTCTTCGTGTGCCAGCCATCCGGGGTTTTCAGACAGGCTTTCTCACTGGGACCTGGGACTTACCAATCAGCCTAGGCTGGCTGGCCAGCACCTAGGGGGTTGACTGTCTCCACCTCCCTAGAAGAGAAGTCACAAGTCTCTGTCACCACACCCAGCCTTTTCTCTTGGGCTCATGACAAATTCTGGTCCTTATGCTCGTACAGGAGCATGTTTCTGACATCATCTCCCCTGCTCTGGGTTTGTCACTTTGTTATCAGAGCTGCAGAGCGGCTCTGCCATTTTCAATCAGACTTCCTCTGAGCATGCGCAGCACGCAGAGGTGCGACTATCCCTCCAGGCATGTCCAGAGCGTGGCATAGCGACTACAGGTTTGTGAACAGTCAGGTCAGGCCTGGGGTCACCACTTCTCTGCATGGTCCAGTCCTTGGTCTCATTTCTGGGGAGCCTCTGTGAGGCCGCGGATGCTTCTCTGCTCCCCTCTGGAACTTTGCTGTGTGCTGTTGTCACCTGCCCAGAGCACTGTCCGCCTCTGCTCTGTGCCCCAGAGGTTGGTATGTGTGTACGGACTCTGCCAGTTTGCTTTGCTACCCTGTCCTCCTTTGGGGGTCCAGTCAGACACAGGCTGCTGGGAGTGTTACATCTGGTCTGACGAGTGGCTATAACTCTCCTGTCAGCTGTTGGTTACCCCCTCCAGAAGACTCATTTGGAGCCTCAGTAAGGCGGGTCTCTGTGCTTCAAGCCTGGGCTGAGGGTAGAGAGTGACCCTGTAGCCTGTCTGCATTTTACACCATTCCCTGGTTGACGGGCAGCTGCTGGGTCCTCACAGGTGTCGCTAGGACCAGTTTGTGCAGGTCTTCCTACTTATGCAAGACAGGTGCTGACCCACCTGGATGAAATCCAAATACCACGGGATGGTCACTCAGAACTATGTTCCTGGTTCTGGCTCTTGCTGGACTGGTCTCTTCTCCATTAAGGATTCTTGTCACTCGGCCTCTTGCAACCCTAAATGTCCCGCCTCCCCTCCCCACCTCTGAACCCTTCCTCATACTTGCTGCTCACTGCCTTAGGATCCCCACCCCTCCTCGCTGGTTCAGAAGTCTCCTCGAGACAACAGAAGTATTCTAGCATCTGCTGTATTTAAGCCTCTCCACACTCCCCAGGAACTCCTCCCTGAGGCCTCCGGGATGGGTGCTGTGTACACAATCAGTCCATGTAGGTGCTGCCTTCTGGTGGGTGCTGTTCCAGTTTGCATAGGTGCATGGTACGTGTGTGTGCGTGCACGCTCGCGCGTGGGCATGCTTGCATGTTTATGTAAGTGCTCAAGTATGTGGAGGCCCAAGCAGAACCTCTGGAGCTGTTCCTCAAATGCCTTCACTTTTTCTTAGAGACAGGGTCTCTCAGTGGCTCAGAATTCACCAAGTAGACTAGACTGACCGAAGAGACCCAGGGAGTCTCCTATTCATCTCTGTCTCCCCAGTGCTAAGATCACGGGTGCATACCATCACACCTGACTTTATATTTTTTTTACTTGTTTTTATTTTTTTGTAAAGTGGGTTCTGGGGATGGAGCACAGCCCTTCAGGCGCTATACCATCTGAACTGTCTCTCCAGCCCCAGCCTTCACTTTCAGAAACCGTTGTTAGAGCGCTTCTCACTTCTCTCTTCCCCCTCATTTTGTGTGTACTCAGGTGGGTACAGGTGCACGCAGGTTTCAGAAAAGAAAGAATGCAGTGCCTGTAAGTCTAATGGAAGAACAGGGCAAGGTGAGAGCAGACAAGGGATCCCAGGGGAGCCCCAGACTTCTGACTTTATGCCACCACAGGGGTGTGATTCTTTATTTGCAGGCCACTGGGTGCGTATATTTCCCCCTCTCTTCTCCAGCATCTCCAAAGCGGCCTCACACCCTTTCCTCTCCTCGGAGCCACTTGGGAGTTCCCATGAGTCAGCCTCAGGCTGAGTGAGGTGTAGAGGGAGGAGGGCGGGCTTCCTGCTGACCTCCACCTTCCAGCAGTGTTAGGCAGGGCACAGCTGTATGTCAGTGGGCCAGCAATGAGTCACCAGCGGCCTCTCTCTCCAGGTCGCAAAGATGGTTATCACCTGTCCTCGACGTGTGCCCGCTCTCTTCTCTCCAACAATCTGAAATAGACAGCAACACCAAGTCTAAAATACTGGGTTCTAGTAGAGGTGAGGGCTTTCTTTTTACTGGAAGAACTGTGGACTGCTCCGGTCCCCTGGCTTCGGGTGGCACAGCCATACTGACGGCTCCAAGGGCCTAGGGAAGGAAAGTGACTGAGACACAGATGCAGGCCTTGGAGAAGGGGGTTCGCAAGTTGGGAGTTGTGGGGAGAGGGAGACGCAAGCTGGGGTTTGTCGGGAGAGGGGTGGGAATCTCAGGGGCTTGTGAAGTATCTTATGTGTTGACAGAGGGCACCAAGGACCCCTGATTGTGGGTCACTGCCTGCCCCTTCGCACGAAGCTGGATTGGGGTTGTTTGCTGCTGTAGGGACCAGATGTCTGGACTTGTGATTGTTCTGGCGAGCAATGCTGGAGGAAAAGAGACAGAGAGCGAAACACTCAATAAAGTGTGGGACTCAACATTAGGGATAGATGTGTGGGGTTATATGTGGGGTTATTGTCCTGATTTCTTATTTCTTTAAACAAAGAAAGAAACAAACAAACAAACAAAACCTGGGTTCTAAGAAATATTTATTTATTTATTTATTTCAAAATGAAGGAAGGGCAGGGGAGACAGCTCAGGCAATAAGCTATTTGAGGAGCTGTATTTGGCCCCCAGACCCTCTTATAAAGCAGCCAGGTGTCATGGCAGACTCCCGAATCACAGAACTGTGGGACAGAGATGGGTTGGAGGCTCCCTGGGCATCTCTGGTCAGCAAGCCTGGCTTATTATATGGTCAATTCTGAGCCAGTAAGATAACCTATCTCTAAGATGAGGACACCAGAGGGTCCCCTCAGGCCTAGAGAAGATGCTGAGGACACCCGAGGGTCCCCTCAGGCCTAGAGAAGATGCTGAGGACACCAGAGGATCCCTCAGGCCTAGAGAAGATGCTGAGGACACCTGAGGGTCCCCTCAGGCCTAGAGAAGATGCTGAGGACACCAGAGGGTCCCCTCAGGCCTAGAGAAGATGCTGAGGACACCAGAGGATCCCCTCAGGCCTAGAGAAGATGCTAAGGACACCAGAGGGTCCCCTGAGGCCTAGAGAAGATGCTGAGGACACCAGAGGGTCCTATCAGGCTTCCCAACACTTGTGCATTTGCACCGACATGCACTCTCCCTCTTACAAACACAAACACAAACATTTAAGAATACAAAGGCTGCTCAGAACTGGGGCAGATGCCTGCATGTTCCAGTGAGCAGCAACATTTACTACAGTAGCCGAAAGGCAGCCACAGACTGAGACCCTGTCAGTGAATGAATGGATTAAAGGAAAAAAAGAAAAAGGCTGCCTGCATGTGTGTGTTAACCGCATTTCCTGTCTTCTGAGACTTTGTGGTGTGAGGCCTCCCTGATCCTGCAGACACATAGCTACTTCCTAGGAAGGGGCCTCTTCTCAACCATCCAATCCCTGTCTCCCCTAGAACCTCCTGTCTCAGGCTTCTGCACACCAAGCCACCATACAGCTGCTCTCCTCAGTAGGACCAGGTCGCAGACAACAAGAACAGCTCTGCCCCAGATCCTGTTCACCTTGTCTGACTGGTTCCTTCCCAAGGAGGCCACAATCAGAAATCTTGTTGCTGTTTGCTTCACTCCTGCCTCCTGACCTTTCCTCAGGGCTTCCTTCAGGGCTAGCACAACGTGGCCTCTTGCCATGGAGGACCTGTGAGGTGTAACAAGTCTTTCTCTGCCCCACCAGCTCCCAAATAAGGACATGGAGACTTCTTATTAATTATGAAAGCTTGGCCAATAGCATAGACTTGTTTCTAATTAGTTTTTATTATTTAAATTAACCCATTTGTATTAATCTAAATTTTGCCATGTGGCTCATAGCTGTTACCTCTTCTCTTACAGCTTTGTGCTCTGTCTCCTGGTGTCTCCACCCTTCTCTTCCCAGAGTCCTCTCTGTCTCCAGAAGTCCCGCCTATACCTTCTGCCTAGCTATTGGCTGTTCAGCTTTTCATTATCCTGATCACAGCAATAAATCTTCACACAGTGTACAAATATCCCACAGTATTTTCCCCTTTTTGTCTAAATGAAAAGGAAAGGTTTTAATTCTAACATAGGAAAACTATTTACAATAAAAACAATTATCAGGTAAGAATTCAATTCACAATTGTTTAGTCTATTTGTATTTGACAAATTTAGAGAAAGTACTCTATTATCTATCCTATCTTAGTGAATTCAAAGTTTTATACCTAAACCATTTCCTCTGGTCTATCTGCCCCAACTCCAGCCTATCTGCCCCAGCTCCAGTCTATCTGCCCCAGCTCCAGCCTATCTGCCCCAGCTCTGGTCTATCTGCCCAGCTCTGATAGGCACTTCTACTTAGTCTCCCACCACTGAGTAGTGTGCTATCTACTGCTCTTAAGCATCATCCAAGTGCTCGGTAGCAGGGCCTCTGAAAGAGCTGTGCCCGTGTATACTGCACTGAGTCTACTCCGAACTTTTCTTTCCTTTCAGCCTTCTCAGGCTCTATATGAGTTTACATGCTATGCATTGGGCACAAGTCTTTCTCTGTCCCACCAGCTCCCAAATAATGACATGGAGACTTCTTATTAATTATGAAATCTTGGCCTGTAGCTTAGGCTTGTTTCTAACTAATTCTCATAACTTAAATGAACCTGTTTCTGTTCATCCGTGTTCTTCCATGTGGCTTGTGGCTGTTACCTCTCCTTCTGCACATCCTGCTCGTTCTCCTGGTGGCTTTGCTTTTCTTCTTCCCAGAGTCCTCTCTGTGCCCAGAAGTCCCACCCATCTCCTGCCTAGCCATTGGCCATTCAGCTTTTTACTACACCAATTACAGCATCATATTTTCATGCAATATACAAATATCCCACAATAGGGAGAATTCACTTTTCCCTTAACAACCATCCTGTCTTCAACCTTAGGCTTTACTGTATGGGGGTGAATGAGTCCTGGATACCTTAAGAACATACACTGGAATATTATTCATCCACTAAAAAGTTTTGGCATACAACCAACAGGGGAGAAACTTGAGAATGCAGGTGAGACACAGATGGACAGAGAGAACCAGACAGATCCCGTGCACGAACAAAGGGGTGCTACTGAGTGATGGCATGAAGGACCAGCTACTGATATACAAGTGATTTAGGGGCCTCCCAATGGCATTAGGCTGAGGGCAAAGCCAGTCTCCAAAGCTACACAGTTTAAAATACAGTTAGCTCTCCTTATGATGCCAGTGAATGTGACAGGGATGAAACAGACATTAAAAGTTAGTAACTTGCCAGATACTGTGGCTTTTACCCCTCAACATACTCAGAACACTTCCACCAACCCCGTGTCCAACAAAGCCATGGCAAACAAAACCTGTTTACAATAAAGCACCAAATATCTCACACAACTGGGTGAACGTAGGGTGCGGTTAGGTGCCTTGTCTATCTGTTCTTTATCCTGGTGATGATGGAATAGTCTGGAAGCTACAGTCTATACTATTGCCCTGCCTATCACCCCCAAGTCACACTGCATGTAGCCAAAGAGGGCAAAGACCCAATTTCAAAATATCAAGTACAGTTCTCACTGAATTACACAGCAGGCAAAAGCAGGAAGATGGGAACATTGAGCCGTGGTAAGTCAGCAGCAGACAGTCTCCAGAGACCACACAAAAGCCGGAAGAGTGAGCTGGTAGGTGAAGCAGTTGCGTGGATATGGGAATATAAAGGCATAATGCTGGGGTGGGGCTATTTGGGGGAGGGTGCGTGAAACCTTTCTATAAACTAACTTTAGGGGGAGTCACACCATTCTACATAGATTTTACAACTCAAAGAGCTGGAGTTATTGCTTTTATTGTATATATTAATGGAAAAAAATAAAGAAAACAGCCTAAAATGACTGCCTAACTTGACGGCACTGCCTTCACAAAGCTCCTTTCTCCTTCGAAAACAGCCCCAAAGGGAATTCCATCTGTTTCCACCCCACGATGTTTTAAAGGTAGTTAAATGTGTAGACAGAAAGCGGAGTGGTTGGCAGGGCGGGTGGGGGAGGGGGACCAGTGTTTAATGGCACCAGGGCTTCAGTTTGGGGAACACAGCTCCGGTGGGTGACGGTGATGGTGATGACTGCAGAATCTTCGGAGCTGTCGATGTGTGTTCTTAGAAATGGTGAAAGGGCAGAGCGGGTGCAGACATGACTCAGCTGGTAAACTGCTTGCTTCACAGTAAAAATTTGAGTTCAGATGCCAGGATGCACATAAAACAGTGGGCACAGCGGTGCACGTCTGCCATCCAAGCACTCAGGAGACAGAACAGCCTGGAGCTTACTGATCAGCCCATTTTGTCGAACTGATGAATTGCAGGCTCGGTGAGAGATACTGTCTCCACAAGTATTGAGGAGTGTACCCAACATTGACTTCTGGCCTTTCCATGCTCACATATACGCATGCATCCACATCCCCATCCCCACACGAACATGCACACATGTACAGAGACATACACAAAACCATAAAATAACTAGCTAGTGTATATCATGTATATTACTTCAGTGTAAAAAATTAGCCAAGCTGCTGGCCAAGGTGGCCATCAGCTCAGTGTGTGGGGAGCTCCTCTGGGCAGGGTGTAGTATTCTTTGTGAGGCCCACACCCTGCAGGTGCCTGGACTAAATGTCCTGAACAGGACACACTGATCGTGGTCAGGTGTGAACATGCCATCCAGGTCTGCATGGTTCCCTGCAGTCATGAGCTGCAGGAACCTGGCCTGGCAGTGACCACAAATAACCAAACACACAAATGCAGCTTCTCCTAAACAGCCTGCAAGGGTGCTGGTCCCTTGAGCGACTATACTGAGTCCCCGAGAAAGCTTCCCATTTGTCTCAGGCCCAGAGAGCCCAGGGAGCCCAGGCACTGTTCTTTTGGGCTGGTGGCTTTTTCTGGAGGGGGGTCAGTCTGTACATTGCTCTACCCTGCAGCTTCTGGAATTTCTTCCATGTCCCTGTTTGCAAGCATTCGGCAGCATGGATACCTGCCTAGCCCAGGAGCACCACTTACACAGGGAGTTCCCAGGAAGACAGGACTCTCGGGTAGGGAGGACTCAGGTGCTGTGTGACTAGCATGTGCTTTGATGCAGGGCAGGAGAAACTCTACTTTGGTTTTTAGACATAGGCTCCTGATAGGATCCAAACGAAACCACAGCCCAACCCCCAAGCAGGACTCCTGGTGCTCCTTGAAGTTAGCTGGCAGCCTAGCCCGGGCCCAGGGAGGGCTGACACATGCTGGCTCCTTTTCAGGGCTGGGGTGGTCTTCTTCCCTCTCCGGTCTTGCAGGTTTTATTTGAAAGGCCCGAGTTACAGCTTTCAAGTCCTTTCTCAGCTCTCTGATAAAAAGCAAACTGAAAAAGCTGCACTTACAGTTTCACCCAGAGCCAAGGCACGCACCGCCCACAAACACAGACGGAACTCAGGTGTGGGGCCTAAGACCAAGGTGCAGGCAGGAAGAAGACGGTGTTGGCCCCGTCACAGGCTCTGGTGTCCCCCTGGGCTCATTTCTTTCAACTGCAGCCCCTACTCCAGGCCTGTGGCCACTGCCTGGCTGTGCCTGGCCTTCTGGCAGACCCTTCTTGAGCCCCAGCAAACCCTGCAGACAGCCTGATACCTGCAGACAACATCTTAATTGCCCTGTAAGACAGTTTGGCTGGGGAACCCCTTCTGTGGGCAGGCACGGTTTGAACTTCAAAGAGTTTTGTAATGTTTACTGCGGCGCTAGGAGCGACAGGATAATTTTGGTGTCGTTGGAGAGGAGGCTTGGCGGGGCTCCTAACTCTGCTCTGGTCTACAAGCCCCAGGGGCACCCTGGTCTGTGGGACTCACCCAATGCAGCCCTCTTTTCCCAAGCTGGGAAGGCCGCCAACTCTGCTTCAATGGCGCCTGACTCCAGTTCTACCGCAAGGCTGGGCCAGGGCGTGGGCTGGAGACTCAGTTGAGCTTCCTGCTCCCTAGAGACCTCGGAGGAGGCAAGCCACTTGTCTGTGTGTCTGGAGATGCATAGGCAGATTTTTGGGCTCACCCAAGGTCGAAAGCCTGTTTGTGTATTTTACATTTTCACCTTCCAAAGTGGCTGCTTGAGATGACAGAAGATAACTCATTCATAATCCAGGTGCTGGGAATCTTGAAGACAGACCCGGCTGGGCTTTGGAAAAGGGCAGCAAGATATCAACATTCTCAGGTCCAGTTTCCCTACTCAGCAGGGAGACTGGCATTTGGTGGCTTATTAAGTCTTTCTGGGAGAAGACATGCCCATGACATGCCTGACCCTGACCCCTGTGGGACCAGGGAGCTCTGAGCGCCCTCTGCCTGGTGGGCTTGCAGCTCCAGCACAGGACGGCTTCTGATTGGAGTGTGCGGAATGCAGGGAGGCCTGGGCGGAGCTACTGCAGTCTTGCGGAGCCCTAGGGAGCAGCTGCCACAAAGTGGAGCTGGGCTGGATCCTCCTCAACTATGGCAGGAATGTCCGTGCGTACTCTTTGGGGTAGGAAGGCTGAAACAGCCATTTTTAGCAGCTGTGTGGCCCAGCCCTTTTTCTGCCAATGCGAAAGGCTGGGTGGCTCCAGGCCACACGCTGGAATGTGCCAGGTCACACTGTACTTCGCGGTGATGGCAGCGGACAAAGTATCAAGAAGCCAGGGGATGGAAGGAGGGCACGCACCCAGGGGACCAGCCCTTCCCTGGTAATGGAAGGTCTTATCAGTGCACGCCAGCTGTGCAGAGACTTGGCTCCTGTGGACACAGATCCCCACGCCTGCCCTGCAGGCCACTTGCCTTCAAGAACCCTCAGAGACCATTGAAAATTACCCAGGGCTGTGGGTGGGACCAGTGTGCAAATTCAGGTCTTAAATTGTTTGTGGGGAGTTCTTGCTGTCCCCAAGGTCACTCTGCTGGCCAGCTGCCAGGCTCCTTAGGCTCCCTTAGACTAAAACAGGTTCTAGAGACCAGCGAGCTGAGATGTGACCTGGCATCACCTCCAACACAATGCGATTTTATTGTTTTCCTGATGGTTGTTTGAGAAAGGGATGCAGAGACAGTGGCTACAGGGAAAGTTAGTCTCTGGGATGGGCAAGCCTTTGGCAGCGAGATCTAGGTTCCCGGCAAAGAAGTCAAGGAAGGCTGGAAGGCTCCAGGTGGCAGGGTTCAATATTGGAGCCATGGGCTGCCCTAGGCCTTAGCAGAGAGCTGACACACAGAAGGTGACAGCAGGGTCCACCCCTGCTGCTGGAGGGGACCGAGGACAGACTTACCGTTCGCTCAGAACCTGTACTGTCTTCCCAGCTCCTTCCTGCCTTTCCTACCTGGGCCACAGCTGCTTTTCTAGGTTCCTTTCAACAGATGCCTGCCTTGCAGCTGGCCACAGGAGGAGGAGGAGGAGGAGGAGGAGGAGGAGGAGGAGGAGGAGGAGGAGGAGGAGGGAGCAGCTGAGGTCAGAGCCCTGCAACCCCTTGTGGCAGGAGAAAGCTGGATCAAGATTAGCATACAAAGGAAGCCCTTCCCCCACCAGGCTTCATGTGCCAAATGGAGCACACTTAGGCCAGTTTGCAGAGAAAGAGTGGAAGTTCTTTCTCACCTTAGCATCACCAGCAAACTGCACGGGTGAGAAAAGCCAGTGAGAGGCAGGAGCTGTGTGACGTCCTAGAAAGGGTCCAGCGGCATGTAGTCCCTTGCTTTACCTTTGGCCCACTGGCCCACTCCTGTCCAATCCTCCTGTTTTAGTAGACGGTCTCTCTGCTTCTTATTTTACTTTATTTTTAAAATGATGTGTGTCTGGGGGTGAGCACGAGTGCAGGTACCTGTGGAGGCAGAGGAGGGTGTCAGATTCCCCAGAGTCACAGGTGATGGTGAGCTACCTGATGTGGCTGCTGAAAACCAGACTCTGCTTCTCTGCACAGGCCACGAGTGTTCTAACTGCAGAGCTGTTCCTCGTCACTCTTAACCACTGAGCCAGTCTGCACTCCCTCCTTTTCTGATTCTACTCATCTGTCCTTGGTCCAGTTTATTGCAGTCACAGACACAGGTACTTAATATATCAATAGGTGCACTGGGAAACCCCAGTGGGTGCCCTGGGACTCAGATCCTCACCTACAGTACCCACATACCCCACAGTGTGTGTGCGCGTGTGGGCATATGCATGTGTGTGTGGACAGACAGACAGACAGACAGACAGACGATCAGGCAGACATATAATCAGATGGGCAGGCGATCATGGGAAGCAAGACTTGGAGAGTCTGTCTGGTATCAATTAGCTGGAGACCCAGGAAAGCAGTGCTGAGTGCCTGCCATAAAGCTTTCGTCACCACGATGGTCGGTATCCCTTTAAATCACAAGCCAAACTAAGTCATTCCTCTGCTAAATTGGTTTTTACAGACATTTGATCATGGCACGAGAAAAATCAGTTAAAAATATGGGGCCACAGGAAGGGAAGTGCAGAAGTCAGGATTAAGCAGAGATTTCATAGCAGGAGGCCACTGAAGCAAGAGTCAAACTCGTGACCATTTGAGATCATTCACAAATTGCATCACAGGATCCATAGACTGTCAGGGGATCATTAGCAGCACAGCAGATACCCTTCGTCACAGAGTGTTTGAGGACTGGTTGGTGCGGGACATTGTCTGTATTCTGTCAATCATGTTTTAAATCAACGTTGATTGGCCAGGCACGAAGTATAGGTGGGACAACCAGACAGGAAGTAGAGGCGGGGCAATGAGAATAGGAGAATGCTTGGAAGGAGGAAGCCCATTCCTCCCCAGTCCTGCCCAGACCACCTAAGAAGCAGGATGTTATCTGCCCTACTGAAAAAGGTACTGAGTCATGTGGCTAACATAAATAAGAATAATGAGTTAATATAATTTATAAGAGCTAATACGAAGTCTGAGCTAATGGGCCAATCAGTGCTAAGCTAGCGGCGGGGTAGGGGTGGGGTGTGTGTCTGGGCAACAAGCAGGCCCTCATGTTACAACTGGTGTTCTATCATGGCCTGGGTGCCTCTGCAGGAGTTCAGCTGGAAGACACATTGTATCTTTGGTGTTCTGTGTACAGGCTGCAGGCCTCTGCCTGCTTCTTCCTTTGTGCACTGTTCTTGGTGGTGCTGGATTGTCTGAGCCAGGGCAGGGACCTGCAGGCATCACCCCTTAAACACTCTGTAGTGGTAAAGAGATGACGAGGTCTGTCACTGCATGCTGAACTGTCCTAGAATTAATAGGGCTTGGTGTTCTTGGACTGCTTCCAGGGTGGCCTCCTGGGAATTCCTTCTTGCTTTCCCAGTGTGTTCTGGGGGCTGACATGCTCACCTTGTTCTTGTTGGATAAGTTGGTGTTCAAAGTCTGTGCTGATCCAGGACAGAAGCCCACAGAGCCTCAGGAAGGGTCTGGGAGGTTAACTCAGGGTAGGTGATGAAAGAAGAGAGGAGGATCAGAGAAACATTATCCACTTGTTTGGGGCACACAGCTGAGTGTGTTCACGTGGAAAAGTAACAGACAGACAGTGAGGTGGTTGGCCAAAGCAAAGAGTTCTTGAAAAGTGGGTGGAACCTTCTCCAGAGTCCTGGTCTGTTTGAAAAAAGTGTGTGAGTGTGTGGTATGTGTGTGTATAGGCATAAAAGGTGTTTGTGTGTGTGTGTATATGCACACGCATACTTGTCTATGGGCTCTGTGCTAGGGAGAGTCATGGACATGTATTCATATGCATGCACACACATCCCTGTGGGCACACATACATACATACATACCTTGTGGACATGTATGATTGAGCACACACACACACTGTGGGCATACACACACACACACACACACACACACACACACACACACACTGTAGGCATACACACACACTGTGGGCATACACTCACTGTTATTCACTGGGCCTTGGTGAAAGTCTATCCAAGCCATGCTTCATTCTTACAACAGTAGGGTCCGAGCAGCCTATATGGTTGCATTTTGGAGACCTCACAAGAATTCAAGGTCAGTTAGTCAGACTTCAAGTCAGGCCCATACCCTCCCATCGATCTTCTAGCCCATGTCCCTGGTGGCCTGTTGGCTTGGATGCTAAGGTCAAGGCTAGGGGTGGGGACGAAGGTGGAGGCAGGCTGGACAGAACAGTGTCATCTATCAGAGTGGCTCCAGAGTCCACGGAATGCTGAGCCACAGGCCAGCTCTGCTCGGGCAGTCTGGGAAAGGAGCCTGCAAGGCACCTGTCATTGGGCCATCTGTGTGGTGAAGGTGGCTGAAGCCCAGTTGTCCAGCAGCTGCTGTCGAGGGAGGTCTCTGGAAGTAGGGTGGGCACCAGATGTGGCTTCCAGAGTCAAGTGAGATTGGGCCCCTACAGCAAGTCCATTGTCACCCCTGGCTGACGGCAGCTGCTTCCCCCACAGCTGGGCTGCGGGTAGCCTGGGCCACAGGGGGAGGGCTGCGGGACCCCCGGTGCATGTGCTTTATATTGGTAAATTGTTTTGTGTTGTTTGACCTCACTGAAAAGCTGGCTCTGAAATCAGGGTCACCCCTGGGCCCCATCTCAGACCCAAGCACGTTTGTCTCACAGTGGCCTCCTAGGCCTCCTATGTGGGGGTGAGAGGCCCCCCCAATTCTGTGACAGGAAGGAAATAGCAGCAAAAGCACCCAAGAGTAGAAATATCAGGTCTTTAAAACCACTCAATAGGTAAACCCATTCCCAACAGAGGCTATCATTGTACCACGTGATGTAAAAGAAGAAACCTGTGGGAAGCTCAGTCATGGAGAGAAAAGGCCCTCTGACTGCCTCAGCTTCCCCAGCCAGCTTCTGCTGAAAGCCGAGAATGTCTGATTGAATGATGTCATCTCTACCTGTAGATTTTGATTCTTTTGTTTGGAAACCTCATCTAGGGGGACATCCACTCTGGCAGGGGCTCTTTCTACTGGGGGATTTCAGTCAGCTGCCTACAATGGGCTTCCCTAGTTGCTGTCTGCTGGATGGTTTTTGTTTGTTTGTTTTGTTTTGTTTGTTTGTTTGTTTTTGAGACAGGGTTTCTCTGTAGCTTTGGAGCCTGTTCTGAAACTAGAGCTTTTGTAGACCAAGTTGGCCTCAAACTCAGAGATCTGCCTGCCTCTGCCTCCTGAGTGCTGGGATTAAAGGTGTGCGCCACCACCGCCTGACTGTCTGCTGAATGTTTTAAGCATATGATTTGGAGATATTTGATCTGTATTATCTATCTATCTATCTATCTATCTATCTATCTATCTATCTATCTATCTATCTAATCTATCTGCTACTCATTCTTTGCTTTGACTTGCTAAATATTTAATAAATTCACTCATTCAAAACCAAAATTCTGACTACTGCAGACCATTCTCCAGGCCATAAGAATATACACACATCTGCAGCTGAAGTCAGCAGATCTTTAGAGACCCTGGGTAGGCTCCGAGCTGGAAGGGTGCCGTGAAGCTAGCGAGTCAGCGGGAGGGACACACTGGTGCTAGAGAGCTGGGCAGCGTCCAGCTTCTGCTCTAAGGAGCTGGTGCTATTCTCTGGCCTGCTGACTTCTGGGCTTTCCGTACTCTGTTCACCTGCGTGGAGAGAGTCCTTCGCTCTTTGGGCACAGCACATTTCCATCAGGACTTAGCACAGCACTCAGGAACCCCCCTGAGTGATTTGCATCGCTACTACCTGGTTCATGCCTGAAATTTTCCTACAAACACTCTCAAGGTTGCTGCAAGACTAAGGCAGGAAGGGCTGAGACCCAAGGCCTATGGCTACTGATAAAACTTCCTGCCGAACCCGAGGATGCTGTGTCCCTGCTGTGGGCATAGATTGTTGGCAATGTGGGGTGCTGGTGAGCTTCATGGAAACCTAGTATGAGACAAAGTAAGCCTACAAGTCCTGTGGACCAGAAACTTTGAGACCACACCGTGGGGGCAGCTCCTTTTTGGTCTACGGTGTCTAGGGCCTGGGCTGGGCCATCTAAATACAGGGTCACTCAACAGTCTGACTCCTTGTGGGCAGTGGCTGGGACTTTACCCCATCTCCACACCTGCAGCTTCCTGAAAATATGGCAGCTGGATTTCCTCGGGTTCCTCAGACACGAGGAAGAGGCTACACTGTGGCAACCCCGTGGCTACTTCTTCTGAACTGTCCTCGTAAAAACTGTCTAGATTCAAGATTGAGGGGCAAACGGTCTCTGAGTGGGTCAAATGTCAATGACATCATGAGGCCATGTGTGGACACACAGTTTGAAAGTAAGAGGTCCCCGTATGTGGCGAGGATACTTGTAAGATCAGAGCACTGTGGAACTCTCAGGGGCCCTCCAACCTACTGTGCCCCTGCAGGTGGCTTCAGAGACGATGGGAATCCCACAGCAGGGGTCCCCAGAAGAGCACAATTCCTGGAACCCAGCCTCATTATTCAACAGACAGGGAGAGGCAACCCAGTCAGAGGGGGCAGTATGACAAATAGCACATGACATTTGGAAGTGGCACACTTGGCTACCCCTGCTCAGACACGTGCTCCCAGGGGCTCCTTCAAGGTCCTGGGTGCTCCGTACTTGTGGAGTCAAAAGGTGGAATGGTGAGTTGGTTTCTCAGCCATGGTTTTGGTTGATTTGTGACCATCGATGTAAAAAAATCATGTTGCATGTCAAATTTAAAGTTATGACTAATTTATTTTATTTTAAAGCCTCAATAAAAACTCAACAAAAGTAAAATTAATCTCTGTGTGTATGAGTGTGTGTGCACTTGTATGTGTGTGTTTTCTGTCAAAGGCATTGCTGCTTCAGGACTTCCTTCACAGAGAGTGAGAAAGGTGTGGGAGGAAGTCCCCCGGAAATTGTGCTGGCTTGTCCACCGTGGGTCAGGACATTGCTAAAGACAGTTCGGGTTCCTGTTGGTGTCACCGCTCTCTGGCGTTTTCTTATCCAGAGATTCAGTTGGCGGCAGCAGCAGCAGCAGCAGCAGCAGCATTTGCCAGGGGCCCACACTAAAGAGCCCCATGAATGCACCATCTGCATGGGGTCGCATTGTGCTACTGGGTGTGCTGGAGAGGGTTTGCTTTCAGCTGTAAGCTCTTAGATCACCTCAGCTGTGGAACCAGGATTCCCCAGGATGTGGGGAGGCTCTGATCTGTCCCTTCTAGGTGTTGTCTTTTCTGTCCTAGAATGAGCTTTCTACAATTCAAAGTTACGTGGGTTGGTTAGGACCACAGGCAAAAGCAGCTGGCTCACTATGTCTCCCTCCTGCTGCACTGGATCAGTGTGGTGTGTGTGTGTGTGTGTGTATGTGTGTGCGCATGAGCGCGTGCGCACATGTGCGTGCACATTCATGCACATGTGTGATTTCAGACAAATCTACAGTCTAAATGTCAAGAGGACCGGGCTGAGGTGAGGTGAGGACACTCAGTGTTGCCAGTTGGTGGAGTTTAGCCAATGACAACAAGCTTAGTTCCACACCTTCCTTGAGCTGGGTTTCATGCGGACAGAGCCCTGGAACAGGCCCAGACAGACAGACAGACAGACAGATGGAGAGGTGGTCCTGAGCCCGTCTGCTGTCTGCATACCTTCTTGTGCCACAGAGTGAAGCAGGCACAGAACTGGACCAGTCCTTTCAGATTCCTAAGCCCTTGTCCCACACTAAGATGTCCCCGCACCCCTTTCTTGTCCCCAAGATCAGAGGAGCTGAGTATTCCTGCACTGTGCCTGGTTCTTTGGTTACAGGATCAGCTGCAAGAATTGGGTGTGTGATTTGAACGTCTTTAATGGTGTCTTTTGCCCAGTGGGCCCACACCTGCAGCATAGAACTATCCAGCTTCTGCTCCCCCCAACCCCAGGAAATCATTTTTTTCTTTCTCTTTCTCTGGTGCCTTGACCAATCAACTCGGAGTTGGAGGATCCTCACAGGTGTTGATCAGGGTCACTGGATTCCCGTGGCACCCCTGGAACTCCATGGTCTGCCCTGTCAACTTCCGCTTACAGAGGCTGGCTGTGGTGGAGTGGGGTTGCTATGTTCTCCAGGGTCACGAAGCGCCTATACCCCACTTCTCTGATCATTCACACCATGCCATCTGACTGCTAAGGATGCTGGGAAGTGTTCTGTTGTGGTGTGTCAAGGGTTTGAACGACAGATGTCATTGTGTGGGGCATTCATGGGAAAAAGTGAGGCATCCCATTCAAGTAGCTCTTCAGTAGGCAGTACCTGGGTTAGCTGAGGACAGTGTACCAGAACCAAACCAGGAGCCCCACCCTCCCCTAAGCTTACCATGGCCTTCGCAGAATGGGCACAAGTTCTCTATGTTAAAACCTTTCTTCTATTTTTTTTTTTTTAATAGGTTCTGGATGGAACTCAGGTTCTCACGTTTCCAAGGCAGACACTTTGCCAACTAAGCTGTCTTCCTGTCTTGACCCTGGCTGAAGCACCAAGGTGAACTCCTGCTGGCAGAAAGCTAGAAATTTACCCCAAAAGGTAAATAAGAAAAGAAAATAATAAAAGAAGCAGAAAGAACAAAGACTGCTGGCTTCGTGTCAACTTTACATAGGCTAGAGTCAGTGGAGAAAATATCCCACCATCTCGGCCGGCCTGTGGGACATTTTCTTGATTAGTGGTTGGTGTGGGTGGGTCAACACCGTTGTGGGTGGAGCCACCCCCAGGCTCTTGAGGTGTATAAGAAAGCAGGCTGAGCCAGCCGGGAGGAACAAGCCAGTAAGCAGCATTTCCATGGCTTCTGCTTTGGTTCCTGCCTCCAAGTCCCTAGCCTGACTTTCCTCGGCGATAAGTTATAAGTGAAATAAACCCATCTCTTCCCGTATTGCTTTGGATCATGACATTTAACTACAGCGACAGAAACTCTGGCTTAGACAGAGACAATGGCCGCAGGAGCACAGTTTTCACCGAGTCGTGTGCCGACATTACAAACTTCAGTGGGAATAGACCTGCAGGAGGATCCTGGGAATAGTTCTCTCCTTCAGCTCCGACCTGAGGGAGCTCACTGCTCCTGAATGACACTCCCACCAGCTACACAAGAACGCAGAGGCCCCGGTCCTTCCCTTGAGGCCTTGAGGTCCTTTCCGGAACTGCCCTGAGCTCAGGTGTGCTCTTGAAAGGTTCTGGCAATTTCCATTTGGGGCTGATGTCAGTCCCCAGGCTGAGGATGGGGATTAAGTACTTGCTTTGCAAGCATAAGGAACTCAGTTGGATGCTGAGGATCCACATAAAAACAATAAACTTTGGTATGGTGGTGTGTACTTGTAAACCCAGTGCTGGGGAGAGAGACAGGCCAACCAGGAGAACTACAGGCCAGGGAAACAACCTGTCTAAATGGAAGTGGATGGCATTCCTGAGGGTAGCATGTAAGACTGACCTCTGGCTTACTATGTGCGTGCGTGCGCGCGCATACACACACACACATTTACAAACCCCTTTAAACTCTTGATTCCTTATACCTCCCTTTCACAGCCTCTCTGGGGTATGTGTCCTTTAGAGAAACATCATGCCTTTGCTGTGTTAACAGTCACCATTAGTCCTTCTCATCTTTCCTTACTTCACTGGGTGTCCAAGCGGCCAAAGATGGCTCAGTAATGAGAGCCAATCATGAAGCGAATAAGACAGAACCCTGTTGACATAGCAGCAACTCAATTATTATTTACACTGTGTGCAGTGAGGGCTGTCATGGTGCTCAGAGAGGGACTGAGCACTGTCTGCCCTGCTCCCACTTCTGCATGAGCCGAGGTCTGTCTGGCAAGCCCCGGACAAGCACCATAAACATTTCCCTTTCCCCGGAACTCCTCAGTGAACAAGATCATATCCGTTCATTAGCATGGGAAGTAGTATATGAGCACAATCTGATATGGGATGTCCTTCTGTATCTGTGCTGTTTTTATTGGTTAATGAATAAAGCTGTTTTGACCAATGGCTTAGCAGAGTAAAGTCAGGTGGGAAATCTGAATAGAGATATATAAAGAGAGTAGGCGGAGTCAAGGAGATGCCATGTAGCTGCCAAAGAAGAAGGATGCTGGAACCTTACTGGTAGGTCACAATCTCATGGTGACACACAGATGAATAGAAATAGGTTAATTTAAGATGTAAGAGCTAGCTAGGAATATGCCTAAGTTGTTGACCAAACAGTGTTGTAATTAATATAGTTTCTATGTGATTATCCAGGTCTGGGTGCCTGAAAAGTGAAAGCCCAGTCTCCCTTTACAAATGGTGCCAACATGGGTCAACTACATCCATCGAACTCCCCAAAACACGTGGTCAGGCCTGTCACAGCAATAGTCCACTCTCTGGTACTTACTTCTGTATTTGGGGTTTCTATTACTGTGTTAAAACAGCATGACCAAAAGCAACTTGGGAAGGAAAGGGTTTATTTTGCATATACTTTTTAAGTAACAGTTCATCACTGAGGGAAGTCAGGGCAGAAACTCAATCAGGCCAGGAACTTAGAGGCCGGAACTGAAACAGATGCTGCGGAGGAGTGCTGCTGACTGTCTTGTTCCCGTGGCTTGCTCAGCCTGCTTTCTTACAGCCCCCAGGACGATCAGCCCAGGGCTGACAACACCGACCTGGCCCTCCCACATCAATCATCAATTTAGAAAATGCACTCATAGACTCAGCCATATATACATCTGGTGGGGGGCATATTCTCACTTAAGGCATCCTCTTCCAAAATGACTCTAGCTATGTCTAGTTGACATAAAAACTAGCCAGCACATACATGAATCTAAAGAGCTAGCATGTTTCTGGGAAAATGGGGCAATGGTTTGAGATGGCTGGGAGGTCTTCTGGGCCCCGGTGTCTAAGGTGTGAGGAACTGTCTGGGATTGCTATGGGTTCAGAAGCAAGAGAATATGCTTGAGCGACTGGAGAGCTGTGTGAAGGAGTAGGCGCTGGGGACAGGCTGATGACAGCCACTCTTCCTCAGTGTCATCAGAAGGACAGTAACCAGCAGGCCCTGAGGTTGATGGGTGGCCCAGAGTCGGGGGATCCTGTGGTATGTATTGATTTTGTGGTAAGCTAGATCCAGATTAATGAGCAGTTAGTTTCTTTCTAACCCAGTTTTCTTTAGGCTTATAAAACAAAATAACCAGGGCTCCGATGTCTGCAGGGGCAGGTATAGGAGAGGCCACAGTGTCACCCGTCCCAGAACTGTAAGGGCCCCACAGTGCTTGATTTTGCTCTTTAATTAAGATCCCTAAAGTGCCCTTCACTAGTGACCTTGGTGTCTGTGTTCAGGCCCTGTCTGCATTCCCTTCCACCTGCCCTATATCTATTCATCAATATCTCCATCTGAGGCTTCCCATAGGTCCTGGGCTCTACCTCTGCCCAGTATCTCAAGTAGCAAACATTCAGGTGTTGGGGTCCCCTCTGCTGGTGTAGCTCTAGCTGGCACAGATGTGTGTGTGTGTGTGTGTGTGTGTGTGTGTATACCATGACATGTATGGGTTTTAGCTTTCTCCTACTGTGTGTTCTGGAGACTGAACTCGGGTCATCAGGCTTTTACCTGCTGAGCCACTTGCTGGGTCTCCACGCGGGTTTTGAGACAGGGTCTCTCAGTGTACCCGGTGCCCACCGATTCAGCTACACCAGTGAGCTTCAGGGGCCCTCGACTCCATTCCCCAGCACTGGCATCACAGGTGCCTGTGCGGCTGCACCTGCTCTTCTGTGGCTCTAGGGATGTGAATTCTGGTCATTATGCCTGTACAGCAAGTGTACTGACTGAGTCACCTCCCCAGACCTTCAGTGCCCCTTTCTGTTGTTTTGTTTCTTTCGAGACAGGGTTTCTCTATGTAATAGTCCTGGCTGTCCTGGAACTCACCTTGTAGACCAGGCTGGCCTCGAACTCATAGAGACCTGCTTGCTTCTGCCTCCTGAGTGCTGGGCTTAAAGACAGGTGCCATCCCCACCCCTGGCTGCCTCTCTTCTTTTTAAAATCAAACACGTTTCCTTGGTGACAATGGCTCCAGGGCTCACAGAAATGTTCAAAAGCAGCTTGTCCCATATCCCCATTCAACCTCTGTCTCTAGACCTCAAGAGCCACCATTCTTATCCTGCGGTCCTCTCTCCTGGATCTTTTCCAGCAGGCAATAAATCAAACAATCCATGTACGGACATTTGTCCCCTGAGTCCTCTGCAGGCTGAGCCGAACCCACAGCTTGGAGAAGTTGTTGTAAATGTATGCCCAGGGCTTCCTGCAACATGCCTTACACATCTGTCTGGCTTCATCACAGAACTGTACAAGCACGTTTTTGTTTTTGTTCTAAGAGCCCCAAACCCCCACGGTTGAGGATACAGAGGTGTGGAGGAATACCAGACTGAGACCACACCGCTTGATCTTGACAAACAGCTGGTCTGAATGAATTTCAGGCCTTTGCCTCTTTTCTAAGTTTTACGGAATGACCACAAGCAGCTCTTTGAATGGAAGTCTTATCTAGGGGAAACATTTGTTTTGTGGGAAAGAAAGCTTCAAGAAGGGTGCATCTCCCCTCTTTTTGGACCAGGACTTTGGTGTGTGGACACCTGCCAATTGCAATGACTAAGGTATGCATGTGCTTGGGTTTGAAGTCAACCTTTCGGTACCTCATCTAAAGTGTGTATGATCTGTGAATTTTGACGATACCAGTGGCAGGTGCTATGCTTCTTGATGCCGTTCCTGGCCCTTGCCTTGACATTCTAGTTGTGTACCGTGGTAACTTTTCCTACGAACACTCAGACAAGTGTTTGTTTACCCCAGATAGGGCAGACCAAGGAACGACTCCATCCACACCCAGCCTGGTGAACCACTGACCTTACTGAGGCATAATAGCACAGGTGAGGGGTTACTTATAGGAATGTGATGACCTCCAAACATTTCTTCATCCGAAAGCTCCACCCCAGGCATGGACGATGACTTCTTCGTAGCTGCTTAGATGGAGCCCTCCTTCAGTTAAGCCTTCACCCTCTACACCTTTCCAGACTATGTGCAGCTGGGTCAGAATCACGCCTAGCTGGAAGGAGCGAGCAGGAGTGAGTGGCTGGAATCTCAGGGTTAAATCTATCACCTGCTCCATTCTCTTGGTGTTAGGAACTATCGGCAGGTCTGATCTCATGAGGGTCAGCTGTGGGAACACACGGCCGTTCTAACCAAGATGGCACCGGCTATGCTATGTCCAGAGGACAGCATTCCACGGCAGTGTGGAGCTGAGGCTATTAGCAGACTTACCCGTGAGGGCATTTTCTTCCTCCTATGCTCCCAGGAGCTGAGGTTACACGTTTCTGGTTCTTAGTCTCAGACACCTCTCCATAGCAGGACCAGACTATCACTCCATCTATGAAAAATCCATTCCTAACCACAAGCCCGATTTCTCTGTTTTCATTTGTCAACATCATGTATCCATAAGATCTGTGGCGTATTTATTCACCTGGTGAGTGCTGAGCAGCTACTGAATGCACAGACACAAACATGGGTGTGTGTGTGAGAGGAGGGCCTGAGAGTCTCTTGGGAGAGTGTGTGTAGAAATGATAACACCAGGAAAAAAGAGTGACTTAATAAGGTTGAGATAGAAAGGGTACAGGAGTCAGATCCTCACAAGGACAAGAAGGGGTCCAGGCTGAGGCTGGTGGATCTGCAGGGTCAGTCTGGGAAGGGGCCGCTGAGACGGCAGCCATGGAAGGAACTTCTAAGCACAAAGAGCATTCTGGAGTGGGAAAGTCTTGATGTCTGTGAGGAGCGGTTATGAACCTAATTTCTCTCCTGGCAGGAAGTGGAAGGCTCCTAAAAAACCCAGGAACTAAGGAAACTTTCACAGGAAGCTCCTGGAAGTTACAAAATTCACAAAGCCCCTGCCAAGACCACATGATCTGCAACAGCTTCTGGGGGAAGAGGCTCCCCAGGGAGCCAAGTGTGCAGTATGCAGACAGATCCAGGGTTGGGGCTTTTCTGAGTCCTCACCTATGCCCCGGTGGGCTGCTCAGTGATGCCCCTTCCTCCGAATCACAACCTCCTGCAAGAAACCCCCATCAGCCTACTGGACCATCTGGTTAGACTTTGGTGGAACTGGTTCTTTGGACTGTTGATGGTGCCCTATCTGGAGTGACTGGACATTTGCTTACATATCCCATGCAATAAGACCCAAGAATGCAGGTGAAGAGAGTCTGGATTACGGTACCAGAGCAGTCTGTGGGGGTGAGAAGCAGGCCTAACACATGGGCACTCAACAAGCCATGACAAAAGGCACGAGTTGTGTTTAAGATTAAGAAGGAGGTGGGGAGGGGGAAAAGATTAAGAAGGAGTAGGAGAACTGGGGAAGCAGAAACTGAAACATGCCCGTGACTTGTTGAATTCGTGAGTTCAAGGTTCAGTGAGAGAGCTTGTCTGCAAACAGACAGAGCCATAAAGGAAGACATTTGTTGTTGACCTTTGGCCTCCACATGCGTATGCACACACATGCTTTCCTTCTGGCATATCTACACATGCACGCACGTGAAACTGTGCATATACATAACACACACCATTCATTCATGAATCTTTCCTCTGATTTGTGGTTTAATAGGGAATTTCTGGGAAAAGAAAGAGTAGAGAGAAGGGGGACAAGTAAAGGGGTAAGGCTGTGACTCTCACGGTGTGGCTTGGTGAGGGTCTTCTTTGAAAGTTGACAGTCAGGATGTCATGTTTGTGGATGGGCAAAAGAGCACAGGAGAAAGCAGGCAGAAGCTGGGTTTGTGTGCTGATTGTATTACTCAGAGGCCAAGAGATCTCAGAGCAGCCAAGAGCATCCTGAAGCATCAGAGGGACCAGTGGGAAGGAGGAAAATCCAGGACCCTGATTTAGAGGAGCAAGGATGGGTCTCTGGAGGAAATAGGTGAGACTGCCCAGACCGGATGCAAGAAGGAGGGAGGGCTGGGGGGGGTGATGAGGGGGAAGGGAGAAACAGGGGGGAGGGTGAGAAGTGAGACCTACTGAGGCTAGGCGCATGGAAGTAACAGAAGGAGAGATTTCTGTAAGACATTCACATAGAAACCAGAGGGGTGTGGGTCAAGACAGGAGCACCAGGCTGTGAAGCAAAGATGGGGCCAGCTTGGGCCAGATTAGATAGTGTCCAAACACACACACACACACACACACACACACACACACACACACACACCTATGACCAGTCCCTCATTGGATAGATTGAAATGTGGCCACTTTCTCTTCTGCCCACTTTCCTTCCGTTTAGTTGTCTGAGGCAGGGTCTCAACAACTTCTGGTTCTCCTGCCTTCTCCTCCTGGGGGCTGGAATAATAGTGTGTGTCTCCATGCTAGGCTTTCCTCAGGCTTTTAAAAGAGATCCTTCCAGCACAGTGACATGTAAGATGGACGTTCTGAACCCCTTGAGTGCTGCTTCTCCCACTTCACCTTTGGTTTGGGCTTCACTATTTTAGATATGCTGTGTTAGTAGAATCAGTGTGTGTGTGTGTGTGTGTGTGTGTGTGTGTGTGTGTGTGTAGGTTTAGTGCAGCAGATGTGTGTGGTATATGTGTGTATGTGTGGTGTGTGTGGTGTGGTGTGTTCAGTGTATGTGTTTTCACCACTGAGGGGGCAGGCAGAAGAACGACCCTGGAAGAAGTCACTCCTAAGCATCACTGTGAACAAATTGCTCTCTGACGTCTCCAGCACAGAAGCAGAAGCAGGTCGGTCCAACCGTGTGGCATAAAGCCCAAGGGGCTGACATGAGCCTGCACAGAGCCCTGAAGGTCGGCTTTAGGCAGGATGAAGGTGGCTGGTGGTGACCCCAGGACATAGACAGCCACTCACTGAGTCCTGATCGACTGGGAGCCTCCCCAGGTAGCTCTGTAAACACTAAAGGGGTGATGGACAGACACCGGACCTAACTTGGCACCAGCACCTGCTTGCCAAGGTGGCTTCCATGGGCACTAGTGACTAAAGCCCAGAGTCCCAAGCTCTGTTCACTCTTGGGCTGCCTGAGTGGTACAGGGCATGGTGAGAGTTTCGTGGGTTAAGTACTTGCCTTGCAAACGGGAGAACCCGAGTTTGTTCCCTAGAACCTCTACAAAAGGTTGGCTATGCTGGCAGGCTTGTAATCCTGCTGCTGAGGTAGCAGGAGCTCTGGGGCTTGCCTAGACTAGTTGGTGAGCTCCAGGTTCGGGGAGACACCCTGTCTTGAGAGATAAGGTGGAGGGTGATTGAGGAAGGACAGTGAAGTTTGATCTCTGACCTCCACATGCACACAAGCACACATACAGAAAGTGAATGACACATGGAAGCCACAGGAAAACACACAGTGGTCCAGTGCAGGGTGTGACTCTGGGGAGCTCATGACTCAGAGGAGGGCATAGCAGGCCAGACTGCAGTCAAAGCCTCTCTCCTGCTGACAAGACTCCAGGTCTGAGGGGCTCAGCAAACCCTTGGGGTTCTTCTAGCAAGGGGGTGTGGACATACTACTTCCTCCCATTAGAAGGTTCAGAAGTTGGTATCTCTTTCCTGTAGCGCCCTTGAGATGATTTTCCAGTCTTCCACATTAAGACCAAGCTAGGGTGAAGAGTGGGGCTGGAGGAAGGAAATGTTGTCATCAGCAACAGAAGCAGTAGTCAAGCAGGGGCGGAGAGCAAAGGAAGCCACCCCTTTGATTCATGGGGCTTGGTGCAAGATAGACCACGGAGGGAAATTTAAGCATAGCATCTATCTTTTAACAAGAAAGAAACAGCAGAAACACGTTAACATGGGAGAATAAGAACCCTCAGCCAAGCCACCCCTCGTGGCTGTCCTAGGCTCCTGATTGACAAGGCAGAGAAATGAGGCATGGGAAAACGTAAACGATCTAGTGCTCTGAGCCTCAAGGTGGAGAGAGGTCAGAATGAAGGGTGACAAGATGACTCGGGGGTGGGGCATGTTGCTTTTGTGAGTGTGCGCGACAGTCAGTGCGTGCCTGGCTGATACTCTTGTGAGTACATCCCATTAAGTGTAGTAGCTGAGTGGCTTTGCACACAGTCATTTCTGCTGGCCCTCTGGCAAGCACCCCGGTTCTAGCTGTTGGGTACCCCTGTCATGCCACCTATGTTGCCCTTCTGTGCCTACCCCTTAGTTCTCAATGCTCTCTTGCTCATGTCTGTTTTAATTTCTGTCCGCGATGCCCACAACAGCCATTTATTTTGTCAACCATTTCCTATTAGTTTAGGGTTTCATGAGCTTTCGGGGCCTCATTACCTCCTTTGTGTTCCTTTTCTGGGTGGTATGCATGCTGGGTCTGCACTCTAGCAGGCCAAGTGTTCAGGGCTGCCCCCCGCCTCACAGAATGGGGAGAAGGGTGGCTTTACCGATGGCCACAGGAAAGGGTCTCCTTTCTGGGGGAGTTTCTGGGAATGCCAACCAGGGGACCTAGGAACCACGGGACCTAAGGGCCTTGAGGAAACCGATATCACCTCAAGCACCAACGGGAAGGCTCTGGGCAAGCTGCCTGAGTCTACCCTACCCCCAGCAAATAGCATCAGAGTTAAAACCCAGAGGTCCCTGGTCTCAGGGACATTAGGGACTGGTTCCAAACAGTCCTTCCCTGACTGTTGGGTTTCTGCTTCCCTTCTTCAGAGCCAAGCAGAACGATACCCTTGAGGAATAGAGAAAGTCACTCTGACCTTCTAGGGTTTTCTCTCTGCATGGCTGTCAATAAAGACTTGGCTGAAGGACTTCTGGAAAAAGAGAGGGAACCAAAGGCCTCCAAGGTGGACACGTGGCCGACCTGAGAAGGGTCCATGTTTTGATGAACTGGTGGGACCCCTCCTACTTCTTCTGGAGTCAGGACTTATGAAGGGATGTATGATTTTGTTCTCCACTCAGAAGAAATAAATGAGACATGCTTTTGTTTAGTGGGAAGAAATACTTAGTGAAAATCAATGACTTAGACTTCAGTCATGTGTTCGAAAAAGCGCATACCATAGCTTTATGAATGCAATCACATTTCAACTTGAAACTTCCAAGTGTTTTACAGTGAGCATCCTTAATTTTAAGCCGTCTATGAGAGCCAGTCTGGCTTCCCAGTGCGCATGGCTGACTTCCACTCTGTGGATCTGAACACAAACCTACCGGCAGCACCACCTACCATTCTCCTGGGGAAAAACAGGTCTGGGATATTAATTACAAATCTGTGGATGCCCTCAAGGCATCAATCAATGAGCACCATGTCTACTGGGGACTCTTTTAAGCTGTCTGTGACTCAGAGGATTGCTGCTGCCTGGGACCTGTGAAGTGTCAACGTGAGGAACACAAAAACACATCCAACAGACAGAACCATGGCAAACACATGAAGGTCTCTGCCTTTGCACACACTCTGACTCTTAGGTTGGAGGAAGCCTCTGTGTGCGTGAGTGTGTGTGTGTGTAAGCCAGAGACCATCTCAGGTATAATTCTTCAGGACACTGTTTTGAGACAGGGTTTCTCACTAGCCTGAAACTTACTGGTTGTGCTAGGGTCGATGGACCCAGGAACTGTAGAGAGCCTCCTGCCTCCTCCTCCCAGCACTGGGATCACGGGTGGATATCACCACCCTTAACTATTTAACATGGGTTCTGGTGTTTTAACTCAAGTCCTTGTGCTTGCAAAGCTCACGCTTTGCCAAACAGGCCGTCTTCCCAACCCTGGAAGCAACCTTTAATCTGTTCTGTGATATGGATCGGTGACCAGGAGCACTCCAGCTGACCACACTGTTAGACGTGGCTCACCTGGATCTTCGTGAGATGCTGTGGGAAGCCCGGCACAAGCAGGACGGAGCCGATGCTGTGTGCAGGCAAGCCTCACTATGGATGCTGCAGACTTAACTCTAGCCGTGTGAGAACTCAGCTTCCAGTCTCGCCCCAAGAGACAGTACTGACTCTATAATGGCTGCATCTTGAATGTTCTGCAGAGGATCGCATGGTGAGGGCTTGTTCCTCTGCTCACGGTCCCTTTGGGATGTTGGAGGTCCCTTTGGGCGCATTCAGGAGGCAAGGCCTCATGGGTGATGTTAGATCACTAGGGGTATGACTTTGCAGAAGATATGGGGAGCGCCTTCTTGACCTCCCCTTTGTTTATTGACTGTCACGAGGAGATCAACTTTGCTCTCCTATGAACTGGGTATGATGTGTCTTGCTAACCACAGGCCCTGGCACAGTAGGGTCAACTGACTATGAATTGAAGCCTCTGAAAGCAGGTGTCAAAATAAACTTCTACTTTGTTGAATTCTCGAATATTTTTTTTCATGGCCAGGAAACGCTAACAGTCTATCATTTTCCTTTAACTCGGTGCAGAGGTTTTCTAAACTATTCCGGGCATCCTATTACATGTTGGCTATAAGGAATCAGAGAAACTGAGCAAGGCATTTGGCTTGGAGCTGGTCCACGTGTGCTTTTTATCTCCAAATGTTTGAACTACCATCTATGGAAGCCACTTTCCCTAACCATCAAAGACTCTTCGGAGCTGGCCCATCCAATCCCCCAGGATCTTTCTGGTCCACATGTGTGACTCATAAATATGAGGAACAAGCTTGGTTAGTTTGACACGTTCATGTAGTGAATCAGGGAGGGAATGAGCAACTGGTTATTTGAAGAGATCACTTACATAGCCCAGCGTTTGGGAAATCTAAGGGTAATTTTATTTTGCCTAAAAGGAATGGGTTGTAGATTGCGAGCATATATATTTAGAAGTGCCGAGGATGGAGGAGGGATTGGCTATGACTGATGCTTTGAAGACCAGGACGAGCATGAAGCACAGTGAAGGGTTTGTGCACACACTCTGGGCTCATCTGTCAGCGAGTCACGCGCATTTCCTTACACTGTTGGGCTGAATGGCAGAGGGTGTTGTCAAGATCTAGGAGAGAGCCCAGGAGGTTCTGGGAGTTCCAGGAGGCCTGCCAGCTCTGATTGCAGGCTAGCTGGTGGGGACTAGGAGGGGCTCTGCTACTTTGAAGGGAAACCAAGTGTGGCTTGGTACCTCATTTTCTCGGACACTGTGAGCATCAAACATTGTGAGAGGTTAAGAAGGAACCGCAAGATACGACTGAAACCAATCTCACCCCTTGGCGAGTGGGTGGGGGCTTGGAGCCTGATCTGACATGCTTTAGAAAAGATAAAGTAGTTCTTTCATGTCAACAGCTTGGTGACTTGTTTGAATTTTTGGTGTGTGCACACATTGTGCATACTGGTGTGTATTAAACTTTTGAGTATTTTATTGACTTATTTGTGTATACTGTGTATGTATGCATGTTGGCATTTAAAATAAATTTGTGCGTTCGTGCGTGTGTGTGATGCCATAGCCCAAACTGCATGTGGAAGTCAGGGGACAGCACCTTGTGAGAGACAGGTCTCTCCTTCTGTTTTGTGGGTTCTGGGGATTGAACTCTGGCCATCAGGATTGTCAGCAAACACTTCTACTTTTACCTGCTGAAGCATCTTGCCAGCAGAATATTATTTATTTATGTTTTAGTGGAATCTCACACTGGACTGGAACTCTCCAAGTAGGCTAGCGTGACTGGCCAGCAGCCGTCGGGGATCTGCCTGTTTCTGCTTCCCCAGAAACTGGGGCTGCAAGCAGGTACCACCAGATTTTTTTTTTTTTTACATGGACTTTGGGAGTTAAGGCAAGCATGTTACTGACTGGGCAATTTCTTCTGTCCTATGATAGTAGAGAATGAGCCCCTCCTATTCAGCAACTCTATAGCTGACTGGGAAATTCCCTCATCCTTTACATGAAGGATGGGGGAAGGGAAGTGAGATTGTTTCAAATGCACACAGAAGCTGTGTCAGCCCATGTGGCTGCCTTTCCCTCGGGGAGGGCATTTCCCAGCCAATCCTGCTGCTACCTGGGCTTTACAAGAAGAATGGCTCTAATGGGGTGGGGGAAGCATATTGCCTTTTCCTTCCTACTTTGGGAAGTGATGATGTTTCTGCAGCTTGATGCTGCAGCAGCCCCCTTAGACCAAGAGGTAACAGTGGGTACCCAAGCATCTAGCAAACTGTGCCTACCAGAAGGTTTAAGATGTGGCTCCTGCTTAACATACATCTGCTGTCTGAACTTCCGAAGAGAGGGAGGGAGGAAATCACCTCTGTGATTCTGAAAGCCAAGCATGGCTGCTGTGGAGTCAAGTCACATTTACAATGATTCAGATATGTCTGGATCTCCATGAAGTCAAAAACACTCCTGGCCTGACTCAGGAGGCAAAGGATTATATGAATTGAGTTCCCCAATACCCACATACCAAGATTGTCCACAGGAAGGAATTCTGGCCTGGAGGAAGGCTGGATGGCTTAGGAATAGGCAGGCAGTATTTGAAAATGGTTTGTTCTTATGAGCCCAGTGTTTCATGGGAAGGAGACCCAAGTCCCCATCTCTCTCTACCACTATCTAAAAAGATGCATACATGCAAGGAGTTGTGGTTATTTGGTGGCATTATGTCAGCAGTTTTTCGGAACTAGGCAGACCTTCCCTGCACAGGAGCCAGCACAGCCCGTGCACACACGCTAGCCGTACAGCGCTGCTATCTGTCTCTAAGGATGTGGCTGTCTTCTGTCTCTGGCCTGTCCTTCCGTCCCTCCCTCCTTGGTGTCTTTCTTCTAATTTCTCCGTAGCCACACAAGGTTATGGTACCGTCTTCCAACTCCAGTACCCAGTCCTTCTCCTGGGTTCCCCTTGGATGCTTTCCAGGCACGCACTGAGTGCCGCTCTTGCTCCCTGGCCATGTGTAGGGCATTCATCCTAAAGCAGAGCTCCCTGTGGTTAACACCACAGGGCTTGAACCTCCCGGGAAAGGCCCTCCCGGCTCCTTTGATGAACAGGTGAATCTCCTTGATCTTTGAGTCTTGTAACCTTCTAGAATACCTTTGATCCTCAAAGCGGCGTTCAAACCGACCAGCTGGGGGCTAACGGGCAGACACCAGAAGCCTTGATATCTTTCCAGGAGGGCTTCAAGGTTGGGCTTCTAAGGGAAAGGGGCCCATTCCCACACTACTGGAGCTTGCGCCCACCTGCACCTGAGAAGGCAGGGGCAGACAGAAGTGGCTGCCAGCGTAGGATGGGGTCAGCACTCTGCCCCTTTTGTGGCTCCAGGCCCACTAAAGAATTCCCTTGGAGAACACAGCTTGTGAAGTATTAGTCAGAGAGATGTGGCTGGTAGGAACGGACTTTCCTTCCTCTTCCTCTCCTCTCTCTGATGTTCACAGAAGGTTGTAGACCAGGTGATGTGTACACACAGGCTCATGTGTTTGAACACTTGGTTTCTGGTTGGTGGTGTTCTTTGGGAAGGTTCTAGAACATCTGGGAGGGGGTGGCTTATGGGAGGAAGTGGTTCTCAGAGGGTGGGCTTTGAGGTTTGTAGCTCAGTCCCGCTTCATTTCACTGTTAGCTTTCTGACTGCAAGAGCCATGTGAGCAGCGTCTTCTATTCCTGCCTCCACAGCAACTCCCAGGACGGATTGTATCTCCTCAAAACGTGAGCCAAAACAAGCCCTCCTTTCCTTTAATTGCTTCTTCTCAGGTGTTTTGTGATAGGGAAAATGTAAATAACCCACACATCGAAACCAAGTGACGTAAGATCTTCCACTCACGGGAAAGAGAGTGTTCCCGGCTGAAATTGGGCTTGTTTCAAAGATGGCACCCGGGATGGAAATGGAGGCGGCTAGGGAGATGGTGAGAAAATCTTTTAGAAGCAGAAGAGGGTGAAGGCTGGAGGAAGCAGGGCCTCCCGGAGCCTTTTGGAGGGAAAATTTGCTCTGATGGATTGAAGGGAAAGACAAAAGCCAGTTCGGTCTCGTGGGACTGGCTCTGGTGAGGTCCACTTTCTGATAATGACCTTGTTCCTTCAAAAGCTATTTCAAAACAAAGACAGGTCAGAGCTTGGGTCTGGTGCCCCCCTCCCCCTACAGTCTTATGCTTTGAATCCTCTGCCCTCAGCTGTGGAGGCAGCTGTTTCAGAAGATGTGATACATTCAGGAGGTGGGCCTGCCTGGCAGAGGTGGGTCACTAGCGGTGGCTTTTGAAGGTGATACCTGCCTGTTTCCTGTTAGGCCTCTCTGCTTCTGGGTCCATCCTGATGAGAACAGCTGGTCATGTTCCCAGGGCCGTGGGTGGAGCTTTGCTGTTGACATTACTGCTCTACCATACTGGACTGAAATCTCTAAAATCGCGAGCTGACGTGAATGCTTTTCTCTGTTAGACTGTTTCTGGTCACAGCCATGAGAAAAGTAACTGATACAAGAGGAGTTTGGAATTCGTGTGTCTGGGTGTGCGTCTACAAGTGTGTGCGTGCGCAGGTGTCTGCATGCTTGCATGTGTTCATGTCTTCATGCTTGTTTATGCGTGTGTGTATGCATGTTGCATACTTGCTTGTGTGTGTGTTTGTGTATGTGTGCAAGTCTGCATGCTTATGTATGTGTTTGTGTCTTCAAGCTGGTTTTGTGTGTGCATGATTGCAAACTTGTTTGTATATGTACATGTATATATGTATCTGCATGCTTGTGGGGGCACAGAACCTTCACTCTAGATCCTCAGGCACAGCCCATTTTTATTAATTTTTGAGACAGAGTCTCTCATTGGCTTGGAACTCTCTGATTCTACTAGACTGGCTAGCCAGTCAGCCCCAGGGACCTCCCTGTCTCTACCACCCCAGGGCTGTACCATCATACCTGGATTTTTTGTTTCTTTAATGTGGGTTTTGGAACTGAACTCATATTTCTTACTCAGAAAGAAAGAAAGAAGGAGAGAAAGGAAGGAAGGAAGGAAAGAAGGAAGGAAGGAAGAAAGAGAAGGAAAAAAGGAAAAGAAAAGCCATCCAACCTGAGCCTGGGCACAGGGGTCAGTGAGAGTTGAGGGCAAGGCTCGGGAACTCTTGAGAATTCCTGAGACCCCCAGGCAGGGTTGGAACTGTCTTAGCAGATGCGGAACCAGTCTTCAGGGCCATGGTGGCTCTCATCACTCACATATCAAGTGGCTGTCTGCCTCTGTTCCCTGGAGCACCCACAAGCTGAAAGCTGGCTGTAGACCAGCAGGGAAAGTGGCTATCCCGGCAACCCTCATGCCTAGTCACCCTGAGCAGCCCTCCAGAGGTGGTAGGAGAGGTCTTGGCTCAATGGCGACTTCAGCTGGGCTAGTGCTTCCTGAAGGGGGACACTCTGGGCCAGCCATCACCCCTCCTGTGAGACGGTGGTCTTTGATAAGCCTCCCTCTGTGCTCCGTTTTGAGAGAGCGGCATTTTAGTATCAGCGGGGTTTGAGTTAGGGGCAGGTGAGACCTCTGCTGCCCAGTGAGCTGACGGGATAGGGGGACCCTGGTCCCCCAGCCAGTGGGCTGCCAGCTCAGCCTCTCTCTCACCACCGGTATCTCTTCAGTTGTGTTCTGTCTGGGCTTCTGGTGGCTTCATCAGACTCTACTTTTAAGATCCGTTTCCCTCTTCCTGGAGTCCCCAGCCGCACTTCTCCAGAGCATTTCTCATGAGACTCAGAGAAGGTGGGCGGGGCACGTTCCCACAGGCCGACTGCATAGATCATTCCTCCCTTTTAAAATTTTGTTTATTTTCAAAATAGGGGCACCCACCTCACATCCTAGCACAGAGGTTCTCAACCTGTGGGTTGCAAATGACCCCTTCACAGGGCTCACCCAAGACCATTGGAAAACACAGGTGCTTATATTATGATTCGTGACAGTAGCAAATTTACAGTTATGAAGAAGCAATGAAATTGATTTTATGGTTGGGGGTCACCACAATGTGAGGAGCTGTAGTAAAGGGTTGCAACATTAGGTTAGCAAATCACATGGGGCTCTTAGTTCTTGTGAAACAACCCTTGACGTGTCTAGAGACACATCTGCCTGCAGTTCTGGTTGGTATTAGTTGCCTCCTGTTGCTGTAACAGAATGCCCTAAAAAAAGCAATTTAAGGGATTTCAGGTTTCCTTTGGCTCATGGTCTAAGGGTACAGGAAGGCGAGAGCATAGGCAGCTGGTCTCAGTGCCTCTGTAGTCAGGAAACAGAAGGATGGACGCTGCTATTCCCCTAGTTAGCTCTCCCTATGTCCTCCTTTTATTCAATCCAGGGCTCCAGCCCTTTCAGGCTGACAAGGAAGAGTAGCCATCTCAGGTGTCATAGACTGGTGGCTCCTCTTGGCCAAGCTGATGTGACTTCCTTGAGGGCCACAGAGTCTCCTTTTCTGCCTCAGGGCCATACCATGGGTGAGTGAGTGTTATACCGTTGTCCCTGCTCAAGGTCCCTTCCAAATACTCTGTTTCTTAATTCAGTTCTCACAACTGCCTTGTCTTGCTTCCCAGTTCAATGATGGGCACAGGTTCAGAGCACAGGTAGAAGTGCTCATCCGCTGTGCCAGCCTGTGATGGTGACCAGCTAGTGACCAGTGTCCAGCCCGGCAGTTAGTCTCCTAGTCAAGGTCTTCAGTTGACTTGACCAGAGGTCCCTAAGGTTAGTCCTACAATGAGCTGTGGATCAAGTGTAGTGACCCCCAAATACAATTGAAATTTCAGGGTCAGTCTAGCCAATCAAACCCTTCAGATTTGAGAATCATTGCTTTGTAAATAATCCCAGCGCCAAGATGCAGACCCCTGGAGGGAAGCCATCAATGACCCGAGTCCCTCCCCACACTCCAAGCCCCCAGGGAAGCTCTGTAGAGGACTGTATACAGATGAGCCTCTCAGTGCCAGGGTGGCTTTCCTGCCTGCGTGTGCCACACTCAGAGTCGCAGCTGCAAGGGTTTTCATGGAGTCTCGACTAAGACCCAGTCACAGAGAAGCAGCATACATGACGTCCAGGCTGTGCTCCTGGCCTTTAATTGAGTTATAAAGCGAAACATGTCCTCCAATAAACAGCAGACAGACTTTCAAACCTTAAAACTGGGCGAAGTCAAAACGATAGTACCCACTGAACGCATCAGAGGAGACTCGGTGGCCCAGGTGGCAGCCACAAGTGTGGTCACCATGGGGCTGTTGTGCTTTGCCTCTCTCCTGGGTGTGACGGCTCCTGCCCTGTGTGGTGGCGAACCTGGAACATTCAGTCATACCCCTGGCCAAGAGTACTGCTGGCACAGGCGTTGACTGGTCCCTGACCTGTTACCTTGGCTGCTTCACTAGGACTGTGACTCACTCTCTCGGGTTCTGACCTATGTGTTCACCAGATGCAAACGCAGGGAGAGCGCCCAGGGCTGCCCACTCCTTGCTGATGAGTGCATCTGGTCTGATGCCCCTGCCACTGTAGTCACTTGTGTAGTCACATTGGCCTTCCAATGTGGACTAAAGACCGGCGGCTCTTCAGGAATCCTCTAGTGTCAGGCGGGGACAGCTGAGAAGTCCAGTCCTGTAGACTAAGCGGTTGCCAGGTTCTCAGCCTTTCCAGCACGGAGTACCCAGTCCCTAGCCTGGAAATTAATAAATCCCTTTGTAACATATATTTATTCTGCAGCTTCTGTTCCTTTAGGGAGTGTAGACACAGTCTGCTTCCTTTGACCCAGTGTTCTTTTTTTAACTTATAAATTGTGCTTGTGTGTGTGTGTGTGTGTGTAATACAGAATTGACCATTTTTATTGTTTATAAGGGTAAGATGGCTGGTATTAAGTGTGTCTGCATTGCAGAGTGGCCATGCCTACAGTTATCTTCCAGAACATTTGAACCCTCCCATACTGAAGCTCCATGGCCATTAAACCCTAAACATCCATTTCCATTCCCTCCAGCCCCTGTCACCTCCATCCTTTGCGGTCTCCCCAGACTTAACTAGCCTAGGGACCTCTGGTGAGTGAGACCATACAGCATCCATTTGCTGTGACTGGCTTAATTCACTCAGCATGGATGTTGTACTGGTGTTAGAATTCCCTTCCTCAGAGAGGCTGGACAGTATCCCATTGCAGGCCTTTCCCTTCCCATTCCTTTGTTGATGGACACACAGGTTGTTCCCACGCCTTGATGACTTTAAATCAGTCTGCTGTGAGTTTGGGTGTGGAAATATCACCCAGAGTCTCTGTAGCCAATGGTTTTGAGTGTACATCTTGGGGTGGCATTCAGGGCTCACAGGTAACAGAATAGAGTTTTCATTATTTTTAAGATCATCATGGGAAAACAAAGACCAGCAAGGATGCACCCGCTGGTCTTTGTGAATGTCTTTGCACACCAAGAAACTCATGGACTGGTAGTCTTTTGCATCCTGATTGGGCTCCATGGAAGAAGGCCAGGGTAGGTGACTTGGACACAAGGAAGATATTTGAACTACTCTAGAAGGGGATGCGGAGGGTAGAGGGTGGAGCATTTGGGGAAGGTTGTAGGTCCTCTTGTGCTACCCAAAGTTTAGCTACACCTTTGGACTCAGTACTGGCTCTGTTCCACTCCAGGACCCTTGGAAAGAATCCAAGGTGGGGATGGCCACGCCCTGCTGTAGATGATAGGCAGGTCTTTGGAGAATACTCAGACAGAAATTAGCCCCAATAGCCTGCTGCTTACCATCACCATGCACTGGTGCCTCTGGATACTGCTTGGGCAAAGCACCCTCTACAAACACATGCATCCCAAGCAGGACCTGAGAGGAGTGCTGTAGTAATGTACACAGAAGTTTAAACAATTATGCTTTAACCACATCATATAGTCAGCCCCAGTCATGGGGACACCATCCAAGGCCTGCCAGTGCTATCCTTGAAGACATACATAGTAAAGAATCCCGTGTATACTCTTTTTCCTATATATAGACATATGATAAAGCTTAATTTATATATTAGGCATAGAAAAAAATGAACAGTGGTAAAGAAATAGAAATATTGCAACAACATTTAATAAAAGTCACACAAAAGTAATTTTGCTCTGAAGAAAGAATTATGTGTCACCACCACTATTGCCACCACCACCACCACCACCACCACCACCATCATCATCATCATCATCATCATCATCACCACCACCACTGAGACAGCCCAGGATAGCTTCAAAATGAAATGGCTGTGTAGCTGAGTATGGTGTTGAACTCCTGATCCTTGCCTCTACCTCCCAGTGCTGGGATCACAGGGATGTACCACCATGCCTGGTTCAATGCCAGGCTGAAGATGGACCCAGGGCCTCATGCATGCTAGGTAAGCAGCCTTCCAACTGAGCCATATCCCCAGTTCACAGGAAGTGCTTTTGAACGGAAGTTGATTACAGGGAACTGAGCCATGGAGAGGGGACCATTGAGTGAGGGGAGCTGCTGTATTCTGTGAGGACATTAATTCAGAGAGCTCTCAGCTGTGTGGCTGGGTAGACACAAGCCCTTGTTCACAGGGGAGAGACAATGGCTTGAGACCTGGTTTGCTCCAGGTGTGGCAGGATCTCCTCTCGGGACCACACATGATCCTATGTTTAGACAGTAACAACCAGGAGTTAGGAAGACTGAGGCAGAGCAGAGACACCACGGCTTTGACTTCTGGGACACCGACAGTGACCCAAGCTGAGCATTTTTATGCAGCCAAGTTCCAGTTATAGTCAGCCTATGAAATGGGTTTGTTTTGCATCCTGATTCCTCCTGGCATTTTCTCATCAAGGACAGAGCAGTGATGTGTTCAGGATCAGGTACTTGGCTCAGGTCCTCCCTGTGAAATAGGCTCCGTTCCACCCAGACTTAAGTAGTTGTGATGTCTGTGTGAAGGTGGAGCCCAGGGTTGTGACAAAGGGAAGACCTGCTGGCAAGGCGACTGCCATTAGTGCTAGGCCTAGTTGCCTTGATAGATGTCTGTGGTAGGGCCTGGAGTCTGAGGGAACAAGGGAGCTAGTGAGATCTCCCTTCTTCCTTCCCTCCCTCCCTCCATCTATGTCTCTCTGTGTGTCTCTGTCTCTCTCTCTGTGTAGGTACACAGATGTGGGTATGCATGTGGAGATCAGAGGACACCTTCCTCAGGTACTATCCCCCAGAACTTTTGGGGATCAGTCTCAGGTCCTCATGCTTGTAAGGCAAACATTTTGTTGACTTAGCCATCTCCCCAGGGAGGGACTCGTGGTTTCAGGTACACTGTGGTGCTACCAGTTAGATACAGCTTGAGCTGTCTCCAGCTCCTCGTGACCCCAGCGGTAAAGAGCTAGGAGGAGAAGTCTGACCATAGCGTTCACAGGGACGTGACGGGTTGCAGAATATCACTAAGGCGGACACCTATGACTGAATCCTGGTGGCTTTGTAAGGAAGCGAGGAGTAGCCATACGATGTTCCGTGTCCTGCCCAGTTGCTCTCTGTGTTACCTCAGGATGCTGCCAGCACTATCACCAGACATGGACCCTTCATCCTTCAGAATGGTGAGCCAATCCTGGATTTCTCCCCTTTACAAATCAAGTAGGCTGGTTAAGATATTTCATTGCAGTAATTACAAACTCCCGGAGTAACGCGGATCCCCAGAAGCGTGTCACTGGGAAGTGGTATTCTGTGACCCAGCCTTTTGCTCCTAGGAGAACAAACTTGTTTGCACAACAAGTGTTTATTTATTAAACTTTAGCCACGAGCAAATCATGGTGTTAGTCACAGCACCTGAAATCAAGCTAAGTTCTGTGTTGAGAGAGTTGTCATGGAAACGAAAGCAGGGTTTCTCCCTACTGTCGACTGGAATCTTTTTCAGGAGGGGTGGGTGCCAAGAGGTGACCAGTTCCTGGACCGTTCTTCACTCTTAAGGATGATAAACACCAAGTGCTCTGGCTGCAGACGCTGCTTTAAGGGGCTTCAACAGCTGGTCGCGTTCCCATCCTGTCTGTCTGAGGCTGCTTTGGGAGCACAAGCCTCCATTCCGCATATTCGCCATGACTCCCTGCCTTGCGAGATGCAGATTCTTCTGTCTCCCACCCTGCACATTTCCCTGGTGAGGGGCATCATCAGACACAGGCTGTCATGTTCCTACATGGTCAGGACCCTGTGTCGCCTCTGAATGGGGTCTTCAGAACCCCTTCCCTCTGGGTTTTAGCTGTACTACTCTGCCCTGCGGGGTGGGGCTCACACGTCAAAGGACCCTGCTGGACTTCTGGGTGGTTGGTTATTGTGAATGTTCCACTCGGTGTTTCTCACCTTAATTCCTACTTATATTTTCCAACGTGTGTGTGTGTGTGTGTGTGTGTGTGTGTGTGTGTACGTGTGCACCCAAGTGTGCCACGGTGCATGTAGGAGACAGAGGACAACTTTCAGGAGCCAACAGTTCTTTCCTTCCACCAAGTTTCTCTCAAGAATGGAACTCAGGTTGTCAGGGTTGGCAGCAAACGCCTTCACAGAATAGGCCATCTCACTAGCTCTCACCTGTGTCTTACAGATGGAAATGACCCCAATGGACTCCACCCAGGGAGTCCGGGGACACCTGCCGAGCAGGGATTGGGTCATGCCACAGGGTTTGGAGATGAACCCTCAGCTACATATAAAGGAAGTTGAGACAGTGGAGGGAGCACCGAGAGCCTCCAGGGAGACTAGGGCAAGACTTATCCCCCTGCCCCTGTGGGCTCTTAATGGGGCCATTAGCGATGGTAGACTGTGTTTTCCATAAAATGGCCCCACGTTGGGCTCAGGCTGGTTCGAGCAGCTGTCCTGGCCACCACACCTTTTTGTCCTTTCATATCTTCTAGGATATTCTGTGCTTCTTGGAGTAAAGATTTTTACATGTTAACATTGCAAACTGGGAAAGGCCATTGACAAGGGGACACCCTGCAGGTGCCCTGGCCCTGACTCCATTTACATAATGAAACGCTTTGGAAAGCAACAGAAATGTTGTTCTTTGCTCCTCCCCCCCCACTGGCTTTTATATTCTGCTATTTAATTATTATTTTTCAAGGTAATGTCTTTGCTGTGTCTTGCAGACTTAAGGTGGGAGGAGGCTGAGTTCCCCAGGGGGAGCTGCAGTTCCCTGGGATTAGGGATGGGTCTGAGCCCTGGTAACAATAGTAACTAGTGTAGCAAGGCCCTCGCCTTTGATGTGCGAAGATTAAACAGCATGTCAAGCTGGTGCTGCAAGCCCGAGTGAAACGAGATAATATGGAAGCCTGATACCTTCAGGCGCCAAAGCCCTATAAAGATAAAAATCAGATTATAAATGACAGTTTCCAGGTTAAAAAAAAAAAGAGGTCTTAAGATGTGTTTGCGCAGCAGCAGCCGCTAGCTCACAGACGCTCCCCTGGCAGACATATGTGCCCCACATGCTGCTGGGAGAAGGAGGGGGACAACAGCAGGAAGGCAGGAGCAGCCCGGGGCTGCTCCGGTCCTCCTGTAGCTCGGCAGGGTCTTTCCTTGGCTGTGGGCCGGAACCCAGATGCTGAAGTCCCAGCTGGCTTTAGCCCTTTCCTGGAGACTGCAGAGGGGACTCTTACAGAGGAAAGGGGGCCACGGAACCCTCAGCTGCCCACCTTGTGCTTGAGTGGGAGGTTGGAAAAGATGCTACTATCGTCTAGATTGAGATCTGAGGGGGACTGAGGCTGGGCTGGGCTTGGGTTTCCAAGCTAGGTGCATGCTGGGACTCTGTTGAATACGATAACTCAAGTAGGGAATTGTTTACTGGGGCTGTTACCACCACGATTCCAGACTGGGCTGACAACTAACTGGGCATGTGACTCTGGATAAGGCCACCAGTTTCTCAGTGCTAAGAAGCCATCAAGTTAATTTCTGAGGGTGAGACACAGCACAAGTCTTAGAGATTATACAGAATGGATGAGATCAGAGCTCAAAGGAGGCATTTATTTATTTATTTATTTATTTATTTATTTATTTATTTATGAAAGGCTGACCTTCAACTTATTGTGCCAGCTCAGGCTGGACTTGAACACACTTTGTAGCCCATGCTGGTCTCCAGATAGAAGCAATCCTCCTGTCTCAGTACTGGGATGACATGCATGCTCTACCGTGATGAGCTTAAAGAAGAGATAGTGTATCTAGGATTTCTGCTAGGGCAGCAGGAGGAGCTGAGGACTTGGTGCCCTGGAAAAGAGAGGGCTTCGGAGAGAGCAGATGTGTGGGAGGTGCCCCCTCCATGCTGTCAAAGTCTCCAGGACACACTGCTGTGGATAGTAGAAGCTCACATAAGGGGCTGGAGCAGAATCAGAACTTAGACAGAATCCTAAATCTAGGCCAATGGCTGAGTCTTCACACCTGAGCCAATTCTGTGCCATTTGGAGTTTAATAAAATGGCAAATCTAACCCCATTTAGATCCTTCCCACTCCCACTGTGGAGAAAGGCGGCCTGGCCAAGGTATCTATTGCCGTTTGAATGTGAAATGTTCCCTGTGGGCTCCTGGGTTTGAACACTTGATCCGCAGCTGATGGAGCTCTTGGGATGGCTGCGGCACTTTTAAGAAACAAAGGCATGTTAGAAGAAGTAGGTCACTGGGACAGGCCTTTAGGTTAAAATTTAAAAAAAAATTGCATATTTGTTTGTGTGTGTATGCTTGTGTGTGTATGTGTTTGTGTGTGTATATGCTTGTGTGTGTGTGTGTGTGTGTGTGTGTGTGTGTGTGTACATGCCATAGCATGAGTGTGAAGGACTGAGGACAGTTTGTGAGAGTTGGTTCTCTTTTTCCGTTCTGTCTGTCCTCAGGGTTATACTCAGGTCATCAGGCTTGGTAGCAAGCACCTTTGTTTGCTGAGCCATTCTGAGGGCTCTGCCTTGTAGCTCTTACAGCCCACTGTCATTTCCTGCCTGAGCGGCTTCCTGAGTGACCAGCTGACCTTCCTCACCTGCTGCCATGTCTGTCCTGCCACGATGAACTAACCCTGTGAACTCTGAGCTCTGCAATACAGGCTGTTTTTCTTGAGTTGCTTTCAAGTATTTGATAATAGCCAAGAGAAGGAAAAGTCCGGCATCGCTCTAGCGGGGGTGGAGGCCCCTGGGCTTTATATGCGGTAATGCAGACAGTCACTATTAAGTGAACCGGGCAAAGGATGTACTCAAGCCCAGGGCAGCTGCTGTCACTGGGCATCTCGAGGCCAGTGTGATGGTTGAGCGCTCTGAAAAGCGGGTGGAGCTGTGACTGCTGCAGTCTGTGCTTTTTGGACACTGGCCAAGCTGTGTCGAGGCTGAGAAGGGCTCTGTGGCGCTGGAAAATGTTCTCGGTTGTGCCTGCAACACAAGTCCATGTGGAGAGTCCTTCATAGGCGGACACCCAGCAGACCTGGCTGGGCAGAGAGGCATCTCCAGCCCCTGCGCCCGCCCACATGCCAGAGGAGGATGGAGCCCTGGCTCCGTGTTCCTGTTTCCTGGGGACATGGGAAAGTGAGTGAGGAACGAAGTGCCACTTGCCCAGCCGTGGTGACTCATCTGAGCAACAGTGCCTGGGAGATAAGGTCCAACCGGAAGTGATGGTGTGCCTCCTCTTCATTTTGACCCCATGAGAGTTCAGCTTGCTCATTGATTGCAGCATCCTGCAACCAGAGGGATCAAGTCTAAATGCCTGGGCCCATTAGGTCCCCTTCAGTGGATCTGAACAAAGACCTGGGTATCCTGAAGATTGAGAGTTCCCTGTGGGACTCTGCTGTAAACTGAGTCTGGAAAGCCTAACTTAGGTCCTGGTATTCTAAGTTGTCAACAAACATAGATCGGTGCCTGCTGGTTGCCTATTATCTGTTGTGTCATCACATTCCCCAACTCTGACAGTCACAGCTCCCCTCTGCCTCAGTCAAGAGAGTTACAGTCTGGCTGGGAACCTGGTCCGGTGGAGATCTAGTTGTTGTTCAAGGTCTTCAAGGCCCTTGTAAGGATCCTGCCCCCCCAAAAAAAAACCCTTTGCCCCTTTTTGGACAGTGGTAAAGTACCTGAAGGCCAAGTCTAAACATGACCTTAAGACCCTGTTCTTGTTTTCTTTTCATGGTGCTGACTTGTAGGAAGAGAAAGTCTCACATATTAACAGCCCATTGTTGTGTTGGGGTTGCCCCAAACCTCTATTTAGTGTCTGTTTATTTAGAAAGAAATCACTGCGTGCATGTGCTCACACACACAAGAGAGATCCTCTACTAGATATTAATTATAAAAGAAAGACCGCACTGCCCCCACTGACCAGCGCTGCCATGAGGACTTGGTAGTCACAGCCTGGCTGTCCAGGCCACTCAGGGTGAAAAGTATGTGCCCATGAGCCTGGAGGGCTGATTCTGTGGGACTCTGTGGGTCTCTGTGCTGACTCTGTGTGTCTCTGCTCGAGCTTGTCATAGGCTAAGATGACAGCCAGGTCATCATTGTGCCTCTCTGCTGTGTAACTAAGGGTGCTAGCCACGCCCTGGTGAATAGTGAGCGGAACCAGGGCCCAGAAGTCGTCTTGCTCACTCGGGGGCTGTTGTCTACCCCCAGGATATTCACACCACCAGCATGCATAAGGCCTCAGCTTTGCCCAGCCTTCCATGATTGTCCTGCCTTCTCTCTTTAGCTGCTGCCCTCCAGATCACACTGTTGTTGCCTTGAGAAAATTGGACCAATTCTCATCTAAATAAAATGACCCTCTGAAACCCAGGACAAATCAGGAGAGCGTGTAGTCAGGCACCTTAGACTGTACAAAACGGTCTAATTTAAACCACGAATGCCAGGTTCAGTCCAGGATCACCTGAGTTGCTTTTCAGGGGAATCAGGTCACTTAAAGATGCATGTCATCCAGAAGAGACCTTCTGGTACTCTGAGCTCTTTCTCCTTGTGCAATGTGAACCTCTTGAGTAATCTGTTGGCCAAGATGACTTACAGATACTCCGCTTTTCTTCAACGGGAAGAACTCATCTGCCTCCAAAAGCAACAGATGGCGTCCTGCCTTCCCAAATCACCAATATTCTAATTTTGGTTTAATATTTCTACATGGGAATTTACTAGTGTTTGATATCAGCTATGGAACATAAGACCAATGACAGATATACAAAAATAACACCCCATTTATTTCAAAATAGTAGCATTTGTTCTGTCAAACCACATTTCTGGCCAAATATGGAAAGAGAAATCCGCTTGCCAAAGGACTCCTGAACAAGGCAATGACAATCTATGTTCAGTATGTGCTCTATGACAATCTTTGTTCAGGACACACTCTTCTATAGGACCGTATGCTGTCGTTGATCTTTGCATAGGCCTTTCATCTCTGCTGGCGCCAAAGTGCTTGGCAAAAGTCCTTTCCTTGTGGCTTGAGGCGGCCACTCAGTTGAGTGAGTTTCCCAAGTAAATGAGAGCTGACACTGTTGCTGCCTATGGGAGGCAGAGGCAGCAGGAACGGGAGTTCAAGGCCGTTCTTGGTTCCATAGCAAGTTTAAAGGCAGCCTGGGTCACAAGAGACCCTGTTTCAACAAACCAAAATAAATAAATAAAAAATAAATAAAAATAGCAGGGCTCGAAGAGACATGGCCATTGCTTTCCTTGCAAGATGAGGACCTGAATTCAACCCCAGAATTGCGTGTTAAGAAAGCCAAGCTGTGGCAGTCCCCGCTTATGTCCCTTAGAGACAGTCAGATCCCTGGAGCTTACTGGTCGACCAACATAGCCTACACTCACAGTTGCGGCCGGTGAGAGACTGTTCGAATTTAGTTTCTGTTACTGGGATAACATCCATAATGTCCAAAAGCAACTCGGTAGAGGAAGGGGCTTTTATCTGGCTTACAGGGTGCATGCAGTCTATCATCCAGGGAAGCCAAGGCAGGAACTCAAGGCAAGACCTTGAAGCACTAACCACAGAGGAATGCTTCCTGGCTTAGTTTGCATGGCTTGTTCAATTTGCTTTTTTATAAACCCTAGAACTATCCACCAAATGATGGCACTGCCCACAGTGGTCTGGGCCCTCCCACATGAATCATCAAATCAAAAAAATGCCCCATAGACACGCCCACAGTCCGGTCTGACGGAAGCAGTTTCTCAGGTGAGTTCTCTCTTTCCAGGTGACTCTGTTTATGTCAGGTTGACAAACAAGACAAGATACAAACAAGTAAATAAAATCATCGTAGACACTTTGTCTCCAGAAACAAGGTGGACAATGCCTGAAGAATGACACCTGAGGGTTTCCTTCTGGCCTCCATGTGCACATGCGTGTAAGTGCACATATACCTGCATCCCTAGACTTGCACACACAGATACACACACCCTATAGTCAAAAAAAATATATATTTTTTGAGCAGAAAGAAGGAAGTTAGAGTGGGTCTGGAGCCAAGGTGCACTCAGTTCCCATAGCAACCATCCTTGCTCTCCGGGGACTCTGAGTGTGATGGTAGGTAGATGAGCTCCCTTCTGAGAATCCGTGCCACAAATCAGCAACCCAGAGGCCATGGCTCTGAGTGCAGAGCCCATCCGCAGAGCCTGGGTGGCCGCTGCATGATTCTTCCCGTGGGGTGAGGCCATGCTTCTTTCAAAAGCTTGAGAGAGACACCCTCTCCCTGTGAAGGGCCCAGAGCTGTTTCATGTGCCGCTTTCAATCTGTCACGAAGCTGCTTTGCTCCAAAGAGCTGGGGGCTGCAGAAGGGTGTGCTTGTGAGGCTGAAGAGTGTCCTGGATGCCCTTCTGGGGACAGAGTCTCTCGGAGCTCCGGAAGAAGGAGCAGGCAGGAGCAGACAGCAAGATGCTGTTTTTAATCGTGTCTGGCTGAGTGCCCTGAATGTGTGTGGTGCTCACCCCATCCCAGGAGGAATAGCAAGGTCAGTGTCAGCGCTTTGATGTTGCATTAGAAAAGCGGTGGAAATCAAACACAGACTTCTGCAGCAGTAGCAACCCCGGGGTTTGTATTGCATTGTTTTTAAGTTTTGGAAAAGATGATCCAAGAAGACCAGGGATGTGACTGGCCTCAGTCTTAGCGGATTAATGTTGCTTTCTCTCTTTCCCGCTCTTCCACCAGAACCCCATCTGACATCTCACTTGCCCTGAGGCTGGGCTGTCCTGAGATGCCTCTGCAACTGAGGTTTCAAGTTGGACGGAGGCTAAGGGAATGATGGGAATCTCGTTCCTCTTCTCTCTCCCCTGGGCTGTGCTAAAGTGTTGGGGGCGTGCAGGAGCAGGTTGCTTGTGTGTGTCTGTTTAGCTTGGCACTCCAAGCCTTGCAGCCTGTCTCTCCTGTGTGAAAACACTCCTGACAAGCTTCTGCCTGTTTCCACTCCCAGTGTTTGCTCCCTCTGCCTGGCTGGCTTCTTCTTGGAAAACCAGATCTTGTGACTGCAGTGACCTAGTACAGAGACCTTTGTGCTGGCATCAGGGACCTTTGTGTGACTGGCAAGACAATCAATTTCCCATGGTTGCATCATATTTTGGGGGGCATGAGGTGAGCATGGGAAGCTCCGAAGGGGTCAGGTCCCTGGGGAAGGTTGCCTGTCAGTGACTTCTGAGTCAATGTTCCCTTAAACTCATGCCCAGTTTGCATCAGAAAAGGGTTATGTCCAGGGGAGAGTGAGCAATGAACCTGCAGAATGTCACTGGCCCATGCTGAAGGTCATAACCTCCATGTCGCCAACTTGTCAGTGACACAGGCATCCTTCCTGAGTATATTTCATGGATATATTGGAAGCTGAGAGCTGGAGATGATTGGCTTATCTGGGTCCTGTTTCAATATAAGTTATTGGAAGGATTAAAATTCTAATTTGGCAGAGCTAGACTGTCAGTTCAATTCCCACTGGGCCTCTGTGAATGATGGTGTGTGTGTGTGTGTGTGTGTGTGTGTGTGTGTGTGTGTGTGTGTGTGTATGTGTGTGCATGTGTGTACTCATGTGTGTGTGATCAGAATGGAGCAAATGGGTTCCCTAATTGCCCCTTAGTTTTCTGGTGTTGTAAGAAAATGTTCCAGGCTGGCTACTTTATAAGAAGTGGAAAGGTTTATATTGGTTTAGGGTTCTGGAGGCTCATGGACATGGTGGTCCAGTCAGCTTCGGATGAGAACCGCTTAGCAAATTGGGTCACAACGGCACTCAGAGTAGGAGAAGAAGGGAAAGGAAGAACTAGTGAGCGCCCAAGCTTGCTTTGTAAGCACAGACTCTCCAAGCTGCCTGATTTGTCCCTGGACACCCCATCCAATGTGTCTGGAGAGAAGTGATCCAGCCCAGGAGAAACTATCCACACTGTCTGAGCGAAGATCCCTCAAAACCCCAGCAGTCTCTCAAAAGCCCTGCCATCTTGAATTGTTTTGCTGGGGAATCGAGTCTCAAAATAAGTCTTTCTGGGGACAAACCTTATCTGCCTGCTGTACTTGCTGAATAGATGAGGTGATTCAGAGCTAGGACCCAGGGAAGTGGGGACAGAAAAGACCTGAGGCAGTCGCTCCAAAGCACATGCCCTGTGCAAGGGGTCCTGCCCAATATAAAGGGACCCGAGTTCCATCCCAGTACCCATGTGAAAAAACTGGGTGTGGCTGGAAATCCCAGCACTAAGGAGGCAGAGACAGGTGGATCCCTGGGGTTCTCAGGCCAGTCAGCCTGGGCGATTCTGTGAGTTTCAGGTCATTAAAAAACTGTCTCAAAAACTAAATGAGCCTGGGACGATTGCTCAGTGGATAAAACGCTTGCTATGTAAGTGTGGGAACTATGTAAGTTTGGAACCCCACAACCCATGCAAGAGTCAGGTGGGTTTGGTACATGCCTGAAACCCCAGTGTTTGGGAGGCAGAGTCAGGGGTTCCCCAGGGCAAGTTGGTAGCTAGATTAGCCAAAATCAGCAACTTCTGGGTTCATCGAAAGAATCTGCCTCAACAAATAAAACGGACAGCAACTGAGGAAGACACCAAGTGTCAACCTCTGTCCTCTACACTTTTGTCCACAGAGGTGCATCTGTATGCCCTTACATAAAACACACACATATATATACCAAAAATGACGGATGGTTCTTAAGGAATGATGCTTAACCTCTGGTTTTCATATGCACACATGGACACATGCATACACATAACTAACACACACACTCGAGAAAAGGGCTAACCATGCCAGAATGACCAACGTTGTGGTTGAAGATTAGAGCATTGAGCCTAGCAGTCTGCCCTTGGGCAATATGTGGGAGGGTGAAGGAGGGGAGGTGGGTGGAGATTGTGTTTAGCATAGCCCCAGATCCAGTCAACCACAGGTACATCAGAGATTCCCAGGAATATCGGATACTCGACACTCATGTTAACTTCCTGGGTGGGTTATTACATTAATAAGCCAGGAGGGTGACAAATCCAGGGACCCAGAACCTTCTTATTTGAGACTCTGGGACTTCACTGTCTGCGTCTCTTTGGGTTGTGCCCTGCAAGGCTGATTATGATGACAGCATGGTGCTCCCTGCATTTTGTGCCATCCCAGCAAATGGCCAAGCTGGAGACAGAACTCAACCTTGAGGCAGACTTGTCCCAAGTTCAGGTGGCCTGAGGACCCCTGTGTTCAGATCTGGCATCCGAAGCAAAAGAGTCTTATAAAGGATGAGCCTTCCCTGTGACTTTGCTGAAGGCCACTTAGCTAATGTTACCTTTTGTGCTTTTGGTGTCTGTGTGGTCTTGTCTAATGGTGAAATGGTGCTATCTCCCTTTTTAAAATGCTTACTACTTTGTGTGTTTGTTGTGGATATACACATACATATAGATTGTGTGTGTGCCTGTGTGCGCATGTACACATACTTACAGAGGTTAGACTTCAATCGTGAGTGCCAATCCCCTACTTTTGAGACAGGAGCTCTGTTGACATGGAGCTTGCTGGTTAAGCTAAGCTGGTTGGCCAGGGAACCCCAGGGGTCCACCTGTCTCTGCCTTCTTGGTGGTGGGTTTATAGGAATGTGCCACCACTCCTAGCTTTTCATGTGGCTTCTGGGCATCAAACCTAGGTCCTCATGCTTGTGAGGTAGGAATTTAACTGATTGAGCCATCCCCAGTCTTTGGTATGTTCTTAACTGACCTAGATGGCATGGGATCCTGAACGAGAAGACATATTCTTGTGTGTGGGGCCTTGGCCACACAGCATCCTTTAAAATACCTTTTGTAAGGTTGCTTGGAGTCTGTCAAGGTTCAAAAGGTTCCTAGTGACATTATATTCATAAAGACATTGCCACAGAGAGTGTTCTTGGTGAGCCCAAGTTTTAGGACCAGGGACCAGGGATTCGTGTTACCTATCATGGACAAGTTCAGCATGGACTTGACTGTACCCACCAGAGCCTCCCTTCCTTCTTCCCACAGAGGTGATCCCACGCTGCTTCTCAGCCCAAGAACCATCTCTTCTCACATGCACTTTGTCATATCTCTTTGTGGCCCACTCTAGGGTAGGGCTTGCTTCGATTTGCCCCCACACTAGCACTTAGTGAATGACATTAAGAAAGGTGTGGCTTTGTGAAGGCCCCACCCAAAAGCCACAAACCTCCACAGACCGCTGGGATCTGCAAAGGCTTTCCTTCAATGACTTCTTCCCTCTGAGGACTCTCCGAGCAGCTGAGTCAGGTGAACCTTGGGATTCTGCAAGCTCCCTCTTTGGTCTCGAGCCCCAGAATGTCCCTTTCTGCAAACTCCCTCAGAATGGAGTGTCACTTCCTGAGAGAGCAACCTGTCATGGCTCAAAGACTTCTAAGGAGCCAAGTGCTTTCTTTACCATATAGTCTTGGCCTGAGTTCCTGTCCTCAGATCTCTGCCCATCCAAGAAGCCGGCGATGCCGGCGGAAAATGGCTAAATGCCAGTGCTCGTGTTCCTGTCTTCCAGGGAGCTCTCCTACCTCCGGCCAATGACCTCCCTTCGCTGGCTGTTTATTGCTTCCCGTGATCACTTCCTCCAGCTGTGGCAGCCGAAGTTCAAAGCTTTCCCCTTGTAGTACAGGGTGTCCTTGGAGGGCATCCTGAGGAGCTGATTAATGCTTGCTGTGTGGTTCCTGCAGCTGGCAGCCCCCACATGGGGATCTCTGAGACAAGTAGGAATCTGCCAGGAAGAAGTCATTCATTGTTCCTTAGACCTCACTGTCAGCCTTGGGTCCTGCAGACTTCTGTAGACCCAGGAAAGGAAAATGATGTGGGCATTTGCATACGCAGAGTCTTTTCCCCGTGCACCACCCACTGAACCTCTGGGGCTGTCTACACCGCACAAGACAAAGGTCTATGGACCAGCAACCCAGCAGCAGGGCTCTGACCTCACCACTTACCGAGGACTGGGAACAGCCTTGATCTATGTGTCTGTGTTACCCGATCTCATACACTGACAGACAGTGAGGAATGACTCCCAACTTGGGGACACGATGCAGTCGGTTAGAACGGAATTTTGAAGTTGCGGCCAGACAGAGCTCAGTGAAAACGGCAATTAGTGGGTAGACAGAAAAGCCTCGTCACCTGGGTCGGGTGCTTGGGGAACTGCTGAGCCACACTCATCACGCCAGGAGCCTCACACAAGGGTGGTTCAGGCTGAGATCATGGTGGGCCACGCACCTGATGCACAGCCTGCCAGGACAGTGACTGTTGAGGTGTCTGGCCAGACTGAGTGTGGTCCAGGGGAGCGGCTTCGGCCACATGCTATGACTACAGAGGCCGTTACCCAGGGCGGGATGCCACATGGCAGGCACTTGGTCAGTTGATGGGTATCTCCACAGGATAGACTTTGCGCATGCTGAAACAATATGCCAGTGACTGCCTGCTGCATGCCCAGGGCAGGAATTCCAACTTACCACCAGCAGCTGGTAGCAGAAAGTGTTCAGCAATAATTCAGAGGCCACCTTTGAAGGCATGGACGAATTTGCTCCTCTTTAAAAATCCGAATGCGGATCTTAGAGAAAGCAAACTCAGGAGACAACCTAGGGAAGACGGTCTTCTCTGGGCAGGGTCTCTTCAAGAATATGATCTTGACTTATGGTTGGACTTGGGAGAGAAAGCAAGAAGAAGCAGACAGGAACTGTGGATGAGTTGGCTTGGTGGGAGGGGCATGAGTCCTGCTTGTCCATCACTGTGGTAGCTGGTTTCTCAAAGGCAGTCACCCTGTGGATGCATCCCTACCTCCTCTAAAAGTGGGAGCTACATAGCCCCTTCGAGGCTGTCTTAATATGCCGTGACAGAGGGGACATCGTGTGCTTTGGTGGAAACCCAACAGCCGTCTTGTGAGGAAGCTGAAGCCACAGGACAGGCCCTATGTGACGTGTCCAGTACAAACCTGACAGCTGGCACAGATTTCCAGGCCTGTCTTCTACTTCTTGTCCCATGTCAGAGACCCCAACACCCTGGAGTGGAGAGTAGCCACCCACTTCTCCCTGTCTAGATCCCTGATCCATGGGAATCAAGGGGGTTAACAGAGGGTGGCAAGTCACAACCACAATAGATAATCTTCCACACTCTTGGGAGGCATTTGGGGGAACAGGAACAACACTACAGGCACAAAGCCAACAGGAAGTAGGCTCTAAAGTGGCAGGAAGTGAACTACAAGGTGACAGGAAGTGGGGTCCTGGGCACTGAATTCTTTTGGTTCATTTAATTTTTCTTCGTGTGCGTGTGCATGTGTGTGTGTGTGTGTGTGTGTGTGTGTGTGTGTGTGTCTGAAGGTCAGAGATTACTGTTCCTGAATTGTCATCTACCTTGTGGTGTTTGTGACAGGAGTTATCATTTTCCCGTGAACTGACTGGCTAGAGCAGGCTGGCAGGCAAGTGAGCCCCAAGGATCTTCCTGTATTTGCCTTCCCAGAGCTGGGATTACAAGCACATGCTACCGTGCCCAGCCTTTTACATGGGCATCGAAGTCAAGTTCTAAGGCTGGCGTGTCAGGAAATTTACTGCGATGCCTTCTCAGCCCTTTGGCACGACTTTCTGTTTTCTTTAGCTCCATGAATATTCGTTACAAGCGCCTGGGCCATCAGTGAGTCTTACCTTTGTGGAGAACAACAGTAACGGTGGAGTTGGCATCCTCTGAAGAGAAAACAGATGCAGGGGCTCCACAGTTGCTCATAGAACCGAAGGATCAAGACCCCCACATGGTGCAGTCTCCAGGATGATGGAGGAGTGACGAGTGACATGTTGGCTTTGTCACTGCTTTCCACAGTAGCGGGGTGGGGGCGCTAGCATTGCCTCATGAACATGTGGCTTCTGGACAGATTCTCCTGGAAATGTGAGCAAGGCCCCCCACACTCACGAACCCCCCAACCAGCCAAGCCTTTTCTGTCTGCTCAGCTGTACCTTTGCACAGTTGTAGGACTTGGGTGCCTAAGAGCTTCAAAGAGACCGTGTCTCCCCACCTCCCCCAGGCAGCTGCCGGGGAACGAGGCCTGGCGTGTGTGGATGATGATGGAATTTCAATTCAAAGATATGCCGTGGCATCCGACTCAAAGTTAATAAATTGTTCAGATCAGCTGCCAGGCATCAATGGATTGCAGGAGTCTGGACGCTAAATCCCACAAATGTGTGGGACCTGCCTGTGTGACCTCTTACTGGAAAGGGGGGGTGTCCCTGTTTGGAGAGCTGGGGACACGGGTTTGAGCTCCATGGGAAAGATGTTGCTCTGTTGGGCTGTAATGGAGATGGGTGGAGCGCCCAGCCTACTCTACCCTTGGCGTGTGTGAGTTCCTGCTGCTTTTTCCTGGAGGTTGACACGGGGGTTGAAACCAGCTTTCTTAGACGGATGCCACCTCAAGTCATTTAAGGAGTTCTCACCTTGGTGGTCCCTCTTATGAAAAGCATCTCTTGGAGTGTTGAGGTGAAGGTGGGTGGTAGCATCTGGGTCTGGTGGTCACCGCAGAGGTCAGGGACGTGCTGGCCTGGGAGGGCCTCTGAGGTTGGCTGTGGGTCTAAGTTTTGAAGGATAAGTACAGGAAGGGTTATTTCTAAGCCATGATATGGTGGCAGCCTGGGCAGGAAGTGGATTTTACCTGGGAGGTCCCCACAGAAGCTGGGTGGCCTCCTACCAAGGCCCTGACCCCAGACAGCTGGCATCCCAGGCGGCTGGTTGGAAAGAAGGCTCCAGGATTGATTTCAGAGCATGGGCAAGGTTAGCCTGGGTGCAGCCAGGGGTCCCGAGGTATGAAGTGTGGGCATAGGAGGTACATACCAAGTAGAATGAGGAGAGGGGGTGGGGGGGAAGAGTGTGGGGCTAGGAAGAAAGGATGGTAGGGGGAGAGGGAGAAAGAGGGCAGAGAGAGAAGGGAGGGCTGAGGAGGAAGTGAGGAGGGTGGGAAGGGGAGAGGGAGATAGAGAGGAGGATGGGGAGGGAGGAAAAAGGGTTGGCAGATTGTAATGGAAGTTTGGGAAGTAAGGTGTGGAGGACTCAGGAGAAGGTGGAGATTGATGGGAGGGCTGGAGAGCTGGGACTGGGAGAAGGATGGGGAGGGGGAGTTGGAGAGGGTGCAGGAGGAAGGTGTAGGGGTAGGTGGCCTGGGCTTGTGTGTGTGTGTGTGTGTGTGTGTGTGTGTGTGTGTGTGTGTGTGTGTGTGTGTAGGGAATCTACGGGAGAAGTGAGGCATCTGGGAAGGGAGGAAGGAGATGCTGTGGTGAGCCGGTGTGGGAGAGCATGCAGCAGGTGTGCCTTGGGCCTCCAAGACAATCGTCCCTTATTCCTTAGACTGGGAACTTAGCTGCAGACCCACAGAAAGCACAGCTGGAAGCCAAAACCACAGGGGGATTGCCCCTAGGGGATCAGCTGCTTCCAGTGCCAGCCTTGGCTAAGTCTACGCAGAGGTGCTCGTTGCTTGAGTTTAGGGGCCTGCGAGGCTGCAGTCCCCAGAGATCTGTTGAGGAATCCAGGACAGGGTCTTCCCAACTTCCCTGCAGGCACCAGTTACTGGCTTATCCTGGTGGTCTCACTGCCTTCTGGTCCAGAGGACTCCCTCTGCGTATTCACAACCCTCCCTGCCTCACCCACAGCCGACCACCCTTGGAGATGAAACTGCCAGGCAGCCCAGGGAAGCCACAGGCCTGCTCCCCGCCCCCCATGACCACGGTCCTGCTGCCAGGCAGATTCCACTCTGAGATGGCTTGGTGTTGCAGCATCAAGATGTCCTGGGTACTGACTTGTGCTGTTCCCACAGAAGCAAATGTTGAGGAAGGATATGGGGAAATGTTTAGGGACTTCGCCAACTCAGTAATGCTGGGCTGCTTGTATGTAGAGGGGTGAAGTGTCACCACACCCAGTCAGGCCACGGATGCCAAGCGTTTTGTAAAGGTGGCATGCATTCTATCTGTCTATCTGTCTGATCAACTGACCTCTGACCTCTAGGGAAGTGGCAGGCTCCATGCTCAGTCCCATTAACTGTAGGGCTGTACCTGGCTACAAGTGCACCTGGCTGGGAAATTAGCCTCAGTACAACTGAGCTGGGCAAACCCAGGCTGCGTGGGCACTCCACGAGGTCTTAGTGCAGCTGGCACAGGAGGCAGCTTGTTTGAGTGTGCACACCTTCAATGCTCTGCCGGCCTTCATATGGAATGACCTACAGAACCCTGCCCAGGGGTAGCATTAAGGGCATCCTGTGACCAATTACATCCTCCATAAGATGAGGAACTGTTGGCGTCAACTTGCCTGGGTCACTGGGTACCCAGATATTTGGTTATGTAGTCATGTGTCTGGGAGAGTTTCCAGCCAGTGCTCATACTTGAGTTTATAGACAGAATAGCACCCGAACCTCTCCAGCATGGCACACATCATGCAATTAGTTGATGGCCTGAGCAAAACACGAGGATGGAGAAAGTGGGAACTACCTCCTGCTGCCCGCCCATCTATTGAGAGACAAGAGAGCTTCCCTGTCCTTGTATCGTTGTGGGAAGCAGCTTCTCAGCATCTCTGTCTTGCACATGGTAGAGTGTGGGATTCCACAGCCCGGGTAATAGCACAAGCCAGTTCTCTATCTAGATTCTTATTCGGTGGGACTTGTTTCCCTGGAGACCGTAACTACAGCTGCGCTTGAAGCCTTCCCTGTCACTCATTAGCCCTGGGAACCATTTGCCTCGGTCCCTCATCTCTCCTCTGGCAGGATGGGCTTCAGATAGCAGCCCTGCTGCTTAGCGCTGCTATGAGGATTTCACAGAGAGCAGAGGAGAAGCCTGCAGATCCAAGCATAGACCAGATGCTCCATGAAGCTGTCACGTGACTTGTGATGTATGTTACAAAGTGTAAAGGGTGGTACTGGTTCCCAACCATGGCCATAGGCTGGGGCCTCTGGTGACCCTGTGGAATCCAGCATGTGTGACTGTCACACTCCACCTTCAGAGGCAGCCAGAACACAAGCTAACCTGAACCCATAAACATACTCCCTGCATGGAGGCTTATTCTTTTAGGGTGTGTCCACATCCTCCTCCTAAAAGGTCCCTGGCATTTTATGAAGCCCAAGCGTTAGGTGTGATGGTGTCCTTCCTTCCCCAGGAGGGGTTTCCTGACTCATGCTGTGACTTCATTTGGGAATAAAAACTTTTGGAATAACCAACAACAAGAGGATCAGGGCTGGTAGTCATCAGTCTGCCTGCTGTCCTGATGAGAGGCACATTTTTAGGAAGGCTGAGGATAGGAGACTTGAAGCAGACACCGTCTGTAAGGCAGAAGGCCACCTGCTCCAGGGCAGCTGGAGTCCAGACCTGATATCCATCCCCCACACCACAGGCCAAGGACAACATATACAACCTTGGTTTTGTTGTTGTTATTGTTTGTTTGCTTGTTTTTGTTTTTGTTTTTGTTTTTGTTTTTTGAGATAGGGTTTCCCTGTGAAGTTTTGGACCTGTCCTGGAATTTGCTCTGTAGACCAGCTGGCCTTGAACTCACAGAGCTCCACCTGCCTCTGCCTCCCGAGTGCTGGGATTAAAGGCGTGCACCACCACCACCCAGCTACAACCCTGTCATTGGTTCACCTAGTTGGACTTTGATGGTATCTGTACTTTGGTTTATCAGGGGGCTCCCTATCTGACATGTTGTGTGTGTATGTTTGTGTGTGCGTTGCATCTCCTCCACAGGAAAAGCCTGTCACAGGGCACAAACACTCAGCCATTATTTTCCCCAGGAACCTGCAGCTTGTACAACCCTAGGGCCACATGAGCCTTCCCTGTTCACCAGGTGCCCAAGAGGCCCAGTTCTGGAAAACTTTGTGTATCCACAGAGCCGACACATTCATCAGTCTCTTCCTGATGCTGGCTGGGGTGTATGTGACTTCCTCTGGCGTGGGTCTGGATACCAAGATCTCATCTCCCAAGACGGGTTGTAGAAGCCATCATTTCTGGGGATCTCAGTCTGTCCCAGAGATCAGCATGTGGCCCTTTATGCCCCTCTGTGACTCAGTCACAGAGCCAGGACTGAAGGATGGGGGAGCTGTGCCTCTCCCAAGGGCAGACAGAGCACCAGGGCCACGCTTACACCTGCTGACTTCACTAGCCTTCCTTTTAATAGTGCTCATTTGTTGTGTGATGTGCACAAATGTTGGGGCAGCAACAACAGATCAAAGAAAGGACTCCAACTGAGGCGAGCTTAGTGAATGAGGTTTCCCCAGAGCGGAGTGAAGTACAGGAGCGTGGGTAACCCAAAAGCAGTTGCATTGCTGAAGAGCAAGCCTCAGCATGGGTGACAGCTCAGAAAATCTCCATTCCTGGAGACTCCCCTTTGTGGCTGTCCTTGCTGCCTATGCAGCCTAGGGAGGGGCCTTGTGAATCTGGTGGGGAGGAGGGATTCAGGAGCTTCCTTATTCGTGACTCTGGTCTGGCTCCCTGGCCCTCTCATCCTGAGATTCCAGGTTGCCGTTTCTTCTTGAGTCTCACTCCAGGATGGAATGTTTCCCTGTAGAGGATGCTGCTTATGGCATCATCCTCTACCTCAACCATAAGTATAAAGTTCATGGTACCCGCTGTGCGCTCTGCACAAAGTCCTCTTGGTGGTATGATTAGGTCAGGAACCATGATCCATCCCTTATGCCATTCTGCAGCAGGGCTCGTGGCTGTGGTTTCTAAGCTTGAAAATCTTGGAGTACCATCTTGAAGGAAGGTTAGTGGAATGTGGGTAAATGTGGCTGCAGTGTGGGTTGGAGCGCTGTTCCCTGGGGCTCCCTGCTCCCCTCCTGGAGCTTCAAGCAGAAATCCTGGTTTATTGCAAGCTCAGAGAGGAAGGCTTGGATCCTTCATGTGCTACTTTCTAGTTTCCTCTTGGGTGAGTCAGTGAACCAGCCCGACCCGCAGTTTCCTCTTCTGTAAAACGAGGTAATAAAAATGTTTCCTTCTCCGGGCCCTTGTGAAACGTAAGCTCAGTCATCTATGGAAAGCACCCCGGTGAACTGTCACCAAAGGCCCCTGCCGCTCAGATCTGTGCTAGACTAGATGATGATGTGGGCCTCCAGGATGGGAAGATCCACCCACTGAAACCTAGGTCCAGGCCTTGCTATGTGGAAGGTTCCATGAGTGGGCAGGAAGAACCAAAAGGCAGGATGAATGAGGAAGCCACACAGTCTGAATGGGAGCTATGGGGGCTGCCAGGAGACGAGGCGTCATGGGGACAGGTGATTCTCAGAGACTGGGGTTCAAGATAGGGACATAGGGAGTTTGGGGAGGCACAGTTCAGAGTGAATATGCTGTGTGTGGAGGCCCTGCAGGGATCTGGTCGGTGTACCAGAGTTAGAGACTGTGTGTCTTGTGGGAAAGCCGTTTTGTGCTGCTTCAGGGAGCCACGGCCTGGCAGGAGTGGCTGGCAGGATACTGACTGGAGAGGAAAGCTGAGAGGCCTTTTGAAGAAACCAAGGCCACAGGAAGTGTGAGAAGGGCTTGCCTTTAGAGAAGACAAGCATGTCATGGGGGATGTCCAAGTGGGGAGGCAAGAGCCTGCGTGGGGTAGTAGATGTGGGGGCGGGGCAGGAACAGATGAGGAGAAAGGGTGCTGACAGCTACAGATGAAAAACTTCCACATGTGTTTTCCCAGAGGCCAAGCGCGTGCTTGCTCCCCTTCTCATCCTCCCCCTCCTCCCCTTCCTTTCCCATCTCTTTTCCTCTTATCCTTTTTGACTTCTGCCTTCTTTGTGACATGGGTTCCCTCTGTAGCCCAGGCTAGCCTAGAACTCTCAGTCCACCTGCCTCTGCCTCCCGTGCACTGGGATTACAGATGCGTGGCAGCACACCTGGCTGAGGTTTGGATTTCTGCTCCAGTTTGGCTTCATCAGAGCTGTGTGTTTTATTCAGATGCTATCTCTTGTAGCCAGTGTTACCACCAACTCACAGACTGCCATCCCCCAGCCCTTCTGAAAAGATCCAGAAATACCTGGGGCACCTGCGCCTCTTCACAGGCCACCTCGGTCTTGGGCGCTTACAGTCTCAGATCAGTCTCAGAGGGCTGAGTAGACGAAGCAAACACCAGTCATAAGGCCCTGTGGTGCTGAAAACAATGTCTCCACACTGAGTGGAATCCCTTCTTTTCTCTCTTTCTCCTCTCTCTTTCTCTCCTCTCTCTTTCTCTCCCCCCCCCTCTCTCTGAGGTTTAAAAGTCCTACAGATTTTCAGAAAGCTAAGTGAGACTGTTAGGTCTTGACTGACACCTGATGGGGCTGTGGTGTGGACTTGTGGGAAGAAGAAGCCTGTCACCAGGCGGTGGGTGGGGAGAAGGGACTCATTCCCTCATCCCCTCAGCCTTGCCCCTGATCTGCTGGCTGCCAGGTTTCCCCAGGAAGGCTGCTCTCCCTACCTCTTCCTTTCGCACTACACTTTAAGGCGTTTTGTCCCTGCTTTGTTGGAGGTGCTGTCCATTTCCTTATTCTGCTTATTGAGTTTTGAAAGGTTTTTCTAAGTGTCACATAAAATTCTTTCACCAGGGAGTGGGGCAATATCGCAGTAAGTAAAGAGTTTGCCACACAAGCATGAGAACCCGAGTTCAGATTCCCTGCGTCTGTGTGAAAAGCCAGGTGTGGGATGAGCTCTTGTCATCCCAGCTCTGGGAGGTGGTGGCTGGTGGATCTTTGGGGTTCACTGGCCGACTGGCCGAGCCTACTTGGTGAATTCTGTGTCCTGAGAGACTCTGCCTCAAAAAACAAGGTGGAGAGAGAGTTGTAGAGAAAGACACCTGGCATCTGCCTCTGGGGTCCACATGTGTACAGATACACAGATCCATCACACACACACAACCTACACAATATAGCTTACACACACATACCTTACACACACACACACCTTCCACAGACACAGGCATACAGAGACATACAGACACATACACACAGACACAGACACACACCTTCACCAGATAAATGGCCTGCACTTACTTTCTCGCCTGCAGCTTGTCTTTTTGTTCTTTTAGGCACAGTCTTTGAAGCACAGTTCGCGTTGTGAAGTCTCATTTATCAATCTGACAGTAGAAGGCGACATATTTTTTTTTTCCTGGAAATTTTATACCTTTGGTTTTTAAAAGTAGGTCTGTGGTTTATTTTGAGTTACTGTGGTATGCGGTATGTAGTAAGGATCAAACAGAAGCTGATGTGCACACATGTGTGCTTGCGTGTGCATACCCATGAGTGGACATTCAGCTACCTGTCCCCAGAAGCACTTCTTGAAAAGCAGCGTCCTTTCTCCGACGCCCTGATTCATGGCTGCCTTCATTACACTTGCCTCTGAACTCTGCTCTGTCCTGCTTGTCTACCTGCTGTAACCACTGCACCACACGGCCCCAATGACGCAGTTTCTGGAGTCTTGACATCAGATAGCGTTGGGCCTCTGACTTTTTTCTTCATACCTGGTAGGCTAGTTTGGGTCATTTGTATTTTCCCTTAAAATAGAATATGGGAAACCCTGGCAATCAGAGGACTGAGGTCAATTTCTACCCAGTGGTCTGCTGGGATTTTTTTTTTAATGAACTGGAGAGAACTGTTATATTAGCAAGGCTGACCTGCCCCCTCTACTGCTACCATTTTTAAGAATCCAATCTATCTGTCTACTAGGCCTACATACTGTAGTTGGCTGTGTGTTCTTATAAAATACTAGGTGTGTATGTTCATTCTATAAGATAAGGCAACTTTAAAAATAGCATGGGGGCTAATCTTTAGGGAGATGGCTTAGTGGGCAGGCGCTTTTGCCACTCTGAGGACCTGAGGTCCAGTCCCCAGCACCCACATAAACAGTTCTGATTGGCTGCACATGCTTTGCCTACAGCAATGGGGCCAGAGACAGCAGATTCCAGTGCACTTCACTGACTGGCCAGTCTAGCCCAGAATGATGAGTTTCAGGTTTAGTCAGAGGGACGGTCTCAAGGAAATAAGGTAGAGGGTACTAGAGGAGGACACCCAAAGTCTTCTTTGTCCTCCACATATGAGTGTGTCCAGGTGTGAGTATATGGCATGCACACACAAATACACACACGCACACACATCTACCATATACATACCTCTGCATATATGCATATACATAGGCATACACATGCCATAATGCACTCATATACTTGCATCCACTACATACTATATACATACACACATCTACTACACACATATGAATATACATACATGTGCATATCATGTATACACACAGGTACACAGATGCACATGCACACACATATACACTACACAACACATACCACACACACACACACACACCTTACAGACATCACACAGTACATACCACAACCACACCACATACGCACATCAAACACACACCACATCCCCCAACAGATGCACATGCACACACACCTACCACACACACACATACACACACACACACACACACACACACACACACACACACACACCACATTGTTTGGATGGAGAGACTCTGCTGGGAAGCTGGCTATACTTAAGAGGAGGGGCTACCCAGAGTTTAACCTCGATTGATATGAAAACCTCATCTCATGGGCATATCCGTTCTGTCTCCTCTTCTCAGAGCACATTGGTCCCTTTGTTTGACTCCTTGCCCTTTTCTAGGGCATGCCTGTAGCCAAACTCAGCTTGACTGAAGCTGACTATCCGTGTGTGTGGCCTTTGCTGTATGTGGCGAGAGAGCACCCTAGGGACACTCTGAAACACAGCAAGTACAGTGACACTAAGCTGTCTGTCTGTCTGCACTGGCTTCAGGACAAGCCCCTGTGCACACATACCCTGGCATCTACACACACCCTGGCATCTGCTTTTTTCTGTTCCCTCATGGGGTACCAGGGAAGGGACCCAAGACCATGTGTATAGAGGGCAAGCACTCTTCCATGGACATCATGACAGCCTGAATATTTTAGATCTCTGGTCACTTATGGCGCCCTATACAACCAAGAGCTAGGTAAACAGTTCTCAGACTGTTTATGTTGTGGAATTACAGTAACATTGGGACCAGGACTGTGTCACACATACATTCTCAAACTGTTGGGTTTATGATCATGCAGTTACCCTGTTTTCTCCTCTGCCTTTATCTAGAGTGTGCTGTTGGTGTGCACCATTGTAATTTAGCCCTGCTTTCTTACAGACACCAGTCTTGGGTGTTTCTCTTTGTACCAGCAGAGTTTTACTCAGGTTGGCCAAGAATGGTGTTAGTATTGTTTGCAAGTGTGGTTGCCATGCAACAGCACAGTAAGGCATGCTGAAGTGAGGAGGTGATTTTCTATGCATGACGTGTCAGTACCACACTGTTACACCGAGTCCCTGGACCCAGAGATGGAACATGTACACATGCTTTCTCCCAGGAGGCCTGGGTTGGATTGACGTTAGAGCAGTTAGAGTATTGGCATGGAGAGGGCATGAAGGCTGCAAACAAGGGCTGCATCCCACGACATCGGCTTCCCCTGACCACAGTGAAGGAGGCTCTGACTTTCTCCTACAAGCAGGAACCGTGCAGTGTGGTAACACAATTTACTGGACGGTCACAGGATGTGATGTAACTGATTCTAACACTTGAGTGTTGTCTGTCCAGAAGGAATACCCACAATGGCAGAGGCCTCTTGGGCAGGTAGCCTACAGGGCACCATGCACCATAGTGTGGCAGTGAGCGCTGGGGCTGGAGGCTTGTTGGTTGCAGACAGGAGAGCCTCATCTTCCCATAGCCCAATTCAGAGAAGTCATTTGGAGACTCCCCCTTAGCTCATCCTGGTGTCAAACTGTCAGCCAAATTCAACCTTTCCTTTCTATATTGCTTACGTCAGGCATTTTGTCATAGTAATGAGAAAAAGTAGTGAATCCAAGCAGCAAATGTTCTCTTGTCTAGACATGCCTGTGATACAGTCGATCGATCAGTTTGGCTCAGCGGCAGACCTAGCAACATGGATGATGGTAGCACACAGCGAGTCTCGACATCCAGTACAATAACTGTGGTCTTTCTCCAGCCCTGTCCACACTCTGGGAGCCACCTAACACCTGGTCAGGACTCTTCCTGCTCTCAGCTGCGACAAGGACTCTATTGTTTATAACTGAACCCTGACCGACACACTGAGTGACACCCGATTTCTTAACATGAAACCATCTTTGCATTTCTGGAGCGGATTCAGCTTGGTCATAGTGTATTCTCTGCACAGCACACTGGGGAAGGCTGTGGACTGGCACAGATGAAGATCTTAGGGCTGCTTTCTCATGTTGGGAGGACACAGGAAGCTCTGGCTTCACCTTACAGGCTCATCGCGGCGATCTGCGGCCTTGAGAGGGGCCCTGGAAAATTTCCACAGAGCTTTGCTGTGGAAAAGCTCGCGTTGTTGCTTTTTAATTAGAAATTATTTTCTCTTTGAGAAATTGCTGTGACTTCATATACATATATATATCTTGTAAATCTTGGCCTCTGCTCCCGCCCCCAACACCCCGTGGCTATTGAGTTATTCGGGTTTTCTGTTTCTTTTGATTATCAGTATTTCAAGCTGCACTCACCAAAATCCAACTATATTCTAGAGTGCTCCTTCTCAGTCCGGTGACAGACTCTGCTCAGTGACATAGATGTGAACAGTCAACGGTCTCCCCGGCTTTGCTCATCTTTCCTCTGACAGTGGGTACCCGGCGTTTGTTGTTAATCTAATCTGATTTTATTTTTATTTTAGGCAGATAAATAATCTCACATTTACTGCATATCAGATAAATCTGGACATAATTTTATCTTGTATTTATTGTTTGTCCAGGAATATTTCTTTGGGGTTGGGAAGATGGCTCAGTGGATAAAGGGGTTGCTTTGCAAGCATGTAGATTAATGTAAAAAAAAATTCAGACATGGGAACACACACCTATAACCCTAACACTGGGCAGGTGTGGAGACAGGGTGTTCCTGGGGCTTGATGGCAACCCGTCTAACAAACTCTAGAGTCAGTGAGAGCCGCAGTTCAAAACGTTAAAGTAAAGAGTGACATGGAGGGAGGGACACCTGAAGTCAACCTCTGGCCTTTGCACACACCTACACACAGAGGTGCTCACACAGGTACACAACACACACACACAACACACACACACACACACACACGCGCGCGTATTAAGTGGTCTCAATTTTATTTTACTTTCTTTTTGATAATTGTGCTGGTTGATTTTAACTGTCAAACTTGACACAACCTAGACTCACCCAGGGATGACCTAGATGAGGACTCAGTCATCTAGGTCGGGTTTGTCTGAGCTCTGTATGATCTGGGTTTTCATTTTTATATAAGTTTTTTTTATATAATAAAGTTTATAGAATAAAAAAGGACGAACCTAGCCCATTGTGGGTAACAGGGAGACCTGAACTGTGCAAGAAAGCAAAAGCTGGCTGAGAGCAAGCAGGCAGGCCTCTCCGCTCTGTGGCTATCAGATGTGAGTAGCTTCTAGACTTCCTGCCTTGACTTCCCAGAAACGATAGGATGCGGACTGGAGCTGGAAGCTGAGTAAACCTCTTCCTCCCCATGTTCATTTTGGCCAGAATATTTTGTTACAGCAAAGAGAGGAAGCTAGAACATGACTTAGAGGGAATTTTTTTTTTGCTTTAGTCATCTTAATAAATGTAAATTTCTCTTGAGAATGATATATATTCTTAGCAACGAAAACAGCAGAGCTGGTCCCCACTAAAACCCAAGAGTTGTGCAGAATGTAGAGACATTTTGAAAATGTGAATATTAATCATGTTATTTTGCAAGCTTTATAGGTTAAACATTAAGCATTTTGGTTTAAATTGTGTATGAATATGAATGTGTGTATATTTGATGTAAGTGCATATGTATACACATATGTGTGTGTGTGCACAAGTGAACAGAGGCCAGAAGTCAGCCTCATGTGTCTTCCACCTTCATTTTGTGAGCAGGTTCCCCACTCTCACCCCGGGACCTAGTACTTGCCATACAGGCCGGTTGGCCAGCCAACCCCAAGAGGCCCATCCATTTCTACCTTCCATGCTAGAATTACAAATGTGCTCCACTGTGCTAGCTCAAACAGTATGTGGGTTCTGGGGCTCAAACTGAGGTCCTCACACTTGTGTGGCAAGCGTGTCACAGTCCATGTGGCGAGCACAGTTCCATGCAGCCACTGACAAAAGAGCAGGGCTGTGAGGTAGGGAAACTGTCACTAGACAAAGAAGAACCAGAGAGATAATTCCAGAACAACTGAAGGAAGAGAAAAGAAGATAAGGTGTTGGGGTCTGTCTCCTGGTTCCATTCTCTCTAGAAAAAAAAAAAGGAAGGATGGAAGGAAGAAAAAAAGGAAAAGAAAAAGAAAACAGATTCATGGGTGTAGTAGCTCCCAGAAGAGTGGACTGTAGCTCCCTTTGGGGTCTCCAGGGGTCCTTTACATAAAGGTGGGAAATGGTGAGTAAAAGGGCTGGGTCCCTGCACCATGTTCCTATCCTGAGAGAGAGCAAAGGCTACCCCCGCCAGTCCCTGTGCCCTAAGTGCACGCCTCCTGAGTGCGCTGCAGCCAGGCCTGCAGTGGTGTCTGACAAAGGGCCTGTGACCCTGGGACATGTGGACATTCTGATGCATGCTTTAATGTCCACACACAGGAGTTTCCTCCATCCACAACCTCACTTTCACCCCCACAGTCACCCCAGTTCCAAAGCAATATAGCACAATGGCCCATTTTGATAGACCTGGAAAGACATTGTCCACATCAGGTATATTACAGTGCAGCATCAGAACTATTCTTTAGTACTAGTTACTGCCTGTCTCTTACTGTGTCTTATTACTCTTCTGTTCCTGTGAAAGCAGTCAATGACCAAGGCAATCTAGGAAAGCATTTTATTAGGCTAATGGTTTCAGAGGGTTAGAGTCTATGAGGGCAGAACAAAGACATGATGGTAGCAACCTCTGAGAGCTCACTTAATGCCCGAGGGGGAGGAAGAGAACATAGTGGGAGTGGCTCCAGTCTTTTGAAACCTCAGAGCTGGTGCAGGAGAATTGTCTATATTCTGTCAATCATGTTTTAAATAAACACTGATTGGCCAAGCAGGAAGTATATGTAGGTCAACCAGACAGGAAGGAGAGGCGGGGCAATGAGAACAGGAGAATCCTAGGAAGGAGGAAGCCCATTCCTCCCAGTCCTACCCAGATCACTGAAGAAGCAGGATGTGACCTGCCCTGCTGAAAAGGTACTGAGCCATATGGCTAACATAGATAAGAATAATCGGTTGATATAAGTTATAAGAGTTAGCAAGAAGCCTGAGCTAATGGGCCAATCAGTTTATCATTAATATAGACAGACCTCTGTGTGATTTTCTTTGGAAACTTGCTGGTTGTGGGAACAGGGCAGGACAGAAACCCTGACAAGCAGGCCTTCATGTTACACAGAGCACACACCCCAGCAACACCCCTTCTCCAAGAAGGTCACACCTCCTCATCTTTCCTAAATAGTTCCATTAACTGGATACCAAGTATTCAAATAAAGGATCCTCTGGGGGGCATTCTCATTCAAACCACCACACTGTGCCAGATCTTTAAATGAAACCTCGCTACAAGCATGTGTACATAACAAAAAGAAAGAACCAATAATATTGATGTTTATATTGTCTGCAGGGGGTTTTGAAACATGTTCTCTGCAGAAGAAGTATGTGTAGAGCTATCTCTAGGGTATTTGTGACTTTGAAATTTTTTTGAGACCAAGTCTCACAATATGTTCTGGGACGGCCTCAATTTTGTGGTGATCCTCTTGCCTTTAGTCTCCTCAGTGTTGAAATTATAGGTGTGAGCCACCATGTCTGGCTGTGGTTACTTATATTTTGAGTTTTTAAAAAATTATTATTACTGCATTGTGTGCTTATGTGCGTGTGTGTGTGCACGTGCGCACACATACGTAAGTACAGGCACACATGTGCTACGGTGCACATGTGGAGGACAGAGGACGACTTTGGGAGTCAGTTCTGTCTTCCCACCACAGGTTCTGAGGATGGAACTCAGGCTGTCAGGCTTGGTGGCAAAGGTGTACTTTTGCCTGCTGAGCCATGTTGCCAGTCCAAGGCTGTTATTGTTTTACTGTTATTGATTTCTACTTTTGTAATTTCTGTCTTATGAACAGAGAATATGGCATTGGATGTAAATTATGATGGGGGACTTCTTTTGGGTCTGAGGGCATAGTGTACTTTATAATTTTTCTGTGTATCTATCAATTCTCTGTTAATCATCCATCCATCCATCTAATCATCATAGGTGCAACAATCTACTTACTGCAATCTAGCTCTTCCCTTGGCCCCTGCATTAGAGTTACAGGTGGTTATAGGCAAGTTGACTTTTTCATGGGGGCTGAAATTTGAACTCAGGTCCTTGTGCTTGTTCCCCAAGTGCTCTTACCCATGGAGCTATCTCTCCAGGCTCAACCCTAAAGTTTTGGTCGCTTCCATGCTTCCAGATGTCAGTCAGTCTAGGGCCTGGCTCATGCTTTTGCTGTGCAGCCCTCAGCTGGCCTCTCTTCCACAGCCCTTTCCCTCCACTGGGAACTGGAGCGACGGACGGATCTGCGTGCTCAGCAGTGCTGCAACAGGAAATGGAAGTGGCATGTGGGAACCCCAGCTGGAGCCATGCTGGAGGCCAGCCCACATGTGTCCTGGGTTGCGAAAACGTTCCCACAGAGTGACTTTGTTTGCCTTTAGCTGGGGGGCCCTGGGTTTCACCCATCCAAGGCAAGTTTTTACATTTATTTCTTGGCTCCAGACTCCCTGAACCACATCAGCCCTGCGAAACTGGAACTCTTGCACGCATGCGGCACAGCTCCAGGCTTTGATTTCTCATGGGAAACCTTCCTACCGTTCAGAACCCCCAGGCGGATGACAATATTGCTTGACACATCCCTGGATAGGATGCTGTATTCTCTCAGGGCCTTCTAAGGACAGATGGCTGTGAGGAGGCTGGATACTGAGTCTTAGTTCTCACCGAGACTCTGTTCAGATCATTTTCCTTTACCCCTGGTGGCCTGGCACAGAAGAGAGTGGACTTTGTCCCTCTTTCGTCTCTGATTCATCTGTGGCACCTCGGTCCTTCCTCTTTCTTTTCTAACCCTGGCAGAGGTTATTAAGGTATAGTCACATCCAGTTTTTGTCTGCCCATCCCCACTTCTTACCAAGTCCATCCGTCTGTTCTGGGTTCTTCCCCATCTACAGCAGGCTTGCTTGGTGTTCATGATAGTGGGGAGGGGGGACACCGCATCTTTTTGCTCAGCAACTTCCTCCTCAGGCTAATTTACTTCCCCTGTGACATTTGAACACGTAAGCAGGGGAGAACCTCTCCTGTCTGTGAGGATTAGGAGGAGGTCCTGCGCCTTGTGCCACATATGCGTGTGTGTGCCATCTTGAATCCTGGTCACTCACCACTGCCTTGGGCACCTGCTTTCTCCTTTGTCTTCCCATTCTGTCCCAGGTCCCAGTCTGCCAGTGATCTTGCCCTCTCTTATCTATGTCTGTTTTCTGGAAAGGAAGCTGTTTTCGAAGACATTGGTACCAGTCAGGGCCAGGGTGTCTAGGATAACAGAGGTGTTGTGTCAGCAGGCACAGGTGGGCATGGACAGCAGGGCAATGATCCCACCCACTTTTCTTCCCAAGGCTTTGAACACAGAAGCCATGCCTTTCTTTCCCATGTCGGTGGTTTCTTCTGACATTTCATTGCTGATGAGGTCAGGCAGTGAGGCTCAGGCCCTTCTTCAGAGCCTCTGTTTGCAATACCACATCTTCCTATTTTAAGTCCCTCCGAATCTCAGAAGGCAGAGGCGTCCCTTTTATCCCTCTGCCAGGGGTTATATACCTTATTAGCCACTATTATATAGATACTAGAGACATCTCGTCCCCTCCACTCCTTCCTCTCCCCCTACCCCAGGATTAGGCCTTCCTAGGAACCCCACCATTACTACTTAGGTCTTCTGAAATTCCTGCTGCAGCTGAGCAGGGGTTCCCCTCTGTTGTCCTGACTACTCCTCAAGGTCCAATGCTAAGATACACATGGTTCTGTTTTAGCTGTGGGGCCTCGTTCAGCCTCGCCCCTCTGGGGTCCAAGCCACCGTTCACAGTGCCTGAAGGTGGCATATATGCTAGAGGTTGAGAAAAGTCATTATCAACTTTACCCACTGTGAACCCTGGGAACCACAGTGTTGACTAACCTGGTTAGACAAGCCTGCTGGTGCAATAGTGGCATGAATATTGCTGGAGTAACCAATCATTTTTTATGATTTAAGTTAGGGTATAGTCACATCCAGTTTTTGTCTGCCCATCCCCACTTCTTACCAAGTCCATCCGTCTGTTCTGGGTTCTTGCCTGCTGTAGACGGGGAAAAAAAATAAAAGAAAACCTCATGCCTGATATGGTTAACTGGGCCTAGAACCCATAACTGTCTGGGTCATAAGCCCTTGAGGAAAATCTACAATTATTCTTCTAAGTGAATAGTGTTTAACAGTCTCTAAGTATTTATCTGTATACCCATAGACTATTGCCTTTCTCAACCCTCCATCCTAGAAGCTTCTTTTTGCAGTAGATGATGGTTACTACAGAGACCTAGAACTGGTCAGTGTGTAGCCAATAAGAGACAGAGGAGTTCTCAGCTCTACATGGTGCATCAGCCCTTCTATCTCTACTTAGGGCATTGCCTTATTGGGAGGGGACACTCTGGAGTACCACACCACCTCTTCCATTCTGACAATAATGTACAGGGTTTCTCCTAAGTAGGTGCCACCTAGTAGTGAAGGCAACCTTCAGAGGATGTAGATTCTACCTGGACCACATGTCAGCTGTGATCACCTATGTCTGTTTCTGTGGAGTTGACTGGGGCTGATAGCAAGCTTGGCATGGGTACGTGGTCAGTTGTTTTCTGACCTGGTAACTATCAGTGACTATTCACCAAACCTGGAATTCTGGAAAGGGCGACTGTGCCTTGCAACAGTGACTAGACCCTGAAATCAAAGCTGGAGGCAAACATGGCAGTCCCACCTGTGATGTGGTAGGTTTGCTCTCATATCCCATAGTCCTTTCTGCTCAGAAGACTGCATGGATAAACGGTGATTCCCTGAGGATCACGGGGTACCAGGGAGGGAGGAAGATGGATGCAGGTATCAGACAACGCACCAGGCTTCAGGACCATGCTCATAAATGTCCCTGAAGAAGACACATGCCCTTGCAGACAGGCACCAGGACACCCACTACATTGGACCAGGAGACCCCACAGCTCACATCTCCATTTCTGGGCTGCATTTGGTAAGTTCTCAGTAAGAATGTGATCGTTTGGTTTAGGCAGATGGCTTAGTCAGTGCAGCGCTTGGCATGCAAGGAAGAGAGCTGGGCACGGTGGCACTCCTTTATAATCCCCGTGCCTGGAAGGCAGGGATGGACAGATCCCTGTGGAGCTGAACTGGAGAGCCCTAGGCAAGTGAGAAAATTTGTCTCAGAAAAGAAAGGTAAATGACTGACTCTGGGAGTCTCACCTATCAATCTCCTGTAACTTTTTCAGTGGCCAGAGGAGTGTTCTGCTTCCTTGGGGTTTAGGATAGTTATGGCTGGGCCGGTGGGCTACCCAACTCAGTACTCATATTTCTTCTCTTTGCTTCTGTCTGTTTTCTGCAGCTGTGACATAATGCCTGGAACCAGGCAGTTTATGAAGACTAGAGCTTCAGGATCTGGAGGCTAGGATTCAGGAGCAGTGTCAATGTCTGATGAACACTGAGAGAGTACCATGTGGTGGAGGCTGCCCCAGGGTCTTCCAGCGGCAGATCCAGGGACACACATGATGCGGGGAATGCTGGAGAAGTCATTCTGAGAGATGCCAGGGTGCAGTTGGAAGCCAGGAAGTCCGTTAGCCCTTGAGAGTCACTGGACAGCTGTCTGTCCTGTTGGCATCAGTGCGGACACCCTGTTGCGGGTAATTGGTACTAGACTATAACGCTTGTCTGCCAGCGTAGGCGCTGGACTGCAGAGTGAACGCTGGTGAGGAAAGCATTGGCAGTCTGTTATTAATGTTCTCAGTGCATGGTCCCCATGGATTCCCAGCAGCTTTGGAGAGGCAGCCCCTCCTCTCCAGACTAGTTAAGGTCATGCAGTGTTACTTCTTATCACCAAATATTTAAACAGAATTTAAGAGAATTAAAGGCCATTTCTTCATCTCTGACTGTCCAGGATCCAAGGTTCCTGCTCTGCCAGGCGGAGCTGTTCCGTGGAAATGTTTTTCCTTCTCTTAGTTCCTGGAGCTGAGTTGCAAGGGGTTGGGGGTGGGGTGTCTGTTTAACACCAGGCTCTTCTGGAAACCCTCTTCAAGGGAGTGACACGTTCTACTGTTGTTGCTTAAAAATGTAGAACTATAGCAGCATTATTACCCTCCCCGTTATTCACAAGGAGATAACGGCAATTCTGTGCTTCAATGCGTGCTTTTTAAAATCTGTGTCAATGTTCATCACCGCTATGAGCTCAGACACCCCATCCCCGTGGGGGACACCCTCATTTCCTCACAGGCCTCTCTCCAGTCCGGCAAAGCAATCACGCTCACTCTTTTGAATGTGTGAGGAAAATAGTCAACAACGTTTTACGGGGGCAGTATCATCTGGGAAAAGTTGGAGGAGCTGCCACTGTTGTCCTGTGATGGTGTGAGGTCCCCAGAAGCCTCTGCTAGTGAGGGGCACGGAGGAATTCTTCTGACGGTGACTCTCCAGCACCAGTTTGAGAGACACAGCAGCAAAACACCATGTACATGCCTGGGGACCGTGGCAACCTCCTCCACGGAGGGGATTCCTGTTGCTTTCAGGATGCTGCAGCGGCGTGTTCTGACCTAGGGATGCTGGTCTGTTCCCATGGCATACCATACAGATACCATTCAGTAATACCACACCATGCCATGCCATACCATACCATGCCATACTGTAATACCACACCATGTCATGCCATACCATACCATACTGTAATATCACACCATGCCATGCCATGCCATACCATACCATAGTCTGGGGACTACTGTGGTAGGGTGGGGGTCTGGGAGATGTGTCTGGCACATGAGTGCAGGTGCGGGGTTCTGAGAAAAGAAATGAATAATTTGGAGAGGAGCCTCACCAGGAGTCGCCTCCTAATCCTGACGACACGATGGCTTGTGGCTCTCTCTCAGGAGTCGAGTTTTCTTTGAGGGTATGCAGTGAAGAAGAAGCATCCGTCTGGTTTTCCCTGAGAAACCAGCACCAGTGTGCGCACGAACAGACCACCACAGTGAGTCTGGCTAAAGAGATGAGAAGATGGGCCCGAGTCTTCCACTTGGCCTCAGGGGATCCTAAGGAGTTGTTAAGGAAGAGGAGGTGGCAGTTGTTCTCCTGGGGAGGTGTCCGGTTCCCTCCTGTGTCCCCTTCCCAAGGTCACCATGGTTTAGAATCCTCATAGCTTGCCTTTACTTGGGGAAAGGGAATGAAGGCCTGTGTATAATGTTGTGCTGGGATGACTTGTTTTCCCGAGTGTGTACACTGGAACCCTGGCCTCTGCATGGGACGGTCATTGGTCACCATACAGCAGCATGAGTGACAGTTTCACAGTGTCTGAACAAGAGATGCTGCCTGACACACACTGGAGCATGGCTCCCGAGTCTGCGTCCAGCAAGGCCCATCAGCCCTGACCTTGTCACATAGGGCCAACCTAGAACCCACAGAAGAGGCAAATAGCATTTAGCCTCAGACCTCCATCCATGGGTAATCAGGTAAGAATTTCTGTTTCTCCAGAGCCCCTCTCCTCTGTAGATAGCATGCAAGGAGATACAGAGTGCCTCAGTGTCCCCAGTGGACTCCTGAAGCCCCGAGAGGGATTCGGGGAGATGAGACAAGCCCCTTCGTCATCGTGCAGTGAGGGAAACAGATGTCAATCCTTGCACAAGTAGGGTTGAGAGTGCAAGGACTAGCCTGCAGGACACGCACAATGCAGTGAAACAGGCTGCAGAACATATGCTTGCTGTGGTCCAGGAGAGGTAAAGAAGGTTGCTAGGAAACACTGTGGTGATGCAGCTCGAGCAGCTACAATTGTCAAAAGCAAAAGGAAAGTACTGGAGTGAAGGGAATAGCCCAGCCAGAGCCTTTAAGTGTGGAAGAAACTGTATGTCCAGGCCAAGGGAGGATGAGGTGTAGCACAGACAGCAGGAGGAAAGATGGAAAGGAGAGGGTACTGGTGGGGTGGGCTGGAGAAGGGGAGGCTAGGGAGATGGAAGATGCTTATGGGGTAAGGGTGGGGAGAGGAGCTGGGGAGATGGAGGGCCTCATGGGATAGGAGAGGGCTGGGGATAGGGAGGGCACTCATGGGATGGGAGGGGACCTGGAGAGATGGAGGGCACTCATGGGATGGGAGGGGAGCTGAGGAGAGAGAGGGCACTCATGGGATGGGAGGGGAGCTGGGGAGATGGAGAGCACTCATGGGATGGGAGGGGAGCTCGGGAGATGGTGGCTGCTCAAGGAACTGGTGGGGTCCTGGAAACTCACTCAAAGGGTAAGGTTTCAGGTAAGGAGGCAGCTGAGTGTGGGGAAGTCAGTTGGGTCTAAGGACGGCAGGGTAGGTTGGTTGGAGTGACAGGGAATCAAGAACAGGGAGCAGGTGGAAGCTGCAGTTGGGGGAGTGAAGAAAGGGTGGCTGATCATTTAGCAGAAGGGGATGGAATGGATGAACATGTAGGAGGGATCTTGCACAGGTGCCCTGCATGCCTCCCGGTTGGAGTTCCTGGCATGTCTGACAGTCACAGGTCATTGTGTTTGAGAACAGTGCCTGTGGTTACCACGACATTAACAGGTCCTGTAAAGCTATTTTAGCTATGGCAACAGGGGCTTCCTCTGGGGTTCTGAGAGGTAGAAACTCAGAATTGTTTAACTACTAAGATGGAAGCCATCCATTCGGAGTGGGACAAGATCAAATAGAGGGATGGGAAATAATATCACCCAATAATGTCATCATTATGGCTTCTGTCTAATGTCCATGTTGAAGTATTAACAGGCAGGCATTTTCCACTTAACTGCTCTGGAAACATCTATTTTAAGGAAGACTTTCAAAGTTCCCAAGTCCAGGGAAATCTGGTCATTGCTTAATCCATGCAGCAGGTGTAACCTTAGCAGTGTGGAAAAGACACACTGTTTCCATGGTGCACAGCCAGCACAGCTGGGATCCAGTGTCGGACAGCGGACCTCGGAGCCTTTCCCAGGCCTTTCTTGATCTTCACTCTGTATGTAGAGTTTTCAATTGCCAAGGGGTAAAATCCTTACTACTTCTAACTCCACCAGGAGTCTTGAGTGTCTCCAAGGAAAAGAGACTTCCAATGAAGGCGAACACTGATGTAAACCATTTCCATCTAGTTTGGTATTTAGTGCAGTGTCAGCTGAATAAGGCCACAAAACCCCAGGCATGTTCATGCCCTCTTCCCTAGAACCTGTGACTATGCCGCTTGACATACGAAACTTCCATGGCAGGTGGAGTTAACAGAAGGATTTTGAACTAGCAGTTGAAGAGAAGGCTCAGTCAATAGAGTGTCTACTGTGCAAACACCAAACACGAGGTCTTGACTTCAGTCCTTATCACCCGTGTAAAAGGCCGAGTGTGCTCACACAAGCTAATCATCCCAGCCTTGGGAGGCCAAGATTTTGGATCTCTGGTGCTTACTGGCCAGCCAGCCTACCTGAATCTTGAACTTCAGGTTCAGTAAGAGAGTCTGTCTCAAAAACAAGGCAGTCAGCTCCTGGGTAAGAGCATCCGAGGCTGACAGTGGTCTCCCCATGCATGTAGAAGTGTAGGCGCATGCGCACACAGTCCCATACAGACGTGTGATGCCCCCACAGGCGCATGCGCACACAGTCCCATACAGAAGTGTGACGCCCCCATAGGAGCATGCGCACATTCCCGCAGAATTCCCACTGCCCTTCCCTCGCAGAGGATCCTGTTCCAAATAATCTGGGTGAATTCAATACATCATCTGGGCCCTTATAAGAAAGAGACAGGAGCACCAGTGTTAAGGTCAGGAGACAATAAATAAATAAATAAAAATTAAAAATTAAAAAAAACAAGTAAGCAAGTGGACACGTCAATGGGAGCAGAGGACAGGTTGGTGCCCCTTGAAGGTGGAGGAAAAGGCGAGCCACCAGACAAAAAACTGAGAGCGCTCCAGACGAGGCAAAGGTGCGAAGCAGCCTCTACTGCAGCCGCCAGAGGGGTGAAGGCTTCAGCATCTTGGACCTAGGATAGGAACTAGGACTTCTGGCCTCTAGAACCTTAAGATAATACATTCTGGCGGGGCGATGGCTCATGAGGGAGGAGAGCTTGATGCTCAAGTGTAAGAATCTGAACTCAAACCACCAAAGCCCACTTAAAAAGCATGGCATGACCTCATGTGTCTGGAACCCCAGAGCCTTGGAGGGCATAGTGAGTGTGAGGCCAACCTGGGCTACCAAAGACCTTAAAAGAAAGATATATAGACCGAACATATGAAACACAGTGGGCAGATTGTAGTTGAACTTTCTCTGGGTTACCAGCTAACAAATTATGACTCAGAGACTTATTATTAATTATGAAAACTTGCCCTTAACTTAGGTTTTTTCCCAACTAAGTCTTATAACTTAAGTTAACCTGTTTTTAATTAATCTATGTTCTGCCATGTGACTCCATTACCTCTCCTTTGTACTGTACGTCCGACTACTTCGGTGTCTTGCTGGCTTCTCTTGCACACCTAGTTTCATCCAGAGTTCCTCTCTTTGCCCGGAAGTCCTTCCTATTCTTCTGCCTATCTATTGGCTATTCAGCTCTTTATTAAACCAATCACAGTGACACATCTTCACACAGTGTAAACAAATATTCCACAACAGGCAAGTGACATACAGAAGCAGAACTTGGTCCGTAGTTCCTGGGCCTGCAATGCTACATCCCCTTTCTTTGTGGAGCAGTCAAAACATGGTTAGTTACTGGAATACTTTTTTGTCTTTATTTCCAGCTCAGGACTACTCAGAAAAAGTCAAACACACAGGCACATATACACAGATACACACACACACACGAGTGCCACCTTACCTTTCTGGCCATCTGCCCCACCTTTCCCAGGCCTGTAACCTCCCTGCATGGCTTACTTTTGATCAGATTTACCTACCCCTCCTGTGTTTGAATGTTATACCTGCCTCTGCTGCCATCTTGGGCTTCTGTTGTGATAATCATTGTCTAAGATTACCATCAGCCTACCTAGAGATGACCTGGACCTCATCACTCTAGCATGGAGGTGACATAGCTCTATTCAGTGAAGGCAAAATGGCCAGCCTGGGCAAAGAGAGCAACAGACAGTAGTGTGATGCAGGCTCACGCGGCTCAGAAACCAAGGGCGGCTGTGGCAACCACCTTCCCCCTCTGCAGCTTCTAGGAGCCTGACACAAAGGTGGATCAGACCCCCTGGGCCCCTGGGTGGAAGCAATCCATCTGCCAATCAGGAGCAATCGTGTCTATTTTTATAAGTTCAAAGTAAACTAAAACCAGACCTGGCTAGCTAGAAGGACTTGGGGCCTTATCTGTTACAGCAGCTTCTGTGACCCAGACTAACACTGCAATGCCACACAAATGCAGACAGAAAGCAGACAATAGAGCTAAGAGCTACACAGATAGTGGGGGTGCCAAGCAGTGGCTGAAGCCTCTTGAAGGAAGTCAATGGAACTGATGGGAGGTACAGGGGGCAGGTGAGTCATGAGGAACGGCAGCTGGAGCAGGGGAGACGTGCAGGGATCTAATCAGTGAGGAGGGGGGTGGGGGAACGACGTAAGGATCAGTGAGGAGCCTGCTTGTGGGGGGCTGGGGCATGAGGAGCAGAAAGGAAGGCTCAGAGTGAACCTGGAGCTGGGGAGGAGCTGGCAGTGTTCTGTCGCAGAGGCCTGGGAGGGCACTATAAGAGGCAGAAAGGACACATGGCAGGCCTTAGAACTGGAGAAGAGCAGGTAGTGATCTAACCCAGGCCTGGGTAGCACGCATTTTAAACCTGATTCTGTTCAAAATCCAATGAGAATCCAAAGGAGGTATGGCGATGGAGGGGCAGTGTTTGCGTAGGATGAATTAGATGCAGGTTGGACATGCGTGGAGCAGACAACAGGAAAGAGAGAGAGGCAGCCCAGTCCAGAGATCAGACATGGAAGACCAGACAGCGGCTGCTGTGACTCCACAGGGGCTGGCAGGGTGGCTCATCCTCAAGCAGCAGAGGAATTGGAGGACTTACTGGCGTGTTTTAGGGGACCACAGCTGTCAGCGTTTGCTTTCCAGCAGTTAGAACACCGTCTCCAAAGCCCACCTGGCACAGCTGCCTGCTGCTCTGATTTGAGAATTAGCAAATGAGTGTCTACAAAACAGCACTGCCTGCTCCCCCGCCCCCCCGAATGAATAGGTGGATTTGAATTTTATTGGGTTTGCAGAGGTAAAGCAGAACTTCATCAGAAAATAATTTTGGGTTTGCAGGTGGTTAGAAATTGTAAAACTGTGCAAACTCTTTATCTGATGTGGCCGTGTTGCACACACATTTAAGGCACATTACTGTGAAAGCAGTGTTGATGTGGAGGACTCTGATATGTTGCTTGTAAAAGGAATAGTGCTGTCGACACACACCCGAGGATCCCGTGAGTGTTGCTGGGGATCTATACAACTGTTCCTTTTTGGTCACTATGCGTGGAGGGGACAGGATGCGACTGAGCAGTGTGTGTCTCTGGGTTGGCCTGGCCTCTGATCTACCACACACATTGTAAGGGGGCCACTTCTGGGAAGGGGCTGTGATCCTTGGCATTGGCTGCACTTGGTTATGACTTAGGGAGTGTCCTGGATCGCTTTAATTGTCAACTTGACACAGCCTAAGTCATCCGAGAGAAAAGCTTCAGCTGAAGAATCCTTAGGTCACATTGACCTGTGAGCACATCTGTGCAGCATTGTATTGTATTGCTTATTAACCGATGGAGGAGGGCCCCGTCCACTGTGGGTGGCACCGGTTCCTAGACAGGTCATCTTGGGTCGTAGAAGAAACCTAGTTAAGTGTGTGCTTTTGAGCCCAACAAGCAGTGTCCCTCCACGGCTCCTGCCTCCAGGTTCCTGCCTTGAGTCACTGCCTAGACTTCCCTCGGTGATGTTCTGTGACCTGGAAGTATAAACCAAATAAACCTTTTTCCAAAAGCCCTTTAGTCTGTGCTTTTATTCCACTAACAGAATGAGACTCAAACAGGGAGCTGCCTCTTTGTTGAGGCCCAGGAGATGAATCACATATTTCTGTTATGTCAGTTTGAGGGGGGTTTGGGCATTGGAAGTGATCCTCTGTAGGGGGCATAGTGGGATTGTAGATGTGTACCCCCGCATCTGGTTAGGAAGGGTTTTTCACCTTTTCTACCCCCCTTTCAGGATGTGTCCCCTGGGGACTTGGCACAGGCCATTCCCAGGGCACAGCCTCTCAGGAAGAGACTCTGAATGGACAGTGACAGCCTCTGGCCCATTCATACCCACCAGGTCAGAAATCTGAACAAGCTCTCCAGGGGTTTCTCTGCAGACAAAGGCTCAGGAATGGCTGGCCTAGAATTGCTTCCGCCTTCCTCATTTAGTCTCCATGGCTACCTTAAGTCATTGTCTTTTGGCCATCACTAGAGAACAGCCCCATGCAAGGCTATAAAATGATACAGCCCCTGCCTTGCAGCCCTATGACTTCAGGAGAGCAGGCAGTGGCAGGTCCCTTACAGTGTGGGGTTAGGGCTGTGGTTCAGCAGCGCTGGCTCTGGTGGGACAGCTGGAAAGGAATGCTCGCTACTCAACAGGTTTCTGAGGAGAGGAACTTAACTGCAGCTGATTCTTTCTTCAGCTTCCTGCAGGTTCTGTGAAGTACCCTTGAGGACCCAATTCCCAGCCAGACAGTGTTAAGTAGGGACCATGAGGTAGTTGCTAGAGGAGGTGGTGACTAAGCAGAGCCCTGAAGTTATCAGATCAAGGCTGAGCCAGTCTGAGTCAGTTCCTGGTCAGCCCTGTGATCCCACTTGGAGGCGAGCAGGCCATCTCTGTGGTACACTATCTGGCTAAGCACGTTCAGCTTATGCATACCATAGTGTCTGATATGCATGTTGGGAGCCCTCTGTCTCCCAGGGACTCCCATTGACTCAGGTCAAAAGAAGATCTGAGCCAGTGTGATGGTACATGATCTTTAACCCCAGCACTTGGGAGGCAGATGGGCGGATCTTGGATGTAAGGACAGTATGGTCTACATGAATTCCAGACCCAGCATGGCTGCAGAATGAGACCCTGAGACCCTGCGTTTCTTCTCTCTAGATCTTTCTGGTGTGTGTATATGGCCACAAATGTGTTCATGTGAGTGTGTTCACATGCATGTGAGGCACATGTGTGTGTTTCCATATGTGTTGATTATTTAGGCTCAGGTAATTGGTCAGTGAGCTCCAGGAAACCTGTCTCTGCCTCTCCATGTGCGGGAATTACAGGTATGCGTGCCTTGTGCCAGCTTTTTGTGTGATTGCTGGGGAACTGAATTCAGGTCCTCGTGTCTGCACGGTGTGTTACTTTCCTTGCTGACGTGGTAAAATACTCAACAAAAGCTGTTTAAGGAGGGGAAAAACCCCTTTCGGCTCATGATTTGAATGCACAGTCCATCATGGCGGGAATGCACGGCGGGCGTGTATGTGGGAAAGTGTGGCAGGTGCGTGTGTGGGAATCAGCCACTCACATTGCATCTACAATCAGGAAGTACAGGTCGGGTGTGGTGGCACACACCTTTCATCCCAGCAGTTGGGAGGCTGAGGCAGGCAGAGCTCTATGAGTTCAGGACCAGCCTGGTCTATGGAGTGAGTTCCAGGACAGCCAGGTCTGCACAGAGAAACCCTGCCCTTGAGAAACAAAACAAAACAGCAACAAAAACGGGCAGCGCTGGCATGCTGGTGCCCAGCTTCTGTTCTCCTTTTCATTCAGCCTGGGACCCCATCCCAGGGAATGATGTCACCGGCTCTGCCCACCTCAGTTAACCCAGTCTACAGATTTCCTCACAGATGTGCCCAGAACCCTGTCTCATCTGTGCATTTTCGAAAGCGAAGTTGGTAGTAGCACCTGCCCCCTGAGGCAAGAGTTTTACCTAAAGAGCTGTGTCTCCAGCCCTGAGAACACGCATCCCTTACAACTCATGGTGACTGGTGGCACTCCTGGTCAAGGACCCCACTTTGAGGATGATGGAACTAAGCAAAAGGTGGGGGGTCACATGGACAGAAGTCCTCCCGTGGTGTCTGGGGGATGCCTGTGACCTTGTGAGGCAGCAGGACACCTGGGTCTGGACTGTTTACACTCGTGAGCTCCCAGGTTTACAAGAAAGCCTCACGGGGGTGGACTTGGCCCCTGCACACCAGAACTCGACAGCATAAACATCAGAATGACCCACTTCCTGGACACCCCCTTCCATGTCTGCTCTGGGTTCACCAACGCTGCGGCCACCTGGCTGCTCCCAGAGGCTTCCTTCTGCTTTATGAGTCACGCACGTGGATCTGGCCACAGCAGCCCCATCGTTGGAGCTGCGACTGCTTTCCCTCATGTGACCTGGCCCAACGGTAGTAGCCTGCGCTCAGGGCCTTCCTGCCTTTGATGCCTCTCAGGGTTGAATGTTAGCAGCTGTCTCTTAAAACCCCAAAGTTAATGATTCTCCGGGGTGGAAGGAAGCCAGGTTCTGCTACTCCAGGGGGCTTGGCTTCAGGTTAGACACCCCCCCCCACACACACAAATGGGGTGGAGAGTCTGTGGCAGCCTCTGACCCTTGGCAGGGTTTGTGCGCTCTGCTCCTGTCTTTCCTGGAATATTGTCACTATGGCAAGGGCCTGTGAAATTTCTGGGAAGATAGCAGAAGCTTCCTGGTGTCGTTTGCCTGCAGGACATAGGCAGCCTGGATGCTGGGATGTTAGGGCTAGATTCCCACCCTTCCTGGGGTCTGACCCCCTGGATTACAGAATTGCTGTAAGCGTTAATGAGGTGAGGGATGGGAGTGGGGGTTCAGGTATATCTGGTAGCAGCCTTGCAGTTGGGCCTTCTTCATTGGGAGTTCACACACACACACACACACACTAGCTCCTCACGAGCAAGATCCTCCGGTTGAAGCCTTGCAGGCATCCTGGGGAAGTGCTCTGGCCTCTTGACTCTGGCTAGTGAAGTCTGAACTGCTGTGGAGTGAGCCTGGAGCTGCCGCCAAGAGCCCCTGTCCTGAGTGTGTTCTCGTTCTCCATCCCTGGCCTGGTGCTGCATGATCTCTGACCACCGTTTCTTTTCCATTCTGGCTAGCCTGAGAGGGATGCCGCCATGCGGCCCTCTTTGAGCTCCAGGGATGCCACCTGAGGCTGAGCAAGGCAGCTGGGCAGTAGAACTCGACTGCGGGCAGCAGTGTGGTCACAGGACTCGCTTGCTGGAGCGTCACTGTCCTCCCGTGGTGTCACCGGTGCTCTTGGGAGGGAGGACTCCCTGCAGGAAAGGGTCGAGCCCTTGGCTTACCGTTGTCATTGTGAAATAGCAGTTCCCACTGTCAGCGCCGTGTTGTGCCTGGGGGTGACTTGTGAGGCTGAGGGACAGCTGTCTCTGGGGGCCTGTGAGGATGTGAAGAGGCTGAGAGATCTTTAGGAAAGAGTTGAGGATGATGTTTTAGTCCTTGTGGAGAGACACCATGGCCAAGGCAATTCTTATAAAAGAAAGCATTTCACTGGAGGCAGGCTTACAGTTTCAGAGGCTCAGTCCATTATCAGCATGGCGGCATGCAGGCAGACTTGGGGCTAGAGAGGTAGTTGAGAGCTACGTCCTGATCCTCAGACAGAGAGGGAGACACTGGGCTTGGCAGGAGATTGTAGAAACCTCAAGGGCTGTCCTCAGTGACACACTTCCTCCGACAGGGTCACACTCCCTAATTCTTTCAAACACTGCCACTCCCAATTGACTAAGCATTCAAATGTGTGAGTCTGTGGGGGGGCCATTCTTATTCAAACCTCTGTGGATGGAAACTGAGTGAAAGCGAAGGGAGAAGGACACCTCTCAAAACTTTCTAATGATTCCAGGCAAGGTCCTGTGAGTCACAGATTGGAGTGAGTTGGCCGGGCGAGGGTGTGCCCAAGCAGTCCAAGGGAGGGTGTGAAGAATTTGCCTCTATATACCTAGAGTCAATGAGATGAGTGGTCACATGACCCCAGGAACTCCTTCGTCTCCCCAAATCAAGACTTGAGGGGGCAGTCCTGGAAGAAGATGAGAGCTTCTTAAATTCTGATGTGTCTTCCCAAACACGCAGGCCTTCATGTGAAGAAGGAGGAATGGTTGCTACGTGGCACATGGCGTGGGCACTCTCAAGGGTGACTGCCCGTGGCGTTGTCCTTTGAAATGTCTATTCAGTGAACCCCCTCTACACATCGATGTTAGGGTGAGAGAAGGGCAGGGCTGTCTCCAGGGCTGGGGAAAGTTTAACAGTAACTAAGACTATTTGCTTAGGGTCAAGGGACAGCCTCATCCCTGCTCTCAGGCTGATGATCTCTTTCCTTTGCGTTAGGGCAGGTGGCAGATTGCAGGTCCAAGGTTATTAGAGATAGAAAGTGAAGCAGCAGCTTCTGAGAGAAGGAAGGTCATTTTTCCTTAAGAGTGTAGCCCCTGGTGAGCTGACGATGACCAAGTGGAAGGCCATACGTTTAAGAGCATGCGGTTAGTGCGAGAAACCACCCTTGACCCCTCTTCCTCTTTGTTCATTGCGTCACAGCCTCTCAGTCTGAGGAGAATGTTAGACCATGTCAGCCTGGGTTCTCTAGCTCTGTTCTCTCCCTTATTCCTCTGAGCCAACCCTGGGCTTCTCTCCAGGTGACACTAAGCCCCAGAGTCTGAGGTGTGTGCGGTCAGGGTCCCTTTCTTCCTACAGAGCTAGGACCTTCTTGGGTGTCAACGATGGGGGCTTGGTAGGCAACCATGCGCATGGACCCTACTGCCCAGTCTCTGAGCGGTGTGCTGGTGGCAGCTATTTGTCCAGCTATTTTCTTATGCAGCAGAAACCAACTAGAGCTGTGTACACTTACTACATAAGGATTGGAAGGCAAGGTGTGGGAGAAATTCTTCTCTAAGCATGTGATCCCATGTGCTCAGTGTCTATGTTCAAGGGATAAATGCAACCAGACCCTTAGACGAGAACTGGGGAATGAACAGCTCTGTGCACGTTCCCAACCTCCACATAGGCTATCGGGCCCTCTTGGCGGGGCAGAGCTTGGTTGGGAGTGACCTTAGTCTTCATTTACCTGACCACACTCTGCATTCTGGGCTGTGTCTTTAGCTGGCCTGTGTGGCTCTCCCCTGCTGGACTCAGACGGTCCTTGCATAGCTCTGTTCCAGGAAATTCTCAGGACAGAAGGATCTGCTCAGGTGACCAAGACCAGGCTATCTCCAGGAATCTAACTCTGGGAATAGCCCCCACGGCAAGCTGCCGCTATGGGAGAAGGGCCAGTTTTCGAAGAGAGGGCCTGGCCTTTAGTGGGTACGTGGCACCTGGAAAGTGGACCTGGGATCCCAGGAAGTATTTAGAAGGGACTCCTCCAGACTTCAGGCAGTGAGGGGCTACGGAGATGCTCTGGGTAAAAGGCAGAGGGACTATACATTGGGCTTGTCTTTTAGCACATGCTTGTGATGGACAAAAGCTGTATGTGATCATCGGAGATGGCAGACACACTGGGCGGAGATGCCAGTTCTGTGCTTCTGAGTCTTGATGACACAATGAATGATTCATCCTTCTGAGCTGAGATCCTGATGTCACTTTCCTTAGGTGTTCCCAAGTGTCTTCAGACTTGTCAGATAAATGTACTGGCTTCTAGGGCAAATGCCACAGAAGAACTCTCTGGCTGCTGGAACCCCAGCCTGGGGAGGATTAGGGGGACAAACATGAGTTCAAGACCAGCTTGGATATATACTGAGACTGTTTAAAACAGACAGGCCCCTAGTTGATGACCTTCAACCCATAGTGGTCTCTTCCTTGGTTTGCTTGGAGACAGGAGAGTTGAGTTTTACTTGACCTCTAAGAATACCCAAGGGGAAGGCATGGCGGTGTGTGCATGTGTTCGTTTGGATTATGTTCTCTTCTTGTTAAGAGGACAACACAAGGCAGTACAATAGGACACGACACAATGCATAATAACACAGCTTAATATAGCACCATGTGGTGTAACACCACAACTGAACACATCTCCATACCGTCCAACAAGCATGACGTGATGCAACAACTCTATGCAGTGCTAACAATGCAACATATCACACAGGCTGCCATATACCTGTACCCACTTACACCTGTATAAATAAATGTGAAACCATTATCTGAGCTAAGAAGTCAGAAAGTCATGTTCCATGGGGGAGATAGAAAGGTGCCCCTCTCGGGAAGAAGAGTCTTGGTAGAGATGTGCTTGGGACACTGAGGGATAAGGTGTCAGTGATGTGGGTACAGCCCTGAGGCAACGGCAGAGATGATAAACTCCACTCTACAGGAGGATGTTTCCATGAAGTGAACAATTCCCAAACATGAAAAAGGTAAGTTTAGAGAAATCCAAGGAAAACTACTGAAGATGGAGGCTTTCACTCAGACTGGCTTGGTGTCTCCCCACGGTGACTCACCTGTCTGGTCCTGCTCTGTGTTCTGGTTACTCGGGTAGAAACTCAGTCCTTTGCCTTCTGTGTTGCTCCCCCATTATCCACATCTGTCCTAAAGCACAGGGCATCTCTCATCTGATGTGGGGTCCAGTGCTGGTGTGTTTTAGAGCTCCGCTAAGAGTTGAGGGGAGTCTCCTCTGACTAGGAATCTCTCTAGGTTTTTTGAAACCAGGAGACAGGAGTGGCTTCAGGGTGTCATGGTAACCTCAAAGGTCCCAGCCAACCATGGCATTTCAGGTCTGTCTAGATGCTCACAGGAGCTCTGAGCTGGCTCCTAACCTGGGCTGTTAGTGCCCTGCATCTTGGATCTGCTGGTCTCCTGGCTCTGTTTAGCTTGCAATTGTACCTCTAGACTCCCAGAAGCCTCATGAAGTTCCCTGGTCTGCAGTGACCACCAAGTACTAAGGCTTTTAATTCCTTTTGGAATTTTCAGGAACCCCGTCCTTGCCCTGGGACTCTGATGGGCCTCTAGAAGTCTGAGACAGGCTTCTGCTCTTTTGAATCCCTGGACATGAAGATTCTGCCTTCATGGGTCTTGAGTGGGTCCCTGTGTGGCACTTTAGTCTAAGGCTCCCTCTGAGAAAAAGTCGATCTGGAAGTCTCTTGACAAGCTGTCACATGCCAGAATTTGCACCAGTGAGTTTGCACAATGATGTGTGTTGCACGCCAGTTCTGAAACACAGGAAAATACCTGTGTTCCAAATGCAGGGATTAACAAACCTTTACACAATGAGCTACTAAAGGTCTAGCTAATAAACACACAGTTGCTGGTACCCCAAATCCCTAAACATCCTGCCTGCTGGGCTTTCAATGTCCCAACAGAGGCTGCTGTCTAACACCAAGGTCACATGGGAACCCTGCTGCCCAGGCCCCAGGCCTTCCTGTGCAAAGCCCACAGTTTTCTTCCCAGCTTCCCTCAGGGCTATTTTTAGGATCTTGTTTTTGAAGTTGGAAGTTCACAGTGGCTAACTAGAAAGGACACTTTTCTGGAATGACCTGTCACACATTCCATGATGTGTACTGCGTGGAGCAGAAGGGATCCAGGGTTCCAGCTGGGGCCAGGTGTCTGGTGTGCACCCTGCGGGGCCAGGACATGGTCCCGGTAGTCAGTTCTGAGGTGACACTGTTCTCAGCTTCAGCATCTCCCCAGACCCCACTTCTTTCCTACACTAGATCATCAGACTCTCTATAGGTGAGAGTTGGGGCAGGGAAGGCTTGTGTAGGTTGTGCCCTGACGGGTACAACCTTCTCATGGATGTTTTGTGCCTCGCAGTGGGCTGTGTCCCAGGTCTTGGCTGGCCTGTCCAGAGGGTTGTGATCACATGGACTGCTGGGGCCACCTCTCAGAGTGTAGAAGTCAGAGGGAAGCATGTCTAGTCTGCTCCTGTGAGTCTGGGGAATGAACTCAAGGGTCTCAGAGTGTACAAGGGAAACACCAGGCCTTCTGCAGCCCCAGGCATGGCCTATGCTATGTGTACACAAGCTGGCTTACTTGTCACCCCGACAGTGGGTCCAGGGTCATGGGTGTGGTGTGGTTAGACAGGAAGGCCAGCTGGTGTGCCCCTGGAATAGGTCCTGGCTTCTCAGAACAGCACGGAGCTGAGCTAGTGATACTGGTTGAGTCCTAGGTCCTGTCTCTTCCTGCTCCTTGGTCTCCACCCTGCTTCCTGCACCCAGCCATGCCTGAAAGGCTCTGGACCTCAGTATCCTCATCTTTAAAACAGAAGTGTTTCCCTCCTCAGTGCCCCTCAGGAGCCTTGAGGTGGTCAATTGAGCCAGGGCCTGTAGGCTTCTCTGGGGACCCAATAATCCTTCATGTGGTGAAAGCTTCAGGAATGAGGACATGGCTGTGGTGAAACATGAAGAGATTCTGCCCAAAACAAGTGAGGTGAATGCCCAGGCCCCTGGGAATGAACTCTGTAGATCTGGCTGGATGCTGACCCGAGAACTCTGTACAGTTCCAGAGAATCTAGTGTTTGCCTTGGCAGGAGAGAGCACTTCGGTTTGTTTTATCTTCCCTAGAGTCCCCAGAGTTGGTTGTCACCTCGGTTTCTCTGGAACACAGCTGTCGCAGCAGATCCTGCCTACCCCTGGGCCCCCCCCTCCCACTCGTGTGACAAACACCTGGTATCTCCCACAGGAGTGTCCTTTGCAGCCACCGTACTTAGCGTTTGGTTGTTCTTTACCAGAATGCATGAGGGAGAGATGTCGCCTGTCTGTCCACATACAGAGACACATAGTTCCCCACTAACTGCTCTCTGAGAGCCACACCGCTCAGGACCATTCTGGATGGAAGCACTGCCTTGAATCCTCATCTCTGGGCACAGCAGAGACAGAAATAGTGTGGAAGAGAGCTGCTCAGAAAGACAGAGCTAGGGTCTGGGCGGATGTCTCAGTAGCTAAGGTGCAAGCCCCACAGCCAAGAGAATCTGAGCCGCTAGACCCCACCGGAAATAAGCCTGGCAAGTTGCTAGTGTTTTTAATCCCATCCCTGGGGAGGCAGAGACGGTTGGATCCCTGGGCCTGACGAGTCAGCCAAACTAATCAAATTGATGAGTTTCAGGCCAATGAGAGGCCTTGTTTCTAAACACAAGGTAGACAGCTTCCTGAGCAGCTGGCCTTTGAAGTTGACTATCATCTACTGCTACACAGACATGACTCCACCACACACAGAGGAAGACCAGCATCCACACAAGGAAAAATAGTCATCACTTTTAGAGCAAAAGATAAACCAAGACCTGATCGCTCTGCCAGTGAGCTGGTTCAGGCTGAGCACTTGGTGCCTCCCGGGAGCTGAGTGCTGTAATTGATAATTAGATGACAGAACAAGCCAGAAGCCAGACTTCCATGTTTGGGCATGTCCTGTTTCATATCCTGTTTGTGCTGGTCCTCAAGTCTGGGTGCACATGACCCTGCTTCCTGGTCTCGGAATGCCGGGCTTCTGTGAAGACCTGAATATGACCTCTCTTACCTCAGGCCTGTTTGGATTTACACTGCGGTTGAAGTCCACACTGATTTGAGAGGCAAGCTGACATTTGTGCCCATGGCGAGCAGGAAGTTCTTCCCTGAGCAGAGGTCTCCATTCTCACTGGAACTGGTTTCTTCCCTGCAAGTCCTAGTCTCTCAGATCAACTGACTGCTGTTTGTAGAGACACCGAAGGGCCATAGCAGACCCAAAATGTCATCCCCTAAGTGGCAAGTCCATGCTAATGACCAGCTAGGGAATCCAGTGGCAGGAGACCCTAGCACCGAGAGGCTTCAGGGGAGGCCCTGGGCTTTGCTGATGGATTTTTACCAGTTCCTGTGCATGCATTAGTCAGGGCTCTTCAGAGAAACAGAATTAATAGAGTGGATATACACTAAAAGGAAATTTACTAGATTGACTTACATGATAGAGGCCAGATAGCCCAACAATGGCCGCTTGCATGCTGGCAAGACAGAGAACCTGGCAGATGTTCAGCTCCTGGAGCTAGGTGTCTTTGCAGTCTCAGCCAGGGACTGATGCTTTAGAGCAGAAGTTCTCAACCTTCCTAATGCTGCGACCCTTTAACACAGTTCCTCGTGGGGTGGCGAGCCCCAACCATAAAAGTATTCCGTTGCTTTTCATAACTGTAATTTTGCTACTGTTATGAACTGTAATGTAAATATCTGATTGGCAGGGTATCTGATATATGACCCCCCAACCCCACCACAAAGGAGTCTTGACCCACAGGTTGAGAACCGCTGGCCTAGAAGGTTCCTGGAGGGTTACTGGTCTTCAGCCCACGTCAGAAGGCTCCAAAAAACTGATTCTGATGGCAGCGAAGGATGGTGACGGCATCAGCAATAGAATGGATGCACACGGAGTGAAGGCAGGCAGGCGGGCGGCCACACTTTGTCCTCAGACTTCCTTCTATCCCGACTGTCTGAGGGTACCGCCGGCTCTGAGGGAGGGGCTTCTCCCCTTAGCCAGTCCTTCCTGGGAATGCCCTCACAGTTCTCCTCAGAGACTAGTCTGTAGTTGATTCTACATCTAATGAAGCTATCAAACAAGATGGTTTTGTTAGAAAGAGGCGTCCCTTGATCCACGACGGGTGGCCTTGTTTGGGGAAGGATCCCTCCCACTCTCCTGTTGTCCAAGTCCCCTGTCTGTGAAGAGTGTCTGGTCTGTCATTCCCCTCCCATTGTCCTTCTCCACCTCTGTCCAGCAGCCAGGAACATGGTGTGCAGGGCCGAGCTCCCAGTGTTTGGCTTGCAGTGAAAGGCAGTTCTGGCCTGGGGTCAAAGTATCCATCTTTTGCATGTGCTCAGTTCCAGGATGGCACCCCCTCTGCAACCTGGATTCCTCACCTAGGGAGACAGGGTGACCTTACTGATGGGGTGGTGTTATGGACCAAGGTGTACCCACTTACTATTTTACACTGAAATCTTATAGGGACTTTTGAGAGGGGGTTAGGTCAAAGAGGGGTCTGGAGGGCTGACTCTGACATAACAAGACGGTACTAACGGAGAGGAGATTAAGACATAGGTTCTCCGGGGACAGTCGTGAGGACATGGAGTCCCCTCTGAGGGAACCAGCCCTGCTGACATCTTGATCCCAGACCTCCAGCTGACATCTGTAGGCATTTCCAGGCACCTAGCCTTGTTACAGTGACCTGAGCTGACTCACCCAGAAGGTTTCTGTATTCGGCCATGCTTTCTCCTTGCTAACCTTCCCCATGAGTGGGCACAGGCAGGGCATTTGCTCCTAAGACCCGAGCTTGCTGAAGCCTTTTCTGTGGGGAACTGGGCTCCTTTCTCGGTCCATCTTCACCTGGGGTTGTCTTTATTCCATTTGCTATCAAGATTCCTCAAGGCAGAGGTCCCTCTGTGGAGCCCCAGTCCCCAGCTCACTTTCCAGTTTAACATTCATTCGTGGATATTCTTGAACAGCCAACTTGTTATCTGGGTATTCCTTCTTTATTTAGAAAAAAATCAATTGTCTGGAAGGACCAAAGACAGTGTCAGAGGAATGCGCATGGAAATTCAGCCTTTTTGGCGTGCCACTACCGGGGCATGGCTGTGTGTTTTATAGAGGAAGCTTTATTTCTTTTGTGCTGATCTCCTTGTGGTGCTGGGTCCAGTCCTGTGATGGGACTGGTTTGTCACACCGCCAAGAGCTGAGGGCAGGGAATGGCAACTACCCTATGCTCAGATTCAATAGGGTGGGGCTTGGAGTCACAAGTTTCAAACCCCGTCTGGTCTTCTGTTTCGGTGCTGCTCTAAGAAGAAATTGCAGATGATTTTGGGAAGAGGAAATTGTCACCCACAAGTTGGGGGCTCTGCAGCAGAGAGGGAGTTAGACTGTAGACAAGATGTGGTGGAGGGCTGTCCTAATTATAGCTCTAATTGCCAGCTTGACAGAGCCTAGTCATCTGAGAGGAGAGTCTTCAGACTGCGTAGACCAGATGGGCCTGTCGCCATGTCTGTGGGGGATCATCTTGGTTGTGAATTGATGCAGGAGGGCACAGTCCACTGTGGACAGAACCATCCCTGTACATATGGTCCTGAGCTATATAAGAAAGCTATTTAAGTATGGGTCAGCGAGAGAACCAGGAAGCAGCGTTCCTCATTGCTTTCTGCTTTAGATTCCTGCTTGAACTTCTGCCCTGACCTCCTCCTATGATGAACTGTGACCTGGAAGTGTAAGCCAAGTAAACTTTTTCCTCCAACAAACTGCTTTTGGTCACAGTGTTTCATTACAACAAAAGTTAAAATAATAAAATAAAATAAAACCAGAACAAAAAAATGACTTCTGGGGAAAGAACTCCGGTCCTTTGCTTGCATAGCAAGGAAGAACTTTCTCGAAAATTTTGACAACTTATCAGGCCAGCTTGCAGGAAAGAGTGGAGGCAGTGAGGGGTCAGAAAAGCAAGCCAGAGGCCTGAGTGCGAACCAACCTCTCCTGGGCTGTGTGCGTGCCTAGAGTGTTATCCTGAAATCGATGACTGAGAAACAGATTGGGCAGGTGCTACGATTCGGAAGGACTGGGGCTATACTCAGCCACAAGCCGGATATGTCACATTTTAGTGGAAGAGATGAAGATGCTGATGGATCCACTGGGTCTGGTCCCAAATGCTGTTATAAGCTGAAGACTGGAGAGGAGCGGACAGGTCTAGGGAGGTGGCTTTGGAACATGACTTTGGAGGTTGAGTGAGCAGGGAAAGAATAGAGGGGGTGTTCCGTGTAGGGGCCTAGAGCCATGGGGAATGACAGGCCCTGGAAGCTAGCCGAGAGAGTGGCTGCCATTCTGTGCTGGGGTGGGGCTAGGAGAGCTCTGGGATTTATGCTATCAGAGATGGCTGGGAGGCCAGTACTGTCCTTGGCTGTGACACACGCATCTGGCTGCACATCAGCCTTTCCTGCTGAGAGATCATGGGTGAGATTGTTTGAAGAAATCCGTGACACAGAGTATGGGAACTCCTCAGGCTGAACAGCTGGCTGCAGGGAGGTGTGAATGAGGCAAGGGTCAAAGTTTTCAGACTTGGGAATTCTGTGACACTAAGATCCCTCAGTCAAGTGCTAACACTGTTACAAGGGCTACAGGGGTCAGGGCCTGGGCCTCAGCAGCCCTAAGAAGTTAGTCTTGCCCTCTTGTCATCAATAGGCCAAGGAAAGAGAAAAAACATGTCTGGGGAGATAGTTCCTTTGGTAAAGTGCTTGCCATGCAAGCATGGACCTAAGTTCATTCCTCAGAGCCCATGTAAAAGCCAGGCATTGAGTGTGATCTCAGAGTTGGGGAGGTGGAGACAGAATTCCCAGAGTCTCTTGACCAACCAGGCAAACCCAATTATTGGTGATCCTCACTTTCTAGTGAAAGACCTCGTCCCTGAGGAATAACACCTGAAAGTTGACCTCTGACCTCTATGCATGCATGTGCTCACATATCTACACACACGTGTACATACCCACACTTGCATTCATACGCACAGGAAATAAATTTAAAAATTTAATAGACAAGTAATAGTGAAAGGTATAGAAAAGAGGTTCATTCACCGGGGTCCCACTGGGAAAAGAAACAAAGAAGTCCAGGGACCAAGTCTGTCCCTAACATCCTGTCATGGGGTTGAGGCTTAAATAGCAAGCAGTAGAGCGATGTGTACCTCAGAAGTCCAGGCTGAGGTGTGGCCCCATGCTTCACCGACAATGACCACACATCATGGTCTCTTCTCTAGTCTCTCCTACAAGGTGGTCTGGCAAATTGTCTGAACTGTTTGAGATCTCTTCCTAGAGAGACAAGGACCTCCCTCTGGCTGGCACCTGGACGCCAGTCTTTTCCCTCATCAACCTTGAGACTCCCAGGGAAGTTTCAGCTTCTGGAATTCATTGTTTCAATAGCCTGAGAGTCAGAAGGAGGGGCACAATACCTCTAGGATTATCCTCATAACTGCTGGATGGTTGTGCCACTTTGTAGACTGGCATTCTGCCATGCTCCATCAAGGCAACCTGGGGAGGTCACCTGTCAGCAATGGCTGTCTATGTCTGGCCACCCTCTGCCTTCTGTCAATGACCCCCTTGTCTTCTGCAGTTCCTCCTCCCCAAAGGAGGAGGCTGGGGAGGATCAGGCTGGAGCAGGATCTGAACCTCTTAGAAGCTCCTGATGACAGACTACTGGGCCTAGTGGCTCTGAGCCTAGTGACTTGGGTGGAACCAGGGCTTGCTCTGCCTACAGAGTTACAGGCAATATTGATGGTGTGGTCAGGGCTGCCATTTTATTGCCACTCACAGCTGAGAGTAGGGCAATTTCATGAGGACAGCAGTCTGGGCATGCTTGTGGGTGGCCTCTGCCCTCACTCCCTAGCATTGCTGTCACTGACGACCACACATTGGGTGGCTTGAGGGACAAGGGAACTGCATTCTCTTGCTCCCTGCTGGTGATACAGGCCAGGTGGCTGGGTCTGGCTGGCTGTCGAGCTGCATGGCTCCAACTCAGAGCAGCCTCCCAGGTTCCTGTGGCCATGCCTACGTGCATGGCTCAGCCTGGATGCAGCTTGAAGCCTCCAGGGAAGTTGGGCAGATTCTCCTACTTTTCACGGCAAGGGGGAGGAAGGAAACTTGGTTTCTCTACTTCCCCTGGAGTCTCAGCAACCTCACACCTTCCTGAGCTGGGGACTGATCTCATGCCGGTCTCTCATTGTTTAGGGGTACAAACCAGGGCTGCATTACACACTACAGCTGCTGCTCCCCCACATTTCCCGCCATACAGGGGCACCTCAGTGTGTTCTGAGAAGATGACTGAAAGGTCCATGAAGAAAACTTTAGAATGTCTCTGCAGGGTCTCAAGGGGTGAAGAATGTGTGCAGCCATAGTCCAGCCATAGTCCTGCCCTGAGCACTCACTGGATTGAGGGCAAGAGCACAAGGAGAAGGGGCTGAGTGCCTGAAAGCAGTGATGTAATGGATCTAATAACCTGGTGGGTTACATTCTGTCTTCCTGCCTTGGCCACTACAGTTGTCTTGAGTAGGGACTGCCATAGCCAAACTCAAGGCTGTGTGGAATCAATAGTAGGCAGTAGGCAGAACGTGGTAGAGGGAGGAACCGATGGAAGAAGGGAGGAAAGAGAAGAGGGAGGAAGGGAGGAAAGGATGGATAGATAGAATAGATATTAGGGCTTCAACCTATGAATGGCGGAGCCAAGCAGTCAGATGACAGTATAAATATACAGTGTTCACAGTCAAGGCTGAAAGTTAAGTTTCATTCACATCACCTCAGAACTCTTGCAAGATCCGTGATGGACCGAGGCCAGGAGAATCTCATGTCTCTACAGCCTGACTTTGGGTCTGACGTCTTCCGTCACCCCAGCTTCATATCTCTTCCTTGCCATGAGGGACCTCATGCGCACGTCCAAGTTCTGTCCATACCTTTGGTGTTTCTTTCTTAGCTGCTGAATGAGTCACTGCTGGATATGCTCATTGTGATAATGGCCTGGGAAAGACGTGATCCGGTCAGATGCTATCATCCATGGGGGACTGTGGAGTGCTTGCTTAGAAGGATGGAAGGGTATAGGTGTGAACACACGTACACCACCAGGACCACCACCATACACACCTTTCCTACAGCTCTTAGGATGTTCTCCTTAGCATGCTAGGAAGGGTAGAGAACACACACAGTCCTTTGCAGCTCATCTGTGTGCATGCAGTACAGTGTACAGAGTGAAGATGTGGCCACGTGTACACGGATGCACACTCATAAGGCTCATATAGACACAAGGAGAGTCAGTTCATGAACTCCATGATACACGAACCCTTTGGTACTTGACTAAGATAAGGCTTAGAAACCTCAGAGAGCCAACTGGAGCAAGCTTTCTTGTCGGGTATCTTTGGATTGCCAGCCTGAAAATAATGACCTGGGGTCTGATTATTAATCACAAGAGCTTGTCCTTAGCTTATACTTTCTCCCAACTAATTCCTATAGCTTAATTAACCCATATAATTTTTTAAATCTATGTTCCACCATGTGACGCGGTTATCTCTTCTTATTACAGCCCATCCGACTTGCTCCCAGTCTGTTGGTATCATTCTGTGGCCTAGATTCCTCCTCCCATTTTTTTTTTCTCTCTCTCTCTCTTCTGGGAAACTCTGCCCATCCTCTCCTGCCCAGCTACTGGTCATTCGGCTTTTTATTACACCAATCACAGCAGCCCATCTTCACATAGTGTGCAAATAACCCACAACAGCCAGCTTCCTAAAGAAGTTGGTGAAAGCATCCAACAGGAAAAGGTGTCTCTAGAAAAGACCTTGCAGGACTTAAGCACCATCCCCAGAGCAAGAGAGGCAGAGCATGGCAGATGTCTGCAGGGATTCCCCCCTCCCCCAGTGCTGCTCTTTGTGGGTGTCATCTCCTTACTGCAGGCAGGGGCCCCTCACCCCCACAAGGCCTCCCTTGCTGTCACTGGGGAAATTAGGCTATTCTAGGGTCTTAGTGGATGATGAAGTGTGGGTTGTTCTGTTAGTTTGCTGCACTTGCAGGGAGGATAGCTGCAGGAATAGCACCCCTTGGATGCCTCAGCAACTCTTAAAGGTTGCTCACAGCTTTCGGGCTCTGAGTGGTGCAGGAGTCTCTCTCGGCATTCGCTAGTGGTGCATAGCTCCTTCTATGCTACATGAACTATGAAGACAGAGGGTTCTGAACTGTGTCTAGATGGACGTGAGAGGAAGGGGTTTGCAGGCTTAATATAGGCTGAGCTCTACATGTATGTAACCAAGGGAAGCCGTGTCCCAAAGCTCTAGTGTAGATAAGCTGTCCACAGATGGATACTGAGGATGGTTCACCTCTTACTCTGGTGTAGCTGTGGCAAAGTATCTGAAGTAGAGGCTATCTGGCCAACAGAGCCCTGGCATACATACCTCCAGGATAGGTGACCACATGGAGCAGATTCCTCAGGCCCAGGGCACCTATGGGATAAAGGTATGTTTTGGCTTATCCACTGGTTTGCCTGTGCATGAATGCAGTCCTCTAGGTTGCTGGAGATCTGGGGGCCCTGGTATTTGAGATGGGGAAGCCACCGGTTCACAAAGTGTCTGCTTTTCAAAAACAGAAATGCATTTGGGGAGGGGGGAATTGCAGAGTCAGATTTCATGAAGACGGTGATGAGAGCTGGCATTATTGGATCCTGTGAGATCCTGTCTGGAGGCTGGGTCTGCCTGTTCAGGGGCTCCAGTGTGATTCTGCAGGAGTGAAAGCTTCCAGGGGGTGACTTCTTACGCCCTGAGCAGCAGGCACAAGAGGAGCCTGCAGCGGCAGTGTGGCCTGTGAGAGAGCCTATTTCCTGTGTGCTTGCAAGAACACAGCAGACTGAGGTTCTTTCAACCCCTCGTGTGCGCCAACAGTAGCCCCGGATTGTGATCATAAGATCATGAGTAGACTCAGAGGCTAGATTGGAGGTGGCTTCTGCTCCATAGTCATCTGTCTTCCAGTATTGGGACTGGGATGTCTGATAGTTTGCGGCTTATTGGCACACCCAATTGCTGTGGTTGCTGTGCACAGGTGTTTTGACCACTGACACATCCTGCATTATATGGAAGAGGGGAAAGGATACCAATTTTGTCTCTCTAGTTCTATCACAGCTCATTTCTTCCTTCAGTTCTTTGCCTGTGCAGAGAACATAGGCAACTTTCCTGCATCGTTCTTAATGGCCACAGTTCCAAAAGGATGTATTATTTGTGTGTGTGACATCTGGGTACCTGTGTGAGTGTATGTGCATTGCGTGTATGAGTGTGCCTGCAGCGCATGTGCATGTGCAGAGGCCAGAAGAAAGCAACTCCCTCAGAGCTGGAGTTACAAATGTTTGCTAGGCTTGTTCCATGGGTGCTGGGTCCCATCGCTAGTCCTCATGGTTGGGCAGCAAGCACTCTGGAATATCTCTCCAGCCCTGTTGACTATGCTTTGGTGACCACAGAGCAGTCCAGGAGGAGGGGTTCTCTAGGAGGTTTTCCTTCCAACTGTATTACTAGATCATTAAGTTGGTTTGTGGCATCTGATCAGCCTTCGATAAAATAATGGCACAGGATGGTGTTGTGGTTTGAGTATGAAATGTTCTCACGTGGACATGTGTTTGAATACGTGGTTCCTAGCTGGTGGTTCTATTTGGGGGAGATTGTGGAACCTTTTGAAGGTGGAGCCTTTCTGAAGGAAGTGGATTGTTATTGATGGGCCCTGGAATTTTACAGACCAGTCCAACTTCCCGTCCTGTCTCTGTTTCCTAGTCTTTCTAGCTATGAGCAGACAGCCCCATGCCCCTGCTCCCAAACCCTCCTCAGCACAATGATCGTAAAACTCTTCAAACCATCAACCTAAATAAATCTTCCTCCATTAAACTGTATTTTGAGGGGTATTTGAACACAGCAATTAGAAAAGAACACAGCTGGAGATGGGAATGGGGGATTGCATTTACTCCTATGTTGGTTGTCCATCTCATTTAAACTAAGTCCAGGATGGCACGCGTCCCCACCAGGCCTAGATGGTCAGGATGGGACAGCCTAGCCTCTCCCGCCTGCACCATATCTCAGCTCCGAATCCAGCCCTCACTCAAAGCCTTCTGCTTCCCATATCATGAGGCGCCTTCATCGCTGTGTCTGACTTTGTAGAGCTTTTCTGCCTCCCAACTTCCTATGTCTCTTATTCTGTGGTTTATCTCAGGTATCATCTCAGAAGTCTCTCTCCACCCCAGCCCTCTGCTTGGACCCTGGAGTCCTGCTCTGTTGTTCTCTGAGGCACTCAGCTTTACAGGACTGAACACTATCCCTTGCCTTACTTGGCTATGACTCTCCCCCGGCCCCTGAGGCTGTTTCCTTCACTGAGCAGGGACATCCTCAGGTGGAGTGTTTGCTATCTAGAACTGACTGCTGTTCAGTCATATGCAGTAAATATGCATTGTCAGTAAAGAAGTAAGGGGAGCATGAGATTAGCCACTGTCCTCACGTCACCGAGTGGTAGTGACATCAGGGAACTGAACCCAGTGCTCAGGCCAAAGTGAGCACCAGCAATTACCAGCTACCATACTGCTTCCAAGTCCATGAAATCTCAGGCTATTCCTTACTTTCTGAAATGTCTTTCTGACAGAGAAACTCATCCTGTGTTTCAAACTGAGCTGGTGTTTCTGAGGAGGAATCCTGGTGCTTTTGACAGCTGAAACTGGAAATGTGTTTCTCTGCGAGCAGCTGTGTGGATGAGCTGGGAAGGGAATCTGCAACCGTGCTCAGCCGGCGAGCCGTGAGAGGACTGTGCAGGTGGCAGCCCCTGCGTGTCCTTGTGGTCACAGGATCCTACGTTTCAGAGTTCAGGGTTCCTTTCCTGTACCTCATGGGAGAGGCATCTCAAACATGGCTGGATAGTTTCCAAACCATGCATTCTTTGGGATCCCCTCAGCTCATTTTTAGAGCTTTCCTATTTAGGGTGGATCTGGGCACAGGAGTTCCTGCATGCCAGGAGCAGCTGTGTGTCACGGGGGAAATATTTATCTCTTGTCAGTTTAATAATAGAAGCCCTGCACATTCACAGAACTGGCTGCTAAACTTAGCTGGTGTTCTCACAGCTCGCTCCTGGAAGATGAGGTTGTCCACCTGGAAGGGGCCAAGGCAGAAACCCAGGCATCCGAAGAATGTACTTAGGGAGCTCTGGAACACTCCAGCAGAACCAGAGATTTGTTTCCACGCGGCAGGGCAAAAGCAGAGTTCAACTAAGCAGGCAGCAGTAGCTCCCTTCAACTTGGTGTAGTGAATTTTACTGGCCAAGAGAGGAAATAGTTCTCAGCATCACCACCCCCGCCCCCGGATATGTGCTCCAAACAAACTTCTGAACAAAATACCAAAGTTGAAGACAGCTCAAGAAAGAAATTGGCTGCATCATGTAAATATCAGAAGGATGGCCCATCTGTGCACATCTACAGAGGTGTGTGTGTGTGTGTGTGTGTGTGTGAGAGAGAGAGAGAGAGAGAGAGAGAGAGAGAGAGAGAGAGAGAGAGAGAGATCAGTCATTTTGTTTCTTCCATTTTAACCAACTGGGTCTTTTGGAAAACTTGGTTAGCATTTATAAAATGCGCCACCCCTTTCCTCCGCTCTGCTCTGCAGGATTCAGGACCTCTTTCACTCCGTTTCCCAGGTCTCACGTCTGCTCAGTATCCAGAGGTTCCTGGGAACCCAAATCTGTACTCTTGTTTCCTTGGTTGTAGCAGTTTATCCCACAGGGTGGGTATGGAACTTTCTACAGACACGAGGAGGGATGTCTGCGCACTCTTCCACACCAAGACAAAGAGAATCAGTTTTCCAGCCTGGGTCCCTCTTACTCCTAGGAACATGTTTGTGGCTGTGCTTCTGCAGAGTCCTTCTGGCTAAGGGAGCTGGGCAGCCCTGCAGTACCTTGTGACTGGTCTAAACCAACAACTAAACCTATTTTCAGGACACAATGTCATGACCACCGGGGATAGTTAGTTATTGTTCTTTTCTTCCTCTTCATCCTTTTGTCTTCTTCTCCTGCCTTTCCTCTTTGGCTTTTTGACTGGTCTGTCTGCAGGACTAGACATGGGAGCTGTCAAGGCCCTTGATCCAATAGATCGATAGTAGCATCTAGGCCTGGGGTTCAGGGACCCTTAAGGGCAGATGCCCAGGCAGATTTCAGTACGGCACAGCCCTTGGGCATGGACGAAGCTCTCTGATTGCAGCTCCCATTTCAAAAGCCTCACAGCTGTCGCTTGCATGGGGATTTTGCTTACAGACCTTTTAGACGGTCCCTCTGCACCTGAGAATCATGGGAGGAGCCATCGAGCAGAGCTTTTCATAGATGACAAAGTCCAGAGTCTCTGATGTCATAAACTAACCCAAGTGTGACCCTCGAGTTCAACATCAGTAGAGACAATGAGATGTCAAGGGTTTGGGTGAATTTGTGGCCCAGGTGAGCTGGGAAGAAGTGGGTACCATAGGTGCACAGCATTTTCCTATGCTCTGGTTAGCAGTGACTCTTGGCACACCTTGCTATACTTGGCTAGGAACTGGGTAAGAGGAGACAGAGGCCAGAGCACATTTCTTAAAAAGTCGTTTCCTTCAGAGTTTCAATAGACAAGCTTCCTCTAAGGACTCAGGTTTATCGTGTAAAGAGAAGATATAACATTCCCACCCGGAAAACATCAGAGCACCAGTGGCTCTGACAGTGACTGTCTTCCATTGTGGACGCTGGCTCTGCATGCCCTCACCTGCATGTCCCCTCCCGTGCAGCAGCCGTATGCCTGCCATCCTTATCACCCCTTCACAGTAGGAAAAGTGGCTTCACCCTGTCTGAGTGGGGCCCAAGTGCCTGTCTCCGCTGCATGCTGTGACCTCCTACTCAGAGCCTCTTCTCTCCCGGGCGAGCTTGTCCTCTGAGCCTCAGGAAGGAGGAGGGAGTGTCTGCCCTTTGTCTCCCTGACAGAAACCACGAACAGGGAATCCTGTCCCGGTCTAACCTGGAAACACCCACTTGGGTGGAGTGCACAGGAGAAGGGCAGGGCGAGGCCTCACTTCTCGTAGCCAGGTGACGACACTTCCGTGTCTGGCTGGCAGACAGTCCCTGCAGAAGCAGCCCCTGACGTTGCTGCTCTTCCGACTCTCAATCTGTTTTTGTGAAGAGCCGTTATCCTGGCTTTCTTTCCTATTTCTATGAACATAATATAAGCCCGTGCTTGAAAAACGAGGGAGAAAAGTAACGGTGGAACAGGGAGGCTTCACCTCCTCTGCCTTTCCCACGCTCACAACCTCCCAGAGGCAGTGTCTTAGAAGTCTTCCACTGTTGACCTCCCATGATCCCCTCCCCCGCTTTCTGACAGTCACACCACCATCTTGGTTTGTATTTGAAGACTCATTCTCAGGCTGGAGTGAGATAGCCCAGTCGGCTAAAGTGTTTGCTGTGCAGGCAGAAGGGCCCAAGTTCTATCCCCAGAAGCCACGTGGAAAAGGCCAGATGAGTGTGAACTTGTGATCCCAGGTCTGGGAAGGCAGAGAGAGGTGGATCTCTGTGGCCTGCTGGTCAGCCAGTCTAGCCCACTTGCTAAGTCCGTAGAAAGACTCGGTGTCTAAAAGAAAATTGATAGTGACTGAGGAATGACATCCAAAGTTGACCTCTGGCCTCCACACTCATGTGCACTTATGTGCACTCTGTCTCTCGCACACACACCCTATAAACACACACACACTCACATGTACATGAGATACTACTCGTCAAACTGCGGAATACACCCCTCTCCATCTATTTCAAGTCTCCTACTCTTGTTTCAGTCTTGTTCTCAAGAGGCAAGCATTGATGTTTATGCCTGGGATGTGTGAGTGCCCTTGTCGGTCATGCTGGTTAGTGTGTTCACGCTGGTCCCGATCCACACAGAAACAGAACATGTATGCATTGTGCTCTTCCCTTCCCCACTTCCTTGGTAAGGCCAGTGGCTCTCTTTTGTGGTTTCAGTTACCCAGGGTCAATTGAGGACGAACAATATTAATTGGAAAATTTTAGAAATCAAGCCTGGAGAGAGAGCATTTACTGCTCCTGCAGTAAGCCTGAGTTCAGTTCCCAGTACCTGTGTCAGGTGGCTCGCAACCCACCGCCTGCAATTCCAGTTCTGGATTCCTCTGGATTCTGTGACCTTGCACACAGGTGCCATAAACACATAGACACAATTAAAACAAAAATCTGAAAAGATTTTAGAAATGAAGAATTCATGTTTTAGATGCCGTGCTCTCCTGAGTAGAATGACGAACTCTTATGTGGTCTTGTTCCATTCTGTCCAGCACTGAAATCATTCTTTCCCCAGTGTGTTCCCGTAGTATCTACTACCTACTCATTACAATAAAATTTCTAACCATTAAAAAAGGATGGGAGGAAGGATATAGGGGTGCACACACACATTCACACACCCACCCCTAAAATGTCGTGTGTGACCCCTTTCCACTGTAAAGCGCTCCGGCACGGTGCTCTTATTCTCCTGAAACGTAAGCACATAAAGCAGACTAGGCTCTCCCTCCTAGGACTGCTCCATGCTGTCCCAACTCCCACTGCTTTGTGGTGATGTTTCCTACTACAGCGGATGGGACCTGGCTCAGTACTCAGGGCAAGGACACTTCAAGGACACTGACAGTGAGCCCTGGCAGTGACTTCAGGCCTGAGGTTCATGGCTGCTTGGCAATCAGCTCACTGGCACTGCACAGTTCTCCCTGCTCATCTTCCTGGGTCCTCTCATTTCGTTAACGAACAACCATTTTCAATCTTCAAAATAAACGGGAAGAAGAGCAAACTGTTGCTTAGTTACAAAGAACAGATTCTCCCATCAGCACCTGGGGCCAGACTGCACTCTCCAGCCAGGCAGAATCGGCAGGGGCTTCCTGCACAGCTGTGGGTGAGAGCCCTTGTCTTGTCTGGGGCATTGGTGAGAAGACAGGAGGCACTGAGAGGCAGTGGGAGGATTGTGGGGCAGGAAGGACGAAGGGCTCGGGCTGACTCATCCACTCTCTGTGGTCCTTCTGTCTGCGGAGGGTGTGGATGAGCGCTCTGTGATGGACATCACCAAGTCTTCATTCTGAAGGAAATGGACATTTCTGCCGCTTTTGTGAACGAGCTGGTCCTTTGTCACACACACGAGGAGCACTGTAGCATGGTCAGGCATGAATGGGATGCATTTTATGATTAATAATATGGAATCTTTGTTAAGTTTTCTGAGCAGGAAAATAGATCTGTTCCCCAGAGTGATCAGAAATAAAGGAAAAGGGGACTTGAGTAACTGTGAGGGAAACTGGGCCCGGGCGATGGGGAAGAACCTGTGCTCTGTATTTCCCGTTACACTTGGCTGGCTGACAGCCGTGGATACACAAAGCCCAAGGCAGGGCAAGCTAGCACCTAGCAGGGGGAGTTCTGGGACCCTGGAGAGCAAACAGACCTAAGAAGATGGGATGGGTGGTATTGTCACTGTGGCAAACGCTTGGGTTTACTCAGCTTAAAGCGGGAGGTTAACTTTGGTTTCAGCCATTCATTTCAGAGGCTTCAATCCATGGCTTCTTGGATCTTATGCTTCCCGGGCTGAGGAAGAAGGCAATGGGGAGGAGTGTGTAGGAGACCAAAGCTTTTCACCTTATGAGGGAGGGAGGGAGAGAGAGAGAGAGAAACAGAGACCAAGACAGAGAGACATAGTGAGGCACACACAGAGTTATAGTGACACAGAGACAGAGAAACAGAGACTGAGATGGAGAGACACAGTGACACAGAGAGAGACAGAGACAAATCAGAGCCCAATATCCCCAGTACATCCCAGTGACCTAACTTCCTCCCATCGGGACCTACCTCCTAAAGGTTTCATCCTCTTCCAATTGCTCCACAGACTGACCAGCACATCTTTTACTGTAAGCCTTTCTGGGACATTCTACACCTAAACTATAGCAGGATGATGGTTTGGTTATCATTTACCAAAGTAGAGCTTGTTGGGTACTGGCACCCTACACTAGTGTGTGTGTGTGTGTGTGTGAAGATGTGGAAGGGAGGGCAGGTCTGGGCTGCACTGGAGTCTATGTCACTATCACTGCCCAATCATCAGCAAGGAGGCTGTAGGGAAACAACCTCCCTGTATCTCCTGGGTCAATTTAAGATCCTCGGAGACTATGCTAACTCAACGCTAACAAGCCTTGCTTGGTACTTTTTAACCACTGAGCCGTCTTTCCAGTCCCATTTCTTGGTACTTCTGTCATGAGGGGAAGGTCAGGAGAGAGTGTCTAGACAGACACCTGGAGGCAGGACCCTGCCTTCAGATCCCAGAGGGCTTAGGTTTATGCTTTAGCTTCTTGGGTCTCTTTCATGGCCTGCTGCCAACAATGCAGCCATCCATCTTGCAGCTGCTGGGTTGCTGCTACTGTGAACTCGTGAGAACAGATTTTGCTTAGGGGCTGAGGCTTCCAGGTGGAGTCCTGCAGACGTCCCCCATCACGGGCTTTGAATTGCATCAGGAAGTCACCCTGACACCTGGTGAGGGGGGCACCCTGACACTGTCTCACTGAGGAGACAGAGTCCTGTCTTCCCTCTGCAATTTAAACCCAGGTCAAAGGTCGCTGGCACTTCCCTTTCCTGTTCAGTCGCCTATCTCTTCCTGTTGGGTCAGTCTAATTGGTTCCTGCTTGTGTGTTTTATCTTTGCTTATCAGGTCTAGAATAAGAACTTTGCTCAGCTAACCGGCTATCCTTTTACACTCTGCTGGGAAGTGTGTTGGGGGAGATAAAAAGAGTCCCACTGGGAGTTAGAAGGGCCTCGCTGAGAGGGAAGACAGGACCACCGTACTCCATCATTTCCAGATGACTGCTGTACATGGTGGGACAGAGGCAGATGGTTGCCTGTGTTGTTTTCTAATCTCTGCAGAGAGGTCAATTTCTTACTGATGAAAATGACTTCTCTTGTTTCATTTCCCTGCTCCCCTGTGGTTTTCTTCCCTATCTCCGTTTCTCCAGGCTCATTTCATTCTGTTCCATTGGCCACATCCTTCTCTTCTGCAGACTTTGAACCACTTGGCTGGCAGTGGGGTGCTTGCCCCTGCCTTGGAGACTGACCGCTACTCACCCGAGATGACTATCAGCCCCCTCTCCCACAGTGTCACGGTTGCTTCTGTAAACACTCTGATATTTCTTCTGTCACCCTCCCCTGCATGGTCACAATGAACTAGAGAGAAGAAAGATGCAGCCAGCCATTAGTATCTGCACAGGATTCCTGAGGATCCATGTGGACCCCAGAATCCTCAGATACTGCACATCCTCTCCTGTGCACTAAGCCATGCCTGGGTTGCTTATAATATTTAATACAAAGTAAATACTATGTGGATGGTTATGCTCTACTATTTAGGGAGCAATAGCAAAGAAAAGGTCTACATGTATAAAATAGAGATGTATATACTCTCTATCTCTCTCTCTTCCTGAGACAAGGTCTCACTGTGCAGCCCTGGCTGGTAAGGAACAGACTATAGATCCAAGCTAGCCACAAACTCCCAGAGACCAGCCTGCCTCGGCCTCCTGAGTACTTGGATTAAAAATTTGGACCACCACTCTAGACACAACTTTCTTCTTCTGTGTGTTCCATCTATGGTGAGCCAACTCCATGTCTATGAAAGCTGTGGGCAAGGAAGGAGGGCAGTGTTTGTGCAAAGCACGTGGTTACCAACAGCTGTCAATCACTCAGAGATAAGATGCTGTGTGTGAGAGAGATCACACTGTCTGGGAGAATGCTGTTGGTCAAGCCTCATACTTGCCATCCCAGTATCTGAGAGGCCAGCCTGGGTTCCACAAGAAGACCCCGCCTCAGCAACAAAATGAGACAGAAAGACTACTCCCTGCTCCAGATTTCCCTAGTCACTTTATGTCCTACCACTCAAGCGAGATTGTGGCCGCCATCTTTAATATCTGCCTTTGAGGACATATGATCCATCAGGGCAGGGGAATTTTGGGTAGGCAGACATGTGACCTTCAAAGGCATGGTGATGGTATGCACACACAGGCTGCAAAGGCCACAGGAAGGGCTGAGTCCAGGGGCAGGACACAGGTCTGGTTATCCATGCTGCGTCCTTGGCACAAGTGATTTCAGAAGAAGGGGTGACCACTGTGGTCATACCCCTCCATGGGGTTGGGTTTCTGGGGGCCCCAGCCACCCAACATCCCTCACTAACGCACACTTCCTTCCCTAACTTTTCCTTCCCTCCTTCCCTTTGCTTGCTTGTTTCCTTCCTTCCTCCCTTCCTTTTCCTTCCTTCTTCTCCGCCCCTCCCCTCCTCTCCTCACTCCTCCTTTCTCCTCTTTTTCTTTTTTTCTCTCAGTGTAGTCCAGGCTGGCCTTGAACTCATGACCCTCCTGCGCTTTCCTCTGCAATGCTCAGATTGTAAGACATGTACTGTTTCTCTCTACTCTGACCCACCATTCACCACTCATTTCTGACACCAGCCGAGACCCCCCTCCCTCACACCTCACAATCAGTTCAGTGGCAGAGACGCCAGCTGGGGATCTTCTAACTGGTTCTGTTTTGACACTATCTCATCCCGAAAGCCGAGGCTCGCCCTTCAGCACTGCCCCCTTCCTATGCCCATCCCAGCTCCAGTGGTTTGCCCTGGGCTCCTGACCTCCAGCCATAAGTGGGAGCTCCTGTGATACCCTGGGGTCAAATACTTTCTGCATCATTGCACCCAAGTCAGGGAAACAGGCATGGCAGTTTGTCATAAAAACAATAGGTAGAGAGAGGAGCAGGACAACTCTGGAGACTCCCCTGGCCTCTCTGAGCAGCTACCTGGTAAGGAGCTTATTTGGTACGAATCTTATCCCTTTGTGGTTCCAAGGAAGCTTCACCACATGGATGAGGTGGGGGTGCGTTGGTGGGCACTGGTGGTCAACACAGCCTCTAGTCGCTTTTCTCTCCCTGGAGGTAGAAAATGGCGGTTTCTAATCCTTCCCGTGCTTTCCTGTGACCAACCCCAGTTCGGAAGCTGCCATCGCTCCACCAGCACACGATACAGTCTGGAGATGCCAAGGGTTTCGGGAACTGGGGACAAGAAGGTGTACAATGCTTCCCATGACATTACCTTCCCACCTTCCCCATCAAGCATTCTTTTACTTTTGCATATGTGAGCATTTACATGTGTGCATATGTGGAGGTGAGAGACTGATGTAGAGAGTCCACCTCAGTCCCTCTCCACCTTACTTTTGGAGGTCACTAATCTAGTTGGACTGACTGTTCGCATGAGACAGGGATCCTCCAGTCTCTGCCTCCTCAAATCAGGGATCACAGACACATAGCATTTCAAATCCTGGGTATTGTGCTCAGGTTTTCATGCTTGCATGGGAAACATGTATGTACTCCTGCACCACTTGCATGTTTTAGGATTTTTTAGCTCCCTGGCCACTTGCATGTTTTAGGATTCAAGCTGAGCCGTCTATAGACCATCCACTGCAGAGAGAGGTCAAGCTCCCGCATGCCCCAGTGACCTGTCTGAGCGTCAGCAGCTGCACCCAGGACTCCCGAGGGAGAAGGTAGGTGAGCACTCTCTCTGGAGTTCTTCCAGAGTATGGTCTATCAGAGTATGACCTCACACCCTCCACAGGAGCCCCGGGTGTGGCTGCTCTTTTCCTCTGTGGAGTTTTTCCAGGCTTTGCCAAAAAGAAAAAAACAATCATGAAGCAAGTTCCTGTATTAAGACTGCTTGGAAAATACACGGATTTGTTTTTTTTTTAAAGAGAAAAGTTTCTAGGTTTTTTTTTTTTCTTTTCCTAAATAAGGAAATAAAATTCAGATGATTAATTCAGGGATGGTCTCAACCAACCTTTGAAATTAATTCTTTCCAACCTTTCTTTATTTGGTAGTACTGTGTCCTTGGCACTGGTATGAACTCAGGATTGAATTCTTCTGGCTCTGTCCCCTGCTAAACAAAGGGTTCACATGGCCTCTAAACACCTTTCTACCCGGGTAAAGAAAATAATTGGACTGAATGATGTGGGGTCCCTTTGTGCCGTGGTTCTCATAGTGCTAGGACCGAGGACAGACTACACGGCCATACCCTTGGGTCCTTTATCTTCTACAGAACCTGAGCTGAGTCTTGGCATCTGTACCATTGGGACACCCCATGTCCTCCTAGCTCCCACAGTGCTACAGCCGAGTCCCTGTGGCCATATCATTAGTCATGCTCCTGAATGCAGAGGTAGTCAAGGATTTAGGCAAGGATCTAGCTATGTCTTGTATCCCAGACACAATGTGGTGTCCCAGGTAGGGAAACCTTCTAACACCTCCTCTCCCATATGGAGCTTGGAAACTTTTTTTTTCTACTAGTTTAGATGAAAACATTAAGATATCATGTTTTTATTGGCTTGTATCTGAGTCCAGGGAATTTCTACTGAGATTTCCAGGTTACTGTGCCCTGGGACAAAGAATCAAACCAGGGTTGCATAGACAGTGATAAAAATAGAGACCAGTTTATTAGGAGAGAGGAAAGCACTCCTGAGGATGGAAGTGGGCCAGAGGGCTGGCCATGATGAGGAGTCATAGCCTTTATAGACCATTTGATTTGCATAGTGCCTGCCTTCTCCTACACGGATGGTTTGCATATTGTCCACCTCCTTTGGCATCTGGAGCCCTGGATCACAGGGCTTTTTGCAAGCATTCTCTGCTTTGTGTGCAGCCCATGTCCTGAAAGGGTTCCAGTCTCTTTTACCATTGGTGCCTTTCATGTACACATCATGATGCTTTGCAGCCTCCTTCTGCCCCCAACCTTGTTCCTTAATGTCACTTTGTTGTGATGAGATCTCTGGTCACGCTGGTCTTCGAGATAGTTGGATTGGGACAGAGGATAGAGCTGGCATTGCCCCAGTGAGGCACAACCTCATCCAGCTGTCCTGATGCTAAGATCCCCATGAAACCAAGAGAAGTAAACTTGTGGCTTCGGTGGCCTCTAACACTAACCCTTAGAAGTCATGTTGCTAGGCAATATTCTTTTATTCACTTTGCCATTGGCAACCCCTCTCACTGATGGGGATTGAAAGTAAAGGTTGCCTAATTGCTCTTCAGGAACTCAGGTAGTTCAAGCTGAGTGAAGCCACTGTCCATTTCCTTAGGCTTGTGCAAATGTCTAATGGGTAACCTTTGAACATCAGAGTGCACCAAACTACACCCTCCAAGCACACATGTGCTGCCTGCACCCAGTGCAAAGCCTTGGCCTGGCACGTGCTGACCACTGGTCACAGTGGTCTTCCTTACCACTGCCTCAGACCCCCACGTCTCTATCCCGTAACAACGCTGACCCCATCCTCAGCCCTGGAGGCTGGAGGCTCCTGCCGTCCCATGCTGACCTCACGAGTGGATGATCTTTCTCTTCTATGAAGCTGGTCACTGCTGTGATTGGCGTGCTGTGATCTGGTGATTCTCATTGGCATCCTTCATGCTAGCCAGGACTTACAGATGCATGTAGCATCCTGCATCTTCTTTTATTGATGTTTTTTGATCCCGAACTTATTTCTAGTTAACTGTGAAAGGAGAAGTCTACTTAGAGTGGAGATACAGGGACCTGATTCCCCTGAACTCCTCCCCTTTCAACTGCCTGAGATAGCTCCCGCAAGATCATAGAGATTATTCTCATCATTTCAGATGTCTTAATTGTGAGGTGCTTGACGCATTCCAGTGGCTGTGTATGCCGATGAGTGTGTAAATGTACATGTTCATACAGGTCTTACACACCTGACACAAATGCCATCAGGGAGGCACAGTAGATCTGAAGCAGGAACATTTTGCAGCCTACTTCAAGAAGTCTTCTCTGCTCCTGCTTGGTTCTAGTGCCCTAATGCTACATCACATTCTAACCTGTCTGCAATGTCTTCTTTCAACACCACTGTGCAAGTTTCATCAATGGCTGTAACCTGGGGGGGAAATAAGGATGTTCCAGAGCAGCGGTTCTCAGCCTTCCTGATGCTGTGACCTTTTAATACTTGTCATGGCGACCCCCAAACGTAAAAATTATTTTCATGCTTCTTCCTAACTGCAATTTTGGTACTGTTATGAATTCTAATATAAGTATCTGATATGCAGGATGCCATATATGGGCCCCACAAAGGGGTCACAGCCCACAGGTTGAGAATCACTGTCCTAGAGGCACTCTTTTGTCTCTCAGTCTGATCATCAGATGATGGCAACAACGGACCCCAAAGAAACGGGAATTTCCCCTGGCATCTCAGGCTGTGAGACGGGGAAGGGTGCCAACCAGATGGTAGTGTTTATCTTGGAATTTCACACAGTTCTCACCACTTCTCATACCGCCTTATCGGATGAGACTGAAGCCCAGACAATGGTGGCTTCATGGTGGACAGGACCACACCTTCACCAGAACAGCTTAGATGTGCATATACCTGGCCGTTATTTTAAATTTGAATCCCAGTTCAGAAACACAAGAATGGGCATGAGGCAGAGTTCCTGGATCTTTGTCCCTCTTCCCAAAGTGGCCTCACTGAATAAATCTCCCCTTTTTGCTTTTTACTGCTAATCGGGATGTTCTAATTAGATTTTCAGGGATGTGTGACTAACTTATCTTTTTAGGGTATGATCCCTAACTTGCTAATAAAACTACATTTTGTCTGGACCATCAGCTGGTCCATCTACCCACCTATCTCACATTTGCTGCTCCATTGCTGATTCCTCTTGATTCCATCCTATCACGTGCAGAATAACGCCGGTCTGGACAGACCCTGCTGGTCGGCCTTCCCTCCGCTCCTGCCCCTGGCTTCTTTGCTGCTGTTGGCAGTGATGGCCGCGAGACCTCCCCCTTGGAGTGCAGGATCCTGCCACAGGTCTTCCTAAGGTGCCTTTGACACTTTGCTCTACCCGTCCCTGAAGTCACATTCCTCACACGGCTGCTTCAGGGACACCTTTCCTGGAATCCCCCCCACAGGAAGACACTCCGCAGAGCTGGCTCCCAGGGCCTGTTTCTGCTGCCTTCATCTACTCCATGTCAAGGCCTGACCCAGAGGAGGTGGGCAGCACAGCCTTAGGGGTGAATGTCTGAGGAGAAGCAGAGACACCCAGGATTTCGGGGCCATGCTAGTAATGCCTGTGTAGCACGCAATGCAGAGCACCCCTGGCTTGTAGCAAGCCCTGGACATGCGCTTTGTGGTGGGGGAGGGAGGAAAGGCACTGATAGCTCACAGTCAGACGCTGTTTGGCCTTCAGAGCTACGTTTTTGTCTCATTAAAGGCTTGTTTATTTATTTTTTATACGTGTGCACGTATACATGGTACACATAGAGGTCACACTCCCTGATGAAACTCAGGTCACCAGGCTGTGCAGCAAGGACCTTGGACTGTTGAGCGGTCTCACCAGCCCTTTCAAGAGATTTTAAGAGCAAGGTCCTCCCCTCTTCTGGGTTCACCACTGTACTCTTGCCTGCTTGCGCCTGCTCTGATCAGCCACACTGCCATGCTCAAGGTATGACCGTCAGCCTGTGTTCATCCTCTCGTTCTTTGCTTCTTCTTTCATGATGAGAACTCATATTTTTCTGTCTAAAAAACAAATACATGTTTGCATTAGTGTGTGTAGTGTGGAGACACAAAAGTATAGGCTGAATATGATCAAGACACATTATAACATTATAGAGTGTCACAACAAAACTATTATGTACAACTAATAGAATGCTAACAAAACTCATTTATCACTATGTGTGTGTGTGTGTGTGTGTGTGTGTGTGTATGAGAGAGAGAGGGAGAGAGGGAGAGAGAGAGAGAGAGAGAGAGAGAGAGAGAGAGAGAGAGATTGAGAGTGATGGTATGATCATGTCACAGTGCGGAGTGACGGCCATAGGACAACTTTGAGAAGCCAGTCCTCTCCTTCCTTCCCCCTTTACACACGTTCCAGGGATCAAATTTAGGTCACCAGATTTGGGTGACAAGCACTTTTACTCACCGAATCTCCTCATCAGCACCCCCCCCCCCAAAAAAAACCCTTCACAACAAAGAAGAGAGCAGAGAGAACTCTCTTGGTCTCCCAGCCCACCACAGAAAGAAATGACTAAAACCCACCATCTGCAGTTCAGAAAGTGGGGCCTCACCTGAGCCCAGTCACACCACTCTCTTGACCTGGATGATAGCCTTCAGGACTGAAGAAAAGTAAATGCTCACTACTTAAGCTCCAGGCTGTGGTATCCTGCTGGGATAGTCACGGGTGGCAAACCTAGCCTCATTCTAGGAGTGAGGACAGAATCTCGGGGCACAGGGTGCCAAGCCTTGCGTTCTGAACGCCTCTATTTCAGCATCCGTTCATGAACCATCTTGTGAATGGAGACAGCAGGCGGCATGAATAGAACACAGCGCTACCTTTTATGCCCAGGCTGTGTCCACTGGTGCTGTACCTGCTGGCAGCTCGCTGCACATGGCCACACATTCGCAGACACCCTGGGAATGGTGCCCTAGAAACAGTCTTCCCCACAGAGCTCTGCCCTATTTTTGAGAATAACCGTGATGATGCCGGGGGCAGAACTTCAGTCCTCCAGAGCGGAGGAGAAATCAAAGGGCTGCGGCATGGCCTCCTCGGTGGGCCTGTGACTCTGGTCAATGCTCATGTATGCTGTCTGAGGTGGTGTTTCATAGGGCAGCGCAGTGTGAGGACCCTTGTTCAGGGACAATAACATGTCTGAATTCCTCCTCTGACATCATGAGCTCAGTTCGGACTCAGTAAAGCACTATTATAAAAAAATTCTTAAAAATTCAAGACTCTACTTCCACATAGTCCAGGGTCTATTAGGACTATGGGGCAGGCAGGACATCGACCACTGTGGAGATGGCAACTCAGGGTGTCAATGCAGAATTTTCTTTTCTACCTCTTTCCTATTCCTTGTCTTTAGAAGAAAAACTAGCTCAGTTCTATAATCTCATATACTTGGAAGGCCGAGGCAGAGAATCACAAGTTTGTGACCGGCCTGGGTAAAGAAGAGAGAGTCTGTTTCAAGTTTCCAAAAGCTAAAAGGGGCTGAGGGTATTTCTCAGTGGAAAAAAAGTGTTTGCCGTACAAGTGTGAGGACCTGAGTTCAAATCCCCAGAACCCATGTAAAAGCCAGAAAAGGAGTGTAGGAATCTGTAGTCCCAGTGTTCTGCCCCAGTGACAGGGGAGGCAGAGACATGAGCATCCTCAGAATACATAGGATAGATAACTTGACACACTTGGGGGAAGAACAACGAAGAGATCTTGTATCAAATGAGGTGCTTGAGGTGGTACTGTGCCTGCATATGTACACACGCACATGTACACATGTGTACATGCATGTGCACACTCACACACAGAGGTTAAGGGTTTTTTTTTAATTAAAAAGTGGGCTGAGGGTGTAGCTTGTCCAGCATAGGTGAGGCCTGATTTAATCCCAAGTACTACAAGAAAAATGAAGAAAGGAAGAAGAATGAAATATGCTGGGGATGCTCACATTTGATTGGATGCGAGAGATTTTGAATGGGAACACATATTTTTCTACATTTTAGATGTTGCTTTGTTATTATTTTTTTTATAATGATGACCATATTTCCCACGGTCTTTGGGCTTTCTGTTTCTAGGACAATATCCGGACACTCTTATTTGCAGGCACCAGAGGCCCTGCCTTCGCTGACCTGGCAATGCCTTACTTTTCAGAGCATGTCATGTTCAAGCGACCGGCCACTGCGTAGCCAGCACCTGGTGCTGGCTGCCGTCCACACAGTCATCATTGTGTACTCTTGGTCATACAAAGCATGAGGTAGTTCTGAGCGATAAGAGACCGAATTAGCACTCAGTCATGACTGGGTCTCAGTGTCATTCTGTTTTACTAGTCATTGGGAACACGGCCAAGACATTTGCTGGCGGTGTCACTTCTGCCTCTGGGAGCAGCTGTCTGGAACATTACACCGGGTAGTGGCGGTGTGTAAGCAGACTGTGGTTTGTCAGGAAGCCTCAGAGAGGCTGTCAGGTCTGCAGGCCTTTAACCTCACCCCTCCAGACAGTGTGGGCAAGTGCTGTGCCTGCGCAGAGCAGCACCCAGCCCACTGGCCCGTCTATGTTTCCGACTACGTCTTGAGAGTTTCACCCCTGGGTGCATGGTCTCAACCATAGTGGGACATGAGGACAGGACTGCTCAACTCCTTGGAGCCTGTCCTGTCTGCTCACCTGAAGCCTACCTGTGCTATGGACAGAGGCCTCCAGGAACTCAGTAGCCACCACCACCTGGAGTTTCATTCTTTAACTCTTCCTTGACTGAGTCCAAGTCAAAATCGTGTGTGTGTATGTGTGTGTTTGCGTGTATAAGTATGTACATGTAGCTGCACGCACATGTACCAAAGACCAAGGGCATAAACATGTGCATCTTTACCACACAAACTACACATCACAAAGATACCTCACACACACACACAACATTCACATATCATAGTCATCATATAGATCCCCACACATGCTACAACATCTGACACACAATAAGCACTTCCACACAGGCCACACAAAACATCACAAACAGTGATGATTATGAGTACATCAGTATTCATATACCGTACACATTCACACACAAAAAATGAAACACACAGCACACACGCACCCCAGACCGTTTCCTTAGGCACACCCCACTTTCCACACACATCATGTGCCACACTCAGGAACCACACGTGCACACAGACAGTCTGCGTTCAGATCCCTCCACTTGGTCAATATTTTCTTGACTCCAGGTTTGACCCTAGGAGGGATTTCAGACTAAGCTTTGTATAGAGAGGACACGAGAGACGACAGGGTCCTTTAGCCCTGGCCACTGACATGTTTTCACTCAGCATATCTTCCGGCATCCATAGCACAAGCCCTGTATAAGGCAGAGTGAGGGCGTCCCGGGAAGACAGAGGGGATACCCCTGCTTTCATGAAGCTTAGGGGTCTGTACAGAGGAGATACAAATAAGAAATGGGCATACCAGCGAATACCATGGCCCAGCTGACAGGCAGGAAACAACCCAGGAGGAGCGAAGCTGATAGCTGATGGCCGGAGACCCTTCCAGGAGAGAGGCAGAGTGGAGTCTCTGAGTCGGGGGGAGCAGGATAGAGGACCCTGCTGCTCTTGCATGTCATGTAGGTCTTCCCCCTGTGAAAGATGCTCACAAAAGGGTTTGTGGGGGCACCAGAGGCTCTGCACCTACAAGCAAACATGTACCCATAGAGCTCATAGCAGGGGCAGGAAGCCCTGGGGCAGGTGGGGGTGTGAAGGAGAAAAATGGGGCTGGGTTGTGGGGGAGGGGCAGCTCAACTGTCAAGAGGGGGAGGGAGGACCAGCGTCTCAGGGTCATTTCTCATCATTACATTATGAAAATACTTTTTAATTTGTGGAAGTACTGAAGAACAGAGCTTGCAGGTGTGTGTGTGTGTGTGTGTGTGTGTGTGTGTGTGTGTGTGTGTTTGCACGGAGACTTCACCCAGCTTTCCTCAGTGTCGAGACATCTCGCTCAAAACTGTGTGCTTTGCTTTCTCAGCTGCTGGGCCTGCTTGTACAAGACTTGAACAAATTGAGCCCTTCAGCATTCCATCCTGGAGGGGGAGGGGCTTACAAGGCCCAACCCCTCCCCAACGGTCTAAAGGCATTTACCTTACAGTTGGGAGAGAGAGAGAGAGAGAGAGAGAGAGAGAGAGAGAGAGAGAGAGAGATTTTCTTCAGTGCTGTAGCCCCCAAGTAAACTGCTTGTGCTCTGTAAATAATTCTCGCCCACGCTACTGTAAGTAACCCTCATTAAACTCTCTGGTTCACTAGAAACAAACAAATCCCCGTGGAAGTAGAGGGGGGACTATTTGGGAAAAGGGGATCAGTGGGAGAGGAAAAGGGGGGGTGATTATGATCAAAATATGTTATATACATGTATGAAAATCTCATAGTGAAGCCCATGACAATATATAATTAATATATGCTAATATAAACTTCAAAAAAAAGAGGCTAGAGGAGTACCTCAGTTGGTCAGGTGTTTGCCTGGAGAGGCTGAGGATCTGATTTTGGTCTCTAGTGCCACATAAGAAAAGCCAGGTGCTGTGTGTCATTTCCTGGGATACACTGCCCAGCTAGACTAACCTAATTGGTGAGCTTCAGGTGACTGAAAGATCCTGTGGCAAAGGAGTTGGCACCCAACATTGTCCTCGGCCCTCCACATACATGTGCACCCGCATGCATGTGCACACATGAAACCAAACCAAGGTAAATGTCTGAGGATTTTCTAGTTGGGAAATCCTACAGACTGAACTGCAAACTCTTTTGAGGTTTTCCGTTTGCTTGCCCTAAAGGCTTCCATACTTGCAGTAGGTCATCTCGAGGCTGGGGTCTCGACCAGTCTGCAGCAGGGCAAAGTGTTTTCTCTTCTCTTCCATACCCTTAGCACTGTGGAGAAAGTTCTGGCCCGTGGTTCTGTGAGATTCCATTCCAGACGAGCATGCTTGGCAGTTTCTCAGACTGAGTTGCACTTGTGGATTTGGGGAGAGGACCGCAGACACGGGCCCTCTCTCTAGTTCACCCTCGGAGCAGGTGGAAGAGCCAGCTGACTTCTTGGCAGTCTTCACCTCCCTCTCTTGGTTCGGTGGCTGTCTGCTCAGCTTCTCTGCTGCCAGGTGATTATATTTATCGTTTCACAGATCTCTCAGAAGTGTTCAGAAATTCATGCCCACCCTGAAGGGCAGGGGCAGATTCCACTTCCTGGGTGGGAGAACTGAGGGGTTTGAGTGGTGTGTTGCACCTTCCTAGCAAGCAGGAAATGTTACTCTCATCACATGTTGGATTATCATAAACTCACCCTAGCCGTCTTTTCTGTCTGTGGGAAGGTGTCCACCTATGACAATCTGGTGGACAAGGGCTGCCTGCTGTCCAGCCAAAGTCTCAGGGGAGGCTTCTAACTAAACCATGGGAGGTTTGGATTGGCAAAACCCCAAGGAAAGTCCAGGTAGGGAGAGACTGGTGAACTACACTACTTATAGCTTGCAGAGCCCCAAAGGCCCATTTACTGTTTATTTGCTTTCTTATTATTTATTATTTTATTTTTTCCAAGATTTTTTTATTTAAATAACATTTTTGTTTGTTTATTATTTATTATTTATTTTTTTTCCAGGAATTTAAAAAATTTAAATAGCATTTTTTCATTTGTTTTACATACTAACCAGTTTCTCCCCCCTCTTTTCCTCCTGTCCCGCTCCTCTTACCCATCTACCCCCTCCCCATCTGCTCCTCCTCCATGTCCATTCAGAAAGGGGCAGGCCTCACATAAGGCCCATGTATTTAAAGGGGTTTGGTCCCCTCATAGCTTCATTCTGGAGTGTTAGTACCTTTAGGAGATAGAGCCCTTTGGAAGGAAAGCTGTCACTTGGTCATGTGTCCTTTAAGGGAGATCCTGGGCTTCTCTGGCCCCTCCTCTTTCTCTATGACACAGACTACCACCATGGTGCACTGTGCTGTAGCATGTAGGGCCTGCTTGTTTGTGTTTTCTGTCCCCACCAGGTACCCCACAGCCAGCAGGCCCCAGAGAAAATCAACCACACAGATCTCTATAAGTTATAATGCTGATTGGCCCATTAGGTCAGGCTACTTATTAGCTAACTCTCACATCTTGAGTTAAGATTGGTTAAGAGCTAACCCATTTTTCTGATCTATTTTAGCCATGTGGCTCAGTACCTTTTTCAGCGGGGCAGATCACATCCTGCTGCTCAGTGGTATGGACAGGAGTGGGAGGAATCAACTTCCTCCTCCCTAGAATTCTCCTGCTGTCCTTGCATCATTTCCACTTCCTGTCTGTTTTTCCTGCCTATATCTCCTGCCTGGCCAATCAGCATTTATTTAAAACATGATTGACAGAATACAGACAATTCTCCCACACCACTTCCCCCTCTTTTTTTTTTTTTTTTTTTAAAAAAAGGAAAATATCCATAGTCCATTTTTTGGGAATGTGGGTGTAGTATTCCAGCTACTTCCAGCTGGTTGGGGGCGCTGATAATCTTATGGGGACCTAAAGAAAATTTAGAGTTATGATCAAGTCCTGACTGAAGTATCCTGTGAGTCTTGATCATCTCAGGCAGCAGTCTTGAACCTGTTCTGGATGAAGAACTCAGACATCTGGGCCATTTGTTCCTACCGGAGATTGCTCAGGTGGTCTCCCTTGGTCAAAGATGATTTTTCTTAACTCTGAATAAATCCAGAGCCTCTCATTTTCTGTGGAAACAAAAGTAAAATCTCTTCTCCAAAGTAACATACCTTTTGACTTCAATTTTGAAGCCAAGGTATTTTCAAAATACCTATCTTGGATTAATTCTGCAGCATTTATAAACAGATATCTTTTAGCAGCTGTTGCTCCTTCCTCAGCATTTAAACAATTCAAAGAGAGCATAACAGTATACAGTATCAAGATTCTCTGTGTATTTTCCATCTTTACATGGTTATATTTTAACCTCTAGTGGTTGTGTATCTCTCCAGTGCCCTCTGAACTTGGTGTGTATATGTTCAAGCGTGCCTTCTGTAAGGACAGGAATCACATTGAGGGCCCTGCCAGGTGACCCCTTCTTCACTAACTGCACATGCAGTGACCCCACTCTGATTGTAGCCGTCTTCTGACACATTAGGGTTAGGACTTTAATTTTGAGAATTGATGTGGAGGGCACCATTCAGCCTATATGTAGTGACATTTACCCGTATGTAGGTGGGACAGCAAATAGGTTGAGAACAGTGGATAAAGAGCTGGCTCTCACTATGTCCATACAGTAGCCAGGCCTCCCTGCCTTCTCCTGGGAGGATACTGGAAAGATAACAGTCCCCAGCAACAATGGGCTGCCATCAGATGCCTCCTCACCAGAACCTGGGTCTCTTTCTAGCGGTCTAGAAGCCTAGCCCTGATGCCTACCTGTTCCGGTTCTGAATAATGTTTAATACTTCTCTTTGAACTAGGAATGTACAGCTGAGGGCCACTAGATGCCTGGAGAACATCTCTTCGAAAACTAAGACTTAGAATGACAAATCTAAAGGCAAAGCAGGTATGTCATAGAAGAGAAGTAAGCAGGGGCCAGAGACCTAGAAAACGTGGTTTTAGAGGTCCGATGGCAATGTACCCACAGGGAAAGAACAGTATGAGGGTAAAGGAGAATTGCTAGGTGTTGGTCAAGACTATATATATTCATATTCTCCTTTACTCTTCTCTGAGTTTCTCTGTGTAATAGTCCAGGCTGTCCTGGAACTTGCTTTGTAGACCAGGCTGGCCTTGAACTCAGAGATCCAGCTGCCTCTGCCTTCCAAGTGCTGGCTTTAAAGGCATGAGCCACCACCCTGCTAAGATAATATATTTTTAAGCATGAAAATAATACCTACTCTCATCCTTCTAGCCTTCATCTATTTATATATCAATCACCTACCATCTATTTACCTATTATCTCTCATTCATAATCTATCTATGACATATCTATCAAAATCAATCTATCTACCATTTATCTATCATCAAACTATGTTCTTTTTATCTTTCCCATGAAATCTTCCTTTTAAATTAATGTGTAATATACTGTAATAAAACAAGGAAGAAACTGTAAAATCAAATCCCTGAAGGAGAGGCCCAAACCCACGTGGGGCGAGGAAGGATCACAAATCTCCAACAGAAAGAAAAGATATTTGAACACTTGGAAAGTTTTTTAGGCATTTAACAACCATGTTAACTTTTTGAAATGTGAGCAGGAAATGCATGGAAAACTGAATGAATGAAAATATAAGAGCGCTCTTGAGTCCTGGAAAAACAAACCAGTATGAAGGCTGTGTGAGACAGGGGGCATGCTGGTAGCAGGACCCTGGGCTCAGCATGAACAATCTGCCTCAGTTTACCAGTGCAGACTCTGCGGGAAGAGGGTACAGGGAGATGGGGGAACGTGAGAGCACAACTCCCCTACCCTAGCAGAAACTACGCTATTATGTTTCCTAATCAGAGAGTGTAGAATAGCACACTACACAGATTTACAGAAATAAGTACCAGAAAGTAATCTTTTAAAGTAGACAATGACTTCCTCTATGATGTAGGGAAGGTTTGGGCACCAGGCCCATGAGTTTTAAGCTACTTAAAGATCTTTGATTTCACTGTGTGGTTGTACTTAGCTAAAATTAGAAGCATAATTTCATAGCCGAAGCGCGGGCTGGGGAATGCATTCACACAGTGCAGGCTTCCTGGCGGGAGAGTATATTGACTTTCGTGTGGCGAGGCGGCCTTGGGGTTTTCTGTGCCTGCTGTCAATGCTGCAAGGAAGTGTCTGGCTCCTGGAGCCCTGCCACTCCATCCATCACTGTCCCTGTGAAAGGGCCTTTGTGACAGGACGCTTCCCACATTTACACTTCGCCCTACTTGTTCCTGTGGCAGATGACAGCTCTGCTGTCCCATCCAGGCGTGCACGGGTGAGAGAATCCAGCTGCTTGCTGCTGGTGTCAGCAGAGCCTCCACTCTTCATGAGGACACTTAACAGCAGCTGTTCTAACTCAAGCTCTTGGGAGAGCTGATAGCGTGGTAGCTCCTGGAAGATGCGCACAGCTTCTTTGCTGAGCCCACCCGCCTCCCATCCTCTTGTCTGCCTGGACTGGCTCTCCAGATCCCCCTGATGGCCTTCTCTGTCATGACATCCTTTGACCTCTTACCAAGGTCAGAGGCAATGGAGCTGGGGCCAGAGGGACATTTAGTGGGGGAATGTTGGGTCTCCACTTGCAGGTTATTCAGCTTCCCTACCAATCATCCTTTGGGAAGTGGGGCTGATGTAGAACAGTAACACGCAGAGAAGGTAATTTGGTGAGGAAAACGTGAACAGGGAGTGAATGTTGCTGCTGTTTGGTTGGACTGGACAGGTTGGAGGCTCAAAAGAGACCTGAGTGGGCCCCATGCAGCCGCGACACTTAGTACCACATGGTGGAACCTATAATCGGCAGTTACTCCTCTATGTAACTGCTGTTGGGAATTTTCTCTTCTCATGGGTACTTCAAGATGAGAGACCATCTGGATAAAGCAGCCACGTCTGGAGAGGTCAAGGTGGAAGTGACCACACACCAGAGGGGCCAGCAGCGACTCCAAGGCTCTGAAAGTTGTCTTAGTGCAAATTTTACAACCCCAGCCCAAAAAAGTGTCTGGGCTGGGGTTGTAGGAACGGTTACTGTACAGTGCTCATGCCGGGGATCTCTGCACTGGAATCGTGACGGCAGTAGGATTAAGATCTCAAGGTCACCCTTAGCTATCAAAGTGAGTTCGAGACCAGCCCAGGCTACATGAGACCATGTTTCAAAAGAAAGAAATCCAGGCAATAAAGAGACCCTGCAGGGATGCAACCACCCAGAACGTCCGCATCATCACTGATGTGTGCAGACAGGCCTGACTTCAGGTGTCTTGACTGTCTTGGGGGCGAGAGGCAGGGTTTGCTGTCAGCTCTGGCCTTTGGACCCATCGGGTCATTTGTTATACTTGTGAGGTCAACAGTCTTGCTCCTGCATAAGCAAAGGCTCCCAGGCTAGGGCTTAACAAAGCCACGGATTTATCATCGACAGGTGTTCAGTGCCACCAAGATGCTCTAGAGCGGGGTAGGGAAGGAGAAGCTGAGCCACCTCCCTCCTGGCCATCCGTCTGTCCAGTGCCTGTTTTCACAAAACCTCCACAAAGCCAGAACACTCTGAATTTAATTACGTGCCCCAATACCACTTCATTCATGATGATGCCAATTGAATGGGGGACACAGTAACTGCTTTTGTGTCCTGGTTGGGTGGGATATTATCCTGAGTCCAGTCACCTGGGACCACAAGTCCTTCTTTCTGGAATAGAGAGCGTGTAGGACCACTAAAGGCTCGCCCAGGTGCATACAGTTGGTCACAACTATCCAGGCCGTACATCTGTCTCCTTCTTTGAAGGCTCCTGAGGATCCATCCATGGCACAGGACAGTGGTGGAGTGCTTTCACACTCTGCTGATTGCCACTGGAACTTCTGTTTGCAGGACTATGGTACAGGGAAGAGATGGCCAGCAGCAGTGCCTACTCTCTGGAAGTCACAGCTCTGTCTCATTCCACTTGTCCCTAAAGCCAGGTGCTTCCTCTGCTTTGGAGAGACCAGCACCCTTCTCTTTCAGGTGCCACCTTTTCCTGTGTTTCCAATAAGATGAGTGGGGTGGACTGATGATCTGGTGTCGTTAGGCGTATATTCCTTCAGATAGTGAGCCATGGCATGAAACCTGGACAGGCAGACTTCAGACAACCAGATATGGGTCTGCACCAGACTCCTGTATAGGTTGATGATCATTCATTCATTAATAATTGCTTCTTGCATGTCTAATATATGCAAGGAAAAGACAAATGACCACAGAAACCTAGTTCTGGCCACATGGAGTGTGGCTTCTCAGGTAGAAAGTTGGTTCAATTAGCAGTTTTCTTCTCCCTCCCTTTCCTCCCTCCCTCTGTTCCTTTATCTCTTTTATCTTCTTCCTTTCTTCCTCCCTCCCTCCCTCCCTCCCCCCTCCCTTCCTCCCTCCCTCCCTTCTTTCCTTCCTTTTTTTCTTAGTTTCTTTTTTGGAGAGAAGGTCTTTCACCAACATGTAAGTTCACAGAATGTTCAGATTAGCTGGTTAGTGATTCCCAGGGATCCTCCTGTCTCCGCTTGCCCTCACACTGGTGCTACAGATATGTGCTGCCATGCTCCGCTTTTAGGTAGGCACTGAGAATCTGTGAACTTGTGCTTGTTTAGCAAACGCTGTACTGGCTAAAATGCCCCCCCAGTAGTCTATCTGTCTGTCTGTCTGTCTGTCTGTCTATCTATCTATCTATCTATCTATCTATCTATCTATCTATCTATCTATCTATCTATCTATCTATCTATCTATCGTTTTGGGACAGAGTCTCACAATGTAGCTCTGACAGGTCCTGAACTCATAAAGACCCTCCTGCGCTGTCTCTTGAGGGTTGGGGTGGCAGGCCTGCACTACCACAGTCAATTCAAAAGTACTTTAATAAAAATGTTTGTTCACATGAAATGGATGTAGCTTCCCCGGAATGCCCAGTTTGCTACTTTTATGCTCGCAGCACAAAGAAATCTTGAGAGAGAAAGCTCATACCAGAGAAAGCTGGTATGACTCTTGCACCTCTATACACATCAGAAATGAGAGCCTGCTATACCAGGTCATGGGCTAGAGGCTACAGAAGGGGTGGCCAGCTCAGAAGTTGGGGACAGGCATTCTTACCTTCTCCCTTCTCTGCTCTCTAGTCTCCAGGATGCTTGAAGGGGAAGGCTTTGTTGACTCAGGACCCAGAGGTCATAGGTTCAAGCCTCATAAAAAGAGCTCAAACAGGAGTGTTGCCAAAGAGATGGAAGTTGCGGTCTTTCCAAAACAGCAGGGCTGTGGGTAGATTCTTCCTTTTTTTCTCTCATCAAACACTGTGGGGGGAGGGGAAGCGAGAATTTCCAACAGAAATACTCCTGGCTCCATTCAGCAACAGTGTAAACACCATGTTTTAGTGGGAAACATGATCAACATGGAGCAGCTGTGGAGGTGATGTGGGATTCCCCTCTGTATGATATGAGTATGTTTTATTACCATTGGTTAATTAAGAAGCTGCTTTGGCCTATGGCAGGACAGAAAAGAGCAAGGTGGAAAAACTAAACTGAATGCAGGGAGAAAGAAGGTGGAGTCAGAAAGGTGCCATGTAGCTGCCAAAGGAGAAAGATGCCTGAACCTTAATAGAAATGGGTTAATTTAAGATTTAAGAGCTAGCTAGAAATACACTTGAATCATTGGCCAAACAGTATTGTAATTAATATAGTTTTTATGTTATTACTTGGGTCTGGGTGGTCAGGAAACATAAGCACAGTCTCCAACTACAAAATGATGCCCAATGTGGGGCTGTGAACTTGCAGCCATGCCGGTCACCTTCCCTGTCCATATAACTGAGGCCATGGATGAGTCTGATTTCACTAAGAAAAATCCCATCTTACTGGGATTGCAATACCATGCACTCTAGCTAGATTTGTATGAGATGGGATTCTTAGTTGTTAAAGCATGTGGAGTCAGCCCTTCACTGTCACGGGATATTTAGTTGAACTGTGAAATCCTGAGACAATGTTGAATTAGGGGTGAAGCTAGCAACTAGTTGGCAGGAATTAGCCATAGAGAGGACAGAGGAGCCAGGGAGACAGATACAGAGACACATAGCACGGAGTAGGAAGGGATTTGAAGTTTTTGTGATCTTTTTGGTTCAGGATGGCTGGAGAAACAGTCGCTTGCGGAGTCTCCAGACTAAAAAGGAAGGTCAGCTGGTTGCTTCTTGGCCCCTCTGAGCTAGTAGGTTTTCACCCCAACATCTAACTCCCAAGTATTTATTTGTAAATAGAACCATAGAGACTTAGTTAAAAACTTTGTTTGGTGGCAGTAAAACCACCAGGCTGTGGTGTGAGTGGTGGGGTGCTGACTGCACAGATCAATATCAATAGATTTAGGTGCAGCTAATAAACCCACAACAAAGCAAAGTTTCAGCCCAGGGAGACAGCACTCACTGGTTGTGGCTCTTGCAGAGACTTGTGACAGTTGTTATTATCAGGCACATGTGCGTGAGCTCATCTATTCCACACCTCCTGTCTTTGGCTTTACAGTAGTCTCTCTCATCCTTACCTCCCTCATTTACAAATGCCAGTCACTGTGTCCTTTCCAGACATGCGCAGGGGACCAAACATGTGCCGCCTACCTCTCTGCCCATCACTGCAAAGAGTGGTCACTAGACAGCCTACAATAAGACCTTCAGTATATTAGCCCTTATTGAGGTTGCCTTGTGAGGACTGAGGTCAACAGCGAGGAACATTCTGAGCATCTCTGTGTGATTATGGGTCCAAGTCTCTCAGAGCCATAGAAGTCACACATCTGGGCATGGAGGAAAAAAGTAGAGGGAGGAAGAGGAGGAGGACCCTTGGAGAACTTGGTTACATGCTCAATCAAGTAGCTTCATCTAATTTCAGGGACACTAGGTAAGGTCAATGACTTCCCCTCATAGACAGGAGACAAGGGGCTCAGAGAACTCAGGGTGTTGCTTCCAGTCCCCAAGGAAGTGATGTTTGTGGTCTGGTTTGCCTTAGCCCCATGGCTCCCACAGCCATTATTTATGGGACATAGCTGACAAACAGCTCACTGGTGAAGTGCTACTCTGCTCCAGTTTCTGGGACCGAGCTCTCAGAAATAGGCAGGACACCAACCATTTTTTTCTATGGCTTAGTGTGTCCAGGATCAAGAGCTACTGATTAGAGCTTAGTTTAGAAACTGTGAATGTTGGTCTGCCTGGGGAGTGGGAGGGCTGAGACGCTAGGGGATAAGCATGTATGATCCCTAGGATCCAGGCAGGGTGGGGCAGTCTGTCAGCACTGCTCAACCTCTTGTAACCTTTGCACAGACGTGTTCCCATGCCACCTTGTGCCGGTACAACTGCTTTTATTCATTATACTACTATGACAAAATCCCACAAGATGGCTTCTAGACAACAAAATTGTACTTATTTAGTTTTCCTGATTGTGTATGTGTATGCATGTATTCCTAATAGCCTATGCATGCAGATGTACAAGCACATGTGTGAACATGGATGTGGAAACCAGAGGGCAACCTCAGGTCTCTTTCCTGAGGGTCCTCCACCTCTGCTTTTCTTTGCTGTTTGTTTGGCTTGGTTTTTGGGTCAGGTTTCTCACCGAACCTGGAATTCACTGGCTAGGACAAACTGGCTGACCAGCACCAGCCCCCAGCCTGATTCCACCTACCCAACCTGGGGATTACAAGCCTGTACCTCCATGCCAAACTTTTTATGCAGGTTGGAGAGTGTGACTGCAGGCCCTCGTGCTTGCGTGGCAGGCACTTGATTTGTCTTCCCAGCCTGCATTTCTCACAGTTCAGGAAGTTGGAAGTCAGAAATTAAGGCTACGATTGGCTTGGTAGTTGGCTCCTTCTCATTTGTGCGCTACAAGGGTAGAAACATCTCATGGTTTTGAGACTGAGTCTTGCTGTATAGCCCAGGCTTGCTATGAACTTCTGATCTCCCTTGCTGAGCCTCCCTAGTGTTGGAATTGCAGCCCCACACCACCAGACCTAATGATCTGAGATCTCCTACAGAGGCCCTTATCTCAGTCACGAAAGCTCTGTCTTCTCATCCTAGTCCTAACCACGTATCTGGCAGCTCTTTTTTCTGGAAGAGAGTATGGGAAATTAGTATCATGTCTTCCTTAGATGTTTCTTGGCATTTGTTGGTGAAACTATCTGAGCTAGGTGGTCTTTGTAATTTTTCACTTGTTTTTTTCAAGGAACTGAATAATATTTCAGGTGAGGGACCACTTGTGTTGTCTAGTTCTCTTTGAGTGATTTTGTGTCCTTTAAGGAATTGTTGAACCCTTGCAGGAGCCTGCACAAGCTTTAGGAATTTGAAGCTGCCGGAGGACTTAGCTTGTCTTCCTGGGAACTCAGCAACTGGAGAGAATGTCCCTTTGAACTGCCACACTTTCTGGAGCCTGCACAGACCTCAGAAATATGCCTTCTCCATCTGGGCTCAGTGAGGACTCCTAGAATGTGAACTGATGGACAAAGATGGGCATGGTGTGAGGGAAATGGATCCAGGAAGGAAGGAGCAATCTCCATCACAGAGTGGTCTTGGAATTAATTTAATTGGTCTACCTGGGATCATTTAAGAGCTTTGAGAAGGGGGTCAAGATTTCCTTGCTCTTGTCATTTCTTGAAAAAATTCTGTCCTTCCTGATAGTTAAGTGCTTTTTGAACCTCTTTCCTCTCCTGGTAGGCTCTGTGGACTCAGAACCGAGCTGCCTCTGGTTGGCTATTCTCAGGATGAGTGTCAGTGGGCCCTCCCAGCTGTGGCTTATGGTTTGAGGGTGCAGTCTATTATGGTGAGGAAGGCATGGTGACAGGAGTGTGAGGTGACTGGTCACAATGCATTCACCATCAGTGATGAGGGAGAAGTGAGTGGTGGGGGAGGAAGAGAGAGGACAGAGAGGAGAGGAAGAAGAAGAGGAGATAGAGGAAAGAAGGAGAAGGGAGAGGCGGAGAGGAGGGGAGAGAGAAATCTGGTCCTTTTCAAGCAGTGTGTGATGCCAGCCGCAGAATGATGCTGCCCTCCTTTAGGGTAATCTTCTTACCTCAACTCAGTCTCGAAGCTCCCTCACAGGCACGCCCAGAGGCATGTCTCCTAGGAGACTCTGAATTCTGTCAGCTTCACAACATTAGCCATCACAGCCTTGCAGGGCCTACCCTTCCCTCTTCACTGCCTGCTGAATGAAGAGCTGTTTCTTCTGACCTAAAGCCAGCTCCTGGACTCTCCCACACACTTTGGCTCCCTTGTCTTACCTTTGCAGGACTTTTACCTTGCCCACCGTCTCTTTTCCTTCCTGCTTGGTCTCTCCCTCCCTCTACTGGGTTCCTGCCATGATTTATGAAATATGATAAGTCTCTCTTACAAAATTAAAATGTGGCAGACATATGAACCTCTGCATGCCTGCCTGTCCTTCACTCTGCAGGTGCAGGGGTTCCCACAGGGGCTGCCCGCACTTGTCTCCAGTCTTCTACTTCACTGTCACTTGGCCGTCACTGTAATCTAGCTTCTGCTGGCACTGTGCCACTAAAACACCCATGGTTCAGGTGACTAATGGCCTCTCTGCTCTGCATGAATGCTCTGTGGAGTCCTGTATAGATGAGAGCAGCAGGTGAAGCCTGATCTGCCCTCAGCTCCTGGTTCCTCCTATGCTTTGGCCACACCTCAGTCCCCTGGCAGGTTCAACCTGTAAGACCACCATTAAACTAGGGCCTTCTCTTTTCCTACCTCTGAGTTTTCACCTGAAATGAAGCAATTTCCTTTATGGCCACTTCCGTATTTGTCCTTGTCAAGGTTCCAGATTGGTTCATCCTTTCACGTAACTTGGCAACCAGCCCTAGGGGTACAAACCAGTCAGTCAGATGGGAACATCCCTTCATGGGTTCCAACTTCCTCTGCTGTGTGGCTTTTCTGGACTTTGTTCCTCGTTCTTGATAAGAGAGACCTTAGGGACTTCTGACCTCCTTTTATTGATTTTGACCAGAGACAGGGCTCCTAGACCTCTGTAGAACCATTGCTACTTTAGCACCCTACAAATTTAGTCAAGATGTTGAGGGTGATTCCCAAGAAGGGTGGGTTGACTGTGTCATAGTGGGATGAGTCACCCTTTAATGACTCTAAAGCCTGCTTCTTCTTTGGTGAGATAGTGAATTCTTTCATTGTTGACCTCAATTTAGGTTGAAGTTTTGGTTATGGGCAGATATGATTGTGTTCTTTTGGCTCCACACACCTCTTATTTGCAAATAGACCCATATTTCTATAATCATGCTGGGATCTTAAGAGCTTCAAATTTGTATAACTTATGACTGGCTGGCTTAGAGTCATACCTTAGTTATTTTGAAGACCCTCTCATTCCTGGAAGCCAAGTCATAATCTGTCCCCTTGGCCTCCCATTCATCCATAGTCTCTCTTGAGTTGGCAGTGTTATACATGTCTAGTTATGCATACAGGAAGCCATAAGCCTCCCACCCAAATTATTTTGCCTCAGTCTTTTAGTCAATCCCAGTAAATATCTTACTAGCTAAATTTCTCTCTTCATTGCCTCGTCTGAAATGCTCTCACTCTGACCTTTGACACATATGTTCTTAGTACTATCTTTTCACTTACAGAGCATTTGCCCTTTGCTGTGTTCCATTTCCACATGCCACAGAACAATGCTGCTACCTGGAAGACTCCAATTAACGCACATGTTTCCTGGCATATGGTGCTTTTCAAAAGCTATTTCTTTCATCTGATTTCAAGATGGAGTAAAAAGCAATAGACAACCAGGAGAAACCCTCCTTAGGCTTTAATTTGTGTATTTTCAGAGATACCGATACTCTATATGGCCCTTTCTGTGATACTGGCCAGAGGCAGTGAGCTGTGGCTTCTTGGTGGTTCTGTAACTATGAGGAGACCAACCGATGCCCTGTTACCCCATGACACAGTGCTGTTTTGGGGCAACGGAGACTTAACCTTATCACAAACTGAAGAGCATCAGTCCTTGAGGAAACAATGGATCTGTTTTTCTACAGATGAGATTTAGACCTCTAGCTGAGTTCTATTATTTGAAGTGTTCCAGGAAGGACTGAGCAGCCCTGGTGCTTCTCGGTCTGGAATTCAGCCATTGGTTGTTCTCTGAGTGGGGCCAATTCAGAGTCTTTCCAATGGTTTTTCTTGGAGGAGAAGTCTAGAAAGCTCTAGAGGAGCATAGTTCATTTTTAAAAAAATTTTTTTTTTTTTTTGAGACAGGGTTTCTCTGTGTAGCCATGGCTGTCCTGGAACTCACTCTGTAGACCATGCTCTGTGCAAGAGAAAGACTGAGGTCTACACTGCTTGTAGTCTTCAGGAAATGAGGTCAGGTTACTCTCACTGAGGCAGGACGCTAGGAGAGAAGAGAGAGATCCTCACTTACAGAGAAGGGCAGCAAAGAGTGAGGAAGACCTCAGAAAGACTCTGGGGACAAAAAAGCTCTCAGAGACTTCCCATCTGGAAGAGCCCCGGAGTATCTTTGGGAAAGCTCCAGCATCTCATCCAGATACGAGGGAAGACACGAGGAGGCAGCGGGGACACCGGAGAATGGAGACAGACATAGGGAAGAGTCATAGGTGCCGTGATGAAAGAGAAAGTGATGAAGGGGACGCACTGAGGTCCAGGCCATGTGCCGGGGTACAAACCAGAACCATTAGGTCTTTAGTCTGGGGAGGCAGCTTAGTGGGTAGCAAACTCACAACTCAAGTGTAAGGGCCTGCGTTTGGACCACCAGGATCCACATAAAGTCTTGAAGCGGCAGTAGGTATTTGTTAGAGCAGTGCTTATGTGTTCAGACAGGAGAGACAGGAGGGTCCCCTGAAGCTCTCAGGCCGGTCAGCCTGGTGAGCGTAGTGCTGACGGTATAGCAAGACAGTCTGCCTCAGACAAGGTGTGGATGGTGAGGGCTAACAACCAAGGTTGTCCTCTGATATCACATGTCTCATGGCTCTTGCACACCTGTACTCACAAGCATGAATATGCGTACAAATGCTTGTATGCAAGTGCATGTACATACATATACATGCACATGTATACACTCATGCACTTATACATACACGGCCATGCACACACACATACACACATCATACACATACACACAGAACATAAAACACGAAGCGACTCCTAGGGCTTTGGAAAGGAAAGGAAGTTGGAGCCCGAACCAGAACACCCCCTTTCCTCTCAGACTTTGCAGAGCACAGCAGACACTCCTGTGAGGAAGATGGTGCCCACTCCTAGTGAAGCGGCGCTGACAGGGCCCAAGGGTTTGTGCTCTGACCAAAGTGTTCCCAGAACAGGAGTGGGCTGAGCCATTCTTAACTCAGGCCAGTACAAAATGTCTCTCCTGTTGCTAACAGCATGGGCCCTTGACTACACACGGCATACTTGTGCTGCCTGGAGGCACTTAGGGTGCTCCTCCTCCCCTTTTTTTCTTGCTGCCAGAAGAGGAAATGACAGGTACTCAGGCGGTATTCTCCTGGGCGCTGCAGCTTGCTCTCTGGCTGTGGCTAAGCAGCAGGTCTGAGGGATGTTTGTCAAGCAGGCCTCTGAGGGGAACTGTCTCTTCTGCTTTTCCTACAAAACCAGTGAGTGAATCCCAATTCCACTTCACACTGCAAGCCCCCTGGGTGCAGCCTGCCCTAGTGCGCAGGTGACGCTCTGGATGCCGCCCCGCTTTGGCAAGTAGCGGATCCACAGAGCCCCTTCTGCACTCTCGTGTCTCTGGTTTTTTGGACTAATCACGGGATGAATCATTCCTGGGAAAGGACTGGTGGGTGGAGACATGAGACACCCTGGAGGATGTGACTGGCCTGCAGGCTGGACCCTACGCAGTGTGTTCCCCTCCACAGAACTTGCTTCCAGTGGGAGGCACTGGGGTAAGGGTGTTCCCTCCCAAAAGACTTCTCGGCTCTACTTGGCAAATGTTACAGTGTGCTACCATGGGCTGCGTTAATTCAAAATATATTCTTTGGTCTTCTGATCTAGTGGCTCAACTGTGTTGTAGGGGAGCCCTGAGCCCCTGAGTGGAGCAATGTACTGCATCTAAATTAGAGAGGCAAAGATAGGGAAGGGGGCTACTATGTGGCCCTAACTGTCTGCCAGGCTCATGTGTTTGAATATTTGGTCCTCATGTGGAGGTGCTGCTTGGTAGGTTGTGGATCCTTTAGGAAGTAGATCCCGGCTAGAGGAAATGAGTCACCAGGGGCAGGCTTTTGAGCTCTTATAACACAGCACCGCTTCCTGTTGAGACTCTGTTCTCCACATTCTGAGCAGCTGGCTTCCTGTCCCTACTACCATGCCTTCCCTGCCTCCTACTGTGACTTCCTCACAGTCATGGCCTGTATCCCCTCAAACTGGGAGCCAAAATAAACCTCCTTGCATGAGGCATTTTGTCACAGCATGAAGGAACAGAGCATGCACAGACACAGTGTTGTTGAGGGAGGTATCTTGGCAATGCAATTCACCAAAATCTGTACGGTTACCACGTCATTTATGGGCGGCGTTTTGGGACCCACAAATCTGAACCTTGGGCAAGTATGTCTTCCCTATGACAGAGGCATTCCTGCTTAAGAAGTCTCCAGAGCCTCTTCTTACATTGGACCCGGTTGCTGTTCTGAACACAATTCTCCACTGGGCAGCAAAGGCCTTCATTCTCCCACATGGGCTCTATGCTGGTAGGATCCAGGTGCAGCGGTCGAACAACTTCTCCATCACTTACTGACATAAATTTGGGGTTCATGGGATCCTGCCTGGTGAAAAGCCATGTTCCTTGGGGGTTGTTGGCAGTTGCTCAGAATAGCAAACAATTAGTGACAAAGGACAAAAGACCAGGGCTTTGAGGTGACGTGTACACTAGGGGGAAGCCTGGCTAGAGAAAAATTCTATTGTGTAAGTTAGCTTCCAGTGCAAAGGAGCAGGGTCTGTCCCCAGAACTGTGAGAATGGAGCCTCCACTTCCTGTCTTGTCCTCTCTGGAGAAGGTCAAGGACACTGGAGACAAGATGGGGACCACTCTGTGTGCTCTGTTTTGTCAAGCGCCCAGGCACCTGGCAAGAGTCTGATGAGTACCACTTGTGGGTAGGAGATCTGTCCCTTTAAATTGGGGATGGCTCAGAACTTGAGTGTCAAAGCCATGAGCAGCTGAGAGCCCACTTTAGGGGAGCTGATAATCACAGTGGGTACTGCAAGGGCAGGACGACCAAGTGCTGTGAGAAGCAGGGGCTGGGAGGCTACACTTGGCTAGCCCCGGCTCAGAGGCTAGCCCCAGGCAGGACTAGAACTGGGGCCCGACTCTTCTGCAGACACTTGCTGAGTTTCATTTGACCTTGTGTTCCTATAGTATCAGGTCAAGTGGGCTCACCCAATCAACTTTCTTTAATCATGAAAGCAGCAAAACCCAGCTACTTGTGTGTGTGGATTGTTCCAACCCCATTGTGCAAGGTTTTGACTCAACGCCAGTGTCTTTCTGATGCTTGTCTTTAGGGGGGCTGAGAGTGCTGCTAAGTATCCCTATTCCTTGCAGGGGGTAAACTGGAATGGGGATGGGTCCCTAGGATTATCCCCAGGCCAATGCAAGTGTTGTTTCTTAATTCATGCTTTCTGACCCAGTGAAGAGGCCAACACTATGGCGCCAGCTGTCTTATTGAACTCAGTGGGGCCTGAAGCAATGCCTGTCCTGGGAATAGAGAGTTTAAGAAACAGACATTTTCTCCACCCCCAGGCATCAGGAACCACACACAGGCTACTGTCCTCTGACTCAGCAACTCATGATCCCCAGTGGAAAGCCATATCAAGCAGAAATCGGCACTATGGATGAGCTAGGAGAACCCTCAACTAACCTGTTTTCACTGCTGATGGAAGTTTTAGTCCCGACTCTTTGATCATGGCCAGTGTACACATGGAACTGATTTTCCCATTTGTCTAAAGCACAAGCAACTTCAGATTTCATGTTTTGGGAAAATCAAGTGGTCTGGCTGTTACAGAGGCAACTGTGTAGGATTCTGTGGGTAAAGAATTTGAGAGGAGCAAGCCAAGAGCCCACCTGTCTCTTGGAGATAGTGCCAGCAAGTCTCACACCCATGGTAGATCTACACTCCTGTAGATCTGCTACCCGACTGCCTGCAAGTATATTGCAATGGCTCAGGGCATCTCACCCAGCCTCCCTCGAGTCACTGGTATAGATCAAATATAGAATATCTCATCCAGCCCAAGTATTGAAAAATTGGTGTTGTCTGTACCAACTTGATGCTCTTTGGATGTGGGGAGTTCTTGGGGGTTGGGGGTCCAGTGAGAGATTTTGGAGTCATTGAGGGAGTTCTCTGGACAAGAACTGTAGAATCCCAATGTTTCATGTGATCTCTCTCTCCCCCCACCTCTCTCCCTCTCTCTCTCTTCCTTTTGTTTCCTGGTTGTGAAGTCAAGTGACTCTGCTTTGCTGTATGCCCTGGCCACAATGTTTCACTCCAGTCCCCAAGCACTGGAAAGAGTGGAGCATGAGCTGAAGCCTCTGAAACCGTGAGCCCGAAGAAATCTCCTCTGCCAGCAAGCTGAGTTTGGAGATTTGTTCAAGTGATGGTGGCTGACTGACAATGTATCTTGTCTGCCTTGAGGAAGGCACAGAAAATGACTCCCTGGGGCCAGAGCAATCCTAGCATCAAATACCACTGAGAAACCTTGAGATGCTTGAAGCCCACAGCAGACCTCCCAGAAAGGTGAGATCTTTGCTGGAACCCATAGATGGGGGATGAAGTCAGTGTTCAAATGATGACACTTTGTGACTTGGAAGTGGCCATAAAAGTCACCAATGGCCAGATGTTGGAAGAGGTTGGCTGCACACATTCTTATTTAGCACGGGAGATTTTGGAGGACCCAGGGAACATCAACACATGGAGTCTTGGCATACTAATTTACACTATGGTCTCTAGGTTTGCATTTTCCAAGGCACTGAACCCTTCAGATCTGCACTAGCTGATCAGACACTCGAGGCCACCAAGCATGTAAAAAACTGGAAAATCCTTATATTTTACTTGCCCGATGTAGGTTCTGGGGGCAAGATAACCACAGGCCAACTTATGAGGCACCTATGGCTATATTTCAGTGACAAAGCTTTGCCACCAGCCCCCCCCACAGAAATCATCCCAATAATTCCAGTCACCAAGATTGTGGAAGCCATGGGCACCATGAGCTCTAAAGTCCAAGAAGTCATGGAGCCTGTAGGAAAAAGAAAACCTAATGATGTCCTAGGAGCATTCACTATACTGAAATACTGATTAAGCCTTGGGCACACAGGAAAGTTTGTGAAGTGCCATTCAAACATGAGCCCTACAAGTACCCTCACCAACTTCTCCCTCTTAATTTCATCTTGTCTTGGAAGAGCCAACTGCAAGAGGTGAATGAGAAAGGATGGAGCAGGGATTCCTCAAGATCTAACTTACCTGCCCTCCTATGCTGCTGGCCTTATAACCTAGCCCATGGATGCCAACAGCACCCATAGCACTAAGGGGATTAGCATTGATTGGAGATTCAGTGGGACATCACCTGATGATATAGCCTCCATGGACCCTCCCCAGGATGGGAAAATCAAAAATGAAAATGACAGGGGTGGATCCCTTGAGGAACCATCACTGGGTCCTATCATCAGTGATCACCAGCCGTAGGTGGCACCCCTAGCCTCCAACACGACTAGAAAGAGCTGAAAAGAGGCGTCATACTCAATGCTGTTGCCTCTTTATTTCATAGAAAAAGTGCACATTTCCCAGGTAAGAGACAACAAGGAGAGGAAAATGTCTCACAGGAAATGCAGCCTAGGTGTGACCTCCAACATTCACTTGTGCACTTGATCGTTGTTTTTTAAAGGCCCCTTTCCACTGGCAGGCTGCACCCATGCAAAGGTGCACAGACCCTAAGATGACCCTTAGAAGGAACTTTCTCTCTGCATCCCCCTTATGTGGATCCTGGGCAAGTTGTGCCAGCAGCAGACAGCAGAGACTGTGACCAGGGGCTGCGGAGGGTGGGAGAAGGGCTTGGCGAAATGGAGCGTAGGTTCTGGAGTGAGGAGTGGGGTGGAGGGCTATGTATGGTACAGCGGGCTAGTTCGGTGCTATAGTCCATTCGGTGTCAATGTCCTAACAGAGTCCTTTGCCTGTGTCTCCTTTCAGGGGGTGAAAACAGCCCCAGGTCTGTGGTCATCAAGCCACAGGGCTGGCTGGGTCAGCCTGATCTGGACTGAGAGCTACAAGAGGGAGACAGGCCCGAACTCCAGGAGGCTGTCTGTTCAAATACCGATTACCGGTCAGCCGCCCCTGGGAATCAGGGCGCAAGCTCCTCCACCCCTCCTCTAGCTGTTGGGTCTGAGCTAACAGTTCCTCCTCCTTTAGTTCTCTGTGTCTCCGGTACTGTTGTCCAGAGAAGGGTGTGGTTCACATGGCTTCCACCTATGAACCTACGCTTCTCCAGCCTCTGCAGTGTGTTGGGGATGAAACACCCACAGTGAGAGAGCCGAGTGTCTCACTGGACTCAGGGACCTTCCCCAGCTTGTCGCCTCATTCTCACTGATATCACTAACGATGGCAGAAACTGTGTAAGCCTAGCAGAAAGATGGTCGGCTTTAAAGGGAGGAGAGAGGAGAGAGGGACAGATGGGATGTGGGGAAGGCAGAAAAGGAAGAATGCTGGATGGGGAAGGGCATGGGGCACAGGAAGGAAAGAAGGGGACTGTCTGTTCAGAGGAGATTCCAGTTAGGCAGCTTGGAGGAAAGGGATGAGTGTTTTCGGTGGGGACAGGGGCCACGAACAAGCAGGAACAAACTTCCCCAGAAGAGGAGAGTTTGTGGGTGCAGGGGATGAGTACCTGACAGGGTTCCTGTGAGCACTTTGGTCCTCATGCCCTCTATAGGTATCCATGAGGAGAGGAGAGTTTCTTCCTGGTGGGTTCCCACGTGTGCCGGGTTCATCAGCAGGATGCTCTTTGCAAACCTGCTCCTATCCTGGGGTGCAAAGGCAGGGTGGGGCTGTAGAGAAGGGAAGCTCTCCTGTGCTCTTGGGGAGGCAGAATTAACATAGTAAAAATGGCAGTCTTAACAAGAGCAATCTACAGATTCAACGCAATGCCCATCAAAATCCCAGCAAAATTCTTCACAGGCCTCGAAAGAACGGTGCTCAACTTCATAAGGAAAAGCAAAAAACCCAGAATAGCCAAAATAATCCTGTACAATAAAAGAACTTCTGGAGGCATCACAATCCCTGACTTCAAACTCTACTACAGAGCTACCATACTGAAAACAGCCTGGTATTGGCACAAGAACAGATAGGAGGAACAAAATAAAAGACCTGGATATCAATCCACACATCTTCGAACATCTGATTTTTGACAAAAAAAGCAAAAAATATCAAATGAAAAAAAGAAAGCATATTTAACAAGCATAACTGGATAACAACATGTAGAAGAATGAGAATAGACCCATATCTATCACCATGAACAAAACTCAAGTCCAAATGGATCAAAGACCTCAACATAAAGCCAGCCACACTGAACCTTATAGAAGAGAAAGTGGGAAGTACACTTGAACGCTTTGGCACAGGGAACCACTTCCTAAATAGAACCCCAGCAGCACAGACACTGAGAGAAACAATTAATAAACGGGACCTCCTGAAACTGAAAAGCTTCTGTAAAGCAAAGAACATGGTCAGCAAGACAAAATGACAGCCTACAGAATGGGAAAAGATCTTCACTAACCCCACATCAGACAGAGATCTGATCTTCAAAATATACAAAGAACTCAAGAAATTGGACACCAAAAGAACACATAATCCAATAAAAAAAAATGAAATACAGACCTGAACAGAGAACTTTCAACAGAGGAGTCTAAAATGGCTGAAAGACACTTAAGGAAATGTTCAACATCCTTAGTCATCAGAGAAATGCAAAGCAAAACAACTCTGAGATTCCATCTTACACCTGTAAGAATGACCAAGATCAAAAACACTGAAGACAACTTATGCTGAACAGGTTGTGGGGAAAAGGAAACACTTCTGCATTGCTGGTGGGAATACAAACTGGTACAACCCATTTGGATGTCAGTGTGGTGATTTCTCAGAAAATTAGGAAACAACTTTCCTCGAGACCCAATAATACCACTTTTGGGTATATATCCCAAAGGATGCTCAATCGTACCATAAGGATATGTGCTCAACTATTTTCATAGCAGCTTTGTTTGTCATAACCAGAACCTGTAAACAACCAAATGCCCCTCAACTGAAGAATGGTTAAGAAAAACATGGTACATTTACACAATGGAGTACTACACAGCAGAAAAAATAATGACATCTTGAATTTTGCAGGAAAATGGATGGATTTAGAAAACATTATTTTGAGTGAGGTAACCCAGACACAAAATGACAATTATCGCATGTACTCATTCATAGGTGGTTTTTAAACATAAAGCGAAGAAAGTCAGCCTACAAACCACAGTACCAGAGAACTTAGACAACAATGAGAACACTAAGAGAGACTTACATAGATCCAATCTACATGGGAAGTAGAAAAAGACAAGATCTCCTGAGTAAATTGGGTGCATGGATACCTTGGGGGAGGGTTGAAGCAGGGAGGGGAGAGGAGCAGAGAAAAATGTAGAGCTCAATAAAAATTAATTTTAAAAAAGTGAAAAATATTTTACTCACACGAGAGAGAGAGAGAGAGAGAGAGAGAGAGAGAGAGAGAAGAGAGAGAGAGAAGACTCATTCTTTGCTGGTGCCCCCGACACCTTCTGCTTGACCCAACCTTGGGGTGATCTGGTAAGATGTCTTTGTTTGCACAGTTTCCTTCCTCTAAGCACCAAAGGTGCTAGTCCCCTGTCCCAGGATTCTGGAAACAGCTAGAATGTTTCTATCCTACCGAGGGATTTCTTGGCCGTCATTTTGACTAGCCTTTTGAGATTTTTCTGCAACACCGAGGCAAGGTAAGTAGGTGGGACCTACAGACCTGGGGCCCAGCATTGCTTCCACAAGGCCAGCAGCTGTGGGACTACTTTGTGCCCAATGCCATAGGGATCAAGCTTATTGGTCACCATGTGGCTGCAGACGTCAGTCAGGGGTGCTGTATAGATCCTTGCTGGGTGGGGTGCTGGGTGAGGTGTCTGTAGTGTTCTCCTGGGCACCTTCTAGGCAGGAATCAGCTACCTGAGTCAGCAATGGCGTTCATCTGTGGAGATCACGCCACTGAATGGAATGGTAATTCTGCTATGTGCCTGCTTCTGGTAGCAGATGTGTTTTTTGAAGCCTCCTCCTGACTCAGCTTCTGCCTAAGAGAAGAGAAGAGAAGGGGAGGTGAGGTGGCTGAAGTCATCCTCCCCAAACCAGAGGGAAAGGCGACACTGGATTTCTTTTCTGAAGGGCAAAGGGTGGCCAAGGAACTGCTGAGGTGTGGTTAGGTGTATTCTGTGCTGGGTAGCAGGTCTTGACTCCAGATCACCGTGGAGCTGAGAGTCATTCTGAGAGTGGTCAAATAATCTTCCAACTGCTATGGCGTGGAGGCCATGGTATCACCTGCCAGCCACTGCACGGCAACACACTCCTGAACCTGACCACCGTGTGATTCTCATATGGCCTCACATGGGACACATGGCCTGTGACACTGACCATCTTGCTTGTGGGGTCACCTAATTCTCTCATTTTGGGTGTGTGAGTGTTCACTGGGGCAGGCCTTTTCTTCTGCTTCAGATTCATAAAGCCAGGGCTGGGAAGTGGGTGGGTTCCATTGCCCTCTTTGGATTGAGTGAGGGGAATCCAGGAGCAAGTCCTGGAAGGGAGAGAGGGCCATTTTCTGGGGTGCATGGAAGTGCTCTCCAGGGGGTTGGCATGCTTTGTCTCATCACGACCCTGGACATGCTTTGCTGCAGTTGAGGAACATCAGGAACCATCTGCTGCGAAAGAACGTAGAATTTGAGTTCACACCCCTCTGGCCTCCTCAATAGGTCTTCACATTCCTCCTCCCACTCTCACAGGACATTGGCATGCCATCGGACACTCTTATGTCAATGGCTGCTGTTACCCAACTTTCTGACCCCGGGAGAAGGGTCCCTTGTTCAGTGGATGGCACTCAGCCCATGGCCACAGCCTCAGGATGGAGCCTTCTTTGGGTTTGGGTTAGACGCAGTTCTCAGGTGTGAAGGCAGACAGCAGATTCCATCAATTATTTCTCCCTTTCTCTGTAAGGATCGTTCTCCCAACTTGCAGAGGACAGAGGAGCCCAGGGGCGCATAAACTGTATGCACCTTTGGCTTGCTACCCGAGAGCAGAGAATTAGGTGAGGAATGACCCCCCAAACCTGCGCACTCACTCGTGGCGTGTCTGTACTTCCTCACCCCCCCAGCCAACGCCCGTGTGGTCCCTAGCTGCAGTGGCTGGGTATCAGAGTCACACCCGCTGTCCCAGTGTATCCCGCAGACTGCAGGTGAGGTCCGCTGTGCTAAGCAACAGATCTTTACTCTGAACTTCACTCTCCAGACTGCGTCACACTGAAGGGAGTGGCAGAATCGCCCTCCACCGTCGGATGGAGAAACATTGTGGACCTCCTCAGAAGCACTGAATAGCTTGTTCTTGGGGAAAGAACAAGTTTGGTCTGTCGCTGTGTAATCCCCGGGCCAGGCATGTGGCCCTAGTCATGATGTCCTCTGTGGCCCCAGGCTGGGTTGGGAGTTCCTTTGTCAGCTCCAGAGATCCATCACGGTCTCCCTTTCTGGTCTTGGCTCTGCTGGTTCTATTTGATGTGTTCAGCAATGAAACTCTTCGCTCTGTCTCGGCTGGACGATGTAAGGGAGATGGGGGAGTGGGAGGACAGGGTTCCAGGGTGACGTGTTGGTGGTCAGAGTTTGCTGCAAGGAGAAAGACCAGGGCCAGCCAGGCCAAGTCCAGCCCTGGAGTCAGAGGCCATAGTTGGTGTCCCTACCCAGGGGAAGTCACAAAGGAAGGAGGCAGACTTTGTACCTGCCTCTCTCTAGCCTCTGACACCAATGGAAATGAACTTGCTGTTCTCTGCAGAGGCTGTGGCCTTGGTTCTGGGGAACATGGGACTTTGTACCAGGCTGTCCGTTTGCCTGGAATGTTCTTCCTCTTTCACAGCCTATTGGCCAAACTTTGCAACCTGTAGCCAGGGCTTCCTTGATCTGGTGGCAGCCTGCACTGTCCAGCACTGGTTGCAATGGGCCATCTAGCTTCTCTTACTGTGGAGTCTTGACACTTGGTTTCCTGGGTACTCTGGAACATGATCCAGCCTCACAGGGGCCTGCAAGACCGGGGCTTGCTGTGAAGGGGACAGAACAATTTCTCTCTAGTCATGAATTACTATAGCCTCTCTCCTAGATAAGATCTGGAATTTTGAAAGAGGATCCCCTTGGGCAGCATCGCATGGGGGTCTGACTATTAAAAACTCTCTCCATCTCTGCTTGCCTTGTCATGGAGCTGAAGGGTCACCCATGTCTTTTCTTCCACACAGCTTCTCCAGACAACCTTGAAAGGATTTAAGAACGTGTCCCCCGCTGAGTTCTGCCCTCTTAACAGAATCACGGGGGTGAGGGCAGCGTTTCTCTGCCTCCTGTCCCAGGTCACTGCTAATGTGAACATGAGGAACTTGAGAATGTCTACATGGACAATCTCATTGGCTTTAAAGGGCTTGGTTCACCCCGAAGGAGCCACAGCTCAATTAAGCTGCATTTGAGATCACAAGTTCTAACCAAACAGAGACCTCAACGACCGACACATGCTGTTGGTGGCTCCCCGGATGGTTTAGAAGGCTTTATAATTTAACTCCAAGGGCTCTCCTGCCCATGAGTACAAAGACAAATCAAGCAAATAATGAGGTGGGGAAAGATTTAATACCCGCAGCAGGTACTGAGTTGCTGGGAATCCTTTGGAAGTTGATGTCCTCCTCTGTGGAGAGCATGGGATTTTACCTAGGGAGCGTAAGCATGTTCACGAATGAGTAGTCCATTCATAAACATGCTTGGTGACAGAGGGCATACATTCACAACCATGCACAGTTTAATGCTACAGAGCACTCTCTAAGTGATGTTAAGAAAAGCCACTGAGAAAAGGGGCTGTCCTGCTTGTGGCTGACAGCACCCCTGTGGGTACTTGGGTTCATGAAGCCGCCACTGGGCACAGGACTTACAGGCAGTCAGAACTGCTAGGGGCCTGTTTCTACATCACTCAGGGAAGCTGGGAGCAGAATGCTGTTAAGACACACCAGGAAGTTTATCTGGAAAAAGTATACCAGATTTGTTTGTGTCCCTTCAGGCCTTAAGACTCAGGCTCCTCATTTCTCTCTTGTTGTTCTTGCAGGGATAATGACAGTTCTTTTGTGATGGCCGCTGTAACCCTTTGTTCTCATTCCACAGGAAGAGGCCTGATGTCAGGAATGGCTCACAGTGGAGCCCTCAGAGTCGGCACCTGCGCAGTCTAAGCATGACAGCGCATGGCGGTTTCCATGTACTGCTTCACTGAGCACAGAGGTGTCCAGGTGGCACTAACTATCCCCACACATTCCCAGGCTCCGTTCTGCTGCTACAGGACACCCTGTGCTGGTGGATGTTCTATCAGGCTTCAAGTTTCTTCCCACCATGGAATGCCCGCAAACCAAACAGAAAACAGTAGCATCATTAGAAATGCCAAACTCTTGACTCTTCTCAATGTAGGCTTTGTAGCGTCTCCTCTTTTTCTTTGGAGTCAGACACCTCCATTTCCTTAACAAAGCTTTCCCAGAGTAAAAACACCCTTTGTCCTAAGGAATACAGACAATGAAGTGGAAACATGAGGTGTCCCTGTCTTCTGTGGGTCTCCTCCAGGAGCCCTATGAGTCACAGGGTTCCCCTGTCTCCACACTGCTGCGTGCACACAGTTCTTAGTCATCCTGTCCCACAGTGTCCTCTGATGCAGCCTTCCCATAATCTAGTGAGGAATGGCTGCAGCTCGGGCCACAGAGCACACAGGCCTTTCTTGTGCCTTTGGAAGCACACATGAGAGGCGCCAATCCATTCGATCGTGCTGATAGGTGTTAACTCTTCCATGGTTATAAATTGAATATCTCTGGATTTGAAGGAAGGCTGATTGACATACTTGTCTCCTTGGAGGAAGGCATTTTATCACATACCCCTTCAAATCGCTGGGGGAAGAAACTCTGGTGCAAACTCAGAGAAGATGTTTAGACTGCAGAGCCTTCTGCAGGCTGTGCAGACAGCCCAGGTCTGCGGTCTTTGTGAACTGTCACCCACGTTCGGGTGGGCTTTCCAGCGATAGAAATGTCTTTTTTCCCTTAGAGTCATTGCTATACCTTGGGCATAGCCCCTCACAATATTCCTGATAGTAACCCCAATAAAACTTTATTGTCTCACCAAACGGAACATTTGTGTAATTGTGTGTTCATTAATTTGGTGTCTCATGGACTTCCTTTCTGGAGCCGACAAAGGTATTTGTATTGTGTCTGTCTGGAAAAGGTCTGTTGTATGACATTTTGCGCCCTAATAGGGACACGACGGAATTGGAGTTGGAGAGGACCATTGCCTGGGTGGCGCTATGGCTGTCCTGCAACAGAGGCTGAGCAGCTGGACGTTGGAGCTGAGATTGCAAAGTGGCTACAGAGGTTGCCTGGCCACGGCTATGTGTAGTAAGAAATGCGTCTGAGGCCCAAGTGGCAGTCCAACAGAAGCTTGTTTTCTGTAAGGCAGAAACTGGAGTGGGACAGGGAAGTAGCGCCTAGTATCGTCCATGGTCCCTTTTCATGGTAGCCTCTGCTCTGGCCAGTAAGTTAGGGAAATTAGAGAATGAGATAGAGATGTTGCCTTGCATGTCTTTGGCTTGGAAGCCAAAAGGAAAAGGAGAAAACAGGTTGGATCCATGCTGAAAGGCCTTTCCTGGGATCCGAGACCTTTGAACCCATGGGAAGAACCAGAGAGTAGGGAGAATGTGGTAGAAACAATAAGAAGATACCCACGCCCTTTGACAGAAAAACAAAAGAATCGATCTAACATCCAATCTGAACAATGGTTCAGTACCAGAGAAGACTCGCCCCTGAACTGATAGAACTGGGAAAGTCCTGTACACAAGCAGTGAAAAAGACAGTCACATTCTGGCTTGTGAGGCTGTGAGGCGTGGACGTGCACTGCATCAGCCTGACTGCTGTTGAGGCAGAAAAGATGAATAGTATTACTACCCACCCCTCAATGTGCAGACTGCGTCCTAAGACTGTGAGGGAGAATAGTTCCTGATAGCCGGGCTTATCAGAGCTGTTAGGGCACTTGGTTATCTCCGTAGGAAGTCCCTGTCAACTGTCCAAGAGTGGAAAACAATAGGGGGGGGTGAGAGGCTTTGCTACCAGACCTAGGAATATGAGGAACTGGGTTTGGTGCTCAGCAAAAGCTCTTTCAGTGTAATTGCTAAGATTGGTATGGGGCCGTGGTGGCTTTATTGAGTTTCATGGTGATGCACGGTCTAGTCGGAGAGGCTTTGGCAAAAATCTGAACAATCTAGGCCAGTGTGTGAGTCAGGTTTGTAAAGGGCTAGCGCTCTTGGGAGGAGATGAGGAGAGGAGTAAGCAGACAATGAATCTCGTCTGAACTACCCAGAGGCAAACATGACAAGAACGGCGTCCAGCTAGGATTCCTAGGGAAATTAGAAGAAGGCCAAATCCGTGCTTGTGGGTCTTTGGGAGGCCTTAACTCCTGACCAGTAGCTCAGCAAACCAGAAAGGAAATAGAAGACAGGGAGGTGCAGGTGGTTCTCACCGCACCTCCCATGCAAGATATTCCAGAGGGGAAGCCACCCAACACATTTCCACGCTGGGGTAGCTGAGGTTACCTGTCAGTGAGAGACACACACAGTGACCTGAGGCCTCAGGTTGAATTGCAGATTTATTGATTCCCCCACTAATGTTTTAAATGTTTGGACTTTGGTGGATATTGGAGGTGAGTATACCTCAATTCATGGCAAAAGCACCAGGGGCAACGGGCCACAGTGGGCAGATACAGGGACATGCCAGGACAGGTAAAGGACTTGCTTGTTCTTGGGGCGAGGAGGTATTCCAGCCCAGTACTGTGTGCTTTCTCCACTGCAAGAGAACATTCTTGGGGTAGATATACTGTTGGGCCACACCCCGTGTATAACTGTTGGAGAGCTTTGCCTAGGAATGCAGATGATGAAGCCAGCTATGCGTGGTTGGGCAAGACGGGAACCTGCAAAATTGCCTAATGCGAGTAAGAGTGGCAGAGGCCAAACAGTCTAGACTACCCGGGAGGCCAAGGTGAAATTACAGAAACTATTAGGGAATTGTAAGGGGCAACGGTTATTTATCCAGCTCAGAGGCCCTCTCAATAACTCAGTATGACCCATCAAAAAGCCACGACTGCTGGAGAATGACTGAAGTATAGTTAAGTCAGGTAGTTCTCCCACCCATGTCTCTATAAAATAGTTCCCCCTTGACTGGACAGCGGGTACAAATGATGAGGTGTTTCCATGCTGTGCCAGGCCTTGCCATTGTTTGGTATTCATTTAGCTGCTGGATCCCAAGACTCATTTGTATTCACATGGAATGGTCACCAGTGGATGTCCACAGTACTTCCCCAAGGTCAACTTCACAGTACTCACTGTTTGTCATGATTTGCTATTGTGTCTCCCTCTGTCGAAAGGATTCATTATATTAATGACATAATGCTCCACACCGAGTGCCTTCCAGATCAAGAAGGACATAGATGTGTACCTGAGGGAGCAGAGTCTCTAAAGGACACAGCGGTGCACCCGAGTGACATCTAAAGAACATGGTGTCTCTGAGAGAAGAGCATGTAAAGGAATGGTGATGGGAGATGACCCCACCACACGAGATGCAAGCCCATGTACAGCTGTAGAATTCCTAGGAGGGTTAGAGTGTCACGCCCACCTTGACCAGCAAGGAAGATGCAACACCTGACTCTTCTCACTGCACTTTATTCAGGAACCTTGAACAATCTTCTGACCCCGGGGAAAGCCAACACACAGCTTAAATAGCCTTTGGGTAGCCAACCCCAGCATGCTACGTGGGAAATGCAGATAGGTTCAGAAACGCGCGGAAGCAAGCCAGATCTTTAGCCTTAGCCATATAAGGAATTGTTTACAATGGAGAGCACTCACCATCGGGGAGGTGGAAGGCAGAAACCAGCGCCATCTTTAAGGTGCGACATTAGGCAGCTCTCCACATTAGAGTACTGTAAGACACACTTGATAGCTCACCAATCATTGAAAAGACTCCACAAGCCAGGCGGTGGTGGCATACACCTTCAATCCCAGCACCTGGAAGGCAGAGGCACGCAGATCTATGTGAATTTGAGGCCAGTCTGGTCTATAAGAGCTAGTTCCAGGATAGGCTCCAAAGCTACAGAGAAACTCTATCTCAAAAAACCAAAAAAAAAAAAAAAAAGAAAAGAAAAGGAAAGACCCCTACAACAGCCAGTGTCTGTCAATGCAAAGGAGTTGTAGGTCTTGGGGTTCCAGGTTATTGGAGGAGTCTCACAGCCTACCTTGCTCAGCTGCTAATCTTCTGTGTAGTTTGATAAATTCCAAACAGAATTGGAAGCTTGAAAGCTCAAAATGATTTTGAACAGACTAAGACCCTTGTGGGGCAGGCTAAATACTTGTGTACCCCATCACCCCAGTGGTGTCCCTTCATGGTAGAAACCACCAGAAACTCAGAAGGGCCACAGCAGAAACAACCCAAGCAAGCAGTTCCAACAGGGTTTTGGTCCCAGGTATGGAAGGTGTCAGAAGCTTGGTATAGAGTACAGGAATAGCAATGGCTACCTGCATATAAAGCGTCACAATGGGCAGAATCCATCACTGGCCCCATCCCAGTCACCATCCAAAGAGCTCATGCAACAATGGATTGGACCGAAAGCCTTCTGGCCAAGCCTTTCTGGGGTGGCACAGAATCAAATCTTCTAAGTGTGGTGGTATATTCACAGCAATGTGGTGAGGTGTGCGCGCTAACCCTGACACCAACGCCATAGAGGCTGTACTGCGAACAGTGCCCTTTCACGACACTGAGCCCCTTCCAAAAATTTAACCAGCAGCTAAGCCAGACAAAAGGTCAGATCTCCATCCCTGCAGATGCCTGGTACACAGAGACTGGAAGTAGGAGAAGTAAATGCACATCCCTGCTGATGTCAGCCCCAGCTTGTCATAAAGACAACAAATGTTCAACCCCTCCCCGCCAAGGATGGTATAGAATTAAGACTAATAATTAGTGAAGTTCTCGGTGAAGCTCCCGAGAACAAGGGACTTGATTAGGGGCCAGTTCTTAGCCACAGATAGGCACCTGTATCACTTCTTCGCAGACTCGGGGAAGCCTGTGAAAGAGGGGGTTGGATAGAATCGAAAAGCAGAGGAGGAAGTGGGCTGTTGTATAATGCTTTCCTCCTAAATACAGCATTCTCTCCAAACCCAAACATGCCCATGCCAAGGGCAGGGAAGGTCCCGAGCCTCTAGAGGTAAACCACAGGTCAAGTAACTGAGAAAACAGAACATTGGACTATTCTTGAAGGCTTTGGGACGGAAGTATGAGAAAGAATACGCAGTTGGTAGGAGAAGGGACTCTGACCAACCAACTTCAAGGAAAAATAGATATTGTGGCTGTGGAGCTGCCTGCAAGATGCAGAGAGCTCCGGGGCTGCAGCTTTCCTGGGCTGCCATCTGCTTTGAAGTGGGCTTTCCAGTAACGATGTTTAGGTTTTTGGTTTATTTGCCTATTTTCATTTTGTTTTTGAGTCGACCCTGCTCCTTGTAAGAAACTCCTCACCCATCCATACTTCTGTACTGCTGTTATTGGTATACTCATTACTTTGGTCTGGCATAGATTTCTTTTCCGGGGGAAGTGATTATGTGTGCGTGTGCCGGTTAGTTTTAACTGTCAAGCGGACACAGCCTAGAGTCATATTAGAAGAGTCTTAATGAAGAATCAGCAAAATTAAGCTGACTTCCCAGTGTGTCTTTAGGGATTATCTTGTTAGTTGATGTAGGAAGCCCGACACGGGTGGCACCCTTCCCTAGGCCTGGGGTCTTGAACAACGTAAGAGAGGAGAAAAACTAGCTGAAAGCAAGTCAGGAAACGCCAGACACCCCCCCAGCTCTGCTTTACCAGCGTTGGAATGACAACCAACTGTGCCTGGATTTTCCCTCGGCTGCTGGGGATCGGAATTCAGAGCCTTGCGTTTGTAAAATAAGGACTTCCCTGACTGAAAAGTGAAGTGATCCTCCAGAATCAAGGCTTATCTTGTCATTTTTGACAAAGAGTGGGATTGGTGCGGTCAGTGTCCCTGCAGTGTGGCCAACGTCTTTGCCCTGGGATCAGTCTCCCTGCTCTGAGTTCAGCTGTCTGCCACGTGGCCAGAATTCCTGCTAGGAGGCAGGTGTCCCACCCAGCTCATCCCTTCCCACTGCCTCTTCCCTGCTCCATGTGTGCAGATGGGGAGCCCCTTCACGTCACACTGCACTGGAGTTCCTCTCTGTTCTGCCGCACAGTTGCTGTCTCGGGGTCCTTTTCTCCCTTTCCAGGCTTCAGACTGAGTACACCGCCACAGCACATCACAAGATGCCTGGATCTCATGAAGATTCTGCCTTTGGTCCTGACGTGGAGTCTGGAGAGCTTGCAGAAGCTACAGCAATCAAGGAAGCAGATCAGACCAAGGCAAGTCTTAAAGGAACTGCAGTGCTGGCCAGAACCGAGACTGAAGCCTGGGGCTAATCCCAAATCAGAGACAAACAGCCATACCCAGCCTGCTCCTTGGCCACAGAACCCCTGTGATAATAAATGCTTCCCGGTTTCCGTGACTTAAGCTCCAGAAATCTGTCCTACGCAGCAACAGACAATGAGTCCAATCCCAGTGGGATATTTCCCCAGCTTTCCAGGTCTGTACATTAACATGGTCCCAGCCTGGGCCTTACTTAAAAGTAATCAGAGATTCTAGTTGATGAACCTGAAATGAGCAGGAAAATACTTTTTTTTTTTTTTTTGTTAACCACCATCATAGGTTTCTGATCAATCAGGAGGTTAAAAACAAGAAAGACTGTCACAGAACCAGCTGGAATCAAGCAGGGCTTGATTATCATCCTTTCTTTTTTTTCTCAGAGGACCGAGGACAGAGAGCATGCTACCGATGACCCATGGGTATTATTTCGAGAGTGACTACCAGGTACTGCGGTACCAGGCCTCATGCTAGAGGTTTGCTGTCTAAGAAAGGCTGCAGCGTACTCTGCTGCCCTGGACCCGTACATGCACAGTGGTCTTAGGACAGTCATCCCCAGGAGGGAGACTCTAAAGGCCACCCCCACCCCCTTCATCTCCCTACCCAGCACGCAAATACAGATACACCCAGGAATCTTGGCTGTCTTCTGATACAGTGGACTTATCACAGCGGCGCTTCTAAAGCAGGCAACAGTACTCTCTGGAGATCTGACTTGAAGTGAGTCAGGCTCCATGCAAGAAGCTTATAGCCTTGAGACTCTGAGATGGTGGTTGAGCAGCTGAACCCTATGGCCATGCCACTCCCTGTCTGTGAGTGAGCCATCTCACAGGGCCAGCCTACAGAGTCCTCTGTTACGGCTCCATGCAAAGACCTAAAGTAGGCTCTTCCCGCCAGCCCCTCTGAGTTCCTCATTTACAGATCCTTAGTAAAGTTAAGTGGTAATTCTCAGTAAATAAATGCTGGGATCTTTGGTGTCCCAGCTATAAGAAAGCCCCTGAGGTGAGAGAGAGCGGGGGGTGGGGGTGGGGGCAGGATTTCTGTGCTCAGCTTCATGACTGCAATCAAGGAAGAGAATAAAAGCTTCAGGAAGGAAAGATAAAGCGAGCTGTTCTAAACGATTCACAGCTTTGCTTCTCATGGACAGGCAGTCTCATCTGTGACACACATAGCTCTAAGGCGAGAAGAAAATGAGACCGTAAGTACGGGAGAGACCTTGACGTTAGAGCTGACGCTTGAAGACAGACAGAAGCTTGCTGGACTCCTGAATGCTGGGAAGCAAACCCTGGTGTAAACATTCTGAGCAGCTCCTCTGCAGTGCAAAGTTCAAGAAATGAGAAAGGGGCTGGCAAACAAGAGGTTCGTCCTGCAATGCCAGGCGGAAGCCTGCCTGCTTGATCCTGCCCTCACCGGGTGAGCCCCCTAGAGGTTTCGGGATGTGTATCCCGAGATGATGGAAATGCCCTTTTGTTTATGAAAACGAAAGCAAGGGCTCTGTGAATCGACGCAGTGGAAAAAGAACTTCCCACATGTTGAGCATTCTAGTGACAGCCTGTACTTCCCCAGGGCTCAGCCTCGGATCACACATCTTCAGCATGGCTGAAAACCCATGATCCCTCCATAAACACCAGCAGCTGCTAGATTGTAGGCTACTAGGGAACTGATGAGGCCATAGACACAGAATGTGCATAAGCCTCTTAGAGAAAGAGACCAGATAGGCTAGAGATAGGTTTATGGTTACCTGAGCCCTCTATAATCCAGCTTTCTAGAAAAGCTCAGACTCTGGGCAGCCCAGAGGTCAGGAGGCCAGAAGCAGGGGAAACAGTGAGGGAGGTCGTTCTGCTCTGGAGAACAGGCTGCACACGGAGAGGACCGAAGTCACTAAGTCAACACAGAAAGGCTCTGGCTGTGGAGGAAACTGCTCTCCTCTCCAGGGGTAAAAGAGACAGCAAAACCCAAGCCCTGCACCAGGAGCCGTCAGAGTGAGTGAGCAGCCAGAGGTCCAGAGGCAGAAGAGAAGTCAGGGCCATGGCAGGGCCAGGGGCTCACAGAGGGGCATAAGGTCTGAGCTAAGTATAAATGGAGGCCACAGAGGGGTGCTTTGAACTGCATATCACACAACTCCCCCAAGCTCTGCTACTTGCTGACTTTGTGCAGGGCAGGAGGTGGGCTGGTGGGTCCCAGACCTTGTTATTGCAGGCAGTGCTCATGAACATTAGAATAAGAAAATCTCAGATGGGAAAGGTTGACTCCTCAGCCTTCCTTTCCCTTGCCCTTTTGAAGGCTGAGAGTGCCACTGTCTTCTAAGTGTGGTTTGAAACCCACAAGAACATCCCTAGACTGATACTCAACACAGGACCTTGGGAATGGCAGATGTAGCTCATTGATAGAGTTAGTTTTCCAGGCCTGAACAACCCATAGCAAACCCAAACACAACCAACTCTTCCAATGAACATCGGTGTTCTTGATGCCTTACCCACCCCGTTTAGCCAAGTAAAGGACTCATCTGGCTATGCTACTCAGAGTGGGGGAAGGCTACTAGATGGTTTCTATTCTCCACCTCTTCTTCCTTGTGAGCAATAGAGACAGTGAGGTGGAATTCTAGATGTTCCTGCAACAAAAATGAGGTCACGTCAGGCAGGCCTTCCCTGAGAGAGGGTGCAGTGACCGCCCTGATGAGCACTCATTTCAGCTCACAGACAGGTCTAGTGAGAAGAACCCAGCCGACATGAGATGAACAGCTGACCACCAGAGGCCTGGCCTGGCCCCATGGTGGTCCTTTCTTCTGCTGCTGCTTCCTCATCAATTGGGTCCAGGTACCTCCAGGGAATCTTCCAATTTCCCCGGTGACAACACTTGCATGTGCTGTCCTAGAGACTGGAGCCCATTTTCTTCTGTTTGGAAAGGTAGACCAGATGGACCAGATGACATTGACATTGTCTATAACAGGAAGCACTGACCTCGTCCCAGAAGAAAGTGGGAAGCAGACACGGCATCAGACTGGATACTCCATGGAGAGCACAGCTGTGCCCACACCTTCTGCAGAGTGAACAGAATCCTCGGGGAAGTGAGGCAGCTGCCTGGATGGAAGTAGAGATGGCCTACCTGCCGGATCTTCAGGGGGAAGGGCTGGAAATCTCCAGGCAGAGAGGACATGTGGCTGCCCCACATAAGAAACTGAGCAAGAGAAAAACCATTCTAAATTGCTGCAGAACAGCTAGTTTGGGGCATTAGAAGCAGAAAAGACAGGGCACAAAACAACAGGTTTCTGAGAGCCTGCTGGGAGTTCCCAGGGAAGGCTGAGGAGTGGCCTTTCTGAGGCTCAGGAACCATAGGGCCATTTGATAGCAGGAAGGAGATGGAGCAAGAGCTATTGGTAGCCTGGTCCTAGCCCCATGACTGGAGTTTCCCTGTGGCCTGAACAAAGACCCAGGAGTGAATGAGAATTCTGCTCTGGATCTCTTTCCTAGTCCCCTGGCAAATCTTCTGCAAGCTTTCCCTTGACACCTATAATTATATATATATATGTATATATATATACATATATATATATATATATTTTAAAAAAAAAGTCAAGGACTTAGGTCAGAATAAAGCCATTAGGATGTAGGTGATCTGGCCACAAGGTTCTTCCAATCATTAGAAAGTGTTATATTTAAAATATATTAGTCAAGGGTCTCTAGAGGAACAGGACTGATAGCAGGAATATCATCTATCTATATTATCTATCTATCTATCTATCTATCTATCTATCTATCTATCTATCTATCTATCTATTGATCTATTATCTAGCCATCATCTAGCTATCATCTATCTCTATCACTACCTATAGATCTTTATCTCTACACACACACACACACACACACACACACACACACACATCCCGACTTTATTAGGTTGACTCATAGGGACTTGATAGCCTAGCAATGCCTATTTGCCCACAGAAGAGGCTGAGAACCCTGAGACCACTCAGTTCATGAGGCCAGCTAGATGCCTCTTCAGTCCCAGACTGGAGCTGAAGGCCCAAAGATTTCTGGAGGGTCATTCATCTTTCAGTCCAGTTTGGAAGGTCCAATGTTACTGAAAGCTTGTATAAGCAAAAAGAGGACACAGGCATTCAGCAGTAAGAAGCTAAGGTGGGCAATCAGGTCATTCTGCATTTTCCTGGGTCCTTCCTACATTTGGGCCACAGCTGGATGGTGCTCCCTACTGTGTGTGTGTGGGGGTGCTCTCCCCTCAGTAAAGCTTCCCTGGAATGTCTCCATGGTTTCTTCTTGTGCTTCAGATAAGCCATCTGACAGACAGATAATCGCCTCTCATGCCACTGCCATCTCCACCATAGACCCTTGTCCCAGCTTCTGCCACACTGAAGAGCATCTGTTTCTCTATGAGAGCTCGAAGAGCACACACTCATCTCTACACTGGAAACCTTGCATGTCTGAGTGCTGTAGTCCTTTGGTGCTGTTAATCCAGTTAACGTGGCATCCTAGGAAGTTGAAAGCCTTGTAAGCCCACTAGTGCTCTATGCCTGCATCGTGTTTATCCCAAAGCACCTTGACACAAAAACATTTGGTCTTTTGCCAGGATGGGAAGCATTCCTCTCCTGCTGGGATCAATTGTTTACTCTGTTGTTAGCCTCCGGGTACTTTTTGATTTACAGTTTCTGTTGAAGCCATGCTACCCCAAAAGAGTGAAACAATTGCTTACTCTCTGTCTATAATGAACTCTCAGAATCCAAAGTTGCCAAACCCCTGCCAGGGTGTTAGCGGTTCCTGTCTCCTGTTCTTCCAAGCAACCATCATTACTGATAGTGGAGTACAGACGAGTGCATTACTGCTAGGAAAGCGCATTGAGACCGTCAGTAAGTGAGACGGTGGTACACTGCACCAAGATGCTTGGGCAGGATGCTTGGACATGGGAAAAATGTGATTCCTCTAGGAACAGCAGTGAACGCTTAAAGTTTATGCTAGGCAAGCATAAGGTGATCTAAGGCTGGGCAGAGTGGGTGGTCAGGAAGAGTAAGATCAAGGAGAGAGAAAAGAAAGGGTCAGCCACTCAGTCACACAGCCAGACACAGAATAAGAAGAAAAGGAAAGATATACAGAAATAGAGAAATGTAAAAGCCCAGAGGCCAAAGGTAGATGGGTTGATTTAAGTTAAGAAAAACTGGTAAGAAACAAGTCAAGCTAAGAATGGGCATTCATAAGAAAGATTAAGCCTCAGTGTGATTTCTTTGAGAGCTGGGTGGTGGGCCCCCCAAAGACACAAAGAGTAAAAGAGTAAACACCACCACCAACAACTTTCTGCTTCCTGCTTCCTCCATGCTCCTACAACATTGTCTCTTCCACTCCATTGCTCCACAAATTCCTAAAAATGATTCCTATCCCACGGAGAGCTTAATCAACTTTCATGTTGACTGAACTTCTGAGATCTCTCTGCTACACTGTGGAGCTACAAATGCCAGCCAGTGGTGCTGTGCGGAACGCTGATCACTGTGGTTTCTGTAGTCTCCTGGGCACCTTCCGAGCTGACAGAGGATGCAGAGAGCCATTCGCTGTGGACCGTAGCCCTGAAGATAGAGCTATGTCCACTGCGTGTCTGCTTGTGGTAGAAGATGGGTTTCTGAAACTGGCTCAAGTGGACAAATGGCAAACATGGGTTGGCTTGTGCAGCCCGCCTCGCTCCCAGAGAGAAAGGTGCCGTTGGCTTGCTTTAATGAAGAGCAATGGGAGACAGCGCCCAAGCGACTGCTGGTGTGTGATTAGAGAGGAGTCATCTTCTCTGTTGTGCTTGGTGGCAGCTCTCCACTCTGACCCTCTGTCCCAAGACCATAATAAAGTATCACAATGAGGGGTGTGGCCAAATCACTATCCCACTAGTGTTCTGTGAAGGCTGCCATCACTGATCAGTCACTGTGTGGCATCTGGCTCTAGAACCCTGGCTACAAGGTGAGTCCCATGTGGCCCCACGTGAGAAACACAGACAGAGACCCTGGGCATCTTGTTTATGTGGCCAGAGGAGTGAGTGTGTAGGTGTCCACAGGGGTAGACATTTGGTTCTGCTGCAGACTGGTGATGCCAGGGCTGGAAGGGGTGTGGGTTCTAGTGATCAAAAAGAAAAGAAAAAGCCCAAAACATATTTTAAAAAACTGGGCTCTGCAACCTAGAGAGATAGCTTAGTAGGTAAAGTCAGTTACCACACAACCAGATGTCCTGCGTTCAACTCCTGAAGCCCATGTCAAAGGTAGGATGACAGAAACAACTCCATAAAGCTGTCCCCTGACCTCCATACACATGCTGTGGCGTGAACTCACTCACACGGATGAATCATACACATGCATAATGATAAACATGCATTTTAAAACCCGGGTGCTGTAGTGTCCACCTGGAATCTCAACACTTAGAAGTAGAGACGAGAAGGATCCTTTTTAGGGTCCTTTCTTGGTATGTGAATGAGTTGGAGACCAGCCTGGGATATATGAAATCCTGTCTCAAAAACAACAGCAAAATAAATAATGGTAATCAAAAGAGTATGTGTCAGACATAAGAATGGACATATGTACCAGAGGACAGACAGACCAAGAAAGAAAATTAACCATGAGTATGGCCAGTTGATCTTTAAGAATTGCACCATGTCCATTCACAGTGGGGAGAATATTATTTTCAGAGGTAGTGTCTGGACACCAGCATGGCCGCATGCAGAAAGATAAAGTTGTCACCGGCCTCACAGCATGAGCAAAATTTATCTCCAAGTGTATCAGTCACCCAAGCATAAGCTAAGAAAAACAGAAGAAAATACAAGGGCAGGTCTGTATGACCTTTGATAGAGTAAGGGATTTGGGGACATGACATATGTCACGTATGACAGTGAGAGAGTGGAGAAGCCTTCTGTGTTGGTAAAAGGATGAAGGCCTCAGTTCTAGAATAAAAACCCTGGTGTGGCACTGCACCATTATAACCCACGGTGAAGACAAGCCAGTCTCCGAGGTTCACTGGCCAGCCATTGTAGCTTACTTGGCGAGTTCCAAGTCAGCAAACAATCCTGTCACAAAAATAAAGACAGGTGAAAGGTGCCTGAGAAATGATATCTGAGGTGATCTTATGACCTCTACATGTATGCACAGTACATGCACACACATATACATGCTTACACATATATGCACTATTGCATAGGTAACAGAAAAACTTCTATGTATCAAAATATATTCTCAAAGTAATGAAAAGAGCCCAGAGAATTAGAGAAAATATCTGTATGCTGTAGTATGCCCTATAGAAGCTACTACCCAGACTATAAAATACCAGCTCAATAACAAAGAGGCAGAGAGGGAAAGTTAAATCAGACTTTACTGTAATATCCAGCGACTCTTTTGTGTTTACGATTTTTATTTATGTAATGTGTGTGCAGGAGCTCTCAGAAGTCAGCAGGGTCGGGGTTGTAGATCACTGTGAGCTGCCTGTCGTGGGTGTTTGGAACAGAATTTAGGTCCTCTGCAAAAGCAGCAAGCATTCTTAAACACAGAACTTTCTTTCTGGCCCCTCAGCCATCCTCCCAGGTATGTCCCCAAGGAATTGAAAGAGGGGACTGCACAGGTACTGTGTAACGGTTCTTATTGTAGCACCTTCACAACAGCCAAAATGGGGAAGAGCCCTGGCACTGAGGACTGGTGAGAAACCCCAACACCAAAATGTGAATAAACGGGTTAACATCCAGCCACAAGTTGGACACCGTTCTGCAGTGTCCAACAAGGTGGATGGATCCTGACAGCAAAGAGGTGAAGGAAATGAGCCTAACATGGGGAGAATGACGGATGGCGCTAACATGAACTGTCTAGACGATGGCGCTAACATGAACTGTCTAGACGATGGCGCTAACATGAACTGTCTAGACGATGGTGCTAACATGAGCTGTCTAGACGATGGCGCTAACATGAGCTGTCTAGACGATGGCGCTAACATGAACTATCTAGGACACGTAAACACATAGAGATGGAGAGTGGCTCAGAGACCACCTGATCCTGGTGAGTAGGCATGGGACTGATTACTTAAGGGACACAGGGCTTCTGCCTTGGATAATGAAAATGTTTTGTAAATAGACAATAAATAAAGACAGTTGCTCAACCCTGAATACAGCCAGGGCTACCAAACTGCAAACTTAGACATGGCTAAGAGCCTGCTTTAGTCACTTTCCCTGTTACATTATCGCCATCCCTCAGTCTTGAGTGATCATGGCTCCACCTCTCTCTCCACACATTTGCTGTTCTGGAACCATTCCAAGACGATTTAGAGAGACAGCCTGTGGGTTTTGGTGAAGGTTCTTCCTTATCCTGTTTTTCAATTCTCATCTGCATTACAGTAATGGCCCTTCATTCTTCTTAGTGGTCATGTAACACTCCTTTGTATGGGCATACCACTATTTACTTAGCTCATGAACAGCTGGATTGCTTCTCCTTTGGTCTATCACAAACAAGGCTGCTGGGAACTTTCATGTGTAAGTTCTTCTGTGGAAGTTGTTCCAATTTCTCAAAGGACCCACAGGGTGTGGCCTGGCCTCTTATGATGATAACTCTGCTCAACTCAGCACTGTCTAAGGTGGAACACGAATTGCATCTCACCAGGGTCCCAGACTCTGCTTCAGACTGTGCTTGCCATAAGGACCACTTAGGAAAACAGATGGGAACAAGCAGAGTCAGCCTACGACTCAGCAGCCCTTACAGGAAGTGCTTAGGGTGGGAACTAAACAGCTGTGCACACAAAGGCCTGTGGGGGAAGATCAATAAAGCATTATTCGCCATGGCCAATGGGAAAGACTCTCGTGTGTTCACAGGGCCACCGATGCAGGTTCCTTTTCCAGGAACTTCTCGAATAGTTAAAGCCAGAGAGGGAAAGTGGACTGGCGATTGCTTGAGTTGGGGGATGGGCAGAAGGGACCATTCAGGGGCAATTTTCCTGGTGGGGCAGGGCGGGAGGGTGGTGGAAACGGTCTAAAATTAGAGCGAGGCTAGTGCCACAAAGCTTTGTAAATACACTAAAAACCACTGGGCCGTGCTCTTTAAATGGGTGAACTGTATGCTGTGCCAACTATACACCTATTTAGAGAGGGAGAGTTAAGTTCTGTTTCATTGTTCCATTATAATGCTTCTCCCTACACACATGCTGAGGTTTGGTTTGCTGCCCTCCCTTCCTTCATCCCTCTCTCCCTCTCACACAACTGCCTCTGTCTCCCTTTTCATTTTTAGGACAGGAAAAGGTTTCTCCAATTCCAGTCCACTAGGGGACCCTGCACTCAACGTTCCTCCCCTACTTCCCCAGTTTGCACCATGACTTTATCCATTATTGGTGAGAATGATGTTTTCCTTATTGTGGGACATGAAGGAGAAAGAAGGTGAAAGCTGCAGAAATAGAAAAAAAGTCTGGTCTTTTCCATATCCCTGTTATCTGTTTTTAAAGGCCATAATAACTTACTCTGAGAATAAATGTACTTCCCTAAGTTTCTTTCCAGTTCCATCCGTTTATGTTCATTTATAATTACTTAGATAATTAATTTTACCTAAAGAGACAGTATCTTACAGTGTCTTAGTTTTGTTAACTTGGCCTGGGTCCCCAGCATTTCTTCCACTCACATAACAAATCATGTTTTAACAGCCATGGACTGTAACACTCAGAAAACAGAAAATTTACGTAGATAGTGTATCACACACAGCCAAGTTCCTTTCTTTCTTAATGTGATGAAATACTCTGAAAAAACCCAGCGAGTTAGGCGAGAAAGGTGTTCTTTTAGCTCTAATTCCCAGGCTACAGCTGACCTTTGCCGCGTCGAGGTGGAAGGAACTTAAAATAGCTGTGGCATCACTCCCACGGTTAAGACGGAGAGGAAGGAGTGAGTACATGCTCGCCTGTGCTCGACCTCCCTACACAGTCCAGGACCCAAATCCACGGAGTAGCTGTCAACAGCTGGAGAAGTCTTCACCCTCACTTCATATAAGACAATCTTCCCATAGACGTGCCCACAAGCCCACCTGATCTAGACAATCCCCAGGCTTTCCTAGAATGTGCAATAAAAAAAACCTATCTTGGTATGTATGTATGTGTGTGTATGTGTGCATGTGTTTATGTACAGGTGTGCACATACGTGCTGACCTAAGGGGGATGTGTTTTGCTTTATCCATCTCTACTTTATTCCTCTGGAATGGGCTCTCTCTGAACCTGGAGCTCCCCATTTAAGCTAGGTGCTGGGCAGCAGTGGCCTCACATGCATGCATGACTATGCCCAACTTTTTACAGGAGTTATGGGAATTTGAACTTTCCCTGACATTCTAGACCTTTTCATCCTTTCTCTGAAGCCTCCCTCCCCTTTCACCATGTGGCTTTTTATGTCAATCTCTATTGCAAAGACCATGGTTTTCTCTTCCCCATATCCCTTGTGTTTGAGGAAACCAGAGGGCACTGCGTCCTCTGGAGCTGGAGTTACAAATAGTTAAGCACCATGTGGGTGATGGAAACTGAATCTAGGTCCTCTGCAGGAGCATTAAATGCATTTAAAAACTGAGCCTCTTTTCTAGCCCCCTGAATTCTTTTATTGAGGAGACTCAAAAAGGGACCCTCAGCTTCCCTGAAGAAAGATTTACAACATGTGCAGTGACCTTGCAGGAGAGACTTCGAGCACTTACAGGGCAGGAGTCACCCTTGCTGGGCTGTTGAGCAATGCATGTATTGATATCCTAGTCCAAAAAATTGAATTGTGGGACTTGAATCCCTTTCCCCTCTTCCTGGGGTTGGCACACTGAATAAATCTCCTTTGTCTACTTTTTTTGCTATTAATTTGGCTCCTTTAATTGACTTATTGAGGAATCTGGCTTGTTGGGGCACAGGCTGTGCTCCTAAGTCTGGTAACACATACAGTGTTCCCTTCACCTGATGTGGGATGATGTCCTTCTGTATGTGTTGCTTTTCTTGGTTGATGAATAAAACGGTTTTGGCCAGTGGTTTGGCAGAGTAAAGCCAGGTGGGAAATCAGAACTGAAATATGTAGAGTAGGCAGAGTCAAGGAGATGCCATGTAGTTGCTGAAGGAGAAAAATGCCAGAACATTACCAGTAAGTCACAGCCTCATGGTGGTACTTAGTTTAATAGAAATGGGTTAATTTAAGATGTAAGAGTTAGCTAGGAATATGCTGGAGCCATTGGCCAGACAGTGTTACAATTGATATAGTCTCTGTGTGATTATTCGGATCTGGGTGGCTGGGAAATGAAAGCGCAGGCTATGCTTACATTCACGCTTCCCAGGACTTCCACTGCCATCAAGTCCTGATACTGCCCACATTATAACCACCTGTGAAGTCTTGCTCAGCTTGGGCCTCAGGTAGCTGCCCTTCACTGAAAAGCATCATTCAGCATGACTAAGTGGTTTTGTTTGAGGTGAGCTACAGGTCTCCAATGGAAAGTATTCTAAATGGCTCAGTCCTCTGTTGTCCTGTGAGTCAGGCAATGGCTTGAAGACAGAACAATAAAAATTTGCCCCACATGATGTAGAATGTTGTCCTCTGAGCAAGATATGATCTGCTTTTGAAGTGAGTTTGGTCCATTGATGTTCCACTGTGGAGAGGGGTTCATGAGGACCCACCCTCTCTGTGGATAGCTGAAAGTGTAACAGTGATGGGAGAAAATAATAGTGTAAGCTATCCAACGTCCTGTAAGTCACTGTCTAGAATTTCTTTCTTTTTCCTTTTTCTTTTTCTTTTTCTTTTTCTTTTTTTCTTTTCTTTTCTTTTTTCTTCTTCTTCTTCTTCCTCTTCCTCTTCCTCTTCCTCTTCTTCTTCTTCTTCTTCTTCTTCTTCTTCCTCTTCTTCTTCTTCTTCTTTTAAGAGGCGATATGACCATTGCGACTGTTATAAAAAAAAAAAACATTTAAGTGAAGGGTCTTGCTTCCAGTTTCAGAGCTTCCATCCATTAACATCATAACAAGGAGCATGGCGGCAGAGGTGGTACTGGAGCTGAGAGTGCTACATCTTGCAGGCAACAGGAAGTCGACTGACAGCCACGCTGAGGGAAGCTTGAGCAAAATAGACCTCAAAGCCCGCCCCACAATGACACACTTCCTCCAACAAGGCTACCCTCCTAACAGTGCTACTCCCTTTGGGGGCCATCTTCTTTCAAACAACCAGAGTCGTCATCCTTCCCCATGCTCTTGTAAGTAATTCCAGTTAAACTCGTTGCATCTCCAAACAAGATTTGAAGGGAGGCTCACGCAGGACCCAGAAAGAGCACGAAGTTACACATACAACATCCTACCAAGGTGTCCCATAAAAACAAGTCTAATGAGTGAAATACACGAGAAGTCTCTGACCCTCAAGATCATGATCTTTAAAGAGAAATAAGTGAGGAGACCTAAATGGCTCAACTGGTGTGCCCGGTTAACCCAGCAACAGTGGAGTAAAGAAGAGAGGATGACAAGCTCCAGTTTTTCCGAGGCTTTATAGCAAGAGACCTTGTCTCAGAAGAGAAAAAGAAAGTAGCTAATGAGAGTTAGGTTCCCCAGTTCATTTGAAGTTGGAAAATGAAAGTTCTAATATTACCCACTACAAACAGCTTGTGCTTGGCACTGGATCCCTTTCATAACTTCATTTTTCTGTCATTCCAAAGCTGTGCGTCTGAAGAGTACCCTGTCTATCAACCAAACCCATGTCCCCTCCTGATACCAATCCACTCCAGCGGATCTTTTCTAGGTCATCTGCCACTCCCCAAAGCATAAGCAGCTGACACTGTCCAAAATATCTCCCAGTAATCAAAGGCACCGCCCCCATCAGCTTTCTTGCATACTGGGGCTTTGGAATCATCCTCGCTCACTGCCTCTGGGCTCCTAAAGATACAGCTACATAGGCTGAGCACAAATACTCCTCGCCCCAGGAGCACTCCTAATCCCGGGAGCACTCCTAACCCCAGGAGCACTCCTCGCCCCAGGAGCACTCCTCGCCCCAGGAGCACTCCTAACCCCGGGAGTACTCCTAACCCCAGGCATACTCCCGACAGGCATCTGTAACTGCTGCCTTGAAGCCAAAACCCATCCACCTTCCATCTTCTAAAACCTCAGGCTTGACACGCCCTGGAGTCACTCCAGGTTGCGGGAAAGACAGCCTTTACATTAAAACATGAAGAGATTAAAAACTCAGAGTTCTTCCTGTACAATTAGTGAACCCTTGAAGAGACCATTTAAGATGTGACTTCTTTTAAATATCTTGATTAAGCTTTGAAGTACCCGAATTGATTCTTGGAGTTCAGTTTCAGTGAGAGTAGTAAGCAATTTTATTCATAGAGACATCTTTCCAGCCCCTCATTATCTTTAAGTTGAACAAAAAAAGAGGTGTGAGTGAGGCCAAGAGCATTAAATAGGAGAGCAGAGGCTGGGTAAATTGCCTGCTGCCCAGCTGTGGAGGCCTGAGTTCGAGCCACAGCCCACATCTCAAGGCTGGTCATGTGCGTTTGTCCTGGGAAGGTGTAGACACGTAGATTCCAGCGGCTCACTGGGCAGTCAGCCTCGCCCAAATAGGGATCCCCAGCCTTCAGTGAGACCCTGGCTCAAGAAGCAAGATGGGTGGGTACTGAGGACTGACATTTGAGATTGACTTCTGGCCTCTACATGCACAAGCACGCACATGCAGGCACATTAACATGCACTGTCATGCACAGGCATGCATACAAACATGCACACATATGCAAAAGTGTGTGTGTGTGTGTGTGTGTGTGTGTATGAGAGAGAGAGAGAGAGAGAGAGAGAGAGAGAGAGAGGGGCAGGGGGAAGGGAGGGAGAGAGAGAGTGAGCAGCAAGGAATAACAAGTGAAAATGTACACTCTACAACTCACTGGCATGGTGTAGATGCTCATTTGCACAAATGACGTCATTTCTCTGAGCACTTGTGTGACAGAGGAAGTCAAGGACAGTTTTGGATGAGACAACCAACCTTGAGGACTGTGAGGTCCTCTTTGCTCATTACTCATCAGTTCATACATCAGTTGACAGGCACCTGAACTGGCTCCACTTCCTGGCTATTGTGAGTAGATCATCAATAGAGATGAGTGTGGATGCATCTCTGTGGCAGAATAGAGAGGCCTCTGAGGACATGCCCAAGAGTGGTACAGCTAGCTGGCTGATGTCAGAGTACTACTGTTAATTTTTAAGGTACAGCCCACATGGATTTTCATCATGACTGCATTAATTTATACCCTGCCAGCAGAGGATAAGGATTCCTCTTTCCCACAGTCTCCCACAGTCTCGCCAGCATTGTTGTCATTTGTTTCTGGTGGCAGCCATTCTGAATGCGTGAGATAGACTCTTAGTGTAGTCTGATTTTCATATCTCCAATGACTATATAGTAAATGGTACTTACTTTTAAAATACACACACACACACATAATGTGGGATTCCCCTCTGTATGCTGTGAATATGTTTTATTGCTATTGTTTAATAAAGAAGTTGTTTTGGCTTGTGGCAGGATGAATAGAATTAAGTGGGAAAACTGAATTAAATGCAGAGAGGAAGAAGGTGGAATCAGGCAGATGTCAGTTATATCCACTGGAGAAACAAGACACATAGAAAATAAGGGAATGCTATGGTCACATGGCAATACATAGACTAATAGAAATGGGTTAATTTAAGATGTAAGAGCTAGCTAGAAATACACCTGAGCTGTTCACACACACATTATATATAATGTTATATAATATATAATTACATATTATAGTCTGTGGCTGCTCCTTCACTCTGATGATCATTTGCTTTGCTGTGTATAAGCTTTTGTTTTCATTCAGTCCTACTTATCAATTCTTAGGATTATTTCCTGAATTATTAGAGCCTTTTTATTATTTATTTAAAAATTTATTTGGTGTGTGGTGTGTGTGCGCGCGCACATGAGTACAGGCACCTACAGAGGCCAGAAGAGGGCACCAGACCTCCCACAGCTGGAATGATAGGCAGCTGTGAACTGCCAGCATGATATTGGAACTGAAGTTGGGTCCTCTGAAGGAACAGCAAGTGCTCTGAACATCTCTCCAGCCCCTTTGAGTCCTCTCAGAAAAGCCTTGCCTTTGTCAGCATTTTGAAGTGACTTGGGATACATCATTCACGGCCCAGTTCACTTTCTTGAGCATAAATATCCTCTTCCACCTTTTCCTTCTGTTTTCCTCTTTGAAACATAACCCAGACACCCAGTGAATCAAACTACGGCTGCTATCATTGGAGGAAAATATCTTCCCTTACATATTGGCCATCCAATATGTCTAGCCCTTGGCTCTGGGCTACACTCAGCTTGGGCTGGGTCAGTGGTGACTCCATTCATCCCTTCAGGATCACAGAGTCTTGGAGATGCTCTAGGTGAGTCATTGGAGCAGTTTCCACCAGGCAGCAGCTCGGGGTTATTTTTAGATTTTTAGTAGCCACACCTTGACTTAAGCAGCTTTGAAATGAGAATGAAGTGGGCAGCACAGAGCTGTCTGCTGTGAGGTTGGGGTTTTCTCTTCTAGGCTGAAACAGACTGTGGGGTGTATGAGACCGGGTGCAGACGTCTGAAAGTAGCCCCAATACCGACAGTCGACTCTAGGCCGGGTTAGAAGAGACCATGTTTACCATGTTTACTGTCTTCCCTCCTTCCTGAAACACAGAAGGCTTACTTTACTGCAAATAATAATAATAATAATAATAATCTAGTTACATAAAATCCATATTCTCCCCCCCCATCTCTGTTTCACTAGGAACTGAACCCCAGGCTCAAAGCATCAAGCAAGCTAGTTGAGCATTTGGCCTTGGCTTCCATCACAGCTGGTTCTGGTTGTGGCTCAGTGCTGGCTGCAGAAGTGTAAGCAGCCGGAACAAGTGCTTCAGATGCACCTTAGACGAGAGCCACACAGCTCATTTCTCTGTGATCTTTGACCTTCTCTCTGTGGAATGCACCCACGATGACTGGGCACCAGTCGTCACCCTAAACCATGAGGTTGCTTCCTTGGAAGCCGTTCACTAAGGATGCTGGAACAGAGCTTCTGAAGCAGCCCAGGACTGCCTTCTTAGGACTTGTTTATGTGAGATAAAAATATTCCCTACCTTCTTTAACCTGCTGTCATGGCACTTCTGTTTGAACTGGGTGAATCTAATCCTAGCCGATTAACGCCACTTCACTCAAATATACAAAATATCATATTCTTGCCCTTATAACAATACATTTTGAGTCTCACCAAACTGATAAGAAATCCAGTCTCATTTCATGTGAGGGTGCTGATGGTAATTTCTGGGCTTCACACTGTGCTGAGGATGAGTGGTAAATGTTTCTCTGTTACTGTAACAAAATACCAACATGACAGGCTTCTGGGGAGAAAAGGTTATGCTGAGCTCATGTTTTGGCAGGGCCCACTCCACCAGCACAAGGCAGAGAGCCCTGAAGCCTAAGGAGCAAGAAGAGAAAGACTAGATGGGTGGGGTCCCACAGTCCCCAGCAGCGCCAAGCCCCTCAGTGATTCAATATCTCTTGGCTGGTCTCCTCCTAAAAGCCCTGTTATATGAGACTTCTGGGGGAGAGGTGTGCTCTTCTCAGGAGCTGAGTGAGAGAGAGGCCTCTCACAGGAACACGGGTAACTCAAAGGCAGCTGCAGCACTGGGAAGCCCACCACAGCGTGGCTGACAAATTACAAATGTGGCATGTCCGGATCTCTGCACAACTTGCAGGCGGTCTCCCCAGCAGCGGCTTACTGCAGCTACAAAGCTGGGGAGGGACCTTGGGATTCTTGTATTTTTCTGCGTTCCCAGATGCGGGAAGTGTATTTACTTCATGGGTCTCATGGTCCTCCTCACAAGCCTCCTAGGGATGTTTCCATTTAGAGAAATTACTGTACGACCCGCCTGCTGCAACTTCGGGTCCCTTTTGTTACATGGACGCTAGGGGAACTGTGAGATCCAAACTTCTGTCTTTGGGCCTGTGGTGTTTCTACAATAAATGGTAGTAAAGATGTATACTCGCAGGAATGGAGCCAACTGGAGTGCCAGGCTTCACATGGGCACCACGATCTTTGTCCATACATTACTTGTCCACACCGGGTCCTTTGGGCTCCAGCCCTTTTCTCTATCTATCCTAACTCAGGAGTGGTTCTCTTTACCAGAGCCCCAACAGCCCCTCTGCCTCCATGCCCCCTACTTCTCCTGTCCACTTACCCAATCAACTTTTGGTTTGAGGGCAGACGGAGACAGAATAAGGAGTACTCAATTGGCCAGAACACCTGACTCTGCCCTTCCCCCACATCTCCACAGGCCAACAAAGGCCTGTGAGTTCTCGACCTGTTGTTGAAAACCAGTGGTTCTCAACCTGTTGGTCAAGACCCCTCCGGGTCGGCATATCATATATCCTGTGTATCAGATTTTTGCACTACTATTCATAGCAGTAACAAGATTACAGTTCTGAAGTAACGATGAAAATTATTTTATGTTTGGGGGTCACCACACAACTCGAGGAACTGTATCAAAGGGTTGCAGCATTAGGAAGGTTGAGAACCAGTGGCCTAGATGAATAGCAAGGCAGGAACATAGACGAGGCTCTCAGTGTTGGCAAGGATTATCCCTGCCAGAGAGATATTTAGCAGTTTTTAGAGGTTAAAAGGAGAAGAAACTCTTTGCTTAGGACTTTACTGAAACCTCTAGCTTTTACTCAAAGAGCAGGTAACCAAAAGCATTCCATAGCTTATGTACTGATTTGAAAGAAAATGGATTCCAAAGGGAGTGGCACTATTAGGAAGTGTGGCTTTGTCGGACTGGATGAATCTATTTCCTCTGTCGTACCTTCAATGCCTGAGATTCTTTCTTCCACGCCTGAGATTCTTTCTTCCATCTTGTATTCTGTTGGTGATGCCTGTATCTTTAGTTCTTGTTGTTTTCCCCAGATTTTCCATTTCCAGAATTTCCTCAGATTGTGTTTTCTTTATTGTTTCTGTATCAATTTTCAAATTTTAAACTGTTTCCTTCACCTGTTTGATTGTTTTTTTTTTTCTTGGCTTACTTAAGGGATTTATTGATTTCTCGCATTTTTTTGTTTGTCTTTCCTCAATTTCCTTAAGGGATTTTTTTTTATTTCCTCTTTGAAGGCCTCTATTATCTTCATAAAGTTATTCTGTGTTTCAGCTGCCTTGGAATGTTCAAGTCTTGCTGCTGTAGGATTACTGGGTTCTGGTGGTGTCCTATTGTTCTTTTGGTCACAGAATATATTCTCCCACTGGTGTTTACTCATCTGTTCCTCCAGCTGGTGTGGGTTGTGCCCAGGCCTTTGTAGTATGTCCTTCCAACTGGTGTGGGTTGTGTGTGTGGTTTGCATCTGTGCCTATGTAGTCTGCTGTGGTTGCCAGGGAGGGCCGGCCATGGGGAGGATGCTCAAGAGAATGGGGTTGGGGGGGGCGGATTTGGGACTATGGATTAGAAAAGCAGCTGAGCAATTCAACTGCTGCTGCATGGGCCTTCCTGGTAGGAGCATGGAAGACAGCGGTGGTGGGAGGGATTAGGACGGTGGAGGCCTGGGTCCAAGGTTTCAGAGGAGAATTTGAATATGCGGCCTAGAGATCCTTCTTATGATGTGTTGGTGAAGAATGTGGCTGCTAGTTGCCCTTGTCACTAGAGTCTGCCTGCAGCTAACATGAAGAGTTTGGATTAATTATGTTGGCAGAGGAAATCTCAAAACAGCCTAATATAGACTCTGGCAAGTGGTTATTTGTGGCAACTCTAATGAAGATCTGTAATGAAAAGGAGTAAGAAAATGTAATATTGGAGGAGAAAAGGAGTACCAGGAAGGAGCTAAGTCCTGTGTTCAAGGAGTAAACAGATTAAGAAATGGAATAAAAGGAGAGGTGACCTCAGGGCAAGATCCCACCCAGCTAAATTTACAATTTGTGAAAAGGAATTTAGCTGGGTGTGGTGGTGAACAACTTTAATCCAGCACTCTGGAGGCAGATGCTGGCTAATCTCTGAGTTCAAGACCAGCTTGGTCTACAAAACAAGCTCCAGAATAGCCAAGCTTAGGCAGTAAAGGAAATCAGGGAAAACAGAAAGCTGGTGAAGAAAGCTGATCTAATTAAACGAGGGGTTCATGTTCCAGACCCAGCAAGCAACAGAACTTGTCAGTTTCAGTTACGTGGTTCTGGCTTTAGAGTCAAGGACAAAGGAAAGGGGCTGTGGAATATTCTTCCATGAATAAGGAAAGTGGCCAAGGCCAGGCATGTGTCAGGGAAGTCCCTGAAAGGAGGCCCAGAAGGGCCATTGTGTGAAGCTGTGAAGGTGAAGCCTGGATTGCCATGGAGACCCCAGGATATTAGAGATGGCAGAATCATGGGACACCTGCTGAGGAGAGCTGCTAACTGGGAGGGGAACCAGCCCAAGAGGAAGAAGTGTGTTATAGTCAGTCAACAAAGCTGAAAGGAGTTGGAGATCTAAAGAGGGTTTTGAGATCAGACATGGAGATGAAGAGTTTGGAGTTAGCCCAAATGGCTTTTTGGTCTTGCTTTGGTCCAGTGTTTCCTCACTATGCTCCCTTCCCTATGTTTTGGAATGCTAATGTCCATCCTGTGTCATTATATATTGAAAGTGTGTGATCTGGTTTTTGATTTTGATTTTGCAGGGGATTACAGTTAAGAGATTGCATGAATCTCAGAAGAGACTTTGAACTTTGGACTTTTAAACATTGTTGAGACTGTGACAGACTATGGGGACATTTGAAGTTGGACTCAATGCAGTTTTGCATTAGGATATAGCTATAACACTATGGGGACCAGGAAGGGAAATGTGGTGGTTTGAAAGAAAATGAACCCCAAAGGGAGTGGCACTATCAGGAAGTGTGTCTCAGTTCACTTCCTTTGCCTTTGGATTAAGATACAGAATTCTCCAGCACCGTATCTGCTGACACGCTGCCATACTCCCAGCTGCCATGCTCCCTGCAGTGATGATAACGAACTGAACCTCTAAAACTGTCAGCTGCCTCCTCAGTTAAAGGTTTCTGTTGTAAGAGTTGCTGTGGTTATGATGTTTCTCCACAGCAATACCTACGTAAGACGGCTTATATAGGGTTAGACATAGTCACTTTCTTGTTTACAGGACATGGGTATCCATGGTCCCTTATCAAGGCTGGCGAGAAGATATCTGATTTTTCAGAAAAAGGGGAAGGGGCAAGCAGGCTCACAAAAGCAGAAGTCTTACAAAAGCTAAGCAGTTTAGTTTAGCTCTGTTGTCTTAGATTAGATGCAGAGTTCCTTTTTCTGTTTTCTGATTCCTGTGTAACCTAGGGTTTCCTAAATAAGTGCTTGCTAATACAGTTATTCTATCCATCTTTTATTAAAACCCTGTTAATATCTTTTCCTTACCAATTGCCCTCGTTGAGAACATCACTGATTGTCATTTCAAAATCTGATTAGACCTGCCCTGTTCCTGCGGGCACAGGATGCTTACAGAAGTTCACAGCTTGGAGAATTAAGAGAAAAAACAAAGGCAGATGGAAGGGCAAAGAAGAAAGTCAAGGGAACTGAAAACAGGCTCTCCAGTGTCAGCGGTATTGGTCTCGAAGAAAGTACAGTGATGGCTTGCCTTCCACACCCAACCAAGTTAAAGACAGTGCCATTTTCCCTGTGTCCCAGTTAGATGGAAAAAGTAGACACATGTACCACTGAAGCGGAACTCTTATCTCCTGCAGTCTAAAGTCTAGGACTGGAGGGTGCTGGCAACGAGTTAGTGCTTCCAAAATTCTCATGTGTATACACACTATGTGCATTTATGTATATGTGTGTACACACACACACACACACACACACACACACACACACACACACACACTTATGTGCATGCAGAGGCCAGAGGTTAATGTCAGGAGTCCTCCTCAGTCACTTTACACCTAAGTTTTTGAGACAGGGTTTCTCCCCGAACCCACAGCTCACAAATTTGCTAGGCCAGGTGGCCAGTTAATCGGCCTGTCTCCTCTTCCCCAGCGCTGGGATCACAAGTGAGCACTATCATGTCCAGCTTTCCCTGGGTGGTGGAGCTCAAACTCCTGTCCTCAATTTGCATAGCAAATGCTTTACTAATTTAGCCCCCCTTCACCCACCCCAGCCCCTGCAGAATTCTATTACTAGTTTTTAAGTTCATGTTGAGAAAGATATTTCACTCCTCAAAGACTTCATTATTTTATTTTTGAATCAGGGCTTCACAGGGTAGCCCAGGCTGACCTGGAATCCTCTATCTCCTGCACTTGGCTTCTGTGTGTTGGGATCACACGTACATGCCACCTAACCTGGTCCCATTTCTCATCTCTGTAATGAGAGTAGCAATTTTCTATTTGGAACCCCACCTCTGTTTTTCCATCTGCAGCACGAGAGGCCATCCATGTTAACATGAGAGATGAGAGGCCAGTAGTGTTAGCATGAACGACTTAATGTGTGAGGCGCTTGGGAGAGGAGGCCACAGAGCTGCCTTTGTTGTCGCTGTTGAGATAATGAAGACTGAGCCTGGGGGCTCTGGGTGTGTATGAACCCAGAGAGGTCACGTTCTGACAGGCTCACCCACCAAAACTCTCTGCCAGCCTCTTGTGTCTACTCTGGGAGCCGGTTGTGGAGTTCAGGCCTGTTTGGGTTCTCAGGTCTAATGATGGTCTCCCAGTTGTGGCTGTTGTTGAACTTGGAGCCTGCTTTGGGCGTTCACCATCTGATGAACTGGTTCATCTGCTCACTCTCCCACCCAGAGATCAGGAACCAAGGCGGGAACACAAAACATCAATTGCTTGTTCCAGAAAAATGCCCTGAGGCCTTAGCGTGGCTACCGGTGAGAACGCCTCTGGAGGTCCCAAGTTAGCTGTGCCATCCTCTCAGGCCCCTCCTGGACAACTGAGCATCTTTACTCAAGAGAGTGTAATGGATGGAGCCCTTGCACCCATATGGACAGCAGGAGCAAGATAACAACTCAGGCGCACTCTTCTAGTGAGAGCCCCTGGCCTCTGAAGGCCAAGTGTGTTTGGACCCTTACCACTCCCAAGTGACAGAGACAGGAACAACTATTGGTGAAGTTCCTGGAACTGTCATGAGGGCTGCTCTCTCTCCCTCCCCGACAACATTTCTGTGTGTTTCTTTCCACAGGGCGCTGGCCACGCAATGTGTCTAGAAGCCACCATCAGGAGCCTGCGCAACAGTCTGTTATCTTGACCTGAAAGAATATGATTAGGGCTGAGGCTATGGCTAGGTGGGTAGACTGCTTGCTTGGAAGCCCAAAGCCCTGGGTTTGATCCTAGCACCACATACAGCAGGCATGATTGGGCAAGCCTGTAATCCTAACACTTGTGGGGGCAGGAGGGTCAGGGCTGTAGTCATTCAAGTCTGAGGAACATGAACTACCAGATACCCTGTCTCCAGCATTAAAGAAAAGTATCTTCCAGGGTGTTCTTTGTGGCATGGGAACATCGAGAGAATCCCAAGCCCAGATTGACCCATTCCATCTGCATATTTTGCTGGACTTCTCAGGGACAGAGACATGGATTTCCTTGGTGAAGATGGTTGGAAAGAGCCGGCTGTGGTGGTGCACGCCGGTAGGATTTGCTGAAGGAGGCAGAGGCAGGAGGATCACGAGTTTGAGGCCAACCTGGGCTACACATTAAAAAAAAAAAAAAAAGATGGTTAGAAAGAGAACCAGGGGTCACTGGAGGAAAGGGGAGAGGTCATCAGTTCCCTTGGGTGTGAGTCCTCAGACAGCATCTGTTTACCTTGTCAGGGTGTATAACAGTACAGAGAGGAGAAAGAGAATATGTGAGGATGTGGGGGGGGGCAACAAAAGTCTTTTTTGCCCAAAGTGGGTCCCCAGTTCTCAGTCTGAGAGTTAGGATCAGGTCAAGCCCTGTGTATAACAGATGGGAGTGCAGAAAACTCGCCCCCTCCCCACTGTCCCCCAGGAACAGGTTTTAGCTCATGGGCAGCCATGGTGGGTAGAAAGATGCTCAGCTCCCAAGGGCAAGGGGATGGTCTTTGTCGCTTTACTACTACTGTGACAAATCACCACGACTAAGACAGTTCGTAAAAGAAAGGGTTTAATTGGGTTTCTGGTTCCAGAGGTGTAGAGTCTTCGGCACGGTGGCAGAGTGAAGGGATGGTGGCAGGGACCTGGGGCGGCACCTGAGAGCTCTCAACACCAGCTACCATCAGGAGGAGAGAAACCGAAATGCCACAGGCATCTCTAAACTTCGAAGCTTGCCACCAGCGACACACCTCTTCCAACAAGGCCACGCCTCTAACCCTCCCCAAATAGTTTCACCAACTGGGGATCAACTAGTTAAACAAACGAGCCAATAGGAGCCATCCTCACTCAAACCCCCACAGAGATTGACTGAGGCTTGTGTCTATAGTCTCTGCCTGAGTGACCTGAGCCTGTGACCTACTCAGCCACATGCTCTCAATCTGGGCTGTGACAATGGAGCTTGGCAGCTGGTTGGAGAGCCAAAGGCCACACTTGTGACTTTTATCACCCCCCCCCCATGTGCTCATGCTAACTCATATGAAGGTGACAGGGTGAGGCCATTGGCCAACACAGCAGGAGGGAAGAGTGGTTATACCAAGACAAGGTTAACCAGCTACACAGGGCATGGAACGCTGAGGAGCAGAAAGTCCCTGGGAGGAGAGCAGAGCAAAGCATCTTGGTTATTTAGTAAAATCTGTTCATGGCATTAGTGAAGTGTGTGGATTTTTTTTTTTTATTAGCTAAACACCACACTGGTTCCTAAAGTCCTGTAGTGGCACCACACGGCTCCTCTCTTCTTCCAGTCTCTGCCCTCTTTACCCATCCGAGCTAACCTTATGTGTGCCTCCTCACTCTACATGGTGGAGGAAGTGTGCCCAAGACAGTAGTCCCCTTTTGTGAGACAACATATGACATTGTGGTTCACATGATAGATCAGGTCACTGGGTGTGGGCTGCCATGCAGTTCATGTTCACCATGGAAAGGTCGCACACGTCACTCATGTGCCTCTTCTTATCTTCTGAGACCATAGGTGAGGGAACCTGCCCCCAATGCCTCCTCTCTTTCTCCCACCTTGGAAACAGTCAGGACATCTCTTAGATTGTGACCCACTCCTGAGGTCACTCTGCCATCAGCTCTGCAGCCCTTGGAGCTGACAGCTTCTTGTTTGAAACAGTGTGCTGAAGAGAGGGTGCATTCTATTGGGGTTGGGCAAGGCAAGGGCTGGAGAAGGTTTGAATTGGGAGTAGGTGTGTGAGCGATGGTGCATGTGTGAGCCCAGACATGTGAAAATGACTGAATGAGTATGTGTGTGTGTGTGTGTGTGTGTGTGTGTGTGTGTGTGTTGTAGTAATGAGAAGTGGCGGGCTGTGTCCTACCACCCGGCTAGCTTATACCCCGAAATAACAACACACAAATTGTATTCATTTAAACACTGCCTAGCCCATTAGTTCTAACCTCTTATTGGCTAACTCTTACATATTCGTTTAACCCATCTCCATTAATGTATATTGCCACTTGACTGTGGCTTACCAGCATGAGTCTAACCAGGGTCCGTCTCAGGCAGGAGAATCATGGCATCTGCCACACTACCTTCTTCCCAGCATTCTGTTCTGTCTACTCCGCCCACCTAAGGGCTGCCCTATTAAAAGGCCAAGGCAGTTTTCTTTATTCAATCAATGAAAGCAACACATAGAAAGAAGACTCTCCTACACCAATGTGTGTGTGTGTGTGTATGTGTGTGTGTGTGTGTGTATGAGTGTGTGTGTCATTCAATGAGGAGTGTCATTGCATAAACACCTGTGCTAATAGGTGCCTGTACATGTGTTTAGAAGTGTGTGCAGTCATATATAGAGACGTGTGCTGATGCTTGTGGGTACATACGTGGGGCTATTTAGAAGTATGTGTGAATGAGTGCATGGGTGCATATTAATATGTGAGAATGTCTGAGTATATGGGTATGTGATTGGTTAAAGTATATGTGTGAGCATTGCTGGTTGTACACACATGCGTGAGTATGGAGGTTTGCGGCTGCTAGTGTGTGCATGCTTATGTGACTATGCAGATATATGACTGAGAGTGGGCAGATGTACAGGCATGATTGAGAGGGAGTTTTGGTGTGGTTTAGCAAGCATCATGACATGGTAGGAACATGCTTATATCTGTCAGTGTACAGCTAAACATGCATTTGGGCTGGGAATGTGGTGGCTTCCAAAGCATGGTAAAAATGAGACCACAAAACTACACCTAACGTGTAGGAATTCACCTGTAGCAAGTGGTACGTCTGAGGAAAGTAGCTCACTAGGGACTGTAAACTTAGCCCCATGATTCCCTGGGAAGGGAGGCGTAGTTTCAGAATGGGCTTGTGGGAATGAGAGAAGAGTTTGTTCTGGGTGCCAAGGTAACAAATACATCTGCCCGATGAGACCTCAGTGACTGTCCTGATTACTACCTAGGGCTTCATGTACTTGGGGCATCTTTAATAGTAACATGATGGCAGGCACTCATCCATCCGTCTGTGTGCATGTATGTGTACATGTATAGTCTGTGCACACGCAGACAGCAAAAACACAAACTATCTCTCTTTGATCTGCATTGGCTGAAGTTTTTGTTGCAGAGAAAACCGGTTTGTCCAGGGGCTCCTCCACCTCACCAGACTGTGCTGAGCTATGTCCTTTGATGTGTGGCAGGTGCTACTCGGGCTAAAACTGATCCTAGAGCTTTGAGTCTCAAAGGGAAGCAAGGCCATGCTGGCCCAGTCCTGGCCCCCCCCACCCCCCCACCCCCCCGCCAGGAATATGATCATAGTCACCAGGCACTTCCTTAGCGGGACTCAGCAGGAGTTCAAAGAGGTTCTGGCTTACAACATCTGTTAGAGTGTGTGGGTTGCCTTTTGTGAAAGTGGTCTGACTTCTTGGGAGGTATGTAGGAGCTGGCTGGGGCAGCCTCTGCAGGCTAGGCAATTGTCAGAGCCAGGTACCCAGGCAGAAAGCATCAGGGCTGTCCCCCTGCACCCCACATGCTGTGTTGTTCCCATGCCCTCCCAGCAAGAAGGACAATGCAGAGTCAGCTCTGTCTTATTTGAGAAAATGCACAAGGCAGGCCAGGATGCAGAAACACACACACACACACACTCAGTGATGCAGCAAACTTGGGTGTCTGAGGTCGTCCACACCACATGCTCCTTCCTGTAGGTGAGAAGAGTTCCCAGAAACAAACTTTCACTTTCAGGCCTGGCTAGGGGCAGCTATGTTTGGGGACCTGGGGACCGAGGAGACCTCCCAGTTCTCCTTCTGACCAGAGAGCAAAGACCATTGAGAAGGGGCTGGGTGTCACCCTCTCACCGCAGGCAGCCACAGAAAGGTCATGGCCTGGGGTCAAATCTCCAAGGGAGGAACTTTGGCTGCTGGCACGTGGTCCAGGGGACAGTGTCACAGTTCCAGCCCCCAAGCCCTGAACACCAGAGAGTGGAAATCTTCAAGTCCCGTGAGAACTTTGAGAGGGCAAGCATTCTCCCACTCTGCTGGCTCCGTTACAAGGGACTGTGTTTGTATCACTAACTTCTTCAGGCTCTCCAAAGGTTTGTGAGATTGTTTTGTTTAGGGGAGCAAAGCAAACTATCTCCTAGCTGCTTTAGTAAGTCACAGGATTTACACGCTCATTTTTGAAAATTCTTTGGTGGAGGGCTGGTTACTGTGAACAGATGTGGAGAGCCTACTTTCCTCTTATTTCACCACCTCAGCCTTGGCATCGTTTGGCCTTTTAAAGCAATAGTAAGTAACTGGTTGTTGTAGACCGTTCCCTCCATTCCTGCTCGCCCCCCGCCCCCCGTCATACCCCAGGGAGTGAGCCTATTATCCTCTCTGGTCACTTTACATAAAGAGTTTTATACAAAGAATAAGGGGCCAATGATGGCTCCTAAGTTTCTTTTGCACATTGAAAAGTAATTTCTTGGTTGGTGGCTATGGGCCACGTGACAGGAGCTGAGGTGGGACATGTCTGTTGGGATCTACTCTCGTTCTTTTGACTTTTTTCTGCGTGGAAGAAAAGGGCAGAGATCGAGTTCCCCTGATGGCCACAGTGTGGGGACTGCCTTCCGCCTAACTTTGTATCTCTCCAGACGCTATGGGCTTGAGGAGATCCCCTTTCCCTCACACTGCTGTTAGTCAATATTTGAAGGCTTGTTTATGTAAATATCAGGAACTGTCAGAACCCCCACAGCAGGAAACCTTACCCCCAAACACACATCAAGATCTGTTGTCCCTGCCCAAAATAACAAATCAACTTCCTGGAAGGCACTTGCTCAAACCTGAGAGCAACGTCAGCCAGTCAGCCAGCCCTCTGCCTGTGCGTATGAAGGCTGACCTTCTGAGATCAAACACTGTCCTGGCCAAGAGTCCCTTTGCCTGGAAACGCTCCTGCCCGATGCAGATCCCTGTTGCCCTCAGACCCTCAGCAGCGGTGGCACTGGAACAGAACTGATTGCCTTACCCGGGCAAGCCGTCCAATCCTGTTCTGAGTCCCAGCTTTGCCAAAGTAAACCATGGACTTACAAACATGATTTCCAAATTCGTTTGTCCTGGATGAGCTAAAGACGTCTAAGGGAGAGAGAGGAACTCCAATTTTAAAAACAGGAGCCTTTCAGTGTTATTATTGATAAAATAACGCTGATAGTGAGAACGGGGGTATTTCCGAGGCTGGGGATGACCTGTCAGTGCTCCATGACACATCTGTGACAGAGAAGAATCCACAGCAGCTGTCGCACGCTGGAGGCCCTGGCAGCGGGGCTGAGAACCTGCCACTTTGCTGGGGTGTCATGCAGTATTGAACAGACCTGTGAGTCAGGGTCCCTGACTGGCTCAGCGCTTGGTTCTTTCTGACAAAAAAGGCACCCCCCCCCCCAGGATTTTCCAGGCAACAGATGAGACCTGAATGAGCACATAAACAGATCATGGCAGAGATGTGTTGTCCCTGGTTGCAAGGTTGTCCTGGATTGAGTCACCATGTACACAGAAATGGCTTTGAAATTCCCTTATAGAACACATCCTTTATACAACTTTTCTATCTGGAAATTGGTCGAACAAAATTGCTAACAGGAACAAAATTGCCTCGGTGGGGCAAGACACGGTAGAACATACATCTGCAAGCCCAGCATTGGGAGGCTAACACATGAAAATCCCCAGAAGCTCAAGGGCCAGCTAGCCTTGGAGCATACAGCAGTACACAACTAGAGTGTGTCTGGAACAAGAAGAACGCCCTGTGGGGTTTAATAGGATCAGCAGAGGTTGTCCTATGATCTCCACCCATGAGCTGCGGTATGCTCCTCCGACAACGTTAATAAAGGGGCAAGGCTAAACACAGTGACTGTAAATCAGTAGGAGCAGAACAGGTGGATGGTGCCGTCTATTTGGGTCTAACCCAACGCCCTACTAGTATCTTGCTTTCTGTCTGTGTGCTCCACTCCTCTCTGGGGGAACAGAGAATGCGAAGGACCTTGATTTCCTTCCAGGGTGTGCTTTTTAGCATCTCAGCCACAGCTGCCTGCAGCAAGCAGAAGGGTGGAGGAGACTACAGCCTCCACTGGACATCATGAATCGGTGCTTGTTCTGCACTTACAATGAACATCATCACCATAGAAACCTGGCCAAGAGCTGCGCAAGAGTCTGTGAGCTCTGCCAAACGAATGCTTCGCTGTTATGATTCGCAGGGATCCTTTTAAATCATACAGGCTGTTTTTCTGCTGGGCAGCAGGCGCTGTAATCAAACGCATTCATCATCCAGCCCTCCTGCATCCCGCTGGCCAGGCCCACTGCGTGTGTTGACACAGGCAGGCTGCACATGGCACCCACAGCTGCATGTTTGCGGTAGGGACTCCCCTTGCAACAGGTGTGTGTTTTAAAGGACCCTGAACCTGGATTTACAGTGGGACCAGCTGTCGCCTTTGGGATTGGCCATTTGTCATCTCTAGATGGGAGACCCTCCTAAAAGACTAGCTTGTTGGAAATTCTGTTGTCACCCAAGGGATCCTGTCCTAGTGTTCTTTGTGCTGGTGTCTGCAACCATGGAAGGAAAGAGCTGGACAGCTTGCCCATGCTTTAAGTTAAAAGAAAAAGACAAACAAAACAAAAACAAGCAAACAAACAAAAACCCACCTAGACCAGGCAAGGCAGGACTGAAGCATTCCAGAGATCCTAGAGCTGAGAGTCTCAAGGTTGGTTAGGAATCAGGTCCTTCCTTTCCTCTGCTCCAGAGGTGTCTCTGAGACTCTGCTTTGGACAGTGGGCAGCATTAGCTCAACACACCAACAGGGAACAGAGTTGACCAGATATCCTCCCCCAAGGAAAATACTGTGGGTAGTTTCTATTTTGGGAGAAACTTTTGGTTAAAAACAACTTCATCTAGGTGCCACACATCACTGTCCTGAAGATGGGGGAAAGATTTAAAATAGCAAAATGTACTTATTGTGGTTGGCTCGAAGACTGTGTTGGTCCCGCCAACATTGATACTTTGGTACCCACACTCACTGAGTGCTCCTGAGGCTTCCTAAGCAACAAGAGGTTATTTGAATAATGCAGGCAAGTATAATTTTCTTTTTCAAAGCAAAAGTGGTATGGGTTCAGAGGAGGCCAGGAAGACAGAAATGTAAATCAATAAACTGTTTGCAGAGCTGATACATACTCTCCTGACCTAAGTGTGTGCGTGCTGATTCGGGGTGTTTATGATTCGGGGTGCTAATTCTTCTTGCAGAGAGACTTAGGAAAACAAGAGGATATATTGGGAAAATGGAACTCTAATTAATGTGGGTGAGAGTCAGGTCCAAAAGCTTAGATGTCATAGCCACAGAGTTAGGGTTGGAGGGCATTAAGCATTTGCTTTTATCCAAGAAACCTGAAGAGGCCCGAGGGAAGGAAAGGCCTGGAAGATGTGCCCAACCCAGACTCCCTCTGCTCTTTCTAATAGGAACTAAACTTTGCATTTCCTGCTCAAAACTGCTCCTGGGGGAGGGGCTGGGGATGACCTCAGTTGTAGAGTTCTTGCCTAGCATGCATGAGGCCCTGGGTTCAATCTTCAGCACTGGAAATAAAACAATTACTTATAGGGTCTAGCCAGAAATATTCTGTCTCCTTCACTGTCATGGACATACTTCCAGATATGCCTACCAGGGGACTTGGGAGGTGGGAGAGTAGGGAGCCCCAAACCCCTAGGTCTGTGGGTGTGCAGCTGGAGAGTCCTATGTCTCAGGACCTGCAGCTGCAGGTTCAGTGGCAGGGAGTAAGAGCCTTCCTCACTGTCTCCCTCAGCCAACAGAACTCTCTCAGAAGACAGAATGCACACCCGGGCTGCTGAAGTGATGGGTGTAGATCGTAGCTATGCACAAGAGGGTGGACCAAGGGTCCTACGGCCGGTTTTCTTCATCAGTAAATTGAAATCACTGATCTGGGCTAAGCCTCAGATGAATGGGAGTGTCCATCTCAGCACATGTTTCTTAGGGTGGAGAGAGAGGAGAAAGCCACTGGGGCACGGGATACAAGTCCACAGGGGGAGATGCTGGGAAGCCCTGGACTCTGCACCTTTGGTGAAGCTTAAAGACCTAAAGTAACCATTTTGTTTGGTCTCAGGAAAGATGCCTAGCTGATTTAGAACTCACTGCAGACTAGATGAGCCTCAAGGTCACAGAGATCAGCCTACCTCTGCCTCCTGAGTGCTTGGATTAAAAGCGTCTGCTACCACGCTTTAGTGGGAAGGACCAAACAGGTGGACAGCTCCCTGACACCCCATGTCAGGTGTATTAACTAAGGTTTTCTAGAGAATCAGAACTTAGAGAACTTATAGAGCTCTATGGAGAACTTACAGAAGGAATCTCTTTGTGTGTACATCTTTATAATATATACTACATATAATACATACAATATATATACTTATATACATACATACATACATACATACATACATACATATTAGAATCACCTACAGAGTATGGTTCAACTAATCCAAGAGAGCTATGAGCAGAAAGTCTAAGAATCCAGAAGTTGCTCAGTCCACAAGGCTGGGTGTCTTTGCTGATCTTCAGTAGACTCTGGAATTTTGAAGAAGTGGGCTCTAATGTCAACAAAGGGATGGACTTGCTAGCAATGCAGGGGAACAATAGGCAAAGAGCAAAAGCTTCCTTCTTCCGTGTCCTTATATAGGCTCCCAGCAGAGGGTGTGGCCCTGAGTAAAGGTATATCTTCCTGCCTCAAGATCTGAATCAAAGACCTGAGTCTTCCCACCTCAGGATCCAGATCAAAGGTGAATATCTTTTTACCTCAAAGGTCTGAACTAGAAGTGAATTCACCTAAACAAAAACAGTCTCTCACAGGTGTGCCCTTCATGTCCGGATTGTGGTTCATTCCAGATGTAGTCAAGTTGACAACCAAGAACAGCCATCACATAGGTGGAGGCAGTATTTTAGAAGAATGCCTTTCTCCACCTTTCTCAGCTGAAGAGAATCGCTCCTCAGCCCCAGCATCTCACCTCATTTCTCCCTCGAGATTTGCCAACATATTCCAGAACATGCCAGAATCCTCTAGGAGCGCCCCCTGTCTTCCCTGTAACCCAGGTTGCCCCTTAGGAAGGGAGCTCAGAGTACTGCCATGGAAACACAAGGCATTTCCTTTGAAAGAGTGTTTAATTTCAAAATAGCATCAGGAGACCACCGAGCCTGGTAGGAGACCCCGTAGTGCAGCACAGGGCACCAACCAGAACCTTAGCATCCAAGAGAGGGGACACAGTGAGAAAGAATCAGTGCACACCTCAGATGAACACCTCGTCCCTCTGCTGTCACCCCTAGCCTCTGTGTGTGCCTGACACAGTAGCTACCACAGGGCCGTAGCAAGGGAAGACACTCTGCCCACTCCAGTCTCATGTCTGTGGTCACCATCCACAAATCTTTGGGCAGCACCTTCTCTCTTCTCCTGTAACACATTGACTTCCCCAGATAATGGACTCAGTGAATTGGATAGAGCTGTGCTCCAATTAGGGGCTGGAGGCACAGCAGTGGTACCCCTCTGTGCCAGACCTCTTCTCAAGTTGAGGATTGTCTTAGTTAGGGTTTCTATTGCTGTGATGAAATACTGTGACCAAAAAAACAAGTCGGGGAAAAAAGTGTTTGTTTGAAGTCACTTCCACACTGTAGTCCATCACTGAAGGGAGTCAGGACAGGAACTCTAACAGGGCAGGGTCCTGATGCAGAGGTAAGGGAGGGTGCTGCTTACTGGCTTGCTTCATATAGATTACTCACCCTGCTTCTTTATAGAATCCAGAACCACCAGTCCAGGGGTGACCCCACCCACCATGGGCTGCATCCTCCCCCATTGATCACTAATTGAGAAAATGCCTTACAGCTGGATCTCATGGAGACATTTTCTTAACTGAGGCTCCTTTCTCTCTGATGACTCCAGCTTGTGTCAAGTTGACACACAGAACCAACCAGTACAAGGATACTTCAGACAAATCCACAAGAGTTCTTGCGTACCAGAACCCAGGTCACTGAGCCAGGATGGCACAAGGCAGCACAGGAAGGTCGGGGTGCCACGGGGCAGATGATCACAGAGCAAAGAGTCACACCCTCGCATGTGCCAGGGGCTACCTAGGCATTTTGTAACACTCTTTGTGTAGATGTCTGAGTTATTCATGGGTACTTAATTAGAAAGGTACTATGAATAGGGTTACTTTGAACATGTATCTTTTTGTTAAGTTTATGTTTATTAGTTACTTTTGCATTACTCTGATGACAGCAAATATCTTAAGAAAGGAAAGGTTTGTTAGCTCACAGTGCAAGGAGCCACGCAATCCATCACAGTGGGGAAGGCACAGTGGCAGGAGCATGCGGCAGCTGGCCCCACTTCTACAGTCAGGAAGCAGAGAGATGAGTGCTGGTGGTAGTTCATTTCTTCCTCCTATTTGATCTCCATGGCGTGATGTCCCCCTTCTTCATGATCACCCCTCCTCAGTCAAATGTCTTTGCAAATACCCATCTGAGCAGACACATTCAGAGGTGTGTCCCTAAGTGATTCCAAATGCAGTCAGGTTGCAGTAAGGACGAGCCATCCCAATTACACTTCTCTTGGATTTGCCTTTGTTCAGAAGGCTTTTTAAAGTTCTCAAATTTTCAGGTTGATTGCAAGCTTCGTGCATTCCATCTTCCTTGATGGCTATGACAAGGACTTGCACTTCACCCACCAAGGTGTTCCTAAATAGCAAGTCAGAGGAGCATCATGATCTTGTCTCATCTCCTATCTGGTATTTGGAAATAATGGACCCACGAGCTTCTACCTATGCACTGCTTTTGTTGGTTGACTTACATGCTTCGTGATTGCAAAGACCACTTGGTGAAGGCTATACAGTTTATGACTCCTTCTGAATTGCAAAGCCCAGTACCCTGTTTCCTCTGCATATCTTTGTTTTGTGCCTAACAATCATCAGCAGTATTTTACAGGCAAAGCTAAACTGGGTCTTATGATAATTAGAATTGTCAACTTGATATAACCTGTATTCATCTGAGAAAAGAGCTTCTATGAGGGTTTATTTCCATTGGGTTGAATTAGATCTAAAAAACTAGGTTGCCTATCATTGCTTCTCAGAATTTATGAAGATATCAGGAAAATGTCATCTTTATTGCCATGGGTGCGATATTATATTGGTGCATGTTCACTTCTTATATTTCTGACATACACCTGAGTTATCCTCAAGAGTTAGTTTTACAATAAGCTGCAGAATTCTGTCTTCCCAAACTTTGTACCTTCATACACTTCCCTAAAGAAGGTTTCTTTGCTCATTATATTCTTTGTATATGCGTGTGGTGTATGTGTATGTATATGTGTGTGTGTGTGTGTGGTGTATGTGTGTGTGATGTGTGTGTATATGTGTGCATGCATATGTATGTGATGTATGTGTGTGAGCATGTGTATGTGTCTCTATGTGCATGTATGTGGTGTGGTGTATGTGTTTGAGTGTGTGCTATTATGTGCATGTGAAAAGTTGCTCGCTGATATCAGGTGTCTTATTCTACCATTCCCTACCCTTTTTCTTTTCTCTCTCTTTCTTTCTTTCTTTCTTTCTTTCTTTCTTTCTTTCTTTCTTTCTTTTTTTTTTTTGAGATCGAGTCTCTCACTGAACTTGGAGTTTGTCATTCTGGCTAGACTGGATGATCAATGGGCCCCTAGATTCCCTGCCCCCCATTTCTGCCTCCTGAAGCAGCAGAGACATGCTGCCATACCTGGCTTTCACATGGGTGCTAGGCTCCCAGCTGCTCCCGTTTCTGATAAGAACATCGTGTTTCTGGGTTTCACTTGCTTTATAAGATGAAGTGAATTCTTTCCGTTATTATTAATACTGTGAGAAATGCAGGGACATTGTGTTGGCATATCAACAGTGCAATTAAGAAGAAAACATCAGCAACCTTAAGGTTTCTCAAACCCAGGCCTCGGTGATGAGCAGAGATCTCCATCTCCTGGCTGCTCTTTGAGGGAGTGCTTCTGGCAATGAGCTGTTCCTAGAAGAGAATTTTTAAGAAAGGGCAAAAGCATCAACTGCTTTAAAATCTCAGAATGAAAACATCTCGTTCAGGGCTGTGCAGATGGCTACAGCTAAAGCAGAATACGAGGAGAGCTGTTGCATGGCAGTGACTCTTCCTGATTTCATTGTAAATGGTTACAGCGCTTGCCCAGGCCCCTGGTGTTTGCATGCCAGGAAATAGTCCTTTCCAGGAAGAGCAAAGCGGGATAGATGGCGGATAGGCACACTTGCTGCTCGCAAGCCAGTCTGCCTGTGACCGAAGCTAGAACATGGGGAAAACCAAAGGCTATGCTTCCTCATTTACAGAGGGCAGGAGGGACAGTCCCAGGCTGGGACTAAAACAGGGTATCCCACAGAGCATGCTCAGTCCAGCGTCCTCACCAAGCACTGCAGAGTTTGTGGTATTACCCGATCATGTCATGCTTCTTCCAGGACTCTTGGGAAGAGTTAAGGCTGATCACTGTTGGGTCCTGGGGTCCTTGGTGGTAAGTGTTTGCATTATCTGATGAGAAAATGAAGTGTGTGTGCACAGTGCGTGTGAGCAGTATGTGTGCATGTGTGCTCACAATTTTACTCCGCAGATTCAAATTCTGCTTTAAGAATCTATTGTGTGTGTGTGTGTGTGTGTGTGTGTGTGTGTGTGTAACTGAAGTTACTTGACATGGAGGGTGATGCTACTCCCAGAAGCCACAGGTTGCCAAATAAGAAGACAGGTGCCAAGGGTGGGATACTTTCCAGAAAGTTGCTTTATAAAGTTCCAGAAAGGCGTGTCCCAGAGACATTCCCCCAAACAATACAGACTACTGCCATCGCTCATGCTTCTCCATAATAACTCACCTTCTTATAAAGCAGGGAAAGCCCAGAAATGGATGTTATTATCAGAAACAGGAGAGACCGGGAGCCGGCTCTGCGGGTGAAGTGCCTACTGCCCAAGTGTGTAAACTTGATGGTAAGCTCCTATTGCTGAAGACACCACATGCTTTGGCCACAGGACGTGGAGAAATCAAATTGGTACTGACCCAAGGCTTCCTCCCTGCTGGCTGGCTTTCATAATACCAGGAAGTGTCATGTAAGCTGTTGGGAGGAAGAAGTCAGCGACAGTCTCATGAAACTGTGAACCTACAGTAATGACCGACGTTGCAAGATATGCCCGTGGCTACCAGCCACATGAATGCTATCAGGATAACCAGCCGCTTTCTGATTGGACTCCAGGCCTGCTCTGCAAAAGGAAATGCATGACTGGTATTGGAAAACTGGGCCAAGAACCCATAGTTGGGAAGCTCCCAGACCACAAGGTGAACCTGCCACTGTTATGTTGCCAACTGGATACCGTATCAAAGTACTCTCTAAATTTGGGTCTTTCTACCCATCAGTGAGTGCAGCCCTCAGAACTCATGAGAGAGGTTTCTTTATACAGCACATGATGCTTAGTGAGGAAACTCACAGTTAGTCGGAGTGTAGAGACTGCGTCACTATGGTGACAAATGAGACAGGGCTCCTGAATCAGGAGCTCATGGCTGCTGTGCACGAGCCTCCATCTCCAACTGAGGACCTATGCATAGTGATGGCATCTGGGAAAGAGAGAGTCCGTTTTCCATACAGAAAGCTTACTCCTGGTATGCTGACTGTGTACCAGTACATGCCTCTCACCCAGTCAGGCAGCATAAGTGGGGCTAAGTTATAAAAAAAAAAAAACGGGGGAGGGGACATGAAGTTGGAAAGGTAGGGGCGGACTTGGAAGTTATGGAAAGGAGTGGGGGTGAGTATGATAAGAATACATTGTATGCATGCATGACGTTCTCAAAAAACTCTAAAACTATTATACTGGAGTCTGTATCTTAGTCAATCCACAGTTCCCTCTCTCGTATCTCAACATGAGCTCTCAATGTTAGCAGGGCTGGGCCCGGGGCCGTGCAGTGGCGCATTTCTCCCTGCTAATGACTTCATCAGTTACATCATCCCTTTTTCACATCTCTTCTGCTTTGCTTGCACACACACACACACACACACACACACACACACACACACACACACTTTGTGACAGTAGGTGTTGACTGTGGTCAGAATCTACAGTCACTCAGGAGTCTGACCTCTGGCCACGACTGTAGGTATTATCTTGTGGGGATCACTGTGGGACGCTCTACCTGAGCTGTGGATGGGTCGTTCCCTGGGCAGGGAATCCTGTACTCTATAAAGGAGAAAGGAGGCTGGAGAGCACCTTGTATTTACCTCTCATGTTTTCCGATTGAGGGTGTGACATGACCAGCTGCTTCCAGCGCCCGGTGCCTGGACTTCCCTGCTGTGAGGGACTATGCCTTCAGCTGCGAGCTAGGATGCTCCCTTTCCCTCTAAGCCATACTGTCAGGGTATTTTGTCTCAGAAACAGGAAAAGAAATGTAGAATATATAAATATTTAAGCTATTTTATTCCCTCTGGAATATGTTTGGAAGCTATCTTGAAATGTTCTGCAGGGGCCAACAATGACCAGGGCACACTGCTGCATCTAAGACGGGAAGGATGGAACTTGTCACTCATCCATCACAGGGCTCTAAGCAAGGCCTAAGTAGGTCTCCCATCTTCCTGCTGCTGTTGACTTCACTCTGTCACCCAGTGGGCAACTGGTGTGTCTGGATGATGGCTGGTTTTCTCTGCAGTGTGATGGGGGACGTGAGCTATAAGCCTCTCAGAGCTCACTGCCTTCTGGCTGAGTCCTCACCTCATTCCACACAAAGGATGCCCGGTTCAGAGGAGTCATTTCCTGCAGCTGGCATTTACCAGTCAAGCCGGTCTGGAGAGTCACGGAGTCAAAGAGAGGCTCTAAGGTAGAAGGACAGGGGATGAATAATGGATCCACATGTTATGGAGGTTAAGATGGCCACAGTATCGGCTATCTGCAAGTTGGGGACCAGGAATTGCTGCTGATGTAGTTCAGGCCGGGGGCAAAGATCTGAGGACCAAGGGACTGAATGGTATAAGCTTCAGTCAAAGGGAAGAAGAATTCACGACCTGACCCTTGCAGGCAGGACGCTTGTTGCCTTTTGTTCTGCCCAGGTTCTAGGACTGTGTGATGGGCACCCATCCTGGGGAGGGCATTCTGCTTTACTCAGTTCATCAGGTCCACTGCTGACATCGCCTAGAAAGGTCAGACACCTGCCAGACATGCCTAGAAACACTGATTAGTTACCTGCGTACCCTGTGATCTGGTCAAACTGGCACCAAAATTTAACCTCACATCTCACCTTTGAACTCTTTTCTTTCAGATTATGGAGTGTCATTTTGATACTCTATGATTCAAAAATATTAAGCAGGAACTATTAAGTGGTTCCACTGGTGAGTCACAGATTGAGTGTCAAATGCAGTCATCCCCTAAGACACTGAGAGCCATCGAGGGCTCCCACCGTATCACAATCATCTTGTGTCTTCCTTGTGAGCCTGACACCCCTCAGTGCCTATGACTGTTTTTCATTCAACCCCAAGCCGTTTGGAATTGGAAACTCTGGGACAAGCATGGAGCTACCCTGTTCCCCTCTAAGCACATGTCAGCTGCTGCCGCCTGGTGCTGTTTTCTTTAGGCCTGTGACTGTTTCTTTCTGGCGGTGACTGTCTACCGTAACTTTTTGCAGTCCCCAGGGTCTGCTGCTTCTGGGTAGGTGGTGTCCTGTCCCCTTGTTTTCTGCCTCGGCAGTCTGCTCTCCAAAGTGTGTCACCCCGAGCCTTTGCTGTTCTCTCACAGAAAGGTTGACGCCAGATTGTTTGAGAAACTCTCACAAGCATGGTATATCTACCTGATGGAACCTAGGTTCACACTGGTCATGATTCTTTCCTAAGCAAATGTGCTGCCTAACAGCCTGCCTCGCCTCGGAATGTGAAGTTACCTCTTGCTGCAGTAGATAGATTAAAAACACATTTGGAAGGCTTCCTGCAGGGCTGTGCACACTCCAGGTGGCATTTGGAAAAGTAGGGCAATGAGATGTAGGGACCAGAGCTGGGCCAGCTGGTTGAGAGTAACAGAGCTCCGAGCTGAGTCTGCTGGCTATAAATCTCCTCAGAGAGGAACCTGAGAACCTCAATAGCAACGCGGGGCAACAGTGAGTTCCACATGACCCATGGGTACCTGACCCAGCTCTCTACAAGATGCCACCCTCTTCCCGTCAACAGGAAAGGTATCCTTGCGCCATCTGAGAGAACACAGCATTGAATGACGCTGCCTGGATTTCACCCAGCATTTTGTTATGAGAATTTTCAAACATAACAGACGACTGAGATAATCTCAGTATATTCCTGTTTACCCAAGCCCTCAGTTACTGCCACACAGATGGTGCCTGGCTGAAGTTGGCTTGTCTTAGGCTTTCTCGATGTAATGCTGCTATGAGCATGAGGCTAGCCTAGAAGAAAGTGTGCTTGGAATTATAAGTCTGGCTCATTTTGCACCACACAGTACCATCCTCCTTCGTGATGCCCCTGCGGTAGCAACAGCAACAGCCTGCACAGGATCGTGAGGGTGACGATCTAGCACCCTCCAGTGCGGTATTGTGTAGCCATGATACTCTGAGGAGTGATGTTTGGACATCAATTCATTTTAACTCACAGTGGGTTTCTAAGGAGGATGCCCCATGCGAGCTTAGGACCACCTGTAGAGTCCTGACTGTATCGCTCGTCTGCTCTGTCCTGTGAGACTGTATCCAGTAGAGATCCATCTTATCCAAAGAAAATGAAAGGCAATGCCATCAACTATTATAGGGAGTACCGTTTAAAAGAAGTCAAAGGAGCTGGGAAAGTCTGTAAAATCTGAGTTTGATCTGAGAACTCATGAAAAAGAAGAAGAAAGAAAAAGGAAGGAAGGAAGGAAGGAAGGAAGGAAGGAAGGAAGGAAGGAAGGAAGGAAGGGAGAGAGGGAGGGAGGAAGGAAAAAAGAAAGAAGAAAGAAAGAAAGAAAGAAAGAAAGAAAGAAAGAAAGAAAGAGAGAGAGGAAACTGATGGTAAACACATGTACACTTGTTACCTCAGTGTTGGCAAGTCAAGGACAGACGGCTCTCTGGGCTTACTGACCCCCTAGCCTAGCCTACTTGACAAGTTCAGGGTCCAAGGAGAGACCTTGTCTCAAAAATACAAGTGGAAAAAAAGAACACAAGCTGGGTAGTCTGCTGGCCTTCATAACCATACACACACACACACATCATGAAACAAATGGAAACCTGTTAACTACAAGCCATTTTCCACATGAGGGCTTGAGAGAGGTGCCCTTCTGGAGGATTGAATGGTAGATCAGACGAACTTGATGCTCACAAAGAGTTGGTCTAGTTAACCTGCAACCTGCAAGAATGGGGGCTCAGTATCTAGGGTGTAGGGTTGAAGGGGCAGAGTGGATTTGTGATAAATTTCCAAATATTTGCAGCCTCTGTGGGAACTCCTGCGTCTGCATACAGCCCTAAATTATCTGGTTTATCAGATCCTAATGGAGTCTCAGTTTTCTCACAAGGAAGTTGGGTTTCGTGTACATTCAGGGCACAGGAAGAGAAAGAATTTGAATACAGTAGTACCCCTAGTCCACAGTTTCTCTTCCTATGGGTTCACTTGTTTGTGGTCAGTTGTGGTCTGAAAATATTAGGTGGGAAATTCTAGAACAGAAATCAAAAACTTTCAATTACATATTGCTTTTAAGAACATAGTTCTTCTTTTTCTCATCCGGAACATGATTTAGCCTGCGTCCAGTGTATCCAAGTGGTACCTGCTCTGCATTCATTAGCCAGCCAGTAGCCATCTTCATTTCTGTCATAATGACTATGTTCCAGAGACCAATATTTTCCTTAACAATAACCCGAAATAGAAGTGTTTACTGCATAAGTATGGTTATAGTTTTTCTGCTTTGTTATTGTTATGCTTTGCATATAAAAAAGGCTCACGGTCAACGGTTGGTAGACAAGGAGGCAGGGGTACCATGGAGGCTCACTGCCCATCAAAGCAGCACCAAGCAGATCGCTTCTGTGTGAGCACGCTGCAGCACTGACCCTAAAGCCCCGAACTTTCTCTTGACGTGCCTACCGCCTGTGCCCTGACTGGCTTGCCACCTTACGAAGAACAGTTGGCTGTATGTGTATATACGCCTCTCTCTTGGCTCCTCACCCCGCCTCCCTCTCTGCTCCCCACTACAATGACCTGAAGGACAGGTTTTACGTTATGCCCCATCTTTCTCTCTTTGGCTCCAGCTAATGTGAAACATGTTTCATGGTCTGCACCTGGCTTTTAATATAAATGTAAAAATAAGAACCAAAAGCCCTTTGCCTTATAAGAGGAACGGTCTGGAACCACGAGTCTCGGCGGAGGGTGTCCAGGTTGAATGAAATCCACAGAGCACGAGGTTGAGGTGAAACAGCAGCTCGTTTATTGTACTGCTGGGGCTAGCTTTTATACCATGGCACCAAATGGGGAAGGGGCTGCGAAGGGACTGTCACCTGACCCAAGGAGGAACTCTTACCTGACCCCAGTAGGGGTCAAGGACTGATCACATGCACTCCACCTTCACCTGTCCCCAGTAGGGACTGTCACCTGACCCCAGCAGGGATCAAGGAATAATCACGTGCACTCAAACTTCCTCATCCAACTCTAGGAGCAGAGGGAAGTTAAGATTCTTTGCAGATAAGCACCTCAAACGGGGGCAGGGAAATATAACTCGGGGTAGCAATTCCCACAATTCCCCCAACTTTATTTTATAATGAGGGGTCCTGTCTTAGGTCCTGCAAGGGAAGTACCTTCCCTTACCCGTCACTGGGCCCCCGATACCCTGTCTTAGGCGGGAGGGTCACCCCACAGGTTGCCCGTCCTTGGAGACCCTCATTTTTTCAGCATCTGCCGCCATACCTCATGACTTCCGGGAGAGTCATGGGCCAGACTGAGTAACACCTGACGGTGGACAAGCTCAGTCTTGGTGAAGGTGTTTAGAAGTCGTTTTAAGAGGAGCAGACCTACTGCTACCCCTACTAGTCCCAAGATCCCCAGGGACAAGGCACCTCCCCATCGCTGTGCCCAACCACCAATCTGGGCCATGGCATTCCACCATCCCTCAGCAGATATAGGTTTAACATGGGTTTCATTAACTGCAATAATCTGATGTACCAAAGAATGGGTAAAGTTTACAAAGGAATCATTCCAAGGCCCTCTAAGGTAAGCATTAAGGCGTTGCACCTCGAAGGACTTATTTTTCACTTCCATAAGGGTCACACAGGCAGAATGATAAAAATGAGAACAAGAAGCTTGTTGCACCATCCACAACACATTAATCTGTTCCTGCAATAAGGCTGTTTGCTGATTTAAATTTAGCATCCCTAATTGAATATGTGAGTCCATGGTATTTTGAGTCTCTAAGGCCTGGGTAACACGGGCAGCAAGAGTGTTAACAGTCTCTGCAGTCACTGCATTCTGGGACACGGTGATTCCCGCAACGGTGGCAGCTGTGGCTGTGGCTGATATGGCGATGGCTGCGATGACTGCGGCGGTGATTCCGAAGTCTCTTCTCTCTCGATACAAGATAAGCTCTCGTCCATCACGTGGGTCTTCTACCACCAGGGGAACCAGAGCAGGAATTCTCACCATCAGCACGGACTCATCAGTCGGGGACCAGCAGTTGCTCAAAAAGCAGGAGCTGGAAGAACAATCAAGGACACCATCCTCCCCGACCGACACATTAAAGGAGACAAACATAAAGGGAGGCAGAACACAAGCCAGACTGACAATAGAGAAATTCATTCCTGCTGCATAGTTAATCTGGAGGGATGTTTCAAAGATGTCTGATGTGTTCCATCTGGCTGTAGCATTGAAAGCCAAGCCCCTTTGAAGGGCTAAAGGCCTAATATCTGTGCATGCACGAGGGCCACAGAGAAACATGCCTGCAAACGTAGGTGAAACTCCTGGCATATTTGGATTTCTATAAGAGTAATCAAAGGCCCCTCTCAAGGAGTTTTTAGAGGTAGGTCGGTGACCAAACCACCATAAATATTGATCTCCCTCCAATTTCCATGGTTCCTTGGGAGCACAATTTCCCCAAGATAATGGTAAGTACAATCTGAAGGATTGTGGCGTCTTCCAACATAAGGGAGCTGGTCTCGGAGGAGTTGGAAGTTCAGAAACATTTCTTTTAAAATTTATTGGGTAAAAGATATCTCTCAATCCATAACAAGGATGCCCAGAAGAATCAGAAGAAAAGTCTCCCAGAGAATAATTACTAAGGACCACGCATGGTCCAGAAAGAGAGATACTAGGCATCTCTGAAATATTGCTAATCTTCCGGAAGCAGAGGGCATGAGATATATCAAACGTTAAATTACCCAATGAAGATCTTTCTAATGCTATATTTGCTGCAGGAACTCCCAAAGTATAATTGGTGGAATAAAAGGATGGAAAAACAGAGCTTACTTTACTTACTGGCATCAGTATGGGTGGATTCCTCACCAGTGCCCATCTCAGGGCTCCCTCGATGTTCCTCACTTGAATCCATATTGTCAGGACCAGTAGGGCCTGGCTCCACTAGCCGAACATTCTGCTCCGGCACCCAGATGGGTTTTTTGGTTCCTGGAGGGAAAACACAAATGGCCCCCCTCACCCTAGCCAACATGGGTCATAGTCAACATAGTCAACAGTGGTGACTGCCACTGTCCTGTGATACTATCTTTCCATCTAACCCAACCCAGATTGGGAAGGTTTCTGCCAATGTCTCTCCATTGCTGATAGACCTTGCTTATCTACTGTTAAAAAATTTAAAATGTATAAAATTGTAGATAACTGGGCATTTGGGGAGGTGATATACTCCCCCTTCTTTATTTTACAAAAAAATTGTTTAAGGATAGCATGCGTGCGCTCCACTACGGCCTGTCCTGTGGGATTATGTGGAATTCCAAAGGTATGTGTAATTTGATGTTCTTGACAAAATTTTGCAAACCTTTGGCTGGTATAAGCTGGTCCATTGTCTGTTTTGAGAAAATCTGGAATGCCCATATAAGCAAAAGCCTGTAGACAATGAGCAATAACGTCTTTAATCTTTTCTCCTGAATGTAGGGAGGCATAAATTACCTTGGAATAAGTGTCTACAGAAACATGTAAAAATTTAAGTCTGCCAGCTTGAGACAAATGGGTAACATCCATCTGCCAAAGGTGGTTAGGACGGAGGCCTCGAGGATTAACACCTTCATTGGGGGCATTATGAAATGGAGCACAAGCTGGACATTGGGATGTGATTTGAGTAGCTGTAGCTAGAGTACATCCAGAGTGAAACTTTAGAGAAGAGGCATTTAAATGATACTTTTCATGAAGATGACGGGCTCGTTGTTCCTCAGAGAGGAACAATGCCATTGGGCGGGTGAGGGAATCTGCAAGCTTATTTCCCTCTGCTAAGGGCCCTGGCAGATCAGTATGGGCCTGAATGTGGCCAACAAAGGCAGGAAACACTCTTTGGTATATAAGACTCTGCAGCTGAACCAAAAGGTGGAAAACCTGAGAGGTAGGTAATATATATGGCGAGGTTTCCAATGGCCCAACAATTCCTGCCACATATATACTATCAGTATACAAATTGAAGGGTTGATCCTTGAAAAGAGAAAAGGCCATAAGGCAGGCTGTGAGTTCTGCAGCTTGGGCAGAAATCGGACCTAGAGGCTGCTTTTCTTTAATTGAACCAGAGACCACCACTGCATAGCCCTTGGAAGAACCATCAGTAAACACTGAACGCACTCCCTTAAGGGGGGAAGTTTTAATATTTTTTGGAAAGATTACAGGATGATTCTTAAAAAATGAAATTAAATGAGAATCAGGATAATGATTATCAAAATTGGCTCCAGTGGTTGTGATGAACAAGGTCCATCCATCTTGAACCCTCTGTAGCCTTGTTATTTCCTCTTTTTGATAAGGGATTAGAAATTTATTTGGGATCCTGCCAAAAACTTGTAAACTAAAATCATATGCCTTCCATAGAAGCTGTAGCACCATTTCATAATATGGGGTCACTACCTTCTTAGGGGAAGCGGGCAGATGTAACCAATAAATGAGTCCCCCTTGACAAAAAACACCAGTAGGTGAAAATTGTGAGGTTGGGACGAGCCCCTAAATTCTGAGAGGAAACTCTGTCCCATGACTCATTTGCCCCTCCCTGTCTGGAGGCTTTTTCTTTTTAATCTTTCGCTCCTCTACCTTAGCGGGCTGAGCTAGCTTAGTTGCTTTCAAAGCCTGCTTAACCTGGACTTTCTCTGTAAGCAAAGCATCCCTGATCAGTCCCCAAAGGGAGAACATGGCAATAGGCAGGACTTCAGGCCCCTCCTTCCTCAAAGTTTTTTGAAGATCCCCGCGAACCTGTTCCCACTCAGAAATACTGAGGGCTCCACTGGTGATGAACCAGGGACTCCATGTTTCTGTAGTTTTAAGAAAATCATCCAAAGTCTTAGTTTTTACAGCTGTTCCTTTCAACAACCTCGTTAACTCTGATTTACCCGGGGTATTCCCCATTTCTTACTTATCTCTTATCTCTTAATTATCTCAAGTATCTCTTATTTCTTAATTATGTCTTAATCCCCAATACATCCTGGCCGGCTACAGGATGACCCAGTCCACTTTCCTCACCTTTCCGATCTCGGTGGGGACCTCCAATTACCGCGCCAGCACGGTCTGGAACCACGAGTCTCGGCGGAGGGTGTCCAGGTTGAATGAAATCCACAGAGCACGAGGTTGAGGTGAAACAGCAGCTCGTTTATTGTACTGCTGGGGCTAGCTTTTATACCATGGCACCAAATGGGGAAGGGGCTGCGAAGGGACTGTCACCTGACCCAAGGAGGAACTCTTACCTGACCCCAGTAGGGGTCAAGGACTGATCACATGCACTCCACCTTCACCTGTCCCCAGTAGGGACTGTCACCTGACCCCAGCAGGGATCAAGGAATAATCACGTGCACTCAAACTTCCTCATCCAACTCTAGGAGCAGAGGGAAGTTAAGATTCTTTGCAGATAAGCACCTCAAACGGGGGCAGGGAAATATAACTCGGGGTAGCAATTCCCACACCTCACCCCGCCTCCCTCTCTGCTCCCCACTACAATGACCTGAAGGACAGGTTTTACGTTATGCCCCATCTTTCTCTCTTTGGCTCCAGCTAATGTGAAACATGTTTCATGGTCTGCACCTGGCTTTTAATATAAATGTAAAAATAAGAACCAAAAGCCCTTTGCCTTATAAGAGGAATGCGTTGCTACAGACCCAGCTGCCGTGCTCTGGACATCAGAGTGTAATATTGGGTCTTTCTTCCTTTTAATAGGGCAGCAGAGCTAAACATCGCTGAAGCAATTGAATGCTTTGGTGGAGTAGCGGGGCAGTCAACACAAACAAAACAGGAAGAGATGGGCGCTAATGTATCTCTGCAGCACTCTCCCTAGTTCATGACATCCTATATATTTTTTGAAAAAGCAGGCCCATACTTAGAAAAAAAAAATCCAATCAGTCTTACCTATTCTCCTTCCATTTCCTCCATCCGTCCCATAAATTCAATTTTCAAGCAGTTTATCAGCCACAATGGCAACCTCTCAAAGGAAGAGAAAACTTGCTCAGATTGCGGTCAAACGGGCCTTGAAGCCCCAGCAATGTTGATTAAGAAGTTCAATAGATTCAGAGGACTGCAGGATTTCCAGTTTATTGCCCTCACATCTGTGCTGTATGCCCTCAGGCCTCCCAGACTCCCTTTCGGCTCAGCATGGATCTGGTCACTCAACACCATCCAGAGTTCTCTAGAGGAAGAAGAGGGTTGGCTGTGACTTCCCGTGGACATAGAGGCATTCCATCTGCTACCTCTCCGGTTGGTAACCTTCATCTTCCGACACTCAGAGCTTGGGCTGATGGTGGCTCATCACAAAGTCCTTCCCCCAAAACTCTGCCATTCAAAAGACACTTGTACCTGTATCCGGGCCTGCTTTCCTTCCTGGGATCCAATGTTGGCTATCTTGCATCAGAACCTGCTCCCACAGTGGACATAAAGGCCCTATTTCCTTGATAGTGGCAGAAAGGCAGACATCAGGGTTCAGTAGGGAATCACCAGGAATTCTAAGTTCTGTCTCTGAGCACAAAGACACTATATTAGGGGCACTGTACTAGGGACACTATACTAAAAGCACAGAGAATACTTTTTACTATAGTAGAGCATGCTAGGACAGGGGAGGACGTTTTGCAGCTCAACAGCATGGATACACAAAGGATTTGAGTCTCGTGGGCCACTTGTACAGCAGGGAAGACACTGGAGCTAAAATATCTGAGGGTTCTAACAAGCATGAACCATTAAGAATGAAAGTGTGTCAGGGAGGCTTCCTCCAGCAGCTAACGGGAGCAGATACAGAGACCCAGAGCTAAACATTTGATTGAGTTCAGGGAACCGCACAGAAGAGGGGGAGGAAGGATTGTAGGAGCCAGAGGGGTCAAAAATACCAGGAGAACCTGGCTCACAGAACTAACTAAGCAGGGCTCGTAGGGGCTCACAGAGTCTGACATGGCAACCGTGGAGCCTGCACCGGTCTGCGTTAGATCCTCTGCATACATGGTGTGGTGGTTCAGCTCAGGGTTTTTCTTGGGCTCCTAACAATGGGAGTGGGGGGTGTCACTGACTCTTTTGCCTACCCATGGGACCCCTTTCCCCCTGTTGGGTTGGCTCATCCAGCCAGGGTCTATGTCTAGTCTTATTGTGCCTTGTTATGCTATGTTCAGTTGACACTCCTGGGATGCTTGCTCTTTTCTGAAAGGAAATGGAGGAGCAGTGGATGTGGAGGACTCAGATCACTGTGGGTGGTGCCACCCCTGGGATGGTGGTCCTGAGTGCTGTAAGAAGTAAGGTTGCGTATGCCACGGCAAACAAGCCAACAAACAGCATCTCTCCATGGCCTCTGGTTCAGTTCCTGCCTCCAGTGAATGCCTTGGCCTCTCTAGATTGTAGATGGACTACAAGCGATAAAATGGAATAAACCCTTTCTTCCCCAAGCTACTTTTGGTCACAGAAACCCTAACACCGTTTGTGGCATCAAGGCCAACCAGGCACGGCTGTAATGATTCATCCCTGTTTTGAATGGGACGGCAAGTGTCTGTCACAATCCTGGGGAAAATGGCAGGGATAGTCCACATTCCACCCGAGGACCACCCCAGCTGAAGCCACTAGGTCAGACGTGTCAATCTCTGAGCCGATGAAGCAGCACCAAGCATATATTACAGTATCCAGCCTCTGCACTGATGAATTCTCTCTTATTCCATTCCTATGAGGAAAGTTCAAGATCAACGTGTGATGCTCCCTAGCTGTTGCTTTCTGCTGCTGTTAACATTCATTGTTAACTTGCTTGGACTTTGAACTAACTGTCTTGGAGACACACCCCTGGGAATTCCTGTGAGCGTGTTTCTGGAGAGGTTTAACTAAGGGAGAACGCTCCTCCCACTGAATGTGTTTGGCACCATCCCATGGATGTCCTGGGGATTCTAGCCTCAGAACAGGGGTGGGGGTGGGGAGGGAGTGAGGGGAAGCAGTATTCATCACCAGCATTCATCTAGCTCTGCTTCTTGACTCCGGACACAGCGTGACTCCCCTTGAGCTCTGAGTCAAAACCAACCTTCCTTCCTTAAGTTGTTTCTGTCAGATCTTTTGTGACGCAAGCGAGCAAGTTGACTAACATACTTTCTTCACTTCTCTCATAGTAGAGTCCACGGGGACCTGGTCCACGGGAACTGTGTGCAGAGGCTCACTCTGGGCTGCTGTGGTGCTAACACCAGGCTCAACACAGCCACAGCGAACAAACTGTGGAGAGGATGCTTGGGACCTTTCGGGGCAAGTATAACCCAGCGGGTGAGGAAACCCAGCTCCCGGTGGTATGGAACATATCATGACAACGCCTAAAAGGGGCATATTGCTGACATTTAGCCTCTGCCTAAAGAAATTAGCTTCTGGAGGCAGCATATGTCTGCTCCAATTTTTTCTGACCCTAAGTTTTTTTTTTTTTTTTAAGCTGCTCCACCAATCTGAGTCTTGCATAAATGAACCCGGAAGTCTGAAAAGGAGACAGTAGGGTCTGGATTTCTGGAGGAGACAAGTGTGGTGGGGCGTGGGAGGAAGGGCCTAGCTTCAAGATGATTGCCACAGTTTCCACGTAGTTCTCCTTTATGTATGTTGGTGACTAGACAGTGCAGTGACCGCGTAGAAACTTATGTCAAAGGACTGACCTGTGTCACCATCCCCTAAGTTAGTAGAAGCATGAGATAGGAGTGTGGAGAACCTGGGAGGGACAGTGGGGAGGGAGAGGAGAAACATCAGGTATGGCCTGGAGATGAGCTGTTGAGATTCTAGCCATGCTACCATCCACAAGTCTCCCTTGACTTGCTCCCCTAGAAATACCACAGTTCAGCAAGAGATGCTTATAGAAAAGACGTTCACTAAGCCATGGAGACTGAGCAGGAGAGGAGGATACTGTAGTGGCCTGTGGTACCCACAAAACTATCTAGACAGGGCTCCTACTTCCCCCAAGTTGCTGCAGGTACTGACTGCTGCTGGCTCAAGTGAGAAATCCCTCCTGGGAGAGGGTCACAAGACCCAGGACATTCCTATGCCAGGGATCACAAGACCCAGGACATTCCTATGCCAGGGATGGCCCACATCAGTGCACCCTTCACCCTGCCAAGAACAACCGTGCTCAAGAACCGACAACAATTACATCCAAAGGCAGAGAAGGAAAACGAGACCATGTGTAACTCCCGCTAAAGACCACCTTAGACCTGGAGCTGGATTGGTTGAAGCCGTGCTGGAGACTACATCACTGCTGAGGTTCTTTGTCTTTTTAGTGATCTTCTCTCCTCTCTTGTGGTTGTTTAAACAAACTGCTTGATTCATAAACCTCTGCCTCTGGGTTCTTTTCCAGGAACTCCAGAGAAAACCCGCTGTGCCAGAAACACCTCCAATGGCATGCTTTTCCTCAAATGGGCCAGAACAGGTCACATATCCATTCTCTGGTGGCTTCCCATGAGAAGAGAGAGCTTTCATGCTCAGAGCTGTCATGTGACTTTTCTTGGAGCTACATGAATAAATGTCGACTCACCTCTTATGGCACTGACAAACACAACCAAAGTAACGATTCCACCAAAGCCCGACTTGGCCAACCCTTGAGTTTACTCGAGTTACTTACAGGAGCCTGGATGACTTAACGGTGGCTTCATCATAAAACAAAAAACAAAAGAAAAACACACTCCAGCATATATGAAGACTCAAAAAGAGCTTTATCCCTGAACTCCCCAGTGTGGCTTTCAAAAGGTAGGTTGCTCAGAGTCTCCTGTCTCCAATTATTTTCTGCTTCTCCTTTAGGTCAGGGCCTTGTAAACTTTGTTAGTTTCAGGAACATCCTTAAGACTTGTGAGTTGTTTACCTTCTGAGTCTTGTGAGCCTCCTGGATCCTTCCTGGAGAGACTGTTTCCATTCAGAGGCAACTGCCACCCAACAGGGCAAAACTGACTGGTGGTAGATTGTCCGTCAGGGAAATGAGCAGAGTCACAATCACCGGGATGCTGGGAAGTCAGTGACTCACTCACAGAACTCTCCAGAAATGTCTCTGAGTTGTGTCAGCAGGGAACTGGAATGGACAACAGCTGCTGTTCTTGATCCCTGGTGGCACTGGGCAGGAGACTGTGTTGCATGTCATTCCAGCCACCTGCCTCCTGGTGGGAGAGAGCAGCTGCTGGTGTAGTCAGTGTCTAGTGCGAACCTTTGCTCTGCCTGGCTGTTGCACATGCAAACAAAAACGTGCGAAAGCCCCTCTTAACTTCTACATGAACGGCCACCCCTCCACGGCTTAGTGCTTTCCTTTAAAAATTAAATTGGGGCTGGGGTAGTTTTTACCGTCTCTCTGCTGACACCCCTTTCTGCAGAGTGTTATATTAAAAACTCACTTTCATTAGTCTCTTTAATTTATGAAAATGAGGGTCTCATGTCCCACAGATATTCCTTAAGGAACAACATCTGTGGTTGACCTCTGGCCTCTCCCTGTGTATGCACACTTACGCATGTGCAACCCGCACACATTCACACATACACAAACAATAACAAAATAAATTAAAAGAAGAGGAGAATTCAGGATCTGGAGCTTTCTGCTCAGTGGAAACTTAAACGGGGTATTAGGATGGAGGATTTTGTGTGTAACCCAGCAAATCCCACAGTGTGTGTTCCTGGTACAAGGGTTGCAACATGAGTTTCAGAAAAGTAAGATGTGAGTCTCTGAGGTCAAGTGTGCTCAGTCACACTTGCTAGTAAGATAAAGGTTTCTTTGCTACGCGTGTGCTGAGAGCATCCTACACCTTACACACAGCCAGGTGACATGCTGCAGCGTGACCTCAGGTGACCCCTTGTACAAGGCTGTGCGTCCTTCTTGTATCAACTGTTCAGGTGACCCAGTGGCCCCTGACACACCAAAACAGGCACTGCCTCGTGTTTAGAGAACCTAGTGTTATGTAAACATGTTCATAGTACTTCCTGTGACTGAGAAAGTTACCTGCTCTGGGTGTCTCCTGCTGAGTCTGAAATCGGAATGAGACCATGTCTCCTGAGAGCAAGAGCATAGTGGGGCTTTCTGGGGTAGAAGAGGTCATGCAGCTAAGCCGTGCAAGGTGAGGCATCAGCTGGCTGGACCCCTCGGAAACCTGAGCCCTCACAGGTCACTGCTCTATTTGCCCAGAATATTTACCGGAGATTCTATTTTAGGTTTGGCCTGGTTTTGGTAGCAGTCCGATCTATCAGGAATATTCCTGGTAATTGGCTGAGTACCTGTGAAGATCAACAAGAGGTTGCTTCAGACAGTCTCAAAGATCTATAGATAAAGGTTTTACTGAACATGACAAACAAACTGTCATTAACTGTGGTTATTATAACAGTTATATAGTTTGAGTGAATGAGTGTGTGTGTGTGTGTGTGTGTGTGTGTGTGTGTGTATCTACTGTCCTGACTAGTTGTAACTGATCCAACTTGGCACAACCTAGAAAGTACTGAAGAGGAGAACCTCAGATGGTGAATTCCCTAGATTGACCTGTGAGGCTCTGTCTTGATTGTTAATTGATGTAAGAGGGCCAGCCTACTGTGGGCAGCATCATTCCCTAGGCGGTTGACCCTAGCCTATACAAGAAAGCTACCTGAGTGTGAATCTGTGCAAGCCATCAAGCGGCAGGTCCTCTCAATTTACACCCATGCTGCTACTTCAAGAGACTCTAGGCACACAGACTGTTATTCTTCTGAGGCGTTTCTATTGCAAGATGTTCACGAACCATACATAGTCTAGCAGATTTCTGCATTGCTAGGAACTCTCTCTGCATCTCAAAGGTCCCCTGGGATGGTTATGGGATGATAACTCTCATTCTCACACTTAGTTCACAGTGGTGTGTGGGTGAGGCTCGGTGTGCATAATCCAAGCAGCTTTAGTATTAACTAGGTGACTGAAGCAGTTAGGGACATACCGTATCTCTCTAGGTATTTACTTTAAAAAATTTAGGACCTTGGGGCTGGAGAGATGACTGCACTGGGAAAGTGTTCGGCTATGCGTTTGTAAGCATTCAGATGTGAGTTCGATTCCCAGTAGTCATGTACGAAAGCTGGGTGTGGTAGTAGAGCCCTGCAGTCCCATTGCTGGGGAGGATCACTGGGGCCTGACGGCCATTCCATCTCACTGAACTGAGGAGCTTCAGGTTCACTGAGAGACCCCCATCTCAAAACATATAGTGGAAGGTAATTGAGGGAGACACCCAATATTGACCTCTGACTTCCACACGCATACACACACCCTTGGGAACTTTGATGGAAAGAACCAAGAGGCAATATAGAGATATTATCAAGCAGGCAGGCACAGGACTTGAAGATGTGTTTAGTCTTCTGTCCTCCTTTCCTTGAACATCCCCAGTTACAGTGCTGTGGAAGAACACCAGCAAGACAGCCACCATCTTCATCAGATCAAGTTGATAGTCTTCACAGAATCCCATTCTAGCCTGAGATTGTATACAATAGAACCGGTTCCCTTTAACGATGCCTGTCTTATTTCATTCCTATAAAGAAATTGATGGCCAAAGATGACCATCACTGGGTGATCGGACAGTAATGCTACTGCTCACGACCTCTGCAAGAAATAAATCATTATGTCCCATTTTCAGTAAGAGATGCACTCAGAGATGACCCAAGAGTCAGAGATAAGCAGGAGGTGCAAGGTGTCTCTCTGCCCTCACAGGTGTCTGGTGTCTGCTTGTCTTGGAATGCTGGGAGTTGGGAAGTTGTAGGCGGTCTCCTATATGACTGAGTCCATTGTCAGAGAAGCGACGATCTCAAGCCCCAATATAGCCATCAGACGGCTTGGCATCCTTAACCAACAGGATGTGGGATCAGGGGAAGAGTGGAAAGATTGCAACTCTTCGGGGTCCCAGCCCGTGGAAAACAGAGGGCTAAGTTTCTCATGGTCGGGGACTTTAAAAGCCACTGTTTGGTGTCCAAACAATAAGCCAGCCATTTGTGCCTTTCTACTTCGCTGGTGTCCCTAGCTGCAGAATGACATGCTAACAGTAGGTGTGCCTTCACCGATTCTTTAATTTATTACAGGGTAGGGCTCTTGTTTCTCATGCCTCTGTGATGTAGGCTGAACACCCCAATGCCTGCAAACCTCCTATATCAAAGTCCTAACTTCCAATGCAGCTGTGTTTAGAAACAAATCCTCTCTGGGGGGTCACCACAGCTACACGAGGCCATAAAGCAGGTCCCTGGGACAACAAAACAATGTCCTTGTAAGAGCTGGTCTTCCCTCCCTCTTCCACACAGCCACACATTGAAGATGTCATGTGATCACAGTAGGAGCCCTACTGTGGCATCTTGGTCTTGGACCTCCCAATAAATGTCTGTTGTTTGTGTCATTCGGTCCATAGCCAAAGTATACTGATGTAGCCCCATGAAAATGCATCCTTTCCCACTATGATAATAGCAATGCCTATCAAGGTCCCAGCTGCAGGCTCAATGTTTAGTGATGGCTTGCTGTCTTCTGACATATTAACCACCTCTCATCCTTTACAAGGTTTTTGGTAGAATAGTTGTTGTATTGTCAAACCCACACTTCTATCTAATAATATGTTATAGTCTGATATTTCCATACATTTACACAACATACATCCATATAATCTACCCATTACCTCCCTCTAACTCCCCTTTAGTGCTCCCTCCAAGTTCTTCCCAACTTCATGGCCTCTCCATGTTGTTTGTTTTTGTTTTCTTGTTAATAGCCCCTCAAGTCCAATTAGTGCTGCCCATTTGTCCATGGTGTACGGCCACCCACTGGGGCATGAGAAACCTACCAACAGACATGTCCTCAAAGGAGAGTGACTGTCTCTCCCTTAGCAGCAATCAATTATCAACCACTTCTTCAGTATTGGTAGGGCTTTGGGGCTCAGCCGCTTTGGAATTTTGACTGACTTGATTTTGTGTGCCCTGTGTGAGGCCTCCCATTCACGATTGTCTCTTCTTTTGTGGTGGGAATGTTTCCTTTCCTGTTCTTCCAGAGTGCTGACCTGGAGGCAGTGGGAATCCTTCATGTGACCTGAGGGACACGTGCTGTGCTCAGGCAGGCCGCTGTGGTAAAGCCATAACAAACACTGAGTGGTGACCCCAGTTTCATGCATTTCAATCCCCCTGGGTTTACATGAACTGGACAGATTACATTTCTGTTTTGTTTCAGTGTTTGGCGTCATGTGACAACCTTTGGATCGCCTCAGTTGTCAATCTCCTGGGCTCCTGTGTCCAGCCGCGATGTCTTTGGAACAAGGTGTCCTGGTGGGAAGTTGTGCAATGAATGGGTGTTGCAGGACTCAAAGGAAAAGGTCCTGTATGGGACCTGACTTGCAGTGACTCCCCTCCTAACCACATCACTCAATATATCTAGAAGGCACTGCCTTGGGTAGATGATGCCTGGACTTTTTCATTGCCTTCTTCCATCCCTGTCAGGAGTTGTGTTGTATCTGGGAAGAAAATTTTTCCTGTGGGACTCTGCTAAAATCAGGGGCTCTGGATGAAGTTTGAGACACAGAAAGGAGAGAAGGATGCCCAAAGCCTCTCTCAGCACGATTCAGCTTAGGATCCTATCACTCACAGCATCTTGTGACTGCCTTGCACTCAGAGAAGCTTAGCTCCCTGCTGGAGTCTCATTGCCTCTCCCCCTCTTTATCCTCCCACTTGAATTCCCATCAGTGACAGAACATCCAGCACAGCCTCTGTGTGAGCTCTGGGCCCGAGGGTTGAAAAGGGATCAGGACCTTCTATCTCAACCCCAGAAGTGTGCAATCCGTCAAGGTTGGCAAGCCAACTTTGCCCATTGCCAAGACGAAAGGTCAGGCCAGAAGAGTAGCACACGCTGGCTCCCTGCGGGCACAGTTCTGTTTTCAGTCCATTTGAGAGAGCAGAGCACACTGAGTCCACGGAGTGATGTGAGGACCTCACTTTCCACCCAGAACCACATTTTGCGCCTCTCTGGGACAAGCCGTCGGCCATCTTCACTCTAGACATCATATGTTTGCTTCACGCTTCTACAAGGAATCTAAACCGCCAGCCATGCAGAAGCGGCTCTCTCAGAGACAGGAATTTCCCAGGTGGGGTGGGGGATGCAAGCCAAGATGTCTTCCCTTTCTTTTCTAAACACAGTGTGAAGCACGTTCTCTAGAAGAAACCAGTACAGGCAGGTCATTGTTGCTCCATGCAAGGAGCCAGTGTTCAGCTTCGAGTTTCAACACAGCTAAGCTCTGGGCTCCATCTTCCTCATAGGCAATTCGTCTGCCTGCTGAAGGGACAGCAAATGACCCAGTAATGTTTATTGTCTTGATTGACACATCAACAGGCAGAGCTTAGCTCGCCATCAAAAATATAAGCAAAAGGGCTGACGTCAAGGACTGGAGGAGGTGCCTGCTTTGCAGGCTGAGAACCCGAGTTCAAGTCCCAGAACTGATGCTTTGTTGTGTGAGGGGGAAAAAGATCTGCAGGATGGTGCACACTGTGGGCAAACCAGTGCTGGGCAAGAGGATGCAGATGGGTCCCTGGGGCTTGCTGCTCAGCCAAACTACCATACCTGACAAGACTGAGTCCAGTCAGAGAGTCCCTCACAAAAAGAATGCAGATAGTACCTCAAGAAAGGCCCCTGCTCTGAGCCTGCACCCGTGCACACACACACCTGACACTCCACAAATGCGTGTGCACGCAAAACTTTTAAAAATTAAGTGAAAAATTAATTCCCAGGCATTTGCCAGTGATAGTTTTAGGAATTAAATAGATAGCTTTCCTCCACCCATAGTACCTACTGTTTCTCCATGTAAATTAGTAGTACACCTTCTCCCTGCCCCTCTCCTCGCCTCCTTTCTCCCCTGTCTCCCTGCCTCTCTTCCCCCTTCCTCCCTGTCGCCCTGTCTCCCTGGCTCTCCCCTCTCCTGTCTCCCTTTCCCCCACCTCTCTTCCTCCCTGACTCCCTGACTCCCTGTGCCCTTGGGTCCTTCTCTCCCGGCCTCTCTGACTTCCTATGTTTCCTTCTCCCTCCCTCTCATGGTAGCAACTTTCTGCAACTTCCCAGCATGCCCCCTGAACAAACAGCCTTGGCCCTCCCTACTGAGGAAGGAGTCTTTTCACTGACGGCTTTCTATTTTCCCCATCTAGGATGACTCCCGTGTCCTCCCAGAACTCTGACCTGCAGTTCCCACCAGAAACAGTGAGAGGGGTGGGTGTTTATAGCTTTCTGTTCATGAAAATATGGGCAAGCATGTGCACACAGGTGCAGGCTGGGATTCTGACCATCCTAAGGGTGATAGACAAGGGGGCGGGGTGGAGGGAGGATCCCCCACAGGAAGCGTGCTGTACAGGATGCACACCTGTATCACATGAAGTGAACTCCAGGGCAGCACTCAGACACGTGTGCTCTGTCTCCACAGGTGGCTGCCTCCGTCACTGCTTGGCCTCCTGGCACCTTCCCAGCTTCCTGTAGCTCTTCTCCGCTTTCTCCCTCGGGTCAGTCCTGCTCCCACACTGCAGCCTCCAGTGTGGTCAGGACTCTGGCTCAATAAGAAAGTTCTTTGTTTCCTACGCTTGAAATCTTTCTCAATAGCTGGAGATGAGTGTCCACTTGAGAGAGAGAAAGAGAGAGAGAGAGAGAGAGAGAGAGAGAGAGAGAGAGAGAGAGATCATGGTTTGAATAAGACTAAGTCATCGACGTGAGATTCTTCATGAAAGGAAAAGAGCAGCGGCAGCATATTCAGAAAGTCTGCCCTCAGGTACCTGGAGGCAACTCCCTCTACCACAATGTGTCGTTCTTGTAACTATACAGGGCACGAGGAACAGGGCAGTCAAATGAAGGAGGCTGAGCAGCTGAGGATCTGGAAGCTGTGCCCTGCTACCTACTGATTTCACCCATTGTCACAGCAGGCTACGCCAGCTCCCTGACTCCCTGGTCATCTTGTCCTACCCATTTGGTGAGGTCATCTGGAACATTCTCTGAGTTCTCCCGGCTTGGCGCAGGGTGCCTGGAAGAGAGTGAGCCTCTCTCTCAGGTGAGATTCCCAGGGTCACACTGTAGGGCTAAGGACCTTGCAAACCCCCACATGCTGCTGTGGACACTGAGCACTGAGAGGAGCCGAAGTCCCGATGGTACTTGTTAGGAGGCTTCCCAGATGCAAATTCACAGGAAGGAAGGCCTGAGAGGAAGACACAGGGCACTCAGAACACGGCAGTCCCTTGCAGGAGCTCAGGTTTCCATGCCCTGGGCTGGAAGGACTGGAACTTTCCACCCCACGACAGGGTAATATGGCCGAGCTCAGAGGCTGTAAACAATTGCTTGTTGCACAATCGTGATTGCTCTGTGCTCTGAGAAAGGAAGACTGGTATTCTCCTGGGGTCTGATGGGCTAGACTCTCCCGTGCTAGGTAGTAGACCTGCTTCTCATACCAGCGCACCCTGCGGTCTGCTCTCCTGTTTGTCTTCTGGGAGACAAGTTGCATAAACCCAGCTCCCCAGATGGCCCCGCGTGAGTTAGGTAACCACCTTGTCTTGTCAGTCAAAACAAGCCGTCGTGAAGAGTGCTGGGCTAGCAGGGCGACTCTAATTGTTGTTATTGGGAGGAGCGCATCAAGAACGTTGAGACTTGTGTTGCAAGAGGCCGTGTTTATCAAACTGAAGATTGTTCCATGCACCCCCTTCCCTTTAGCTCTGGAAATCAAAGAGAATTATGGGGCACGTGTTTACTCTCGGCTGACTTTTCCCAGCAGTGGAGTCTAATGGCTTGGGAGTTCTGCCTTGGATGAGCAGACACATTTTGGCTGTGGAAATGGCTGCATTTCCTTTTTATCGGTGGTGTGTGCGTGCACGCATGTGTGTGTTTGTGTGTGTGCATGAGCGTGCAGGTGCACATGTACTACATCATGTATGTGGAGGATTTTACACAGGAGCTCTTGCCTTGCTGCTGCAGACAGCAGGATCTCTAGCTTGGGAGCTTCCAGGGATCCCCGTCTCCCGCCCAGCTAACTGAGGCAGTGCTGCGAGCCCATATTCAGGCTACTGTTCTCTGACTAGAGGGGTGCTAGGGATATTTATGTTCACGTGGCAAGCACCTGTCGTCACTAAGCCTTCTCTCTAGGTCCTAGTTTGAGCTACCTTTTGGGAAAGAACTATCAGTAAGAATGGAGTTCGGTCCAGTCATGGGCAGAACAGCAGACTGTGGAGACCTGTGTGGCCACAGCTGGACACATTTGGATACTGAACACAAGCATAGTGGCTGGTCTGAAAGCAGATGGACATAAATGGGGAAAAATGTGCAAATCTGGAAAGACATCATGTGCAAAGGAGAATTAGAAATCACTTGTTTTGGGGACTGCTGCAACGGCTCAGTATTAAAGAGTAGTTGCTACTCTGAGTTCCCAGCACCCATGCCTGGCAGCTCGCTATCACCTACAATAGCAGGATCTGACGCCCTCTTCTGGCCACCATAGGCACTGTACCCATATGTACCAACCCACAGATCACATACCATTAAAGACTCCTTGTAATTAGTTTACACATAATTAAAATTTAAAAAATAACTCTTAAAAATCAAAACAGTCATCTTTTTATTATGGAGTCTATGATGATAATATTTGGAGTACATTGGTTGAGTTGCTTTTATTATAAACGGTCTTTCTTCTCATTTCCTTTTTATAATTTTTTAAAGCAAGCCTTCTAGAAAAAGGAAAAGTTGTAGAGGTGAGTTGTGTCCTATTTCTACTGATCAGGCCTTCTATGAATGTAGTGAGGGTCCTGGATCTCTAGCTTCCTCGACACCGCCTTCTGCTTCTGATGCTGCTTCTACAATCTGCACTTGTCCCTGCACCTAGACCACGGAACTCCCGTGTGCATGGTGTCAACATCCTATGCTTCAGTTTCTTGATGATCCCGGTTGGCTCCTCTCTCTCTCAGCCACCCTTATGGTGAGGTTAGCCAGCATTCTGACTCTGTGCTTCCTCGAGCTGCTCTTGACGCTACTCCGCTGTTTGGAACATTCCAGTGCAATGGCTCCTGGGGCCTCCTTTCCTTCCCCAGGACCACATGTACCCTCCTGTAGACAGGCCCAGGTAGTCCCTCCCTTTGTCCTTACTGTCCCTCACCTGGATTTTGCTCCACGCCCTGGCATTGTGTCGAAACGGTCTGTTTACGAGTCCATCTGCACATTAGACTGCGCGCTCCTCGAGGGTAGGAAATTATGTCTTTATCTAGGTACCCATGGCACTCGGTAAATATTTGTGCAAAGCACCCAGACTAAAGAGTCGGAGGTAAACAATATCTGGCTGTCAACAGCTTACCATTGCACAAGGCGGAGGCCGTGACTGTGGTGCTGCGGGCTTCAGTTTTAATTTTATGTTTTCTTATTGTCAGCATCGGCATCGTCATTTTAATAATGAGAGCTCCCACAAGCAGTGACCCCAGTGGCTCTCTCTGTGGGAAGAAGTTCGAGGTACATCTTTCTCCCCCAGGAGGTGACAGCTCCCCAGCAGTGGGTCTTCCATGCTGGCCACTGGATAGTCTTGGGTTGTTTGGGGGAACGGAAGGCTGAATATCCATCCACATGCCAGTCAGCCACCTGCTGGGTGACCCTGCTAAGACAGCATGGAAGGTGGCTGTCACTCAGGGTGTCTGTTTGCAGGGGAGATAAGCATCTCCGCTGGGCCACTCCTGCTGGTGTTTGTGTCTTTTAGATTGCATGTCTGTTTGGGGTTGTGGAGGGCATGTTGCCTCATGCGATCTTCCTTGCCCTGATACAGAGCGCCACCCTACATAAGGACCTCCTGGCTCCTGGAGCCAGCTCTGTCCTGACTTGACCTCCCGGTACTGGACAGTGGGGATAAGGTTCTACACAGATCAACTAAGATCCTATTCTGAGAACCCTGTGCTAGTTCATTGTGCAGAAAGCATCCCATCGGTACAAGAATGGACAAGGGTAGACTCCCTCCCTCACTGAGAAAGGAGCTTCCTCCTCTGGCCTCCTTCCATCTTCTTGGGAGGAGCCAGGAAACAGTATTGGCTTAAAAAAGCAACGTAGAGGGGAGGCAGGGCTGGAGAGGTGGCTCAGCTGCTCACAGGTGTGTATTGCTTTTGTGGAAGACCTGAGTTTGATTCCCAGCACCCAGGTAGGGTAACTGGCGACTTTGTGTCACTCCATGTATGAGCTTCAGGGAACGTCCTCTGCTGACCTCTAAGGGCTCCTGCGCAAGTGTATACTATCCATGCCCAAACATACACATGACAAAAAAATAAACGTCTTTAAAAAGGCTAGGGGTGCAGCTTGGTCGATAGAAAGCTTGCTTGGCATCCAGGAAGCTCCGACTTTGATCCTTGGCACCCTATAAACCAGGTGTGGTGGCACACACCTGAAATCCCAGCCTTGCAGGAATCTCCCTTCTGGAAGATGGAAATGTGGTTTTGTCACTGTTGATGCGTGTTTTGCCAGAAAAGCAAAGAAAGCTGTTTCCGATTTTTTAAAAAATAGTTTGTGTAAAGAATTTTCATTACTCCCTACATTTCCCCCACAAAGACACCAGAGGTTCCATCCATCCGGAGCTGCAGAGGAAAGAGACAGTGAAGGCATCCTGGCTCTCCTCCAGGGCCTTGCTGCTGTGAGCTGAGGGTACCAGAACCACGCTGGGCCTGCTGCCTGCCAGGATCGGCTTCCCTCCCGGATGGTGGCCTACTGGCCACGTCATGCCCCAGCTGGCCTGTCCCATCCCACATTCCAGGTCTCTGTCCTCCGGTGCTCACTAGAGCTGTGTTTGTTCATTCCTACCCAGAATCTAAGCTTTGGTCTGTAGGTCATTTTCCTGTGGGACTGCAGCGTCACACTGCTGCTGAGGTGGCCTGGAGGCGGTGCTCAGGAACGATTCCAACCTGCCCTGCGTGGCTGCTGGTGCAGGGGCCCTGTTCTCTCTGTAGGCGAAATGAGAAGCTTGGCTTACCCAGCAGCTCAACCCCACCACATCGGCAGCTCAAGTCCACATGGCAAGAGGACTCCTCGGACCCTGGGTTTTACAGGAAGTCTTCGCTGTCGGAACAAAGGTTCCCTGTCAGCTCTGCCCTGTTACCACTGTTGTTGTGTCCCATTGAGATTCCCGTGGCACGGCTCACTGTAGTGGGCATTTTTGGACTGCCAGCCCCAAAATCATGACACAGAGACTTATTAGTTACGAAAACTTGGCCTATAGCTTAGGTTTGTTTCTAACTTCTAACCAGTTCTTCTTTTTTCTTAATTATAAACTGATTGGCCTAGTATAGTATCTCAGGCTCCTTCTTCCTTTTTTTTTTTTTTTTGATTTTTCGAGACAGGGTTTCTCTGTAGTTTTTGGTGCCTGTCCTGGAACTAGCTCTTGTAGACCAGGCTGGCCTCGAACTCACAGGTATTCGCCTGCCTCTGCCTCCCGAGTGCTGGGATTAAAGGCGTGCGCCACCACCGCCCGGCCTCAGGCTCCTTCTTAACTCATAACTTATATTAGCTCATATTTCTTGTCTGTGTTAGCCACGTGGCTTGGTACCTTTTTCGGCGCCACAGTCACATCTTGCTTCCTCTACAGCTGGGTCACAACTGGAGACTGAGCTTCCCTCTTCCCAGAATTCTCCTGTTCTCGTTGCCCAGCCTCTACTTCCTGCCTGGTCGCCCTGCCTCTACTTCCTGCCTGGCTACTGGCCAATTAGCATTTTATTAAAAATAATACAAGTGACAGGATAAATGACCATTGTCCCACAGCACTTTCCCCACCCTTCTAACTTTAATCAACCCATTTCTATTCATCTACGTGATGCCGTGTGATTCGTGGCTTTTCTCTCTCCTCCAGATGTCTCGTTCCCTCTGCATCTGGCTAGCCACTCTACCTTTCTTTTTTCCAGAGCTCTCTCTGTCCAGAAATCCCTGCTGCACCTCTGGCCTAGCTGTTGACCATTCAGCTTTTGATTAAGACAATCACAGTGACATATATTTACACAATATAATCAACTATCTCCCAACAACTCTTCACCACTTTCCTTGTCCTTGTTTTTCTCTACCCCTTTTTAAAACTCAGATGTCAGCCTTGCCCTGACTGGACTCTAATCACAGAACCCTGAGGTGGAGCAGGCAGGAATGACTAAAGAATACACAGCGAACGGAGTCCGGATCCTTCCAGATTGCTACGTCACTCAGTCGTTGTCATAGATTCGATGTGGGTTGAATGATTACACCAAGACTCATGTGGTGGGTACTTGATCCCAAAGTGTGGTGGTACTGAGACTGTGGGCCCTTTAAGAGGGGCAGCCTGGACTAAAGAGATCACAGCTGCCAACCCTTGTGGGTAATGTCATGGCGGCTTCTTCTTTGGAAGGAACCGTATGTAGTTGTCTCAAGACTCTCATCGGTTACTGTGAAGAGAAAGCTGCGGTCATGTGATCACTTCCTCTGTGTCATCCTGCATATCAAGTTGAGATGGAATCATAAAGTCCTCACCTGTCTCAAGCAGCCACCGGAACTGTGAGTCAGCAAGCCTCTTCTGCCTATAAAGCGCCAAGCCTTGAATCTTTTGGTATAGCCACAGGAGAGACCAACAATTTCACTTGAATCATCTATAACAGGAGCCACTAGCCCAGAGGCCTCCAAATCCAGGAACAAAAAAACAACTCCAACCCAGACCAGCCGTTGGCATCCTCTGCCAACTGTGTACATGCAGACAGGCATTCACAAAGAAACTTGTTCAACGGCTACTCAAATAGACCCCAGGTCTAGGTCTTCCCAAAAGGACATATTAAACCCTCAGAAAGTCAGCCATCTGTAATGTGACTCACTTGGAAGTGCATTTTAAGTTAAAGGATGCTGTTCAGAGTCCTGCCTTGGTGGCATCAGGATGAACGGGGCACGATTGTAACTGTTACGTCAGGCAGGGGTACTCTAAGAATAAATGCCCGGTCCATCAGACTATTAAAATGAAGGAACCCCAACGACCAAACTGGAACCCCATGTTGGAGGAAGAAAAAGTCTGAAGAGGAGGAAGTTGCCTCCCAGGAAGAGAGGTCAGGCAGTTCTGACCTCTTGCCAGGTCACCTTGCAGGAGGGACTGGGGCAGAGATACTGACGGGGCAGGGATGGGCAGGACCACACCTTACCTGGGCTGCTTCGTTCTGCAGGTCTCTTGCTTTCTGTTTGAACCTAAACTTCACGTCGGAACCCCACAGATGGACTTGGGTGACTAGACCTCTTCGCTCTTCCTGGCATGACCACAGAGAACACCTCTCCTTTCTTTGCTCTTCTCTGTGACTGCTTTCTTGGATGGCGTTGGGTTGAGCGGCTGAGCTCACCTTGCTGTAGACACCAGGGTGTAGATGTTGACCACACAGCTCCGGGAACACAGTCAGATGAAAGACAGGTGTGACTCCTGAAGTTCTCGCCCCTGTAAAGCAGAGGGACTGACTGATGTCGCTACGTTAGATGCTCTGGGCGGGGGAGGAAGGTGCCCCCCTCACAGCTCAGCAGGGATTTGGTTTGGATTTTTTTTTTCAGCTCTAACGAGACAGACACACTTTCTTGGGTCTGTCTTGGTCTCCAAGGTCGGCAGTTGAGGGGCTGGAGTTAGGTGACTGTTTAAAACAACGTGATTATCAGATTCTGACAGACAGCATTGCAACCAGTACCGACAGCCAAGCCATGTTCTTTTTCCTTATCCCACTGGATCACCCAGGTTATGGGTTGAGAACCGTGTGCTCACGACCCTCCTCTGAGAAGGAAAGCGACTTTGCCAAGGTCACACAGCCTACATACAGGCTCCTGAGTCAGATGTTTAGATCTGACTCTGTTCGTTCTATTGTGTCATAGATGTCAGCCAGGGCCACACCACGGGTAAAGCTCTTCCATTAACTCGTTTCCCTAGATTCTTGCTTTCTCCACCCTCATAGCTAATTCTGTATATGGGCCCCAGGCTGACAGGAAGTAGAGACAGCCTGGTGGTATGTACTGTGGACTACCCATTAGTCACGGGGCTCAGCACCTTCCCTGCCTCTAAAGTGTGTAAGAAGTTACTCTCACTTGTCACTTAGACTTGATCTGTCCTCTGAGCCCCTGCCATGCTGCTGCCTGTCTGTCCGCCCATGGCATTAATAACTCTTTGAATATGTAAATAAATAAGTATATGAATAAATAGCAATCTCTTTCAGCATTTCCCCTGGAACTCTAAACCCCAAACCTTCCAACATGCCTTTAAAATGTACAACAGAAACCTGTGGGAAGGAATGCAAGTTTATCATCCCAGCACTCAGGAGGTGTGTGTGTAGTGGCGGGGGGGGGGGGGGGGGGGGGGGGGGATCAGTAGTTAAAGGTCATCCTCAATAGCCTGAGATCAGGACTAGCCAGGGCTAGTCTGACCCTGGCTCAAACTGCATTACTTTCCCCACCCCCACATCCGTCTGCAATGGTTCTAAGTGAGTAATCAAACAGCAGGTTTGAATGAGCCAGGCAGTTACATAACTACTCAAAGCCAGAGATTTGACAGTGTGCTGTGGAAGGCTTATATTTGAAGCTGTCTCTGAGCATAAAGAGGGTTAATATTGTACCGTAACCCAGCTGGTCCTCTTCCTCATGCCCTTGGGTAGCTGAAGGTCAGTTCTGGGCCATTACTCACCCAAGAACAACCTGTGTGTTTCAAGGCAACTTCCAGGGAGTGACATTTGATAAGCTTTTCCTAAGTTACCGAGATTAAGGTTTCTCCGGAGTTGCCCTTGAGAACTGTGAACACAGGGAAGAGCATTAGTGACTCTACTTTTCTTAGAAATCCCTATCAGTTCCTTGTCAATTCAACCACACTGCCTCTGGCTGCCGGAGTGCCAAGGGTCTGCTTGATAGCCGCCCACACAACACAGCACAGCACACAAGTGACTGGGAAGAGCTCCCTGAACCCAAGGTCTTCTTGAAATACACAGCAAGGCAAGGTTCCTGTCCTTTCCTACCAAGTGCGTTGTTTTCATGCCTGGGGATGTGGTTAGTGTGGAACAGCTCTGTCTGCCCTGTGTCCCCTGGGCCAGTGCTCTCCCCTGAAGCTTAGACAAAGGTGAAGGTCAGTGTGGAAACCCTCACCGGACTCCACCACACTGCCTGTAACTGTAACTGCAGGATGGGGGTGGGGAAGGCACACAGGCTGGAAGACAGGCCAGCGGGAGGCAGCTTTCCTGGATAGCTGCTTACATGAGGAAGTTTCCAGCGTCCTTCCTCTAGATCAGTGGTTCTCAACCTTCCTAATACTGCAACCCTTTAGTACAGTTCCTCATGCCGTGGAGATCCCGAACCATGAAATTATGTTGTTGCTACATCGTAACTATAATTTTGCTCCTGTTGTGAATCATAATGTAAACGTCTGATACGCAACTCCCAAAGGGGTCTCGACCCACAGGTTGAGAACCCCCGCTCTGCCGCTCGCCTGAGAGAGCTACTGGAAGCACTCACTTGGGGAGAGGCAGTTTCATGCTGAGGACCATGCCAGGCATTTTGCAGGAGTAGAAAATGAATGTTTTCAGTAATAAAGGATGATCAAAATGGGGAATCGGAAGCTAGCTTAAATACGCAGATCTGTAGGAACAAGGAGACAGGATCCACAATAATAAGGAGCAGGAGAGACCCTATGGACGTGAAGTCTGTGAGGTCCTGTTTGCCCTTTAGGTTATTGAATCTGTGGCTGATGGTGGGAGAGCTGTGCTTGACGTGATTGCCGGTAAAAAAACTGGATCAGAAATACATACACACACACACATACTCTCATGCAGAGATTCCCGTAGAGAAAGACGGGCATGGACATATGCAAACATGCATGTAGTCACACAGAAATATATGCACATGTGTGCACATAAAAAAATGGGGACATCTAGACACATCTTTATGTGTAGATATACCCATGTACACGCCCATGCATGGGAGTAGTACACAAAAGTACATACATACATACATACACACACACACACATAGGATCTTACAGTTTTTAACAATGAATTGTACAGAAATTTATGAACACTAAAGAAAAAGACAATGGTTACTGAAAGAGAGCTTAGGACAGTGCCAGATCTGTCTCCAAAAGAGAGAGCCCTGTCCACAACCTCTCACGGGCCCAGAGTACTCTGTACTTTCCTGTGCAATGTAACTTTCCTGGGGCTTTTGACTTCTTTCAGATGTTAATCTCTGGACCCCTCCTCCACCCTGTTCTCCTACCTCAGTTCCTAGTCTGCTGGGAGGACCCCTTGACACTGAGGTGGGGTCATCCCACATTCCTGCAAGAGAAGAGGTCCTGGATTTGTGTTTGGATCCCACGGTGACAGCCTTAGGGCCTTGCAGGCAGCAGGATTTTGCAGTGGAAAGAGGACTGAGACTCCGCTGCAAACAAAATGGGGTGGGCTTCTATTGCCCAGTTGGCATGTATGATCAGCTGACCACGACCAGAGTCAGCGGTGAAGGGGTTCCAAAGGTGTTGGCAGGATGGAATAGCATTAAGTCATGAAAAAGGAGGGAATGTTGCTGTTACAGAGTTACAGCCTGTGCCCCAACAGCCATTCTGCCTCCATACCAACCATCATAGCCAAATTTACAGCAACATTCGGTGGAGTCACACTTGGGAAGAGGGGCAGAGAGCAGGGATCCTCCCGAGTGTGTCTCTGGAGTCTTGATGTTACAGCGACCTAGGAAGCCACAGAGGCTTTGGACTCCACCTCTCACTCCCCCACCCCAAATACTAAAAAGGTAAACACACACTCTTTGCATTGTCACTCCTCCAACTCATGCGTTTAAAGGGGGAGATCCCTGGACAAAGATATTTCCTCATGGTCAAAATAATGCAATCTAAATGAGAACCCAAACACTAGTTAATCCAGTTAGGGCTGCCAGTCATTCCCCATTCCCTCCAAAAAAATTGGAGTCACCTGAGCCCATGCAAAGGCAGCAGGAGAAGCAATTACCCCAACAGGAGCTAATGCACTCTTCCTCCATGGAAGCCCCTTAGGGAGCATCCAGCAGGCACTGCGGGCTATCACTCTCGCAGCCTGTCTGCTTCTCCAAGCTCACCTGGGCACACAGGCACAAACCCTCTGGTGCCTGCCCCTGGGGGTAGGGAGCGTGGATATTGAGTTTTCAATCTGTAAGATGAAGGAGCCCAGAGGGAGGGGTGGGATGTGTGGATAGTACTGTGAGCAGGCTTCTTGAAAGGATGCTAGACACAGCTAAGAAGGTAGATTGGGTAGAGCGTATGGTATATAGATTTACACAAGGAAGAAAATGAAATTCTGTGAAAACCCTGTTTGGAGTTGGCCTGGAGGTGACTAATCCCTGTCCTGTTCCTGGTGATTGAAAACAGAAGATAATTGTGCACAAGCTCTTAGGTTTGGACCCCCAGGTGGCAGGGGACACAAAGGACAATGGAGCAACGGGTGCGTTTCCATTTGTGCCCCGACAGCACAGAGGAAGTGGCCGAAATGAAAGCAAACAATGACATAGAAGAACTCATGAAAAAGGTAATTTAGAGCCACAGCATCTGGGGACACAATTAAGGGAGCACAGACTTCCCACGGAGCCCTGCTCTCTCTGCTTCTGCCAGGAGGGATGCCTTCCATTGGAGTTGCACAATGGTCTCCCAAGGCTTCAGAGAACTGTGCTCCGGTGACTCATCAGAGCGTCCAGTATCCTGGGGACCCACACACAACCCCCAATAACAAACGAAATTGGGATCTATTAACAACCGGTGGTTTGGTGAAGAGGCGCCGCCAATGTCAGTATTTTTTGGTTTTGTCTTTTCATCAACCTAGTTCAATTAAAAAAAAATATCTGAAGAAACCTGATATGCAGGAGGGCACCTCATAACTCCGAAGAAAAGGCAAGTGTCCCTCATTTTATAATATTGTCTAAGGTCAGTGCTAGGGCGTGAGGGACTACATGCCAAGTTCTTATGATCACTTCATTTGTTGTGGTGATACAGTCACATTGAGAATTCAGTCATCAATTAAGAGGTTTCCTTGAGTAGTTTGAGACCTGAGATCTGGGCTTGCTGATTTGCTGCTGTGTAGCCAGTCTCAGGAGCTTAAACCACACAGTTTGGAGGGGGAGGAGTCCAGACTGTGTGGCTGCACAGTTGGGTCCTCAGCAGCAGCATGGGAGCTGGGGTCACTCACTCAGCATAGAGCTAGGGGAAAGGCCAGTTTCCCATCTTCTTCTTCCTCTTGTTGGAGGTGTTAGAGTCAGAGTCCGGGCACTGACAGCCTGACAGCCGGAACAAGCTGGTTGAGCCATGGTGTCCATTGTAGTGATAAATAACAATGGAAAATAGAGAAAGGCGGTTCATACAGTGTGGCCATTTTGAGGAGGGGAGCAAATAAAGAGGTCCAGTGACGCCTAACTAAGTTCATCTTCAGGAACCTGATATAAGGAGTCAGTTTAAATAGAAGCCCAGAGATGTGCAGAGCTATGCGGGCCATCAAGGTATGGTCTGGTGGTCATGACCATGTGGCCAGTGTCCTTTGCAGCAGCCCTCCCTGGCTGTGGTGGGACGGCGTGTCAGAACTGCGTGAAATCTTTTTTAGACAGACAAGCTTCCCCTTTGGCTGGCTCTAGACTCCCACCTTCTCCTTTCCAGGATGGGATTCTTGAGGAGATTTTAGTTCTTTGAGGTCAGCCCAGGATCTCTTTAAAATAATGTCTCTGCGGCTGGGGAGTTACAGCCTAGACATCATCACCCTGTAGCTGTGGACAGGTTTCTTCTGTTCTTTGTAAACACAGGATTGAGGGCCAGGGTAGGTGACAGGAATTGTGGCATCTCCATAGCACAGCTCACAGGACACCCACTGGCTTGCTAGCCAGACATCAGTGGTACTTAGTGGGAAGAACTGGAGAGTGTCCATCTTCATTCAGGAGGTGTCTGGAATTCTACTTTGTCGTTCAGTTTGCTTGTTGTTCTATTTTCAGTCTTATAGGAGATTTTCTTTTTCTCATAGGAGAGTCTGGGAACCACTGTTCTCAGGTCCTGAACTGGTAACTTGCTGGTCCCTATGATGGGAGCCAGCCATTCTTCACTTTGCTTGTTCCCTGGGTAGAGGGTGGATGAGAGGGCTGTGGCTTCATCTCCTCTGGGGTGGGTCAGCAGCAGGCCTGGCTCTACAGCTGCCGCTGTAAGGGAATCTGACTTGGGGATTGTGAAGTCTCAAACTGGGACAAATGACTAAGGTACCTATTTATCATGTCCAAGTAGACCTGGCCTCCAGGTTCTTCCAAGATCCCTCGGTCTGCACCTGTCACAGGGTTGGCTGGAATACCCCACCCTCTACCCTAAACCCTTTCCCCAGAGGCTCTTCCCTATATAATCTAGGCATTTTAGTTATCTGATGTAGGTGAGTCTTCTTTCTATGTGTTGCTTTCATTGGTTAATTAATAAAGAAACTGCTTGTCCTGATAGGTCAGAACATAGGTGGGTGGAGTAGACAGAACAGAATGCTGGGAGAAAGAAAGCAGAGTCAGGCAGATGCCATGGCTCTCCTCTTCGAGATGGACATGGGTTAGAATCTTCCCGGTAAGCAATGACCTCGTGGTGATATACAGAGTATTAGAAATGGGTTAATTAAGATGTGAGAGTTAGCCAAGAAGAGGCTAGATATAATGGGCCAGGCAGTGTTTAAATGAATACAGTTTGTGCTTTGCTATTTCAGGTATAAAGCTAACCATGTGGGAGCCGGTCGGGACAAAAAGCAGGCCTGCTCGCCTCATCACTACAGCTATCCACCTTTTTTTGTACATTTGCTCTCTTGGCTGTTGTATCTGATTCCCCTCTCTCCTCTTTCCCTTTCCCTCCCCTTCTCCCCACATGACGCAGCTCAGCCTGGCTGTGTCTGCTCTGGACTCTACCTATGCCCTCCCTTTTGTCTCCAATCAGCTTTCTCTTCTGCTATACCTAGGAGCAGTCATGGCTTTTCCTTTCCTTTATATTTCCTTATTCCATTCAGAGATGCTGGCAGCCCTGGGACTGGGCTTCACAGAGAAGCTTCAATTCACAGGGAGCTCCCCTTGCTCCCTCTCCCTTGGAGAACACAGACACGGTAAGCAGAAAGCACAGAAAAGAGCTGCAAAGGTCATCTTTCCACACCACCTTCCTGTGTGTCTGGTGGAGGTGATAGCTAGAACAGCAAGGGAGATGGTGGGAGCTTCAACATGCACAGAAAGACCTCCCAGGTCCTTCACCAGGCCAGGCAAGCCAGCCTTTGTTGAGCTGCACCACACTACCTGAACTGCGCCTGTGCTGTGAAGGCAAGCTCATGCTGTTAGAGGCCTCACAGGTGTGCCTGTGTTTAGACGGATGGGTCCTGCTGGCTAGCTGAGGGTCCTGCTGGCTGGACTGACCATCAGGATACACTTGAAGGTGTAGACACACGGAGGGATGGTCACGTGAAAGCAGGCAGTTTGGAGTGTGGCTGCCACTGGAGCTTCTGGAAGAGTCCAAGGGAACCTGGAGTCTTCTACAGCTGTCCTGCTGACATCAGCTCCCACCTTCCTGCCTCTAGGTGGAGAGGGAATACTTTCTGCTGCTTTCAGTCAATCCAGCGTGCGGTGCTTTCTTATGTCAGCCACAGGGAACACACACATCCCTCTTCCAAAACAAAACAGTCGTGATCAGCTACGACGGAGAGTCTATTAGCCAGCTGACCCAGAAAGCTCAGGGCTAAAATTGGAAGAGCTGATAGAGGGCAGCTGGATGCAAGCTCGTATTTAGACACGTAGACACATCTGACCCTCAGGCCAGGCAAAGGGCCGTGACGGCAGAATAAATCACAGGGCAGACAAGTCCTGGGGGTTCAGGAGGACATGGAATTCTGTGTGGAACGTGGGGATTCTGTGATGATCATGCAGCAGACAGGGTGGGGTGTCTGTATCCCATGCCACTATGACCGGGGTCTCTGTGAGAGCTTGGGGAGTCTCTTGTTTTCCTTTCTGTTGTGACTGAAAGCAACCTACAGGAGGAGAGGGTTTCTTTGGCTTAGACATCTAAACCAGAGCTCATCGGTAAAGAAAGCTGGATCGGAACGCTCCAGCAGGAGGTTGAAGAGGAAACCATGGAGGGATGCTGTGTGCTGGCCTCCTTGCAGATTCACGCCTGCACAGCTTTCTTACACAGCCCACGACCACCTGCCCAGGGAGGGTATAGCCCATGCTGGGTGGACCCTTCTATATCAATTAACGATCAAGACAACCCCACAGACACGCTCACAGGCCAGTCAGCTCTGGGAAACCCTTCTTCAGCAGAGGCTTCCTTCCCAGATGACTCTAGGCTGTGCCAACTTAACAATGGAAGTTAACTAGGAGACATAGGGTCCATGCCTCTTGTCCCTGTGCTGTGGAAGTTCTAGGGGTGCATGGGATGGGGGAGGGCTAAACTCTTGCAGCCTTTGGGGATGGGGAAAAATCAGGGGCTGGGCACAGCAAGAGGGCAGACCACTTGGAAGACTGGTTGCAAGATGATCTTATATTCCAATATGGCAGGCCGTCTCAGTCCTTCTTGGTTTGTTAGGAAGTGTGTGGTGTCAGATTCCCTCCAAAACAGAAGCCCACATTTTCAGTGGCTAGGTTACCACTGGTGCTTGGAGGATAAAGTCATGGGACTCCCGTGGATGCTCTCCTCCACTGCATTTAGCCGGGAGAGTTAAGGCTCACACACGACATTCAGAGAACACATGTCTGAGTGTGTCTTGCACCAGCAGGAAGAGATGGAGTGTGCTGCTTGCTGCATTGCATTAGTTAGAGCTACAGGACGAACAGGGCTTGCTGAAGACTGACAACTCCCTTGTCCTGACCTGGCACAACCCACACTGAGAAAGCTCATGGTGAGGCAACCGTGGATGATGCAGAACTGTAGACCAGCTCCGCCAATGTGACCAGACTGGGAGCCAGGTCACATTCTAGCCATTATGCTTGAGGCTGGCAGCAGAGGCAGTGGACAACCTGAAGCTGCAATTCCTACTCCAAACTCCCCATTGCCCTCACTTGCTCAGAACCCCAGCTGTTTTTGCCTCTCCCTTCCGGCTCTTCTCTAAGCCGCCATACCCTAAATTCATGAAGAGCTTTGACCTAGGTCCTCCACTAAAGATAAAACCAGCCTCAGCTTGACCTCCGACTTCACAGAGATTACCTGTCCTGCCCCATATTCTGCGCTAAAAATGGCCAGTTCTATTTATACCCGACGAAGTGAGCCACAGGCAATCCACTTAAATTAGTGGGTCAAGATTTTGAGGGCAGATTAAAGCAAGACTTGGGGTTCCTGCCAACAGCACTCACCTGCCTGCTCTCGGTGGTAGTCGCTGTGTGTTAGGGTGTGTAGGTGTGTGTCTCTAACTCAGCTCTGGCCTACAGCCTTTCACAGAGCCGACTGGCCTGCTCAAAGGACCCTGGTCCTGTGTGAAGATGAGTTGATCAGAGCACTGGGCAGTGACCGGGGAGGCCTGGGGGGTGGAAGGATGGCAGAAAGAGGGCATGGTGCGGTGAGGATCCAAATGTCAGGGCCTGAGAGAAGACAGGGTAAAAGTGTTTGCTGTGTAAGCACGAGGACCCAGGAGGTCAGATCTCCAGAGCCCTCCTCAAAAGCAGGGCACAGCAGTGTCTGATCGTAAACCCAGCACTAGAGAGCTGGGTGCAGCTCGAACCCTGTCGCTCAGTGGCCAACTATCCTAGCTGGATGGCTGAGCTCTAGGTGGAGAAAAACAAAGACCCCTGATGGTGACCTCTGGCCTGCTTGTACACACACATGCCTGCACATTCACAAATGAGCAACTCCCCCCTACACCACACACACACACACACACACACACACACACACACACACACACACGTACACACACATACACACAAGGGTGGGGGTGGGAGGAGAGACCGACATAGGTAGGGCTGGGAAGGAGACGCTCCCCAGGAGAGCCACACCACAAACTTTCTGTGTCTGGCTCCAAAACCTCAACCTGGAATTCACAGAGCAAGAGCTGAGCTCACCACTGCTCCTCCAAGACCAGGTTCTGGAGGTATGTAGGCTGACTCAACAAAAATGGGGAGCTCGCTCTGTGACTCAGACATCACTCGGGCCAGGCTGATGTAATCTTCCATGTCAGTATCCGTGCAAATCCCAGTCTGCCTCTTCCCCAGTGTGAGCTCTACAAGGACTGTGACACAGTCTCTGGCTCGTGCTTTTGCCTCGGCTTACAGAGCTCCCTCCACCAGATCCCACCCATGTGAAAGTCATCTCAACAGGGCTTAAATGAGCACCAGAGAGGCTCGCACAGTGGAGGCTCCAACAGGCTTTGATGGTGCGGGTTCAAGAGGACATTATAAAGACCTCACCAGCAGTTACGCAGCATCCACTTTCCCAGCAAAACGCTAGTGTGAGTTATTTCTCCATGGGATCCTTGGGGACCCAGGCGTCTTCCATATATTTTTGCCTGCCTTCATGGAATCTACAATCTCAGAATTCAGAATGGCTGTGGACCCCGCCACTGTGTTCACCATCAGCTGGCAAGGGGAAGATAGGCGGAGCAGGCTTCCTTCTTGGGATCTGAATTTGAAGTGTCCCCCACAGGCTCACGTGTTTGAACACTTGGTCGCTAGACAGCGGTGCAGTTTGGGAAAGTTGCAGAACTTTTAAAAAGTGGAGCCTCCATAGAGGAGGTACATCGCGGAGGACAGGACTTGAGGTTCTACAGCCCTGAACCACTTTCTTTCCGCTCTCAGTTTCCTGACTTCCGCCAGCTGCCTCACGCCCCAGCCACCGTGCCTTCCCACCATGATGGTCAGTGTCCTGTCCCACTGAGTTGAAATAAACCCTTCCCTTGCTTAAGTTGTTTCTGGTCAGGTATTCGGCCATGGAAATGGGAAGCACAGCGGGTTAAGCACTATAGTTTGGTGGTTGCATACTCTCCTGAGGCCTGTGGTAAAGGTTAGCCTAAGGCTGTGCCGCTGAGAAGCAGTTGAACCTTTAAGGTGTGGAGTTTCATGTGAGGTGCTTGTGTTGGGGCTGTGGGGATCCCGTCCCTTCCTCTCTGACTTCCTGGCCAGGAACTGAGCGGTTTACTACACATCCCCTGTTAGCGCCACTCATCAGCCCCACCGTAACCCTGACAACAGTGGATCTGAATCTCTTAAAACCTTTTTATCCTTCTAATTTAATTCTCTCTAGGATTTTGTTGCAGACACAGAAAACTAACTGGTATATACTGCTACTCGGCTGTCTCTTTGAGCAGACTGCAGGCAGCAATTCTGTGGACACTTGGCTTCTCAGACAGTAAAGCGATTCTAGGAATGTTTTCATGTAACAGGAGGGGAGCTTTGGAACCAGGGAGCCATGGAGGTTTCTGTAAACACAGGCCCTCACAACCAGGGGAAAGCCGGGCCTTGTGTGTCTGCGCATGCCTGGGGACACAGGCCCTCACAACCTGGGGAAAGCCGGGCCTTGTGTATCTGCGCATGCCTGGGGACACAGGCCCTCACAACCTGGGGAAAGCCGGGCCTTGTGTGTCTGCGCATGCCTGGGGACACAGGCCCTCACAACCTGGGGAAAGCCGGGCCTTGTGTGTCTGCGCATACCTGGGGACACAGGCCCTCACAACCTGGGGAAAGCCGGGCCTTGTGTGTCTGCGCATGCCTGGGGACACAGGCCCTCACAACCTGGGGAAAGCCAGGCCTTGTGTGTCTGCGCATGCCTGGGGACACAGGCCCTCACAACCTGGGGAAAGCCAGGCCTTGTGTGTCTGCACATGCCTAGGAACACAGGCGTTCACAACTTGGGGAAAGCCAGGCATCAGGTGTATGTATCTAGGAAGACGCCAGGTATTTCAGGTATTTAAATGGGGGAAGAATTATCTTTTCATAAGTAAATGTAAAATCATCATCGTCAACAGTAACAGCTGCACCACATCGTTCTCTCTACCTGCAGATGTTCAGTCTGAGATGCCAGAGCAGGCCCCAAATCCTGCATTGTACCTAACCCTGCATAAGCCGTGGGTCTTTCTTGTCACAGAGCCCAGCTATCTCAGCATAGATTTTTTCTTTTCTTTTCTTTCTTTCTTCTTCCTTCTTTCATTTCTTTCTTTTTTTTCCTTTCTTTCTTTGTTTCTTTCTTTCTTTCTTTCTTTCTCTCTTTCTTTCTTTCTTTTTTTTGATTTATAACCTGTCCTAGAATTCGCTCTGTAGACCAGCTTGGCCTCAAACTCATGGAGCTCCACCTGCCTCTGCCTCCTGACTGCTGGGATTAAATGCATGAGCTAGCACCACCTGGCCTAAACTTTTTTTTCTTACCTTATTGGGAACTTTCACCTTTTCCTTGTAGAACAGTGATTCTCAACCTTCCTAATGCTGCAACCCTTTAATACCTTCATGTTGTGGTAACCGCCCCCTCCAGCCGTAAAATTGTCTCATTGCTACTTCATAACTGCAATTTTGCTATTATTACGCATCGTAATGTAAGTATCTGATAGGCAGAACATCTGATATATGATGCCACAAGGGTCACGACTCACGGGTTGAGAACCAGTGCCGTAGAAGCATCTTTAGGTTTCTCCTTGGCACAGCTGAATGGCTGGCTTCACATCTGTTGTATGTCAGGGCCGTGGTTAGGTAAACTGTTCATTGAACACAAGCACCATGACTCCATGATGGCTGCTCAGACAGCCCAAAGGGCTGCTGTGTGACCCTGGATGCATATCACACATGTAGCTTGGATGCGTTGATCGAAGGGATGGTTCATGCTCCAGGACTGGATGGAGCAGACTGGTGTAAGAGCTCAGCTCCCTGCTGAGAACACACAGGATTAAGAATGATTTCTGGAGATTTATACTTGTTCTTCTGAGCCCATGGTTGGTCACAGGTGACCGACTGAGACTGGAAAGGGGGATTTGTGGGTAGGGGGCAGCCGTGGCAGGCATTACGAGGCTCAATGTGGAACACAAATTTTGAATTTTGATTTACTTCCTGTGCAAAGTAAACACGCGAGGACACCTAGCAGAGGTTTGAGGGACTTACCTGGGTCACACAGCTGTGAAGTAACTGCCTGAGTATCCAAGCAGCAGACTCGGGGCCACTAGTGCCCTGGGGAATGTGTTTTGGTCTGTTTTCCAAACAAAAGCACTCTCCTCTGAAGCAAGAGCCAGCTCCATGATGTACAGTCTTTTCCAGTCATCAGTCTGACCTTCCAAAGTAAGGAAGGGATTCAGCGGTGTTCCTGTCAAGTGCTTTAGCACAGTGTGGAGGAGTCCCGGGTCTACTCTGAGGGTGCTGTAGGCTTCTGTAACCTCAAGGGCACAGGTGTATGGTGCGGCCAGATCACTAGAACTCCATTAGTTGGATGTCTCTGTCACCTTCATTTAAAAATCTGATTTATGTGACTGCAAGTTCCCCCACTTCATCTTGAATAATTGTCAGATTTAACAACCAGCTCATAAAACTCCTGGCGATTTTACAATTGGCCGTTGTGACCCCAGTACAAGATGACTCTGACCTCCACTGCCTGGGCCAGCCTCACAAACAACTTAAAACCACATAGGAAGAGTGGAGGTGACGCCCCTCGAAACACGGTGACCTCCGTTTTCAGCCAACTGGGCCTTCTGCCCGACAGACCAGCTCCACATCTTTCTTCCTCGTGTCTGACCCCAGCAGCTCAGGGCTAATATGGGAAACCCAAGGTTTAAAATGTAAACCCTTTGCTTTTTTAAAGCTCTTACTGCTCTGAAGAGTGCGGCCCCCTTTGCTTTCCTGTGTTGTGCTAGGTCATCCCCACTGCTTCCTGGTGCTGTGTCTGTGCTGATTGGGTAAGGCGTCACCTCTCACAAGTCACCAGGTGCCAGCTCGTGAGCCTAGTCTGCAGGGTTTCAAAGGAGTCCAACCCATTCCAAGGAGTGGCAAGGCTCATATCCCTCAGCATCCAGGACCACGGCAAAGTCTTGTGAGCTCACATTGCAGAGGGAAGGGATGCTGCGGGGATTGGCTGAGAACTCGACCTGGGGCTAGGCTGTGCTGTAGGAATGCAATCCTTACCTTGGCTTCCTAGACCCTCCGTTGTCCAGGCTGCACCGTCCTAGCATTCCACGAGGATTTTGTTGGAAGAAAGTGACCTACTTTAAGGAAGCCTTTGAAGGACTGGAGGTGTGGTTCAGTGCTAGAGACCGGCTTTAGTCTCCGCCACACCGTCTATGTCATGCCATGGCTCTGCAAACTATTGGTCTGCATAGGCCTACAAGATGAGCTGGAGTGTTTCCTAAAGACTCTGTCTCTGCTTGGAAGAATGGTTCTATGGAGTACAAAGTTCTAACCTACATCCTTCATTCTGGTCACTCTTCCGTGGGATGCCCCAGCCCTGGGTTCTTCTTCCCACCCTGCCCTCTTGGATTCCTACTTCTCACCCCGTGTCTTTCTCACCAGACTATTATCCTAGTGAGGAATGGACAGCGAGGATATGGATTTTTATGTTTTCTGAATGACCTGGTGTGAAATAGATGCTCACTTACCGTTTAAGTAACTTAGATGATGGAATGTGTAGCATCACCACCAGCTTATTATTTTCTTATGGAAGCTCAAAGGGGACATAAAACTCATTGTGTATCAAAGTGGTTGTTTAAATGAGAAATGTCTGCCAGAGGCTGGTGTGTTTGAAAACTTGGTTCCCGGGTGGTGGCACTGTTGGGAAATGTTCTGGAGCCTTCAAGAGGGGCAGGCTTGCTGGAGGAAGTGTGTGGCTTATGGGGAGGGCTTTATCCCACATCCTGTTCTCTTTCTCTGTATCTGGTGTGGGGATGATAATCACCCAGCTTCCTGCTCCTGCCTTCATGCTTCCCTTGCCTTCCTCCCCATGATGGACTCTATGCCTCAGGAATCGTAAGTCAGAGGTGACTCCCCACCCCCAGTTTACTTTCCATCAAGGTGGTCCTACCACAGCAACAAAGTGACAAAGGCAGAGGGGTCTGGGCTTCATTTCATTCTGGAATTCTCTTTCTCCTGGTCTGTTGAAGAAGGGATAGCAAATGCATGAATGGATTTTTAAACTATTTCCGTGGTAACAAGTTCAGCCATTTCCCCAATGCAATAACATTTATGAAAATGCACCAGACCCGCTAAAGGAAAAATCAGTGTGGTGCACGCACCTAGGGAATGCCACTGTGTCCACACACCGAGGAGATGACAGTGTGTGCACACTCAGGGGTGATACCAGTGTGTGCACACACAGGGGGATGCCAGTGTGTGATCTAGAGGGAATGCCAGTGTGAGCACACACCAAGGGAATGCCAGTGTATGCACACACGGCGGGGGGGACATGCCAGTGTGTGTGGCATAGAGGTCATGCCAGTGTGTGGCATAGAGGGCATGCCAGTGTGTGCACACACAGAAAGGATGTCATAGAGGGGGTGCCAGTGTGTGACATAGAGGAGATGTCAGCGTATGACATAGAGGGCATGCCAGTGTGTGCACACACAGAAGGGATGCCATAGAGGGGGTGCCAGTGTGTGATATAGCGGAGATGCCAGCGTATGACATAGAGGGCATGCCAGTGTGTGCACACACATAGAGGATGCATGGGAGCATGGGAAGTTTTCCGACATTTCGACAGGACTCACATCTGGGAAATGATGTTTGAGGAGGGGAAGAAGGAAAGGAGCTGGATAGGGGATGTTTATTCAGTGCTTTATTTCTTACAGAGACAAGCAGAACACCCATGGCCAAGTCTTGACCGTAATGGTGATTTTTACTCACAGCCAAGTGGAGATGTATCCGGGAAGCAGTAAACTTCATGAATAAAGGGGACAGCTTGGGGAGTTTTAACTTGGGCCCCCTGTGAAACCATAAACACGGCCAAGATCAGAACGTTCACCCACTCACCCCAAGACTCCTCCCGCTTTTTTGAACCCTTTATTTCTCAGCTCAACCCTCCTCTCCACCACAGGGGGGGAAAAAGAGCTTAAATCTCTACACCTTCCAGCGTGATGGGCTGTTCTGGAATACACAGCTGCTATCCCAGACAAGAAAGCAGTGTCTTCTTCTGAGGACAGTCGGCATCCTTCTGAGGACAATCAGCATCCTGGTCATGGCTGAGGGGCTTGGGACAAACAGGACCTCAGTCCAAATCAACTCTTAGTTTTCCTGTCTTCACCTGATGCCTCCAGTCCCCAGACATATCCTGCCTCCTATCTGATGAGACTAAGTGCTTGAGCAAAGTAGCCAGCCTAGGGAACTTTGCGCATGTTGCCATTTTCAGCTTGAACAGCACAGGCAGAAACAGGGAATTGGAGATACCGCGGTCTAAGTCAGCAACTTGGAATGTTGTCCTTGAGAACAACACTGCAGGGAAGAATATCTTCTTTAAAAAAAGTTCTAGACTATTTGAACCAAAAATTGTCTTTAGCTCCCCACAGGAAGTCAGTTCCGTGTTCATCTTGGCAAGTAAGAAGTGGCAGAATGTATAGGGTGAGCCAGATATGCCCCCTCCTAGAACATTTTAAAGAAAGGCCTTTCTTGTCACCTCCCACGTTCACTCTGTGGTACCTCCACCCAGGCTGCTGTGTTGTTAGATCCTGCCATCAGTAACTCAGACACACAGCCGGTGCGCCAGTTGGTAGGACATGGCATACTAGAGGGTTGGGGAGTCTCCACCACCAACTGGGAACTGGAACCATATGCAAACTGTCTAGCTCCCGTGTCTGCCACCTAGAATGGGAAGACTGGAAGGCTGGACTCAGCATAGCCAGTGCCCAGATATGAACTCTGATACGTTGTGAATGCCCCACAAACTGGATGCCAGGCCCCAACAGGACGCCTTTCCTGAGGAAGTCAGCTGAGCAAATGTGTCCCTGAGAGCAGGCTGGAATACCCACTTCATCTTACAAGGTCTCAAGGACAGTTCAGATTCTTGGGAGGCCCCTGGAGCCCAGGTCTGATAGGGGACCAGCGAGATCCGTCTTGAAGACTAGTATAGAGGATATAAGTTAGCTATTGGGGCTGCCCTAACTGGGTACCAGACATATGGGAAAACCACAGATATTTTTTCTCATTGTTCTTGGGGCTATACACCCTCATACCCTATCAGAATATACCTAGCGGCTTCATTGAACCTTAATTATTTCTTTATTACAAATGTTTCTGAGCCGGGAAAGAGAGCTCCAGCAAGTGAGGATAGAGAGTGAGGGACAGAAAGGATTCCCGCCTGCCTTAGTCAGGGTGACTATGCTGTGACAAAATACCATAATCAAAGCAACTTGGGGAGGAAAGGGTTAATTTAGCTTACACTTCATCATCACCATTCATCATTGAAGGAAGTCAGGACAGGAGCTCAAACAGGGCAGGAACCTGGAGGTAGGAGCTGATGCAGAGGGGTGCTGCTTACTGACTTGCTCCTCATGGCTTGCTCAGCCTGCTTTCTTATAGAATCCAGGACCACCAGCCCAGGCAGTGCAACACCCACCATGGGCTGAGCTCTCCCCCATCAATTAGTAACTAAGAAAATATCCCACATGCCTGCCTACAGCCAGATCTTATGCCGGCATTTTCTCAGCCGAGGCTCCCCGCCCTCCAAAGACTGTAGCTTGAGTCAAGTTGACAGAACCTAGGCAGCACATCTCTGCAGCAAGATGGTATGGAATCTGTGTTGGAAAAGTACGACCTGCCCCAGCAAGTGAAGTCCAAAGAAAGGATGTGTCAAGATCTTATCACCTACATAGCACAGAATGGTCTTTAAAAGGCAAAACCACTTGATGAAGGACCCCTCCTTAGGAATAAATGGTTTCATGACTCCGTGTGTGGGTAAATCAGAAGCAAAGACAGTCTTTGAACCTGAAACATTATTGGTTTCTAATGGCTCTATCAAATATACTTGGGAGACAGTCTACAATCATTCAATTGACCTTTACCCGCTAAAGGCCAGAAGGTACCAACTGAGCACCCAGAACTCTGTGTCCCTGATGGACTGTCCCTCTAGATTGCCCACCTCCAGCGTCTTGTCTTCTCTCCCCTCAGCCATTTCCCTCTAGTTCTCTGCTGACTGCCATGCCTTTTGTTGCAGAGACTGACACTTCCTCTTGCTCTGAAACTCTGAATGCATTGTTGTCCTTTATAAAATCGAGCTTAGTGCAAATCTCTCCGTGCAGCATCCTCTTAGACAGCTGATGGTCTAACTCCTGGGAATGAAAAGGAGGTTGCGCAGAAGAGGATGCTTTATTATATATAAGTTTGAGTTAAAGCTTAAAAGGTATCTCTGATCTCTGCTAGTTCAAATCACCTCTTACCAATAAATAGAAAAAAAATACTAACCCTTTGTGTGTGTGTGTGTGTGTGTGTGTGTGTGTGTGTGTGTGTAAGGTCAGATTGAGTGTTTTTCTCAATCACTATTTTTCTTATTTTTTTTTTTATTTGAGACAAGGTCTCTCATTAAACCTGGAACACTCTGGCTCAGCTAGACTAACTGGTCAGCAAGTATGAAGGATCCTCCTGTCCCTGTCTCCCAGTCCTGGGGTTATAGGTGATGCCATTGTGTCTGGTTCATTGATGTGGGTCCCGGGAACTGAACATGGGCCTCATGCTTGTACAGCAAACACTTTGCCAAATGAGACTTCCCCCAAGCTTAAGAAATGTCAGCCTTCTAATGGAGGCCCCTGGTAACTGCTCTTCATATCTCCCACCCACTTGAACCTTGCTATGAGCCAATGGACAGCTCCGTAGCACAGTGATCTCTAAAGGATTCTCTGATGACCCTAAAGTGCTGACCTGCTGGAACTGAAGGTTGAACCTTTGGCACCTGTGGCCCAACCTACCCAGGAGCAGTGAGTGGTAGATATTGTGTGGGCCTTGGATGTTATGCTGGTACCTACCGACAGAGGGCATGAGCTTCAGGAAACTTCATGGCCTTTCTGATCTTTGGATCTTCAGCTTCCTCTGCTCTGTCTGATGCTTGCCAGAAACCAATAGCAGGAAGTCAGTCCTTCATCTAGCCAGTGTTCCAGCCAGCTTCAGCTGTCAATTGGAAACAACCTAGAGTCCTTGAAGGAGTCTCAACTGAGGGAATGCTCAGGTCAGACTGGCCTGTGGTCACGTCTGTAAGGGATTGTCTTGATTGCTAATTCATTTGGAGGACCCAGTCCTTTATGGAGAGCACTATCCCTAAGCAGATGGTCCTGGGCTGGGCTGTATAAGAAAGATAGCTAAAGATATAAAAGATATAAAGATAGCCAGAGAGAGAGAGAGAGAGAGAGAGAGAGAGAGAGAGAGAGAGAGAGAGAGAGAGAGAGAGAATCAACAAGCAGTGTCCTCTATGGGTTCTGCTTTAATCCTCTATTTAAGTTCCTGGCCTGATTTTCCTCAGTGATGATCTGTGACCTGAAAGTGTATACCAAATGAACCTTTGCTTTCTCTACATCACTTTTAGTCAGAGTGTGTCATTACAGCAGTGGAAAGGACATTAGGATGACCTGCTTATTGAATAAACTGGAGTTGGGGAAATCTTAGGGAGGGTGTTATGTCTTATTCTACCTCTGTGAACCATCTCTGCTCTCTCAGTGAGTCTCGTAGGTAGAAACTGAGGCTCTTGGTACTATTGACTGATATGAAGAATCTCATCTCAGAAAGTATGTTGGTTAATCCAATGACAAGATCAAACCCCCAATACTATCATGTTAAAACACTGTCTTCTTAGCTTGTTTCCGAGCCAGACAGCGTATGTGTGAGTCTTTGTCTCCCTCCTAGCCAGCCTCCAAGTCAGAAAAAGAACCTGGAGTTGCCATCCTTTTGTGTGGTATGGCCATCTCAGTCATAACCACCCTGCCTCCTGTCCCGACCATTTTTTTTCCAAATAAATTTGAGAAAAGAGGACACATGGTATCTTAGTACTTTTCTTGTTTGTTTGTTTGTTTGCTAAAATTTCCCAACAAAAGCAACTTCAGGGAGGGGGAGTTTGACTTAGCTCACAGTCTACATACACACAGTCCTCCATCGTGGTGGGGAAGGCATGGCAGCAGGTGGCTGGTCACATTATACCTGCAGTCAGGGAGCAGCAAGGGATAAACGCTGATGCTCAGCTCCTGCTCACACTGTTCAAGGCCACAGTCTTTGGAAGGGTGTTGGCTTCCCACTTCAACGAACCTAATTTAGAGACCCTCTCACAGACATGCTAGAGGTTGGTTTCCGTGGTGACCCTAAAGTCCTACAAAGCTGATAATGGATATTAACCATCACACGCTGTACCTCTTCCCTGGTGACTTCGTCACATTGCTTGATCAGAGGGGACTGTGTTCTGTACCTTGTGGTGGAACAGCATTGCTATCTAAAGAGCCCTTGCCATCTAAAGGACACTGAAGGTGGATGCTCGGCTGCTCTTACTTGCTTTCCCAGACTTGGCTGGTCCCTCACACTGGGTGGAGCTTCTTGCTGGAGTACACTCCTGTGTTCCTCTGCGGTAGACCATGGTGATTACAAAGCATGACTGTGTTTCTAAACTCTGTCTTCTGACTGCCATTGCTTCGGTTTTTATGATTTTTGTACTTATTGTACAAAAGCAGACTTTGACTAAGGTTTTGTTTTTGTGTGTTATCTAAACGTTATGATAGTTTTATAAATAATAAGTTCATGTTTTTTTCTTTTTAGAAGACTAAAATTCTTGTTTAAAAATAGACTTATCACATGACTTCTTTCTCTTGACTTTTCACTTTTTTAATTTTAATAATTTCTAGCCTTCTCTATTTCTTCAAGAAATACTGTCATTTTAAGAGACGACATTTGAGAAACAAGCCATTTAATTTTTTCTTCAAATTTACTAGCAAATAGTTTGCTGTCTCCCTGAAACTATCATAGTTCCTATCTATATCTATCTGATCAGTCGCCATCAGACACCATCAATCTGTAGTCAGTTATCCTTTCTTCTGATCATCTGTCAGTCTATCTGTCTATCATCTAGCCATCTATCACCGTTTATCCACTCTTCATCTATCTATTATCTGTCAACACATTATCTGTTTGATTGTTAAAATGTAAGTTTCTGTTTATCGACAGCTGTATCACTGTAACAGAAGCACAGCAAAGCCCTGAACACCCTGGACACCAGTCCAGCTTGTCTGTAGGAAATGTGGTTTTGATCAACCAGAATGTCATTTTTAACAGTTGGAAGTGCTCTCTATTTTGTAGTGTGGGATTCTTGTACACTGATGTGCTCACACACATAAAAAGGAAAACACTGGTGGAGATGTTCCCCAGCTCCTTTCCCGCCAGGGCCCGGTGAGTCATTTCTGGAAGCTTCTCTGCTACCACTTCAGTCTCCTTGTGTATCGATTCCTCCCTCCTCTGCAACTCTTCTGGCCACTGGGTTTTCTCAGAAGGGTCATCTGGTCTTGTAGGCCAGAGCCCCCAACAGACCCCTAAAACAACTCCATGGACTGTCCTCCAACCACAGGGCTGCACCCAATGTCACCAGCCCCACAGCTCAGTGGATGGCAGAGAATGTCACCTCCAGGGACTCTTGGGGTACTTTCAGGGTTAGGTTTTCTTGTGGGCTCAGCTCTATGTATTGGGCAAAAGTGGGTTTGTGCCTTTTAGATTTATTTACTTTTTGTTTTATGTGTATGGGTGTTTTGACTGCATATATATCTCTGTACCACGTATAGACTTGGTTCCCACAGAGGACTCTGTATCCCTGGAACTGGAGTTACAGAGCCGTGAGCCACCATCTGGGTGCTGAGAATCAAACCCAGGTCCTCTGGAAGAGCAGCAAATGCTCTTAATTGGTGAGCCATCTCTTCTGCACCAGGCTTGGTGTCTTGTCACCAGGCACTGGTCTAATGACCTTTAGCTTGACAGGTTTGACTCTGTGACTCTGAGTTAAGGTGACCAGCAACTTTAAAGGCACTAAAATCTCAAGACCATGACCCTCGGTGGAAGCACAGACCCAGTTTCTAGGGCAACTTTAATGATATTTGTTTTGTTCTTACCAGATGGCGAGCAGACGGCGTAGTCCTTCCTGCGTGTGTGAGGATTTGAGGTCATTGTGGAGAAGAGGAGCATCTGAAACACGGCTGGGCTGTGTCCTGTCACACGGCAGAGAGCAGTGGGGCTTGGGGTCGGGGGGATCCTGGGTTTATAGACAAGTACTGGCCTGGCTCACAGGGAAACTCTTTCCAGTCTGCTTATGGAAGACAGGAGTGTCATTACAATGTTCCAAGGGTCTGTAAAGGCTGTGGCGCTGTTGGCTGAGAGTCCTTGCCTTGGAGGGCAGAGAAAGAGATCTGTGGTGGGCAGCGCTGGTCTGAGCTTGGGAGGGGATTGGCATCTGGTGTCTGGTGGAGGACAAACTTGGTTTGAAGACTGAATTCAGGTGATGTGAAGTTGTCCATTGATTTCTTGTCTTCTAGTTCGGCTCTTGTTTTCTTTGACCTTGGTCTGTACTCTAGTCCCCCACCCTCAGACAGCGGAGCACACTACATCAAGAGAGACCACACTGGGGAGCCACATCCAGTCTCTTCAGACACCACAGCGTTCAAGGGTTCTGGGATGGGGACGGTTTTGCTAAGGGTGGAGAGCACTGGGCATCAAGATACCACAGCTTACCTCTTCTTCCAATACTTTGAGACACTGAGCTAGGGGTGAGACATTGGTTTACCGTCAGGACATGTTAACTCCTGTGTATGCTGCTGTTAGCAAAAAATGCTCATCAATGTGTTACACACACATCTCTAAACAGTCCGTGTTAAACCCACAACCACACTAACAGCTGTGTGTGTGTGTGTGTTCGTTCCCTACTGTTCTGTTTCTTTCATTTTGAAACAAGCTCACTCACCAGTTGGCCAGGAGCCCCACCAGAGTCGCCATTGCAGGCACACACACATCCTTGACTTTTTAACATAAGTCCTGCATATCAAACTCAGCCCTTCTCATTTGCTAGGGAGGAACCTTACCAGCTGGGCTGTGCCCACGGCCCCTGTGAGTATTCTTGCATGCACATTTTCCAAAGGCAGATTGAGGAGAGCAATCGTCTTCTGAATCCACTGTCTCTCCACAGCAGGTTGCTTCTGTGAGGTCCTCACCTCCACCAGCCCCACACTGCAGCAAGCTTCGCAGCTGTTTCCAGCTGAGTGGGTGTGGCATGGGATGTCAACCTGCTGGTGACTCACACAACCTCCAAACTTGAATCAAGGTTAAACTGTGCGCATTTATGGAGTATGTGCCCTTTTAATATGTGTGCATCCCATACTGTTCAGATCAGGCTAAGAACATCATGTAATGTCAAGTCACAGTAAACATAGTGTCTCCTTAGACGTTTGTCACATGTTCCTGGCAAATCTTTCAGGATGGCCTCATAGCCTACACTATGGATGCAGATAGGGATTTGATATCATCCTTCTACCTCCACTGTAGCAGCTCCCAGCCTGCCTGGTGCCTGTCTCGCCGTAACTCTGCACTTGCCCAGTCCTCCCCCACATCGCTCTCACCCTCCTCTCCCCAGCCTCTGATGATCAGCATCCCAGGCTCTCCTATGACATCAGCTTTCAGATTCCACATGCAGTGAGATCATGCCCTGTTGGTCTTCTCGTGCCTGGCTTATCTCACTTAACCCAAGGTCCTCCCGTTCCATCTAATCTGTCTCCAGTGAAGGATCATCATCCTTTTATGACTGAACCATGCTCCATTGTGAGCACAGACCACATTTTTCTTTATCCATTCATCAAGTGTGTCCCAGGTTTTAATGGGATTTTAGATCATTCTGGAGTTTGTGACATTCAAGATTCTCTGTCTCTCTGTCTCTCTCTGTCTCTCTCTCTCTCTCTCTCTCTCTCTCTCTCTGCTTAGGATATAATTAAACCTTTAAAAATAATGTATAGATAAATCAATAGTCTGAATAATTTGGGGTTTATGTATGCCAGAGACATTATCTAGTTTTCTTACTAGATAATAGAATTTTAAATTCTTATTAGGTAATAAACAAACTTATATGACTAAGAGATTATGCATATTTAAAATTACACAACTGAAACTTTCCCTCCTACCACCACCCGGCCAGATTAGATTCTGAAAACAAACACAGAACAGAATTGGTAACCGCTGTCACCTTTCTTGAGTCTCTGTCCAGATATTTTCCCGTAGATCAGAAGATGGGCATCTACCTGCACATTATTTTTCCCAGCTCTGACATAGTGTGCCTCTCTGTCTTTCTCTTTTTCACTTAGCCTGTGTCTTGAGGTCTTACACCTTTGAGTCCATGAGAGGTTAAGCCAATGTTTTCCTAAGGATGGACGTCCATGACTTCATTACGCTAACAAACAGTTAGACCAGTCTCGTGCGGATGGAGGCCCCGAGCCTTTATAATACCCACTACCGTAAAAAAAGTCAGGGAACCTGGGTGGGCTGGTGCATGTCTGTAACTCTAGCATTTGAAGGGCGGAGGCGAGAGGAGCCCGAGCATAAAGAGTTCACTTCAAAACAAAACCCACAAATGCACAAACAAAACACAAAATGAAAACAAAGCCATTTTACTGCAGAATCCCGTGCAAGGAAGTGGAGCAAATGATCCCAGAAGCAAAAACCAAGGGGAGTTCATACCACTCGGTAACACGTTTGGGCCATTTCACTTTTCCACCACTGTGAAAAACAGCATTATAAAAACAGAAAGAAGAGAAAAGAGAAAATAGAACCAGATTATAACACTCCTTCATGACAATCACATAGAACAGAAAATTGGATGTCTATAAATAAATGTTTATTGGCATACAGTCATGTCACTCCTAGGCATACTGCCTGCTGCTTTCCCTAGACAGGGACAGACAGGAGCAGTGTCCTCTCCCCACTTTGTGCTTGGATATGTGGACTCCCAGAGATGTCTTTACATTAGAGCAGCTCTCCCGAGGCAGGTGACACCGTGCGCTTCCAGTGTGGGGGCATCTTTACCCTGTTACTCCAGAGAGGAACGTGTTCTCCGGAAGTAAAGCGCAAGGCACCGTGGGACATAGACCATGCTGTCTGGTGAGACAGGGAAGACGTCTCTGTTACCCAGGGGCCTTGTGACCATGCCAGGCTTCTACTGATAGGAGACAGGTTGGTGTGACAAGGAGGGGCACTTGCTATTAGCAGAAGAACTAAGAAACTTCATAGCTGTCTTCATTAGGGTTTCTGGTGCTGTGAAGAGACACCATGACCACGGCAGCTCTTGTGAAGAAAGTATTTAATCGGGGCTGACTTGCAGTTTGAGAGGTTTAGTCCATTATTGCCCTGGTGGAAGCATAGCAGCATGCAGACAGACATGGTGCTAGAGAAGGAGCTGAGGGCTCTACATCTGGATCTGCAGGCAGCAGGAAGAGACAGTGAGCTGTGCCTGCGTCCTCAAACCCCACCCCCTCCAACAAAGCCACGCCTCCTAATAGTGCCACTTCCTACAGACCTATGGGGGCCATTTTTATTCAAACCACTACAAAATGTAGCACATGTTCACAGCACAATCACTTCACAAAGTACACACACACACACACACACACACACACCAGATACATATGTGCACACACATACACTGTTTGGAGAGCTCATTCATACACCAAGCAAAGCCTTTTAGTGATGCTAAATTAACTGTGTTGGGTTTGATTGGTTAAAAAGCATATCCAGAGAAAACAGGGTAGCTTGTCAGTTTCCCCAGAAAGAGCGCTTGCTCTTTTAGGCTTGAGACCATTGGGATGATGCTCTCTGGCAGTTAGGAAGTCAAATAAAATTACAAAGCTCTTGTGGGCCATTGCAAAAGGCAAAACTGTATGTTCTCAGAATAATTCAGTGGTGATTGTAGTTATATTTATTAACTGGGTATGGCGGTTCATGCACGTGGTCCTGGCAAGTGGGAGGCTGAAGCAGGAGGATCACTATGAGTTTGAGGCCAGTTTAGACTGCATATTGAGATTCCGCCTTATGGAAAAAAAAAACAAGAAGAAAAAGAAAGAAAAAAAGGAGGAAGAGGAATAAAATGGGAGGAAGAAGAGACGGAGGAAGAAGATGAGTAGGGAGAGGAGGAGACATTACATCTTTATTACTTTGGGCCAAATGAGACTCGGCGTAAACAAAATAGATCAAAAATATAATCTATAATATACTATAAATAAGGTGCCATACAATTTTAGTTAAGCTAAAACTGTGAAAGGTCTTGTCCAGAACCAGCCAATCCTAACACGTGATTGTCTCAGGTTAATAGATGTCTCCAGCTGCGCTCATTCTTTCTCATCCAGGAAATATCTTTATGCAGTGTTTGGGTTGTCAGAGCTCAGCCGTAGTGGAGCATCCAGCCCCAAAGGATCTCTTGTCCTGACGTGTATCCCCTGTGAGGTGGTGGAATCTTTAAGAAAGCACATGATCCCCAGGAAGCGAGGCTCACAGGTGAGCTTAGAATGTTAGGAGCACAGGACGCCGCAGGAGAGGTCACTGACTATGTGACAGGTGACAAGGCCACACTACATGTGAGGTGACTTCCCACCCAGGAATTCACCGTTCTTGTCCAACTCCCTCTTCCCCTGGGGAAGCAAACTAGGACTCAGTTAGCTTTCTGTTGCTCTGATGAACACCAGGAACAAAAGCGGCTTGGAGAGGAAAGGGCTTATCTGGCCTACGTTCCCATCACAGGTCCATCATTGAGGGAACTTAGGGCAGAAACTTAAGCAGAGGCAGAGGTGGGAACCAGGGAGGAATGGTGCTTCCTGGCTTGCTCCTCAGCCTCACAGTCGGCTCTCTTTCTTAAAGTTAGGGATATCAGGGGTGGGGGGTGAGCATGGCAGATGGGGAGGGGCCGGGATAGAGGAAGCAACCCTCAGAAGAAGAAGAGAGATCCTGGTACCTGGGGAGATGACTCAGTTGGGAGAGTGGATGCATTAGAGCTGCATTTGTGCCCTTGTGATCCCAGCCCGGGGCAGGGAGAGACTGCAGGATCTCTGCAGCTCTCTGGCTAGCCAGCCTCGGCTGCTTGACAAAGTCCTGGTGCCTGGTCTCAACAAGAGGAAGAATCCCCGCCTGCACCCCCCAAAATCAAGGTAGATAGCACCTGAGGAATGGCATGAGGTAGACTTCTGGCCTACATGCACACACGCGTGCACGCGCGCACACACACACCTGTAAACATAGACACACATGCCTATACACACTGTCACACACATATGTACTCACATGCACACACACACACATACACACATATGACATCAATCTTTCTTATAGGTTGGTCTCAGGGGCTTTGCACAGTGGCAGAAAGCTGGCAGATGTGGGAGCAGGAGATGTTACCCCCTCTCCATCATTACTTCTGAGGCCAGCAACATACTGGATGTAAAGTATGTCCAAGCGTAAATAAATGTCTTGGATTGGGGTTAGCATGGAAGGAAAGAGGCCCCCAGTTCAGCTTCTCTCCCAACAGACTTGGACTTCCTTGAGAAACTGTGTGAAATCTCAGGGAGAACTACCCTGTCGTGGTTTAGTTCACACAGATCTCAGAAACAAGATGGGGCTGACAGAGGGGGGCCTACTCCACTAAGACCCCTGAAGAGCCACAGAGAAATTAAGGCTCCATATCAGCCTTGAATGTTTAAAATAGCAAGGTCAAGCCTGCCGTGTTACAGACTTGATGGTTAAAAATGAGGCAGAGGTGAACAAAGAGACCCCAAACCAGCAAGAAACCAAACTCAAGCAGCCACCGCACAGCCCCTACACAGACGGGCTCCAGGACGGATGAGCAAGGCCGGTGCGGACACTACCTACAGAAACAGGTGCATGAGAGGCCCAGGCAGTCACCACCGTCCTTAGGACTCTGCCCTCAGAGAACCTGGGCCTCGAGCCAGCTGCAGGACACTTCACTCCCTTTGCCCCCTGGGCAAGAGCACTATTATCCAATCCCGTCACAGATGCCAGAGAGCAATGCGACATCTGCCAAGCCCGTCTGAGGAAAGGTGACCTCCAGTCCCTCCAAGAGCTCTTGGTTTCCTCATCTGTGAAATGGGGCTCTGAGCACGCTCAAATACACTCCGTGGGTGTCAAATGAGAGGCTCTGACCTCGAACACCTGGCACTGAACCTGGGGGTAGCTTTGAGAGTGTAGGTCACCCCCCATTAGTGGAAGGAGAATCAGATTGGCAAGCTGCAGCTCTAGCTGAAAGTTTTTGTTTTAATTCAGCACAATTTACCTGGTGGGAGGGAAAGGAGCTGTTGAATTTGATTTTTGTTTTTGTAATTTTATTTTTAGCTTTGTTTGGGTGGATGGTTACATGTGAGTGGGGGCCAAGGGTTGACTCCAGGTATCTTTCTCAGTTTCTCTCCACCTCACTTTTTAAGACAGAATGTCCCACCAAGCCTGGAGCTCGTCAGTCAGTTAGGGTAGGCTGGCTGGCCAGAGAGCCCCAGAGACACCTTGTCCCCGCCTCTGGAGCACTGGAATTACTGGTGTGCACCACCACACAGGGACTGGGAATCGAACTCTGGTCCTCGTGTTTGCGTGGCAGATACTTTACCCAGCAAGCCACCTTCTGGGCTACTTGGAGTCAGAGATTTGACTTCGGCTTTGTTAAAAGTGTTTCCTTATCAAGGTCTAGTAGGTAGTAGCTTTTTGTGAAATTTTAGTTTCAGACATGTCTTATGCACCAATATATTTGTGGGGAAACCTGGGAAATCATCCTATTAGGTGACCATGATGTTTGTTTCCTTTTCCCTTCACCTTTCTTGTGTTCCTGGGTTGGTGGGGGGGGGGGGGGGGGACCATAACCAGTGGAGGAGTGATGTCTTCAAATTCATTCTAATTTGTAATTGCCTTTTATATCCTCAGATATACACAGGCACCACCTTCGAGGACGTGTGGCATAGGACATCCACTCTAGGGCCCTTTCTTCAGGAGCCACAGGGGCTGCCCCCCACATTGTTCTCTGGAGTGACCCTGGAGAAGGCAGCAGGCTCTCTACTGCTTTGCTGACCGTCTGCCAGGCTTTGCACACCTCTCCTCAGGTTAGTCTGCTAACATTTGGCTGTATGAACACAGTGTGTGTGCGTGTGTGTGTGCGTGCGTGTGTGAGTGTGTGTTCATGTGTATGCACGTGTGCATGCCTCTGGAGACCAGAGGTCACTCAGGAGCCATCTACCTTTGATTTGTTTGTTTTGAGACCATGTCTCTTCTTGGCCTCGAGTTACCTTTGTATCTTTTTTTTTTTTTTTACAGTGACTGTGTGTGTGTGTGTGTGTGTGTGTGTGTGTAAATGTGTGTAAGGATGCATACATGTTAGGTGCACGTGTGCATGCAGGTATCTATGTACATGTGTGCATTCGCCAGTACACCACCTCAAGTGTCATTCCTCAGACGCTGGGATGACACGTTTTTCATGGAGGAAGGGCCTCTCACTGATTGGAAACCGGTCAAACAGGTTAGGATGGATGGTCATCAAATTCCAGAGATGACTGTCTCTGCCTCCCTAGTGCTGGGGTCATAAGCCCTGTCTGCACATCTGGCTATTTTAAACGTGAATTCTGAGCATCTGACTCAGGTCTTCATGCTTGTGTAGTAAAGCCCACGCCAAGCCCAACACCCTGTTCTTGGGCATAGACCAAAAAAGGAGTAAACAAACAGAGACAGAAAGAGAGGAAGGGAACAATCTTTGTGTGTGCGCAACATTCCAGCAAGAAATTGATTTATCTGGAGATGCGAAGGCCTGCACATACCCCGACTGTGCAGCCACCCTTACCCCACCCCCCACGTCCCACAGGACAGCTCACCCACTGTCTTCTTGAGACCAGCCATGGTTGGGAAGCCTGGCATGTTCAGAGACTCCCCCATAACCATGTGGACCTAGCAGTAAAGACAGAACTATCTCAGCTCAAGGCTTGTCATTGAAATTAACACTTTGGAGAAGATAATGCATACCCCCAACACACAACCATGGAATATTCCAGAAGTCTGAATCGGGTCTGGTCACTCCTTGAGAACAGTTTCTGTCGACAGTTTACTCTCTTAGGAAATCTTCCTGGCTACCTTGGGTAAGTCTTGGGTACTTGGCAGCCTGGGGGAAAATGCGAAGTCCTGAGCTGTGTTTCTGGTGAGGGTTACTCTCCTTCGCTTAAAATAGAACAGGAGGCTTAGCAGTGCATTTAAACAAACGGGAAACTCTCACTGCAGCCTGAGCCTGGGTGAGAAGAAACTGGATACGTCAGAAGACGCAAATAGTGAAGGACAGAGGTCAAGTTCACAGAAGCATCTAAGCACCAAGGGACCTTGCATAGTCAAGGTGACTCCCCTTTCCCAGCCTTTGAAGGGAATACTCCCATGTCCCCAGGGCTGAGCTGCAGGGACACTGGCAGCAGCAGACTGTTCCAAGGTCAAAGGCCACTGTGGGAACAGTGTGCCCCAGCTCAGGCTGTCTCCCTGGCTCCCAAATAAATAATCTGGTAGGGATAAGATTCAGGAGCCACCCCGGGGCAAGTTTCTCTGTGTTCCCATCAAAAACGGCAAGTGTTGACATCCAACTGTCAGAGCTGGTGATGGCCACCTTATCTCACCTTCTGCAAGGCCCAGGGACCCAATGAACTTCTGTCAACAGAAGGGGACATTGGGTGGGGCTGGGTGGGACCAGAGCCCAGGAGCTAAGTCCTCCATTTCCTCCCTTCCTTTATGTAAGGACTGGCAAAATTCTGCAGAGCCTGGGTGCAATCTGAGTTCCCCAGGGACCCGAGGGGCCGAGGAGAAGCTGAATTGGCCTCTCATCCTGGAGGAGGCTATAGCTACAGTTCTCAGCAAACTGTCAGCATCGCCAATAGCAGCAGTGGAAACACCCCACACCCACACTTTAGAGTATAAAGCCTTCCCAGACACCCCAGGTGCCTCATTTCAGGCTCCTTAGGCAGAGCAGCCTGGTGTTGCAGAGGAGGGATGAAGGAGGGGCCCGCACAAGGCCGCAGAGAAGTTAGTACCTGGGTCTGTGGGACCCTCCCTTTCTTCCAGGTCTAGTCCTCCTAATCTGCAAACTTCCTTATCACCCCCTTCCTGGACCTCTTTATCAGATGTCCCAGACAGAAGGATTAAAGGCCCATTTTTCCATTATCTTCTCAAAAGCTCAACAAAGCAATCACCACCCACAGCCTCCACTGAGAGGCCACTTAGAGGCAGTTCCGTGGCACTGCATTGTCCCTGCCCAGGGTGGGTATGTGGTCTGGCCAGAACTCAGCCTCAACTCAGTTATCTCTCTTCTGCAAACAGCTGGGGCATCTGTGAACTCAGATAGAGAAAGCCACAGTTCTCCTTGGCTGGTTAATAGGAAGAGGGAAGGGAAGACCTGACAGCACCCAGAAAGTGTCCCTGGGTGGAAAACACATTCCCATGAGGGCCACAGCTGCAGGAAGGGGCAGGCCAGGGGTACCCTGCTCCTGGGTTCTGTTTAGTCTGCCTTACTGTAGGGCATGTGGCTCTGGCCTCTATGGCGCTGGTTGGAAGCCATGATCCTCCTGGCTCTCCTGAGCTGTGTCAGCTCAGCTTAGAAGCTGCTTGCAGCTCTGAGGCCACCCACCACCTGACCTACCTGTGCTTCACACACAAGCATACACAGGGGCTTCTGTCATGCCTCACATGACACACTGCATGCCTCACCCTGCACACACACATCACAGATATGCGCGTGTGTGCATGCACACACACATCACAGATATGCGCGTGTGTGCATGCACACACACAGGTGTGCATCACACATAAATACACATACACAGTACACGGACATACACGCACACACACACACATGCATGGGCGAGCACTCACGCCACAGGCACGCGGCATCATTTCAATCATGAACGTCTGCTGCCACCTGGTGGTTCAAATGTGGACCAGCAGGTTCAAAATCATGAGAGCTTGTACTAAGAGCAACTGCTTATTTTTCAAGCCCAAAGATCTGGAAGGTTACATTTAGGAAAAGAGTATGTTGGGTTTGATATCTCTCACACAATCTTTTACAATCTTTTATTTAATAGGATGTTTCTTCCACTTTCTTGAACTCCATAGATCGCAGTGTGTGTGTGTGTGTGTGTGTGTGTGTGTGTGTGTGTACAGGAATATGCATGTGTATGCATGTATGTATGTATGTATGTATGCTTATCTATGCAAATTATGTGTATGTAAATGCCCTCATTTGTATTTGAGAAGTCTGCATTTTGTGGATGGTCATGTTCTTCCATGCATGTGCATATGTATGCATACATGGCTCCGTGTGTGTGTGCGTATGTGTGTGCATGTGCGTGCGTGTGCGTGTGTGTGCGTGTGTGTGTGTGTGTGTGTGTGTGCGTGCATCTTGGGAAGACATCCTTACCTTAGTAAGGATCCCAGGAGATACCCAGAGGTTGTGCAAGAGATGGAAGAGGTGTGGAAGAAGCCCCCAGAGATGAGGCGAGAAGCTGGAAGTTATATGTGTGATGCCATGACACATACATACGACATGGGGAAGACCTGCCTGAGAGACCTGAGCATGCTTCTGTACTCACTCCCTGAAAGATCGAGATCTCTGAGAGGTCTCTGTACTCCAGAGAGATCTAGAACGCAAGTGCACACATCTAAAACCGCTCGCCTTTGATCTGGGGGCTGTGCTTCGCTTCACCGAGCTTCCCATTCCTGACTCTGAGGTGACATCCGATGTCTCCCGTTGGATTGTGATTGTTGCTGGACACACACACATCCTGTGGTGTTGCTGGCAGTGGATTTTCGACATCATGTGACCACATGTTTGAATGTGCACAGGATCTGCTCTGTGAGGGCATCTCATGAGTGAGGAGGGTGCGGGAGCAGGGCAAATGACACCTTCGGAACCCAATTCCACTTGCTCTGTTCTGATGACCTCACTCAGAACTTGCGGCCTTGTCTATCCCATCCTGGCAGCCTCAGCCTTTAATTGAATGCTCAGAGAGGGATTAGAGTAACAATTTGGAAATAGGCTTCGTGTGATCTTCTTTCTGTCACTTTTATTTTTTTCTGTGATAGGGCACTCTTGCTTTGAAGATTTCTAGTCAAGTGTGCTGCGGCGTCCTCAGGTGTGCACAAGTCAGAAGGACAAGAGGGACAAGCCGAGCCATGTTTACTCGTGGTTGACATGTAAGTCTGCTGGGTGGCCACAAGAATTCCTGCCTATGTTTGATGTTTAAGAACATTGCTGTCTTAAGTTTCTTTTGCTCTGGCTACTGTGAAGTGTTTCCATTTTGAGAGTCTTCGATGGTGACAGGTAATTGCACATTTCAAACGAACGACTCAAGAAGGGAAGCAAGTGCATTTGCGTTAGAACAGCCTTCAGTATTTATTTCTGGCAAGTTCTGAGGTTTGAAAATTAGAGGCATGTCCCGGTGCCCTTTGCTGGTGCTGCTTTGTTTGGTTAATGTGTGTGTCCCTGGGGACGCGCTCAGCCAGTGAAGTGCTGGCTGCTCGAACCTGGGGACCTGAGTTCAGTTCCCAGAACTGAAGCCAAAAAATCAGGTGAGTCAATGGACCCTTTTCATCCCAGTGCTGGGAAGGCAACGATAGAAAGAACCTGTGTCTCACTTCCTAGAAAGCCAGCCTTGCAGAATGTGGGAGTTATAAGCCAGTGGGAGATCCTGTCTTTGCATAAATCTCCCCAACAGGTGGGCATTGTCCTGAGGAACCACATCTGAGGTTGACCTCTGGCCTACACACACACACACACATACATGCACATGCACACACACGCACATGCACACACACAACTGTCCTTTATTAACCTTCATAACACTTCACTATGAATGTGTAAGGCCAGTATCATATCTGCATTTCGGAGGAAGAAAGGGAATGTGGAGGGACAGCTGTGGGGCCTCCTGGGGCTAGTTCTTGCTTTGCCAGATGATCTCAGAGCTCCTGTGGTCTGATGTTTTAGGATCTCACGTGTTTGTAGATACACGATTCTAAATTCTTAGCTTAGCATCATAAACTTATGTCATTCTGTTGATGAGCGATTTCCCCTTGTGTAACCTTTTCCTTCATCCCAGTGCTAGCTGATGTCATCTTGAACCAGAGAGGAGGGCATCACTGTCACTTTTCTGGCATTATGCCTTGTTGACACAAATCCTGAAGCCATCGTTCCCCAAGGCTCAGGCAGATGGCCTCTAGGGATTGGGAAGAAGTGAGTGAAGTGTTTGACATCCAAGTACAAGGACTAGAGATTGAATTCCCCCAAACCGATGTGAATGCCAGTGGACACGGCCTGCCTGCAATTCTAACTCTTGGAGGGAGAGACAAGGGATTCCCCAGAGCGAGCCAAAAAGGGAGACTAGCTAAAATGGCAAACTCTGGGCTCAGTTGAGAAATCCTTCCTCACCAAATAATGTGGGGAGCAGTCAAGCATGACTCCTGATGTCAGCCTTGTACTTCTCCATGTACACACACACATGTGCACATGTAGCCACCCTCGTTCAAGCAAAACTGCACCACAACATGTGTGCACACACACACAGGCTCACCACGCACAGAGACACATGCCAAAAAGGAAAAATGAAAATGTGTGGCTTCCAAACTGCTCACTTTTTGGTGTCTCAGTGGAGGCTCTGAGAAGATTCCTTTGTTTTCAGAGCCCAAGCAAATCCTTTGCCTACTCTGTCTCATTGGCAACATAGCTCATCTCTACGTAAGTGTGTACTTTACACAGAAGTCCACCTGAACACCAGTGCCTCCCTTCAGGGTTCAGTTTTGAGTGCACCACGATTGTCTGAGAAATTTTGCCAAAAACAGAGGTCAACAGAGAAGTGAAAAAAAGGTCTATTCAAGACCCTGACCCCTGCATGCTCCCAAGTGTTAAAGGAATTGTGTAAGTTTCTCACAGGATGCGACTGTACTTCCTTCAGCCGTAAAGAGTGCCAATAGGTCCCTGGGGTGATGGTTTCCAGCACATGAGTGATAAGATTTTTTTTTTGAAGTTTCATACAGAGGTGGCACCACAGAGACTGTGACACTGTATGTCTGAACTGGGTGCAGTCAGGATGCCCATGATTTTGCAAGGTCCCAGAAATTATAAGGTTTTGTAGATGTGGCTATGCCAACATCCTGCCTGGATAGTCCTTAACCTTGCCTGTGCCTTTACTCTTATATAAGGAGACCTGGACAGCCCAGCGATGATCCCTATTGTCGAGCAGTTTTCTCAGAATTGTAGGGAGGAGGGAGGCTCATGAACTGCAGAAGGTCAATAAGAATTGTAAAGTTTGGAAGGTATACAACTAGGAAGTCTCATGAAGTCCTCAAAACTTACAGGACTTACAAGGGAGGCCTCTGCCTCCCTAAGGTTATGTTAGCAGCAAGTACTATGAAAAGGAGACTCTTCAACCTCTGGAGAAGCCTTGAAATTCTTCAGGAATGCAGTTTTCCTGAATGGTCACCTATGCTGGGATGTGCTACTCAGTGATACAGCTGCCTTTGAGTTGTGTGTGTTCTTGTAAGTAGCCTATTACCCACATTCCTGTAAGAAACACCAGCAAACCCATTGGTGTGCCAAGTTTAACTTGGATGGAGTTGTTACTTTTGTCTGTTATCAGTGCTCTATCTAGAGTGAGTGGATCAATTTTTCATGTCCCTTCAGCAAAAGTCACACAACAGTCTCTGGGTATGTTCTCTTTCTCCGTAGAACCAGTGGTGTTACTGTTAGGGTCTGAATGTTTTGGTCTCCTCAAAATTTATCATTGAAAGACTTATCACCAATGTGATAATATTAAGGAGACAGGGCTCTTGGGAGGTGACCTAGGGCCAGTGTCAGCATAGCAGGGCTCTCAGAAGTCGTCTTGCTCCCTCACCATAAAGGAAAGCAGGACTCACTAAATACCAGGGACTGACAGGAGCATTCATCTTGGATTTCTGAACCTGTGGAACTGTGGGAAACAGACCTCTGCTGCTCATAAATTGTCCATTTTTGTATTTTTATAGCAACCTCAATAGCCAAAACATTTCCTTTTACAGTAAAAAGCACTTTGCAGATGCTCCTAAGTTAAGGATCAAAATAGAGAGATGACCATGACTTACTTATCTACTCCTGAACCAACATCTCAAGGGTTTAGAAGGAAGCTGAAGGGTTGCAGCCAGAGAAGATATGAGGATGCACTCATGAGCTGCGAGTCTCTGCTTTTACCCAGGACCCGTGGTCATGATTCAAGAATGCAGATAGCCTCTGGGAGAGAAGAAGGGAAATGGCTTTTCTCCAGGTATTCCAAAGGGAGCGGAGCCTGGGAAAACTCAGATGCTTATCCACTGAGACTAATCTTCATCTGTGACTTTCAGAACTGTAAGACAAGAATTAAATGTTGTTTTAAGTCACTATGCACACAGTAATTTGCTGTCATAGCAAAATATATAAGTGCAATTGAGACATCATGACAGACCATATAGGCCAGAACACCTGATGCTCTTTGTCTCAACTTTCTTTTATGAGAAACATTTAAATTTATATAAAAAGCCTACTTTTTATAATCACCAATTTAATTTCAGTAGTTCCATGATTCCCTCCCCCATATTGAAATTCCATTGTTTACTGATTATTTATTATTGAGAGGTTAGGTCTTTAAGATATGATTGTCACATGGGTACCACTCTTGTAGATTAAGACTATTGTTGTGGGAGTGGGCTAGTTATCTCAGAATGGATTATTGATGGAGGAATGAGTTTGAATTACTTTTTCTCTCTGTCACTTTGGTGTGCTTCCCCTTTGTTGGCTGCCCTCTGTCAAGTTAGGAAGCAGGAACTGCTGGTGCTAGATGCTGTCACCAAGGTTTTGGACATCCTAGGCATAAAGACAGTCAGAAATGAATCTTTGTTCTTTATAAATTATCAAGTCTCAACAGCAGCAGCAGCAGCAGCAGTACACTGAGACAAACAATATGGACGGATGTTCTACCCACAGCCCCCATCCTGCCAAGCCTCCATGCTGCTATCTTTATAGGTTATGATTGTATACATTCTTGTATCTATAAAGCAGTGTTTATGGTTGCTGATTTACGTAGTGGTGTTTTAAAGCAACTAGATAAAGGAGGTGTAACAGAAAGAACTATATTACAGTTTAATCTATGAACATTTGCTAGGGTTTGTCTCTGTGTGTGTGTGTGCATGCACATGTTCATGTATGTGTTAGGACGTGTGTGCATGTGAGTGCACATCTATGTGCACATGTGTCAGCAGACTATGGTAGGTATCATTCCTCAGATGTCATCTACTTTTCCTTGAGGCAGAGTTTCTCACTGGCCTGGAACTCACCAAGTAAGCTAGGCTGGCTGTCCCAGGAAAGCTTCTGTTTTTACCTCCCCAGCACCAGGGTTACCAGAGCACACTGCTAGGATTTGTTTTAATTTTTATGTGGATTCTGGGGGATTGAACTCAGGCCCTGGTGCCAATCACTTATTGAGCCTTCTCCTCAGTCCTTCTTTTTCGTTTGTTTGGTTTTTTTTTTTTTTACTGTGGCCTTTAATTATTTTCATTTTCTTTCTATTCTAGCCTTCTCTACTCTTTCAGTGTTTTTGTAAGGATAGTGAGCTGGTGACAAACCTTCTCGCATTTCCATCTTATTTATTTTATTTAATATCACTGTCTAATTCCCACTAAAAAAATTTTTTTAGTATGATTGTGGAGTATCTACATGTGATTATCTTTGAGTTTATTCTACCCCAGAGCTCATTGAGATGCTTGGATGTATAGATATTGCCACCTGATTTGGGGAGTTTTCAGCCATCGTTCTGACTTTCACTGCTGATGCATATAAAGGCATGCCTATGTCTTTGAAGCTGTAGTCATTGACTTCCTACAAAGGATTAAGTTTGATTAGCCAGTCTTCAAACCCATTGACTTTTGTTGCTAGTCCCTCTAGTGAACTCTTCACTTGAGTCCTGTACTCCTAGAATTTTTTAATTGTGGTTTTGGATTCCTTTTCTTTCTTAATGTTCTCTGTGTGGCAAGACCTCTCTTCCAGCATGCTGCAGCTCTTAGACAGTTTCCTTTTGCTGCTTCAGTAGATTTTTCAGTGCATTTTAAATGACCTGTATGGAGTTTTTATCTGATAGTCTCATTGCCTGGGCTTCCTCAGGAACTTTATCTGTCAGCAGCTTCCCCCAACCACTCCTTGATTCTTTTCTAGTGTCATATTTTTCAGTGAAGGCCCAACATTTTAGATAGTACGCAGCCATGCTGGAAGTCACCTTTTCCCACTTCCACAGAGTTGGTGGTTTGCCTTGGTTCTGTGGTTTGTGAGTGATTTTTTTTTTTTTTGAATGAATCCTGCAAGGTCTGTGCTCACTGTCAAGTTTGGTCACTGAGAGTCCAGCACCACTAGTTCAAAAGCCAGCTAAAAGATTTCCTTAAGTGGCTAGAATCACCCTGGTGACAGTTCTTTGTGGGGGACTTCTCTGTGCCTCCTAATGCATATCTTCAACTCCTTCAGGCAGGTAACAGTTCTGCCTTTGGTCTCCTGTTCCTGGCAGAGTCTGAGGTCATTGTGAAGTAAATGCTTGGGGCTTTCCCAAGCATTCCTAAGAAGCTGCTGTGAATGTGTGGACTTTCAGATCCCACAGATATCCCAAGGGCTTAAAAGCCATCGCATTTTAACATCTCATTCCCGGGTTTTAATCTGGAAGGTTTCTGGCTGGTCTACTGCTTGCCTGGTTTGGTTGAAGCAATCCTAGCGTTCTGTAGTTACCTCTTGGGGAAGGAGTGGCTAGAGCTGGGAAAGTATTTGGCTAGGTCAAGTAAAGAGAGATGCTGTGTATAATACTTTCCAGAGCCCTCCTCAAAAGGTTGCCTAGTACCTCCAGTCCCCCATCCCCTACTCTCTGTGCTTGCTTTTCTGTTTCTGCCTCTGCCTTACCCAGTGACTGTGGTCTATAGGGACTGCCTGCCACTGGGTTTTGGTTTGTTGATTTGTTTGTACATGCATGCATTGAGTCTCTCTCTCTCTCTCTCTCTCTCTCTCTCTCTCTCTCTCTCTCTCTCTGTGTGTGTGTGTGTGTGTGCTCAAAAGAGTGTGGAGTATTTGCTGACATCGGACATCTTTCTTGATTGATTTCTACCTTATATATTGAAACAGGATCTCTCAACCTGAGCCAGGAGTCACTGATTGGCTAAACTGGCCGTCCAGTTTGCTTTAGAGGTGTCCTGTCTTTGCTTTCTGACTGATAAAACGGCAGGAGGCTGCCACACATACCCAGCCTTTATTTGGGTACTAGGGATCTGAACTCCGGTCATTACATGTGTGTGGGTGGGGGGAGCAGTGAGCAAGTGCTTTATTGACTGAATTATCTCTGTACCCCATCTTACTTTGTGTTTCTATTGCTGTGAAGAGATCCCATGACCACAATAACTCTTATAAAGGAAACCCTTTTACTGGGGCTGGCTTATAGTACAGGGGTTTAGCCCATTATCATCATGGCAGGAAGCATGGCAGTGCACAGGCAGACACGGTGCTGGAGAAGGAGCGGAGGGCTCTACATCCGGATCAGCAGGCAGCAGGAGGAGAAAGTGAGCCACGAGGCCTGGCTTGAGTTTCTAAAACCTCAAAGTCTGACCCCAATGACACACTTCCTCCAATAAGGTCACACCTACTCTAACAAATCCTCATGTTTTAATCCTTCCAAATAATGCCACTATGAACCTGTGGGCTCCTTCAAAGCACCATATCCCACCTTCTTTTAAAATTTAACCAGGAAATGTCCATTTTTTTTTGTTTTTTTAGAATGAGATTAGACTTGCAACCATTGTACTGATTTTTAGAGATCAGAAAAAGTTGGCCCTCTCATTTTTACCAGTGGTCTCCTTCCTTGGATACAGGGGATTCCTAGGGGTCTTTGCTGCTTCCTGTCTGCGACTTTACTGGGTGAACTTAACATCATGATTTATTTTATTTATTCATTTATTTTTTGCTATGCTGGTGATGAAACTCAGGGCCTCACGCATACCAGGCAGGTGCTCTGCCACTGAACTACATCATCACCCTTTAATTTTAATAGCACACTTCACTGAACGGGATGTGTAAAATATTTTCATTTCAGGATATAGTTTGTCTTAGTCAAGATTTCTACTGAAACAGATGAAGCTGCATGACCAAAAATCAAGTTGAGGAGGGAAGGATTTATTTGATTTACAGCTCCATATCATTGTTCTCCACTGAAGGAAGTCAGGAGAGGAACTCAAACAAGGCAGGAACCTGGAGGCAGGGGTTGATGCAGAGGCCTTGGAGGGTGCTATTTACTGGCTTGTTCATCATGACTTGCTCAGCCTGCTTTCTTATAGAAACAAGGAAATACCAGCTCAGACATGGCACCACCCACAGTGAGCTGGACCCTCCCTCATCAATCACTAATTAAGAAATGCCCTACAGCTGGATCTTATATAGGCCTTTTCTCAATTGAAGTTCACCCCTTTCAAAGAACTCAGGCTTGTTTCGAGTTGACACAAAACTAGCCAAGATATAACCAAAACGGAAATTTGAATGGTGGGCTGTGGGATAATCCTCTTGTATACTGTAAAGATTTGTTGCTCTAATTGGTTTAATAAAATGCTGATTGGCCAATAGCCAGGCCGGAAGTATAGGTGGGATGGCCAGGTAAAGATGATGGGAAGAAGAAGGGCAGAGTCAGTGAGTCTCCAGCCAGATGCAGAGGGAGCAGGAGATAAATGTGCCATGCTAATATAGGTACTGCCATGTGGCAAAACATAAATAGAAATATGGGTTAATTTAAGTTTAAGAGTTAGCTAATAACAAACCTGAGCTATTGGCTGAGCATTTATAATTCATATTCAACCTCTGAGTCAGTTATTTGGAAACTGGTGGGCTGGAGAAAAATGGCCATTTGCATATGCACCCAATGTGGGGTTCAAACCCATGACCCTGAGATTAAGAGTCTTATGCTCTACCCACTGAGTGGGATATTTCACTTTTATGGTTTTATTTTTTTGGAGACTTATCATGCTCTTATTATGTAGCACAGGTTAGCTTCAAATTTATGTTCTTCCTCCTTAAGCTTCCCAAATGCTTGGATATAGATTCCCTTACAATTGTCAAAATTCAGGATTTAATACCACGAAAGCACCTCCATTAGGACCGACCCTACTCAAGGGCTTTGAAACATGTTTTCCTTATGACAGTGTACTTCCTGATGAAAATTGGTTTCAGTGTCTTAGGTTCTGTTTGTTCTACACTGCTTGATAGATGCTAAACATATGCTATAGGAAAGGTCAGCTAACTAATGCACATGTGATCATATGTGTCTTTTTTTATTAATCATAATTCTTTGGACCTGGAATAGGAAAGAGGAAGTGGAGCACAAATAATAATCCAGTGCATTATTAGGAAAACTGTGGTGGTTAGATTAGTTTTAGAAAGTATTCAGACTTGCCCTTCCCCTCCAGCTGAGGCTTTCCCCTCTCTGGTTGAGTGATGTCCGCTCAGTCACACGATATGAAATATTAGCATCCATACAAGGACAGAGACTTGAAGAAACCATACAGGCTGGTCCCTGTCCCACTGAAGCTGGCACAGAAGCATGCCTGTGATCACTTGCTTCCCCAGGAACAGATGTTAGACATAGGGCAGTGAGCTGGGCCTGGTAAATTTCCCTAGCCAAAGCCTGCCTGTGTTAGCTTACCACTGTCAGAGCCCAAGTTTGGAAGCTGTATAAATAAGTATTACAAGAGGCTGGGGAGATGACTCAGTAGTTAATGAGAGCCTGAGTTGAATCCCAGCACACACATAAAAAGCTGGATGTGCCCTATAACCTCAGCACAGGAAAGGGGAGATGCACAGATTCCTGGAGCTCATTGGTTAGTCAGTTTTGCCTAAAATGCCGAGTCTCAGGCTTAGCGAGAGACCCTATCTCAAGGGAATCATGTGCTGAGCAATCTCGGAAAATCCTTGATGCCAACCTCTGGTTTCTGCATGTGCCCCTAAGAGCAATATATAGGTACATACATGCATACTTCGGAGTTCTGCTGACGATGGAGCTGCATGTTAGGCAGCCTTGTTACTGGGACAGTTAACTGGTACAAGCACTCACTGGGGAGTAGTCAAAGCAGATGCTGAGGCCAGCGAGCAAAGGTGGAAGTGCTTTAGCCAAGCTTTGGCAGTGAGTCCTCATATTCCTTGATTTCTCCCAGCTCTGCAGCTTGTGGGTACCTGACAGCTTCGCAGGGAGCAGGCGCATAGGGTCCGATCAACCTGAAATCTCTTCACATGGGGCCCACAGTTTTTACATAGAGCGAGCACACACAAACATGTTCTTGATCTTCCCTGATTGGAGGGGCCACCCCACATCCGCTGAAAGTGCAATCAGCCAGAGCAAGCCCACCACAGGTAGGTCAAAGACATAGGTTCCCAGGCAGGGTTGGGTTGTGACGAGGTCCCATCAAGACCAAGCAGCCACTTAGTCAGTGGTAACTCAATTTGATATTAGTTATTTTCACAATAGCTTGGGTCCTTCAAATGATGCATAATTTAAACATGTTGCACAAACAATGAAAACACCAGTAGCTCCTTCTGCTATTTTCCAGAGGTTCACTCATCTCCATTTTTCTTCCTGGAGACATTTGCAGGGGTAAAGCACATAGGTTGGCTGGAAGGAGAGTGAGCAAGTGTCACGGGAAGGAGCCCCGCTCCTCTGCTGTAGTCTTAGGTCATCTGGATGAGCAAGCCTCCCAGCAGGAGCTGTGTGTCATAGCCATGGCAACCGCCTCATTCACTCCAGCGCACAGCTGCCTTCGGTCTGCATCCCAGCTTTCTCTGGAGGATTCCTGGAAGGATGCTGTCAGCCCGGCTGTGTCACTCGAAGGGTGAACTGGCAGCCTCAAGTAGCAGCCATCTGCTCAGCCAACCAGGGCTGGGCATGAGGGAGGCTGTTCTCTGAGGATCTTCAACCTAGTAGCCTCCCCATGCCCTGTGCCTGGGCCAGGACCCCATGGGAAAAGTAGGTCAGAGAGAAAGAAGCGTTGGGGAGGGTGGGGGAGGGGAAGCGGTGGCGATGAAAGTCGATCCCAGGGCTCTCTGGAGAGGCAGCTGCTGCGTCCTGGCTTCCTGGTAGTGTGAGTCAGTGTTGCCCCCAGTGCTGCTCACAGCACGGTGTCACCGCGGGGCTGCTCTGAGCCCTATTTCCTATTGCCTTCTTGGTAGTTAAGAAAAAAAAAATTTAAACCCAACTCCTTGTCTTTCTTGTTGAACCATCTATGAAGTTGAGAATGCTCCTGAACTCCTGATCCTCCTGCCTCTGCACCCTCCCTCATGTTCTGGGATTATAAGCAGCACCACCACGCCTGTTTTTATACAGTACCGGTGGCCTTGCGCCTGCCAAGCACTCTAGCAATTGACAGGACCTAGGACAACCCTAGGTCCTCTGTTTTGTCTTGTGTTGTTTTTTGGAACACTTTTAGCAGCCTGTAAAGACACAAAGAAGCTCCTGTCAATTGCCCATGCAACAATGACCTCTGTCCGAGTCCTGGGCCAGGATGCCACCCTCCATGCCTCTTTAGCAAGTGTGACTCTACAATCAACAGAAAACAGGGAGAAGATTCCCAATGCCTTCTTGGTCCAGGCCTGCCACTGTAGCACCTCAAGTCTGACTGGGAGAACCCTGTGGGTAAACAAACATTCCTTGGTAATTTCTAGGATCACCCAGCGTGGGGTCAGATGACAATGTCCATGAGCCTCATCTCAAAAACTTCTGCCATCCCAAAGGATATCTAAAGATTGCCTGGAATCAGCATTTTCAAACAAAGTCTTTCTAATGTGAAGCTTGGCGAGCATGCTTTATTTCAGTAGCCAGCTCTACTGGAAATATCCTTAGTGTGCTCGCAGTGAGGGGCTCTTACCGTGGTCATACTGAACACACCTGAGTTCTGCACCCATTGCTTGGAGGACATCAGGTCAGGCGCTCCAGCAGCTATGTTCAGACCACAAGCACGGTCAAGAGCAGAGAGAAACAGAAGCACCCATGCTTCCTGTTCGCTCGCCAGGTAGCTTTCCCCTCTCTTATACAGTTCAAAGACCATGAAATCAACCGTGAGATGGTGCTACCCACATTCAGGATGGTCCTCCCACCTCCATTCACAAGCCTGTCCCCTACAGATGTGCCCTCAGACCGCCCTGCTCTAGGTAATTCATTAAGACTCTCTCGCCAGGTGATTCTAAGTTGTGTCAAGCCGGCAATGATAACCAACCCGTGCACACTTCCCGGACAAAGAACCTGGTTTGTGCCGAGAAAGAGAGTTTTCCCCAGGAAAACTGGCATGCATGGCCTCCCAGTGCCAACTCAGGGATGTCCCATGAAGGACAAGGCGGGAGAGAGAAGCCTTAGCTTTGATGACGAAGGTCTTCTTCCGTCCTTGAGTGTTCCTACTGCTTTCAGTACCAACACAAAACAAGAGCCAAACACACCAGGACCTTCGCATTCCAAATCATTGGGACCCCAGGCACGTCCTTCCCCTGGCAGCCTACTTTCACTAAGTGGCTCCGATTCCGGAACCCACTCTGGCAGCTAAGAGCGTGACTCAGCCGATGAGCGCACCTTCCCTGACTGGATTCAGATCAGGAAATGCTGTTGCTGTTGCCCGGGTTGTATTTATAGGAAGCCGTGAAAACAGCTGTTGATTGGCCACGTGGCATGGGGCTCCAGGAAACAGAATCACAAGTCCCGTACCTCAAGCCCCAGCTTCTGCTGAAGTCAAAACAGCTTCACTTCTTGCAGATACGACCGATATTCCTAGGACGACAGAGGTGGCAGCAGAGGGAAGGATGCTCAGAGTGGCAATTTGTCTCCTCCAGTTACAGTGTGGGTGTTTCTATCCAGGCACGCAGCTACTGTGGAAAGCTGTGTTAGACTCCAGCGGTGCCTCTAGGAAGACCTTCAGTGTTCTCTGGTCTCACACTCTGGGGCTGTGTGCACCCCAAGGCCCCACTACTCTGGGGTCTTCCCGAGTTTAACTTCTAGCCAAGGTCTGGATCTAGATGAGTATTTTTACACTTCATACTGCTTACTAGAGATAGCCATTCTGCTCCCCCCCCCCCGTGTGTGTGTGTGTGTGTGTGTGTGTGTGTGTGTGTGTGTGTGTGTGTGTACGCATGCTGGCTAATTGAGAATGTGTGCATTTGTGTATGTGCAAGAGTTTGTGGAGGTTGACATCAGGTATTTCCCTTTCTCCACTATTTTTGAGACTGTCTCTCATTGAGCTGGGAGGTCTCCGGTTTCGCTACACTGGCTAGCCAGCAATTGCCAGTAGAGCCTCCTGTCTTCATCCAGTACCCACAGAACTGGGGTTGCAGACAAGTGCTACCACCCTTGGTTTTCATGTGGGTTCCCTTTGCCTGATAAGTATTTCCCCAGTCCACCATTTGCTTTTAATAGACACCTCTGGCCAAAAGTCTCTCTCTCTCTCTCTCTCTCTCTCTCTCTCTCTCTCTCTCTCTCCTTCCCTCCCTTTTCCCTCTTCTTTCTTTCTGGCTTTGAACTCTATGTAAACCAGGTTGGCCCCACACTCCCAGAGATCAGCCTGTCTCTGTCTTCCAGACTGGGATTAAAGGCATGAGCCGCCAGTCCTGGACCCTCTGCTCATTTCTTTAAAGCTCACTTCTTTCTCTGTACTCTCCAGTGAGGTCCAGACTTCCATAGTCCTTCTGGTGCTTTCTCTCTCGCTTCCATCTCTACATTCACATGATTTACACTCTTGGCTTCAGATTGCCTCCTACGCCCTCTTCCTGTCTGTCCCCAGCCCCACCTGTCAGGCCAGCATATGTCGCTGGACAGTTGAGTCACCTGTTCAATATCTCACTGTGACTCTAGGTGGGGGGGGGGGGTCTTGAGAGTGCCGTGTTGAGCACACTGCCTCTGTCCTGATGCTGAACATCCCCGATGTTTGGCCGAGGGACTCGTGTGTGCAGGTGGCTGGGGATTTCCCCGGAAGGTCTTGTGACTACACATAGTCCTGGCTGTGAAAGACAGGCAGGATTTTGTTTCCCAAATTTTCCTCTGTGGGGTGACAGTGATTCCCAGTGCTACCTCATCTTTGCTCCCAGTGCATCAGGATATTTTTGGTGCCACATCTCTGAGTCCTAGGCTCTTCCTTGCCCTCAGGTGCCACTGAGGCCTGATATTCTGGAGAACCCTTTTGGCCAAAGCCATGCTCTTCCTGGTGGGTCACTGTAGGCTGTCTGATTTCTCCTGAAGGTCAAAAACCCTATCAGGAAGGCTTCTCCAGTTAAGGACCCCTACTGCTGGTAATGACTCTCCTTGGTTGCCTCTCCAGACTGGGGCTGTGGCTTCAAACCATCCTACTGCTGTGCACACTTTCCTTACACCCTGCCTGTACAGTTGTTGAATGCACTGCAGCAGACTTTCTCCAGCTACTGCGTGGGGTGTTCTTTCTTTCCCACCTGGACTCTGAGAGAAACCAGCAGCAGACACGCCTTCTCTAGGACCATTCTAATCGTTTCCACTGTCTCTTTGTGGGGGAAAAGAAAGAGACTTGGAGGGCTCCTGACGCAACCAAGAACACACTTATGCTTATGTCAGCGTGGAGACATCATGATGCGTGCATGCCTCTGTATTCAGGAGGATAAAGAATGGGAGAAAGAAGGAGAAAGAGAATGCTCTATGCTCATATTCACCGTATACCGCCCACCACAACTGATGTCTAAATGATGACAAATGTCTCTGATCAGAGAATAAATTTCATGCATCATGAAGTTAGCCTCATCAAAATTATGATCACCATACCACAGCTGATGTCTAAGTGATGACAAATGTCTCTGATCACAGAATAACTTTCATACATCATGAAGTTAGCCTCATTGAAATTATGATCACCATCTCTACATTGCAGATGGCATCTCCCTAAACTCAGCAAAAGCATCGAGTAACAAATAGCACTTTAAAGATCTTTGTGTGTGTCTTTTTTGAAGAATGATATCAGCTGGTATACATCCAGGAAGGAGAGCATCACAAATCAAAACCAAGTGACAAGCTGAAAAAGATTATCAAGTATCTTCTACCCAGCATGATTTTGAGTGCCTCAGACGGCAACAGGTACATGGTACATCCTGCAGGGGAAACTCTGCCCTCTGTGGGTACAAACCTACAAACTTGACTGAGCATGGTTACGAATCATGAAAGCCTCAGTCTGCTGCAGATACTCAGTGTATCCTGAAGGGAGTCGTTGCACCTTCTTTGGGTGTAGGGTCTGGGGAGGGCAGACTGGAATATTCTCTCTATGGCTTAAAGCCAGGAGATCTCAGATGAGATGGTACCCCTCCGATCACTCAACTCAAGGGGGGGAAAGCTTTTAAGACTTTGCTGCCTGTTGACTTTGCAAAGACTGTCTCAGGTTCCTGCTCCTTCTGGTGTCCATCATGTCTTGAGAGTGACTGCAGAGGTCTTGACTTGGGGGAGAGATGCTGGAGTGAAGATGCCATCAAGACTCTGTGGGATTCAGAGCTCGGGCGGTAGACTTCAAAGGAGAGTGGGCAACAAAAGACCTCAGCGGTGGTGATGTTTCCTGGTGGAAAGAAAGATTGCTCTCTCATCGGTCCTAAACAGCCGACCTGACTCTTATTGCCACACTAGATCCTGAGGAACACTCGCCACAGTGCAAGCTCCAGATTGGTGTACCGAGTGATCAGAGCTTGTTTCTGCTTCCTGGGTCATCTGGGTTGGGGCTTCTGTGGAAGAGTCCCTTGGTAAGCTGGTTAGCTTTGGTCAACATCACACAAACTAGAGTATCTTGAGAAAAGAGAACCTCAGCTGAAGAATTTCCTCCATCAGATTGGCTTCTGGGTGAGTATGGAAGGGCATTTTCTTGGTCCATGTTTACTGTGGGAGGACCCAGTCACCATGGGCAGTTGCCATCCCTGTATAGGTGGTATTGGGCTATATAAGAAAGCAAACTTAGCAATCCAGTCAACAGGATTCCTGCTTGGTCTCTGCCTCAGTTCCTGCCTCCAACTTCATGCTCGAGTTCCTGTCTTACAGCAGTGGAACGTAATGTGGAAATGTGTGATGAAATAAGCCCTTTCCTCCCCATGTTCCTTTTGGTCTGTGTTTTCTCGCACCGGCAGAAAAGCACATTGCAACGCTGGCTTCTTAGTACCAAGTTTTGGGTTGGACAGCATAATTTTGGTACAAACTCAAGCTTCAAAGCAGAGGAAGGCAAGAGGATATTCAAAGTCCCACATGACTTGTTCCTATAAATTAAAAGACAGTTTGGGTCCATGTCCTTCTACAGTGGGGGAAGGGCAATAGGTTTGTCCAGTCTTCTTTAGGGGCTGTTCTTCACTGCTTGCCACATGGTGTCTCTTCAGTGCTGACCACTGTTCCCATCGACTGCATAAATAGTAAGCTGGGGGGAGGGGGGGCTAAAAAAACAAAGCCACGCACATAGAAAGTCAGTGAATTGCTTGTTGAATCTGGAACATTCCCGCTGATAGATGTGAAAGCTTTTTCCCACTGCAGTTAGGTGCAGGGATTCAAAAATAGAATGTATTCAATTTGACATTGTTTAGTGTACTCTAAAAATTCTCTTGAAAAAACTGTCTTCGAGCGTGTATCGGGGAGCACACAATAAACTTCAAAAAAGGACAATATTTCCCAGGAAATCAAAATAGACATATTTGTCATCGGTGCTATTTATTCATGTTGGAAATCTGTCCCTCTTTATCTGTGATTATGTAACATCCCAATCTAGTTCTGTCTTTCTCTCCTCGTCTGGACTTGTTTCAGAGACCCACATCAGAAGAACCTCTACCCGGGATGGCCTGAGCTACTGCTGACCACTGAACACTGTGAGTCTTGATTGGTGAGCCTTGAACTACCCTGGTGTTGGACTGACTTTCCTTGGCCTCTTCAGGTTACAGATTATGTGTCTCTTTGTTCCCTAGGCTGTATTTTCTAGAAGCATGAAGGATTTGGGGAGATACGGCTTTTAGACTATATGTGCAGGAAGGATGTAATGTGGGCAGTGAAAATTGCACGGCAAAGGGAGCCACATCTGAACAGGTGTGATCTAAAATCTCAGCCATGTTGATGCCCAGACAGTTTGCCAGCACAGCCGTGGAACACGAAGGCCACTCAACTCGTGGACTGCAGTGTTTGGGGACAGTGAACTCTGACCCGTAGAAATGGAGAAGTATTCTGAGAGTCATATATAAAAGAAAGATTGGTCAGGTCTGAAAGTAGAGAGAAGAGGCCAGCATCACTGGGATGGAGACCGCGCAGGCGCTCTCCGACTATTGAGAGTTGGTGGCACTGGATGATTTCAGAAGAAAAGGTCTGGCTGGATGCCCAGATGTGAAATCCCAGGAGTGAAAGGGATCTGACTGTGTCTTAGTCAGCGCTCTGTGGCTGTAAAGAGACACTATGGCCACAGCAACTCATACAGAAGAAAACATTTAATTAGGGCTGGCTTACAATTTCAGAAGTTTAGTCCATTTTCATCATAGTGGGAGCATGACAGCACAGGCAGACACAGGACTGGAGAAGGAGCTGAGAGTTCTACAGCCGGATCGGCAGGCAGAATAAAAAGAGACAGCCTCAGAGCCTGGCTTAGGCTTTTGAAACTTCAAGGCCCACCCCCAGTGTCACACTTCTTCCAACAAGGCCACATCCACTCCAACAAAACCACACCTCTTAATCCCTCCCAAGTAGTACCCCCCTCTGACGACTAAGCATTCAAACGTATGAGCCTATAGGGGCCATTTGTTTTCAAACCATTACATTCCACTCTTTACACAGCAATGGAACACCAAGACAGGAGTTGGATATTGTTGTGACAGGTACCCCTCACTCATGATTCCCCATGGACCCAGCACCCCAGGTCTGGACAATACCATGACACCAGTTGACAGCCCTGACCAAATTGGCCTGGCACTGGCAGTGACACAGCCCTTGAAAACCAACATGCTCACAGGTTGTAGCCCTCACTCATATTGCCAGGGCCTGCTCTACTTTTGTGGCCAGGCAAGGTGCAGGGCCTCTCTCCTGATTGCTGGAGGGGGCATATGAAGTGTGTGTGTGGGGAATCGGCTCTCCTGCTCTCATGCCCTCATCTGTGACCCCGACAGCAGGGTCAGCCCTAGTGTGCTACCCAGGTGGGATGCAGGTCCCACTCTCCTGAGTGCAGCAGCTGGTCAATGGCAGGGTTGGTTTCTCACTTTTGTGAGCCCAGGACCAGCTCTTTCACCTGCCACAGGTATCGAGGGGCAGAGTGGGGAAGGCGTCTTTCCCTCACCCACGCCACCACATGGTAGATGGGTGGGTCAGTGTCAGCTCTGTTGTTCCCACACCCTCAGGGCTGGCTCCCCCCGTGTCCCTGATCACTGCTTCCCAGGTGAGGTGCATATCTGTGTTGAAGGATGGGGCCATCTTTCCCAGGTATGGGGCGAGCTTTCCCAAGCTCTCCCCTGATGGGCAGGGTCAGCTTGCCTGTGGCAAAATCCAGTGAGGGGCAGGACCCAGGGTCAGTGAAGGGTGGGGTCAGCTCAGCACAGCATAATTCCAATAACTCCTGTGCTAACAGGGGCCATGAACATTAACACACACCCAAGCTGCAGCAGGACCATGGACCCAGACATGGCCTTTGGCAGCATCTTGGACCTGGACATCACCATGGTCCTGGTGGTAGCACAGGACCCTCAGATCAGCACAGCCCTGGCAGTAGCATGGCCTCCGGGCAGCAACATGGTCCCAAGTGACTGGCCGGACTCTGGGCATCTGCATAGTCCTTGGTGGCAACTGGAGCCATAGACAACACTCCAGATCTTGGCTCCTGCAGGGCCATGGACCCAGACATGGCCATAGGCAGTATCTTGCCTGTACCATGTCTGGGTACCGTGTGTGCCTTGTGCCCACAGAGGTCATAAGAAGGTATCAGTCTCCTGGAATTGGAATTACAGGTGCTTGTTAGTTGCCATGTGGGAGTTGGAAATCAAACACTGATCCTCTGGAAGAGCAGCCAGTTATCCTTTGAGTGTACATAGGTTAGGTTCTGCCATAATATCCTGCTTCCGATTAGTGATATTGGCCAATTATTGATATTCATAACTCTTGCACTCTTTCCTTTGATGAACTTTTAATTCTTTATAGATTGATGTGTGTTTATACAAGTACCATCTGTCATAACAGGCATTCTTCTCTGTCGCTAGTCTGTTAGGCTCCTTTTAAAAATTGTAGATGGTGAATGGATGTTGGCTTCTTTTTTAAAACTTTTTATTGATTCTTTGTGAATTCCACAATCCTACTCATCTTCCCATCCCTTGATGTCTCCCCTCCATCACCGCAACCCCCTCCCCCAGGAAGCAGACAAACAAACAAAAATCTCACTGTGGAAACTGGTGTGTCTCAGTGTGTCACACAGTATATCCTTTTGCCCAAACAGCTTAACTTGCGAATGTTCGTTGCAATGAGTCGTTGACCTGGCTCAAGGCCTCTGGCTTCTGCTGCACTGTCAGTACTGGGTCCTCATCGGGACCCCTATCAGCTGGGATATCCTGTTGTTGCCTTGTGTCATGGAGAGCCTGCAGCTTTAGCTCTGCAGGGCTGACCCCTCCAGCAGATCATGGATGGGGTAGATGTTGGGGTGGGCTGACTCAAAGCCCTGGATCTGGGCCTGTGTGGTAGCTGAGTTGGTCATCCCACCTGCTTTGCTGCACCCGTGCCACCAGGGCCAGCTCTCTCACTGGCAACACAGGGTTCTCAGATCAGTATGGTCCCCAGAGGCAGCATGGCCTAGGTCGTCCACATGGTTTCAGGTGACAGCTGCTTCTCTCTCTTGCATCTCTCTATCATGCACTCTGTCTTCCCCATTTCCCCATCAAGTATTTGCTCATCATATATGCTTTTTTGCATCTTGGGGGTTATTATTTGTTGGTTTGTCTTTCATTCTTCATCTTCTGTTTTGCATGTATGTCCATTTCTTTCTTTCCACTGTTTTGTTGTTTTACCTTAGTTGTGTCTTTACAACTTGTAAGGCAGACACCCAGAGCCTGGATTTCCATCTTCCTTCTTGTTAAATCAGTGCAAGGCCATAGCTCTGCCTGGACCCACAGCTCTGCCTGGACCCACAGCTCTGCTTGTACCCACAGCTCTGCCTGGACCCACAGCTCTGCCAGGACCCATAGCTCTGCCTGAACCCACAGTTGCCCGTATCCCATAGTATATGTCCTGTTGCATTTTTACCACTGCCCCATTGGAAACACTTTAATTTTCTTTGTGTGTTTTTTTCAAGTGATTTTCATTAAATATAGGAAGAACAGTGTATACCAGAGTGCTAAAATTTGATTTTTTCTTTTCATTCCCTCCATAGTCTTCCTCTGGCTTATCAGGGTGTTGTCTTGTTTGCTGTTGATTGCCATGACACGTGAAAACAAATTGGTTTGATAAATTTCTTGCTTGAATTTTCCTGGTCACTTTAGAATAGAATTGACTGGTCAGTTTTCAATCTACAGGTAAGGCTATTCAACTCGCATGCATAATCCCCATGTTAGTTTGCAGCTTCAGTTCACTGGGGTTCATTTTCTTCTTATTCCAGCAGCGGACGGGTGGCAGGAAATCCCCCAGGCTGTCCGGCTGTTTCCCTCCGCACCACACTCTGTACTGTCCTGAGCAGTCAGTTGACCTCTGGAGTATGGACAGATGCCGTAACTTGTAACTCCAGGTTCACGGTGTTTGACCCCTCTCCTGGCCTGTGTGGGCACTTGCATCTTGCATTCATGTGCATACATACACACAATTAAACACAAAATTTTAAAAATTATATTAGGTTCTCTTTGTTTTCAGAGTTTTTTCTTTCTCTTCCTTCCTTCCTTCCTTCCTTCCTTCCTTCCTTCCTTCCTTCCTTCCTTTCTTTCTTTCTTTCTTTCTTTCTTTCTTTCTTTCTTTCTATCTTTCAACAGGGTTTCTCTGTGATTTCTCTGTGTAGCCCTGGCTGGCCTGGAACTCACTCTGTAGACCAGGCTGGCCTCGACCTCATAGAAATCCACCTGCCTCTGCCGTCCGAGTGCTAGGATTAAAGTGAGATTAAAGGCATGCTCCACCACCACCCGGCTGTGCTTGGTGCTCTTGTTTCTTTTCTACGGCACAGTCTGGGTCTCACTCCTGAAATGGAGCAGGCTCATTAGTAGCCTTACACCTGAGCTGACCATAATTGGCTGCATTAGAAGCAAACTGTATAACAGGCAGTAGGTCTAGTCCATGTTCCCCCAGAGGGGCAGGGGGTTCATAGAAGCTGGCCATCTAGATGCTTTCACTGTGGTCCTCTCCCCTTATTTTCTACCATGAGCACACTCCTGCCTCAGTAGTTAGTGGGTTTGTCCTGCCGTTTCTAGCAGGAGGAGTCATGGGGTTGCAAATAGAAATAGTGAGATGTAGCTTTTCTCTCAGTGTGTCTTTGGGGTACTCAACTGTGCTCCTGAGTCCTTGCAGGTGCTTGATGAGGAGGGACTGGGATTCTCAAAGCAAATAGAAGCACAGAACCATGACCGAAGTAGAGAGGGGGCCTGCTGTGCTTGGGGAGTTTCATCACACACTTGAATCTAAAAGCCTTCTGAAGGTCACCATGGCTACATCCACAGCCAAGAGGCAGGATGGTGATCTGTGGCCAAAGCTTTACATAACCAGGGTCAGGGTTTGTCTTTAATAATATCCCATGTCTATATTCCTACAGGACTTCTTGTGTCTCTAAGTGAGTTTGTTGATAATATCCCATGTCTATATTCCTACAGGACTTCTTTTTTTAATATTTATTTATTTATTTATTCATTTATTCATTTATTTATTATGCATACAATATTCTGTCTGTCTGTGTGCCTGCAGACCAGAAGAGGGCACCAGACCCCATTACAGATGGTTGTGAGCCACCATGTGGTTGCTAGGACTTCTTGTGTCTCTAAGTGAGTTTGTTGAGAAGCAGATTGAGAACTTGAAGAGCATAAGATGAAAATTCAAGCTGGTTTTTTACTAAACACAGGAAGAACAGTGAAGCCCAAAGTACTAAAATTTGAATTTTCTTTTCATTCCCTCCATAGTCTCTCTTCTGGCTTGCCGGGATGTTTTCTTGTTTGCTGTTGATTGTTGTGACAAATGAGAACAAATTCATTTGATAAATTTCTTGCCTGAATTTTCCCGATTACCTGTGAATAGAATTATTTGACCAGCTTTAATCTAAAGATAGGATTATTCAACTTACATGCATAATTCCCCAAATTAGTTTGCAGTTAGCAGCTCACCGGTGTTCATTTTCTTCCTATTCCAACAGTGCATGGGCCCCCAGGCTCTTTCCTTTCCCTGCCTTGTGCAGTCAGCTGACCTAAGGAATACTAGGGTCAGTGTGTCCTTCTTAGAAACTCAGGGCTTTCTTTCTGGACTTGAGGTGAGGTTAGCTCCTTCAGATAACAAGTTGGCTTCTGCCTGCCTTGTGCAGGGATAGATGTCCCATGCATTTGCTTTGGGTGACGCTGAAACATAGGCAGGGTCCCCTAGAGCTCTGTGCTCTCCAGCAGTGAGAATCGCTCCAGTGAGTCAGGGAGCTTTAGGCATTCCACTGTGCCTGGCCTCCCAGCGCACACACATCTTCCAGTCCTTAGGAAGCACAGATTCAGAGATAAAGTATTTCAAGACCCAGACCACAGAGTATTCAGCCAACTGGGGGGGGGGGTCTTTCCCAGAGTGTGGCCCTACATGGGTTTGCACAGAGCTCTGAACATGCAGTCACTCTGACCGTGGACTAAACAACCCAAACAGGCTCTGTTGTAGATCTGAATGGAAATCTACCTCTTTGCGGAGACAAGCCCAGGCTTCCTTAAACGGTAATCCAGTTGGGCAGCTGTGGTGGCTTAAATGAGAAATGACTCCCCGAGGCCCAGGCGTTTGAACATGTGTCCTCCAGTTGGTGGTACGGTTTGGGAAGATTTAGGAGGTTCAGCCTTGCAAGAAGTAGTATGTTGAAGTATGTCACTGGAGGCAGGCTTTGAATGATCATAGTCTCATCCTACTTCCGGTTTGTCCTCTCTACTTCCCGCTTGTGATTAAGTATGTGATATTGCAGCCCCTGCTCTAGCTGCCTGCTGCCTTGCTGCCCTGGCCATTATAGACTTGATCTAGCCTTCGGGAACCATAAACCAACTCTTTATTCTTGGTCATGCTATTTTATCACAACAGTTGGAGAGTGACCTGGCTCAGGGACACAGCTAAGGAGTAAGTTCTTAGTAATACACCTTTCCTCCCCAGACTTCCTGCCCCCTAGCACAGTCTCTTATAGAGTATGGCTATCTGACCATATGCCTGCCTGATTTTCTGAAAAGTGTGACTTTTCCTTTTCTTCTTCTTCTTCTTCTTCTTCTTCTTCTTCTTCTTCTTCTTCTTCTTCTTCTTCTTCTTCTTCTTCTTCTTCTTCTTCTCCTTCTTCTCCTTCTTCTTCTGCTTTTTTTTCCTGAGCATTCTTTCTTTAATTCTTTGGGATCCATTCTTTCTCTAAAGTCCCGTCCCATCTGTCCACGTCCCTCCCCATTCCCCGCCACTGCCATGTGGCCCCCTCTTGCCATGTGGCTGACCTCCATGCTGGCGTATCTGGAATGGGTATGGCTTCATCAGGCAGCTGTAAGATTTACACTTTGCCTGCTCTGGGGTTTTCTTTCCAACTTTAATAAAACTGTCCTGAGTGTCATTTGAGTCTGTTTTTTGTGTAGGTGGCTCCAGGGGTGCAGCTTTCCTGCTTCTCCAGCCTTCCAGTGATACAGTCACCTTTGAGTCATGTGTGATCCCTTTAGATAGCTTCAGTTAACCAACCTGTCGGCTCACCAAACTGGACTTTGCGCAGGACCTTTGTTTTAGTCTGTCATCAGTGTCCTACTTGGAATGCATAGAAATTTGTAGCCAAGTCCCCCAGTTTTTCTTTACTGTGGCAGGAAGGTGGTTTGATGCTGGCACATTGTACTTCTGAAGGTCTTTCACCTATTTTTAATCATAACAAACCCATAGGCTGTGCTGGGTCCAGTATAGAGCTGAGGCCACTGCAGTTTTAAGCTGCCGCACTGTGGACAATGCTCCTACTTCCTCTGGCCTCGCCGCAGTTCCTGTCCTGTGAACAATGATAAGGGGACTTTGAGTTCTGAGAATCGCTCTCGCTATCTTTGTCTCTGTCTCTCTTTCCCTGCATTGATCTTGTGTGTGTATGTGTGTGTGTGTGTGTGTGTGTGAGTGTGAGTGTGTGTGTGTGCACGCACGCATGCAGGCATGCACCTGTGCATGGCATAATTGTTTGAGTGTGTGTCTGTGGAGGCCAGAAGAAGAGGTTGGGTCCCGTGAAGCTGGAGTTACAGGCAGTGTGCATCACCAGACTTGGTTCTGGGAATGTCCTCTGGAAGAGCAGCAAATGTTTTAATTGCTTACCCATGTCTCCAGTCCCACATATGTATCTTATCATGAAATAGCTAAGACCCCAGAAGCCTTGGATATCTACTTTGCTCCTTAACTTCATTATCCTGGAAGGGGGCTGAGTTTTTTCCCATCATGCACTTGGCCCATATTTGCTGCCCCAAGTTCTTCCACTTTCGACTGTATCTGGTGCTTGCCTTTTCCTCTCTGCTCAGCGTCCTCTGTCAGTCATTCCGTGTTCTCATGGTTCTCTGTCAGTCATCCATGTTCTCACGGTCCGTTGTTCACTGCAGAAGCCTGCTCAGCTCTGTGCTCCTGGGTCCTTACTTGGTCATGGGCCACCAGTGACATGTGACATCTGGCATTATCTATAATTTCTAGTTTCTCACCCTTTCTCTGAACACTTCTTTTCACCCAATGTCCAACATACAACTTTACTTTCGGTACTCAGTATTTATTTCTAGCACGACAGCAACATTTTGTAGGTATAAAGAAGACTGGTTTCTCTCTAGAGATTTAATATCATATCTGACACTAGTTAAAAAGATAATTTTCCAAAAATATCCAGTCAGTTCTGCAGCAGCACAGACTCCAACTCAAATGTGGCTAAGTGAGTGCATGTTTCCAGTCAACCATACATCTCTGTCTAGATACATGTAAGTTTCCCTTTATACTGGTCCTGGAAGGATAGTTTCTTATGGTGGAATCTTTATAAAATGCCTACTTTTCTCTAGACACCTAGGTTTTTACAGCGGAGGTAACTGTGAGTAAGTCATTTCCAGGGCAATGCAGTGAGACGCTATCCCAGGCAATTAGAATAATAAATGATAGACCCCAGTGTCCAGAGAACTCAGTGAGGCATGGTGCCTGGGAGGATGAGAGGTGGGTCTACAAACAAAAGTGAGGTCTAGATCACTTTGTGTCCCCCCCCCCTCCCCTTCGTGGTATACTGTAACTGTAAGAAATTTGAGTTTTAGTGGCAGGAGCTGTGATGTCTATCTAATCTTGGTTGCTAACTTGATACCAGAGAAGAGGGAGTCTCATTTGAAGAATTCTGTCTGTCAGGTTGGCATATGTGCATTTTTCTGTTTGTTAAGGAGGTCCCAGTTCACTACCAGTGATGCCATCCCTGGGCGGGTGAACCTGGGCTGTATAAGAAGTTTAGCTGAACATGAACCTGGGCCTAGGCGGCAGCAGTAATCCTCCATGGTCCCTGCGTTGCTTTTGGTGGCGGCATTTATCTCAGCAACAGGAAAGAAAACTAGGATTAAAAGCCATCTGAGAATTTTTAAAGCAGATATCAACTTGAGAGGAAATCAGATTAGAATGTTGGGGCCTCAGCAACTCAAAATAAAACAGAAAGAACCAGAAGGGGAAAAGGTTGTATTGAGGAAGATCTGAGGAGGGTCAGGAGCCTCAGAAAGAAGTGGCTGTGCTCTGACTGTCACAGACCGGCAGACCCACAAGTCCCTGATGAGCACTTTACACGGCTACTTCTTCCTGGGCAGTAGACCCTAGTACGGGGTAAAGACAGATTAAAGAAGCTCTTATCCCAAATAAAATCTGCTTCTAAGATTTCTCATGTTCCACTCTGCCCTGCTCCCCAGGACCTTCTTGCCTTCTTTTATCTCTTCTCATTCCTTCTTTTCTGTCCTCTCCTCCTCTCTCTTCTGAACTTCTTTTCATAAGAGTTTTTAAATATTTTGAGGAAAATCCTTCAGATTCTAGTTGAAAATCCTCCTACATCCACTAGATGGAGCTAAATTACACAACGTTATCTGTTGGTGCACTGGCTAGCTTTAATTATCAACGTGATCCTGACTAGAACCACCTGGGATGAGAGGTTCAATGAGGATTGTCTAGAGCAGGCTGGCCTGCAGGCGTGTCTGGGGGGTTTGTGTGGAGTAGGCTGACCTGAAGGCATGTCTTTCCTCATCAATTAATGCAATCAAGACAATCCCCCTCAGACATGCCTGCAGGTCAGCCTGCTCCACACAATCCCCCTCAGACATGCCTGCAGGTCAGCCTGCTCCATACAATCCCCCATATATTCTATATATGTTTCTACTGTTGTTTAAGTTATTGTAGCTGTGCAGATCATTTAAAAATGTACTGTAAAGTTCTAGTCCTTGAAAGCTATTATTATAAACTGTTTAGGATAAGAAATGCAGGTTAGTAGTTAGTCATCTACAACAAACTTGTAATCAGGTATGTTTTCAAGGTTAAACAGATATTATATATATATATATATATATATATATATATATGTGTGTGTGTGTGTGTGTGTGTATTATATATGTACATATGTGTGTGTGTGGTCTTCAAACATTCCACAGATCTACAGAAAGTGACATTTAAAATGTTTTAATAACATAAAACACAAATGTTTTCATAACAGTGAGATGCAACTGCTCCTGATAGCATCAAAGGAGATGAAGGGTTTCAAAGAAACTCCATACAGAGTTTTCTTTCAATGTGGTAAAGGTAGTGACTGGGTAAGAAACTGCTCTTGCCTCGACAGCTGACAGTATGCTGTTCAAATTGGACAAGCAGGACACAAACGAAGTCCACTGCTGAGTTCAGGCAGGGATAAATGTTGAGAGACGTAAAAGCCTACATTGTTTATCTAAGAAAATGTTTTAAGGTCTAAAAGGCTATTTTTTTAGGCTGGTAAATACCAAGTTCTGATAGAAAGTGGTTTACATATAAAACTTTGGACTCACCAAGACAGGCTAGATAATAGAGTACTTTCTCTGAATTTGTTGAAAACAAATGGACTGGGCATTGTGAATGTAATTCTTACCTTATAATTGTTCTTAGTGTACAAAGTTTTACTGTGTTATAGTTAAAATCTTTCCTTTTTACTTAGACACCAACTGATGATTGTTCTTACTGTATATAGTTTTACTGTGTTAGAGTTAAAATCTTTCCTTTTTATTTAGACAAAAAGGGGGAAATGTTGTGGGATGTTTGATCATGCTATGAAAACCAAGAATATGCTAATAAAATCAACCTTGACTCAGGGGCAGAGCCAGCAATTAGTTGACAGGAATTATCCATAGAGTGTGGAGGAGCCAGGAAGACAGGTAGTGAGACACACAGGAAGGAGTAGGGAGGGATAGAGAGGGACTTGGAGTTTCAGAATCTTTTTTTTTTTTTTGGTTGGGATGACTGGAGAGATGCTCTCATGTTGGGTCTCCAGCCAAAAAGGAGGGTCAGCTGGTTGCTTTTCAGACTCTCTGAGGTCGCAGGTTCTCATCCTAACATCTGATTCCTGAGCCTTTATTGGCAAATACAACTATACAGACTTACTTAAAAACTAAGGACTGGAAGTCCCACCAGGTTGCAGCCACAGCCTGAGTGGCAGGGTGTTGATTGCAGAGCAATAGTTAAAATATCAGTGGATTCAGGTGCAGTTGATAAGTCAATGGAAAACAGCATAAACCACAATCAGAATTCTGTGCACATAAACAGGCACAGGACTGGTCCTTTGAAAGGCTTTATTGTCAGATTGCTGGGGGAAAGCTGAGGATTTAGCCAGGCTGGTTTTTCCTGATCCTGAATTAATCAGAGAGAAAAATACCATGTTGGTCAGCAGATGGCGCTCCAAGAATAAGAACAAAGCTAAATGAGTCATGCTCTTTCTCTCTTGCCAGGATGTCTCTCTGGAGGTAAGGCCACTGAAAGATGTGTATAAACCACAAATGCCTGGAGTAAGAAAACACAACTCCCGTGGGTCTGTCAGGAATCCAGGGGAACCTGGAAAGTCAAATATGCTCAGGATTCAATGCTCAGCTACTACGCCCATGCCCATGAGGCAAATCCAGTCAGATAGGGCCATTCATTGTCTTGTTTTACTTTCATAAAATTAAGTTTGTTGCCAATGTTTGTATTGATCCAAGCAGTTGGAAATACCACAGAGAGAAGTTGCATTCCAGGGGCTTGAGTAACTGTGCAGCCGTAGTTTCAGAGCGACATGTGTGGGTGTCCCTGTGTCCCCTTTATCTTAGTGGCAGGGAAGCAAGGAGGCATATCCCCAGCCTCCAGAGGTACCACACTGGCTCTGGGATGCTCTCCTACCTGAACATGAATCACATGAAGACCAGGGTGTGGGGTGCTTTGCATCTTGCTGATTCATCTCAGCAAGTTCGTCCCCTAGTGATAGGATTTTCCATTGGCTCTGCTGTTTGAAAAGGCAATCATTCTAAAGAAAGGTTTTGTTTGTTTGTTTCTGAATACACTACTTACTTTTCTGCTGCTGTGATGAAAGCACCACCACCAAGATCAGCTTCTCTGAAATAGAGCTTAGTCTGGCTTACATTTTCGGGGAGGGGACATCCACAATAATGAAGAAGGCTTGGAAAGAAGTTGACTGATCACATTTCGCTGGGCACCAGGAATCAGAGGTAAGGGGTGGGAACAGGACGAGGCTACAGACTGTCCAAGTCCACCCTGAATGACATCTCTAGCAAGGCTGCACGTCCAAAAGCAGTGGTTCTCAACCTTCCTAATGCTGCAGCCCTTTAATGCAGTTCCTCATGTTGTGGTGACCCCAAGCATAAAATTATTTTCCTTGCTACTTCATAACTGTAATTTTACTATGGTTATGAATTGCAATGTAAATATCTGATATGCAAGGTATCTGTATGTGACCCCTGAGAAAGGGTTGTTCTACCCCAAAGGGGTCATGGCCCACAGATTGAGAACCTTTAGGACCAAAGGTTCCATAACCTCCCCAAATAGTGCCACCAAATGTCCAAATACTGAACCCAAGATAGGCATTTCTCATTGAAAATACCACATGACTCTTTGCTCCCTGTGTCTTTATTTCTAATTCTAAACATTTTCTATTTAACTATGGTCAGCCTTTTATTTAAAAAAAGAAAGAAAGAAAGAAAAGAAAACCAGGACAAAATAGCACTAATGGTTATTTTGAGATTCCCTCCCTCTTTGATTAACAAGGATCTTGTCTTAGGGACAGTCTAGGCAGTCTAATGTCCATCTGCTTCCATCTCAAGATCTACTGGTACAAAGGGCATGGATGTTTTCATGGAGTAAATACTAAGTAAGGTCCAGAGAAGCCGAAGTAGAGCCCGGATACTTACCACATTCACCCCCGATCTCCTTGACTCTCTTGAAGGCATTTCCTCAATATCTGGGGCCCACTCTCAAGTTCTGCTTAATGCAAACTGTGCTGCGCCTAACACTGCCTGCCTTGCTTGGGCATTTGTCTCAACATAGGATGGGTGGTCAAGAAGGAAATGGCCCAATGCAGCTTTCACGCCAGGTGAGACTGGGGGGTTGTACATGAATATGGGGGAAGAACTTGTATACTTTGTATGGCAGCTCAATTAAAAAGCAATCCTGGTTTACTACTGCTGCTGTGATAAAATATCTCGATGGAAACAACTTAGAGCAGAGAGCGTTGGCCTTGTCTTACCCTTTTGGGAGACAGTCCACTACTGTGGGGAAGTCAAGGCAGGAACTCACAGGAGCCGGTCATATCCGCATGCAACAACAGAGAACGAATTACAAGCTCCCTTGTGCTCAGCTTGACGCCTTGCACAGTTCAGGAACTCCTGCCTAGGGAGTGTGTTACCTATGGAGGACTCGATTTCCCCTCTCAGTTATTTAAGACAATTCTTTCAGGACCGCCCACAGACCAACCCAATGTAGACAATCTCTCAGTCATGCCATCTTTCCAGGTGATTCTAGGCTGCATCGAGTTGGCAATTAAAGCCAGTTATCATATCTTATGCAACGGCTGTACCAAAAGCCCACAGATTTCATGGTGTGAAACAAAGATTTCTTCTGTTACTATGGCTGAAGTCAGAAGCCAGACCGGAGGCTCCCCTGGAAGTTCTGTTGGAGAGGAGCCCTCCACCCTTTCCCTATTCCACTGGCTCCAGTTTCCCCAGTCTGTGGCTCGCAACTCCAACCTTGTCCTCCATTTCCACATGGCCTCTTCCTTGGCTAGTTTTTTCCTCTTCTCTTTCTTCTAAAGACTTGGTTACTGCTTAGATGATCTAGATGGTTTTAGCTTGGCATCCTTTAACTATTAAAAGATTACATCCACCGGTCTCAGAGACTGAGATGATAATCAGATATCTATTTGAAGGGTACTATTAAAGACATATATACATTTTTTCTGTCTCTTTTTAAGACTAATTTTCTTATTTTAAAATGTGTGTGCGTGTGCACACACACATACAGGTAGTTGAGGTGGTCAGAAGAGGGTGTTGGATCTACCTGAGCCGGAGTTACAGGGGATTGTGAGTTGACTGAAGTGGTACTGGCAACGTAACTCAGGTCCTCTAGGAGAACAGGAAGTGGACTTAACCCTAGAGCCATCTCTCCAGCCCCCAAGTATAAGTTTTAAAATAGTACAGCAGAGTTCCCTTTATTAAATTAAAGCCTTTGATGAATCATGACTTCCACTGCACCTTCAAGGGTGGTCCTGAGGCTGTAGGTCTTCCACCCTGCACACACCCATGAGTCTGTAAGTAGGTAACAATTGCGTGAATAGTTGAAGGTCACACTCAAGGTCATGCACTGACTTAATGTTTAAGTGAAACAAACAAACAAACAAACAAAAGCAACCCCCAGGAAAGTTTTCATAAATCTGTAGAAAGAAAAGTCCTAAAATTATGAAGCCAAGGGAAGGCCTGAATGTCATTGCATCCTGGAGAAAAAGACAACACGTGACTTCTAGAGCAACAGGAAAGAATATTGAAGATAACTCTAAACTGCATATTAGCAGCATGAGCAAACGTGTATAAAACATGAGGAATGATGGGACCGTCCTCAAAGCAATGTGCCTTACCCTCTCTGAGGAGTGGATATGGGGGGATGGGGGAGGAGGTGCAGGGAATGGAAGGAGGGGAGGGAGTGGGAACTGGGACGGGTATGTAAAATGAAAAAAGATAATTGCTTTCTTTTTTAAAAAAGATAAAATAAAGATAAATAAATAAATATAAGCAATGGAAAAAAATAAGGAATGAGTTTAAACGAGCCATCTTTTGGATGCTCTGCCTTGGTACCATTCCCTGCCAGGACCCACCTGGCTAAGGTAGCTGAGAGATATTTACTTGTTTATATATTCCCTGTGAAAATTTTTGGGTCTAGTTTGCATTCAGGTGAAGTTTTTATCTCTGGCAGCCAGATATATCTCTCACTGCCTTATTATGTAGAATCTTCATGTCTTCTGTTGATTCTGAATCTTGAAGTAAGATTTCTACTTCAGGAGCTTCCCCGCCAGCCATCCCAGCTTCCATCCAGAGGGCCTTCTGAGAGGTGAGTTGATTCGGGCCCGCGACAGGGGCCTGGCGAGGGGGAGCTAGGACTCTCCCCGACCCCATAGACTCCCAGGTCAGCCTGCTCTGCTGGCTCCACCCTGCTAGCTTCCCCGCCAGCCATCCCAGCTTCCATCCAAAGGGCCTTCAGAGCGGTGAGTTGATTCGGGCCCGCGACAGGGGCCCGAGGGGGAGCTAGGACTCTCCCCGACCCCATAGATTCCCAGGTCAGCCTGCTCTGCTGGCTCCACCCTGCTAGCTTCCCCGCCAGCCATCCCAGCTTCCATCCAGGTACAAATTTCTATATTTCTCCCCTCCCACTGAGGCCATAAAATTTCCCCAGTTCAGCTGCCTTGCACACTGGGCCTGCTCTGTAGGGGCATCCCGGAAAGAGGGAGTGTCTGTGCTTCAATACCCTGCCTGGGGAAAGGTAGGCATTCTATCAGTGAACTCCCTGCCCAACAAGGGAACCTGACCCGATACCAGAAGTTCCAATAGAGAGCATTTGATCGAAGAGATGGGCAGACGCCAAGGCAAGACCTCCTCCAACAATCTGAAAAACAACATGAAAATATCAGATCCCAACGACCCTACAACAGAAGGATTTGAACACTCTAACCCAGATGAAGTGGAAAAAAGTGCCATTATGAAAACAATAGAGTCCCTTAAACAGGATATGAATAACTCCCTTAAGGAACTGGTCGAGAAGTATAACAAAAAGTTTGAAGAAATGAGTATAGAAATGGATGAGAAATATAACAAAAAGTTTGAAGAAATAAGTAAATCCCTGAGTGATACCCTGAGAAACCAAGAAAAAACAATCAAACAAGTAAAGGAAACAGTGCAAGAATTGAAAACTGAAATGGAGGCAATGAAGAAAACACAAAACGAGAACCGGCTGGATATGAAAAACCTAGGTAAATGAGCGGAGACTACAGAATCAAGCATAACCAATAGAATACAAGAGATAGAAGAACGAATCTCAGATTCTGAAGATACCATAGAGAAAATAAATGCTCTGGTCAGAGAAAACGGCAAATCCAACAAATTCTCTTCACAAAACATTCAGGAAATCTGGGACACAATAAAAAAACCAAATCTAAGAATAATAGGGATTGAAGAAGGAGAAGAACTGCAGATCAAAGGCCCAGAAAATATATTCAACAAAATTATAGAAGAAAACTTTCCCAACCTAAAGAACGATATTCCTATGAAGGTTCATGAAGCATACAGAACACCGAATAGATTGGATCAGAAAAAAACATCCCCGCGCCATATAATAATCAAAACACAAAACATAAATATTAAAGAAAAAATTTTAAGAGCTGCAAAGGAAAAAGGTCAAGTAACTTATAAAGGTAAACCTATCAGGCTTACACCGGATTTCTCTATGGAAACCATGAAAGCCAGAAGATCCTGGATAGAGGTACTGCAGAAACTAAGAGACCATGGATGCAAACCCAGACTAATATACCCAGCCAAGCTATTGTTCACTATCAACGGAGAAAACAAAATATTCCAGGATAAAAACAAATTTAAACAATACGTAGCTACTAATCCAGCCTTACAGAGAATATTAGAAGGAAAATCACTACCGAAGGAATCCAACATTCCCAACACGACCTACAATAACTCGAACATCTAGCGACCATTCACAAGCACAAATCAAAGAAGAAAAACACACTCTACTACCTAAAAAAAAAGAATGACCAGAGTCAACAACCACTGGTCATTAATATCACTTAATATCAATGGACTCAATTCACCTATAAAGAGGCACAGACTTAGAGATTGGATACGAAAACAGGATCCAACATTCTGCTGTTTACAAGAAACACACCTCAACCACAAAGACAGACACTTACTCAGAGTAAAGGGTTGGGAAAAGGTTTTCCAAGCAAATGGACCTAAGAAACAAGTGGGCGTGGCCATTCTAATATCTAACAAAATCGACTTCAAACTAAAATCAATCAGAAGAAATGGAGATGGACGTTTCATACTCATAACTGGAACAATTCATCAGGAGGAAGTCTCAATCCTGAATATCTATGCTCCTAATATAAAGGCACCCACATATGTAAAAGAAACTCTTCTAGAACTCAAGGCGGTCATCAAACCACACACACTAATAGTAGGAGACTTCAACACTCCTCTCTCACCAATGGACAGGTCAATCAGACAGAAACCAAACAGAGAATTGAGAGACCTATTGGAGGTATTGAATCAAATGGACTTAACAGACATCTATAGAACACTCCACCCAAATAGGAAAGAATATACCTTTTTCTCTGCAGCTCATGGAACCTTCTCGAAAATTGACCACATACTCGGTAACAAAGCAAACTTCCACAGATACAAAAAAATATTAGTAACTACCTGTGTCTTGTCAGATCACCATGGACTAAAATTAGAACTCAACAACAATGCTCCCCCCAGGAAGCCAACAAACTCATGGAAACTGAACAGTCAACTACTAAATCACCCCTGGGTCAAGGAAGAAATAAAGAAAGAAATTAAACTCTTCCTTGAATTTAATGAAAACAAAGACACAACATACTCAAACCTATGGGACACTATGAAAGCAGTGCTAAGAGGAAAGTTCATAGCACTAAGTGCCCAATTAAAGAAAGCGGAGAAAGCACACATTGGAGACTTAACAGCACACTTGAAAGATCTAGAAAAAAAAGAAGCTGATTCACCCAGGAGGTCTAGAAGACTGGAAATAATCAAACTGAGGGCTGAAATCAACAAAATAGAAACAGAGAAAACAATCCAAAGAATCAATGAATCAAAAAGCTGGTTCTTGGAGAAAATCAACAAGATTGACAAACCCCTATCCAAGTTAATCAAACGGCAGAGAGAGAACATGCAAATTAATAAGATCAGAAATGAAAAGGGGGACATAACCACAGACACAGAGGAAATTCAGAGAATCATTAGATCTTACTATGAAAGTTTATATGCCACAAAGTTGGAAAATGTAAAAGAAATGGACATTTTTTTAGATAAGTACCATATACCAAAGTTTAACCAAGAACAGGTGAACAATCTAAATAGACCTGTTAGTCGCGAAGAATTAGAAGCTGTTATCAAAAATCTCCCTACCAAAAAAAGCCCAGGACCAGATGGTTTCAATGCAGAATTCTACCAGAACTTCCAGGAAGAGCTAATACCTATACTCCTTAACGTATTCCACAATATAGAAACAGAAGAGTCACTGCCTAACTCCTTTTATGAAGCTACAGTTACCCTAATACCAAAACCACACAAAGACACAACCAAGAAAGAGAATTACAGGCCAATCTCACTCATGAACATCGACGCGAAAATTCTCAATAAAATTCTGGCAAACCGAATCCAAGAGCACATTAGAAAAATTATCCATTATGATCAAGTTGGCTTCATTCCAGAGATGCAGGGCTGGTTCCACATACGCAAATCTATCAATGTAATCCATCATATAAATAAACTGAAAGAAAAAAACCATATGATCATCTCACTAGATGCTGAAAAAGCATTTGACAAAATTCAACACCCATTTATGATAAAGGTGTTGGAGAGACTGGGGATACAAGGATCATACCTAAATATAATAAAAGCAATATACAGCAAGCCGACAGCTAACATCAAACTGAATGGAGAGAAACTCAAAGCCTTTCCACTAAAATAAGGAACGCGACAAGGCTGTCCACTCTCTCCATACCTCTTCAATATAGTGCTTGAAGTTCTAGCAATAGCAATAAGACAACATAAGGAGATCAAGGGGATTCGTATTGGAAAGGATGAAGTTAAACTTTCGTTATTTGCTGACGATATGATAGTTTACATAAGTGACCCCAAAAACTCTACCAAAGAACTCCTACAGCTGATAAACACCTTTAGTAACGTGGCAGGATACAAGATCAACTCCAAAAAATCAGTGGCCCTCCTATACACAAAGGATAAAGAAGCAGAGAGGGAAATCAGAGAAGCATCACCTTTCATGATAGCCACAAATAGCATAAAATATCTTGGGGTTACTCTAACCAAGGAAGTGAAAGACCTATTTGACAAAAACTTTAAGTCTTTGAAGAAAGAAATTGAGGAGGGTACCAGAAAATGGAAAGACCTCCCCTGCTCTTGGATTGGGAGAATCAACATAGTAAAAATGGCAATTCTACCAAAAGCAATCTATAGATTCAATGCAATCCCCATCAAAATCCCATCAAACTTCTTCACAGACCTTGAGAGAACAATAATCAAGTTTATATGGCAAAACAAAAAACCCAGGATAGTCAAAACAATCTTATACAATAAAAGAACTTCTGGAGGCATTCCCATCCCTGACTTCAAACTCTATTATAGAGCTACAGTATTGAAAACAGCTTGGTATTGGCATAAGAACAGAGAAGTCGACCTATGGAATCGAATAGAAGACCCAGATATTAACCCACAAACTTATGAACACCTAATTTTCGACAAGGGAGCTAAAGGTATACAATGGAAGAAGGAAAGCATCTTTAACAAATGGTGCTGGCATAACTGGATGTCAACCTGTAGAAGGATGAAAGTAGATCCATATCTATCACCATGCACAAAAATCAAGTCCAAATGGATTAAAGACATCAACATTAATCCGTCCACTTTGAACCTGATAGAAGAGAAAGTGGGAAGTAGTCTACAAGATTTAGGCACAGGAGGCCTCTTCCTAAGTAGGACCCCAGCAGCACAGACAATAAGAGAAACAATGAATAAATGGGATCTACTGAAACTGGGAAGCTTCTGTAAAGCAAAGGACACTGCCAGTAGGACAAAAAGGCTGCCTTCTGACTGGGAGAAGATCTTCACCAACCCCTCATCAGACAAAGGTCTGATCTCCAAAATATACAAAGAACTCAAGAAACTAGGCACTAAAACTCTAATTAACCCAATTAAAAAATGGGGTACTGAACTTAACAGAGAATTCACAACAGATGAACTTCGAATGGCCAGAAGACACTTAAGGTCATGCTCAACCTCCCTAGCGATCAGGGAAATGCAAATCAAAACCACTTTGAGATACCATCTTACACCTGTCAGAATAGCTAAAGTCAAAAACACCAATGATAGCCTATGCTGGAGAGGATGTGGGGTGAGGGGAACACTCATCCATTGTTGGTGGGAATGCAAACTTGTGCAGCCACTGTGGAAATCAGTGTGGCGGTTTCTCAGGAAACTGGGAGTCAACCTCCCTCAGGACCCAGCAATTCCACTCTTGGGAATATACCCTAGAGATTCCCTAACATACTACAAAAGCATTTGTTCTACTATGTTCATAGCAGCACTATTTGTAATAGCCAGAACCTGGAAACAGCCTAGGTGCCCCTCAATAGAAGAATGGTTAAAAAAGGTGTGGAACATATACACATTAGAGTTTTACTCAGCGGTAAAAAACAATGACATCTTGAATTTTGCATGCAAATGGATGGAAATAGAAAACGCTTTACTGAGTGAGGTAAGCCAGACCCAAAAAGAGGAACACGGTATGTATTCACTCATAAGTGGATTCTAACCATAATTAAAGGTCTTTGAGCCTATTATTCGTGATCCTAGAGAAGCTAAATAAGAAGATGAACCTGATGAAAATTATTTAGCTATCCGCCAGGAGGTAGGAAATAGACAAGAGTCCCAGGTAACCTCGGGTGCATGGGGGGGTGGGAGGGTTGTCGGAGAGGGAGAGGGTTAGAGAGAAGGGAGTAGGGGAGGATTGGGGAAAGATCAGGGGACTGGGATGGGGGGAGGGAGGAAGGATGGATATGGGATCAGGCAAGTATATACCTCAACTAAGGGAATCATTTTAGGGTTTACAAGAGACTTGATTATAAAGGGGATCCCCGGTCCAAGGAGAGATCCCCAGATGGTTCTCTGGACAGAGGAGAGGGTGCCTGAACCGGCCTTGGCCCACAACCATACTGATGAATATTTTGCATGTCACCATAGAACCCTCATCTGGCGATGGATGGAGATGGAGGCGGAGAACCACGTTGGAACACTGGACCTAGCTCCCTAGGTCCAAATGAGAGGCAGAGGGAAGGAGATCATGAGCAAAGAAGGCAAGGGCACAGGAAACCTTCATTCGACGTTGTATGGCAATACGGATGGAGACCCATATTGGAACACCGAACTGAGCACTCCACAGTCCAAATGGGGAACAGAATGATGAAGAAAATAAAAAAAGTAATCAGGACTGCGAGGGATGCGAGCACCCACTGATACAGGGGGACTGATATAATGGGAGTTCACCAAGGCCTGTTGGACTGGGACTGAGCGAGGACGTGATCCAGCCAGATTCTCTAAATATGGCTGGCCTGGAGCCTTTTTGAAGGGCCGTTGACAATGACACTGGGACTTGCTTCCTCTGCATATACTGGATTTTGGCGCTCCAGTCTGTTTGGACTCTCACCTTCCCTGGACCTGGAGGGAGGGGGGAGGAGCTTGGGCTTCCCACAGGGCAGGAAACCCTGACTGCTCTGGGGGATGGAGAGGGAGGAGGAGAGGGAGTGGGGGGGTGGGGAGGTGGTAGGAGGAGGGGCTGAAATGGAAACTTTTATAATTTAATAAAAAAAAAAGAAAGAAAATCATATTCAGAAAAAGCATCATGGTCTTTCCTCACATCCTGAGTCCTTGGCTGGTCATAAGTCTTTGTCCATTTATTTCGTATGATAGGGTGATTCCAGCCAGCTCCTTCAGCTGAAAAATTAAACAATAACAAAGGGGCTTGGCACCAAGGGAAAGTTTACTGGAAGTGGTACAGACTTCTTAGGTATAGAATGGCTCCAGGACTAGAAAGCCACTGATTTTAAGAGAGGCTGGATTTGGGTTCAAGCATCCCTTTCTTGGAGTTGCACTGCTCTCCTATGGGATGTAAGGTGTTCACGAGTCGCTGTGATGTAGGGGTGGAGTCCGCTGCTCCTGTCTGTGAGTATGGAAACAGCCACTATCTGGTTGAGGTCTACTGCTGCGGGAGTATCTTTCGCTGCTTCAGCCAATAGTCGCTGAAGCACGAGCCCACGGTGGTGCTGCGGGAGAGCCTTCTGATCTGTCAGCCAATAGCCGCTGAAATACCAGCCCACTGGGGCGTGGTATATTTCTCTTTTAAAAAGAGCCGCAGGTCTCGGCTCGGGCCTCTTGGTTCCGGCTCCTGCTCCCGGTTCCTGCTCCAGCGACTAGGGTCTCTTCCTGATGGTTTATGGTGTATGTAAGTTTTACCCCCCAAAATAAATACCCCCTTAAAACATAATTGGTGTGGGATTGATTCGCCATTTGTCTACCTCCAGTCAGGGTAATCCCCTAACCCCCTTTTTGGTGTAGTAATAACTGGCAAAGAGAAACTTAACAGGGAAAGAGAAACCAAGGCAGAAGTGAAGACCTACTTCCCTTCCCCCATTCTTTTCTTCTGCCCTGGAGGTGCCTCAGCATCAAGGTCTTTATTTTTGTTTTTAATAAGGAGAAAGGGAATTGACCTATTGGATTCCCAGCAGCATCATTAGTTTCATGTGGTTTTATGGAAATCTTACTCCTTGATTTATATTTCAAAGCTCCATCAAAAAAAGAAGTGAAAAATGGCAAATTCGAACAACTGCAGATAAAGGAAATTACCATCATTTATGTCACAAGTCTTAATTAAGAACCACCAGCCACAGGGTAGGACTCAGTAAGGACTCAGGAGGTAAATAGTGAGGGTTGGTTGGCCTGAACCTAGGGAGCTTGGAAAGAAAAGAGGCAAATTCCTTGGAGGAGCCAGAGACTCAGCCCTTGTGAACCTTGGAGGCCGGAGTGGGTGCTGGGGCTGCCAGAGAGAAACCGTGCTTGTGAGTAAATGCAGCTTGGGTCTCAATGCACTGGGCACAGCCCCTCTACCAGACTCCTGCGGCTCCCGCCTGAGCATGGCAGAGGGAAGAACTCACTCATTTCGGGTTGTCCAGGTCACATTTTTCTCGGTCTCCCAAGAGTGGGGGGAGTCACAGGACGTCAAAGGTCTTGGAAGGAAATGGCTCAGACTTTGCACATTTTCCTTTTCTCAGACCTTGCAAGCAAAGGTCCCAAATCGTGTGCCATGATCCAGTAGCATGGGAGTCTGTTTGCCCCGGGTGCCGGCCATCGGTGCAGTCTTCTCCTGTCTCACAGTGGCTTTCCCGTGGGCTGTTGCATTGTCCGCAGTCTTTGATTCTGTGCTGTCCAGCCCATCTCCTGTTTTGTATCAACTTTCTCTAAACGGTCCGGCTTTGTGGCTCTAATTCTGAAAGAGATTGCTTCCTCAAATGAATTAATCAACAGTTAATGAATTAATTTGATATGTGTGTGGTCATTTGTGAATGTTTGCATGGGGAGGGGATGGGCTCATGAACTTCTGTGTGTGCACGTACGTGGAGGTCAGGCATTGACCTTGAGTGTTATTTCTCAAGAGCCAACCACCTTGTGTTCTGAGACCAGGTCCCTCACTATCCTGGTATCCTGGAACTCACCAAGCAGGCTAGGCAACTGGTCTCCACCTCTTCAGTGCTGGGATTACAAGTGCTTGCCACCAGGTCTAGTTCTGGAAATCAAACTCAGAGTCTCCTTCCTGCAAAGCAAGCATTTTCCTGAAGGAGCCATTCCCTGGCCCTCACTTTCTCAGGTTTACTAATCATGCTTTCTTAAATCTCCTGACTTCTGTAGCAAAGCCTTCTCCAGGGTTCTTTCCCACCCTTGCTCAATGTGCCTTCCCTGTCTCCGAATGAATGTGTCACATGGTTTCTCTCTCCTGAGGCACCTGCCCAGTTTCTCCTGCTCTGTATCATGCCCCATGCCAGACCCCCATTCTAGACTTTCTGGCCACAGTTGTTCTGGGAAAAACTCAAAGTTTGCTTTTTTCTGCACCATTGCCTGAGGAACTAAGGGGCCTTGCGTGAATTATGTATTCTAGCCCAAGTAAGCCTTTCATCTAGTAGCTTTGCTCCTGGGGACCTAGGCAACACTGACTACATTTCCCGAGAATCCTTGCAACACCTCCTGCCTGCCCATTGTTGTGGATTGAACTTGAAAGGTCCCCCATAGACGTATGTGCTGGACACTTGGTCCCCAGCACTGTTTTAGGAACGGTGGCCATGGAACTGTTTAAAGGCCATGGAACCCTTAGGAAGTAGAGCCCTGGGCGAGGAGGAAGTGGGTTACTGTGGATAGGCCTTGAGTTTTTAAAGTCTGGCCACAATACCTATTTTTGCTCTCTGTTTCCTGTCCCACCAGATATGAGGTGGGGAATTCCAATTTGTACACATGTCACCCAATCCCATGCCTACCCTAGCATGAAGGATTGTAATCCCTCAAACTGTGAGCCAAAGTAAGCCCTCTCTGCTGGAAGCTGCCTCTGGTCACAGACACCCCAAAAGTAATTGATGGCCATCTCACGCCTGGTGCAGATTGCAGATGAGCATTGAGCTGAAAGTGATTTCCATTGGGCAACTGGTGTGTGTATGGGGGGGCTTAGCAGCTAAGATGGGTAGTAAGGACCTCCCACTTCTGCACCGGGCTGCTGTCACTCCTGTAAGGAAGGTGGGGCTGCCTTGCTGTTCTCTTTACTGATGGTGGTGATGCACTGACTTTTAACTTCCACACCGACTGCAGCTTCTGTTTATATGGCTCAGCCCGGGGCCATTTACCTTGGCTTGTACTACTTGCTCATCTACAAATTAGAGCTGCCTCTGCTGGGGAACCAGCGCTTATGATCTCCCCGGAGGCTCTGATTTATCTCCGAGTGGAGAAATACTGGCATCTGAGTTAGTAGAAATGCCGGCCAGGTTCTGGCAAAATATTGCCTCTCAGCCTTATTTTCCAGGACTGTAAATTTTTACTTCTGCCCTTTCGGCTTCGGGAGAATGCTGGGAAGCTGCGCTGGGAGCACTAGGAGCTGTCGGCCGGAGCCGAGTAGCCAGCAGAAGCAGCCAGTGCTCTCAGCTGGTCCCCAGCAGCTCCCTAGTCTCTGGCAGCATAGATGGTACCTGCTTGTTCTCTGATTGTGACAGGCTGGGGTGGCAGCTGGAGAAACGAGTGAAGGCCATTGCTTCAGTTCCATGTCCATTGCTGTGACAAAACCCTGACAAATGTAGCCCAGGGAAGGAAGAGTTTATTTGACTTGCAATTCCAGGTCATCGTTCTTTATTATAGGGACACCAGCCAAGGTGTGGCCTTAAACCTCAAATCCACAGTCAAGAGAAGAGGGAGCAGAAAGGTGTGCAGCCTGGCTTTCTTGCTTGCTCACCTGCTGTCAGCGAGCTTTGTCTTCTCCAATAGCTCAGGAACCCCCAGGAGTGGTGTTGCTCACAATGGGCTGGACTACATCAACTAAAAGTTGAGACAGTCCTCCAAAGACAAACTCACAGGCCAACCTGATCTACAACGTTCTTCATTAAGACTCACCCCCAGTGATTCTGGGTTATATGAAGTTGGCAGTTAAGGTCTGTTGGAGGCTGATCTGAGACAGAGCAATGAAGCACAAATGATGGGCCAGAGAAGATTCCAAGATACTCCCTCCTGCCCCTTCCCTATGCAATCTCTAATGGCTCAGACTCCAGAAGGGCCTCTGTTGGGAGGGCACTCCAGCTGATTGACAAGTAACTAGGCATCTGGGTTCAGGGCATATTCAAGTAGTTTCTCAGCTTCTAAGTCAGTCAGCACCTTTGGGGGCCAAGGCCCACCCGAACGTAGCTCCATAGAGCTGTTCCTTAGTTCCAGCTGAAAGCCTACAACACAAGCTGAGCATGCCCAGAAGTGTCCCTGTCCCCTCATCTGAACCCTACAAACATGCGCTCCATGATCTGGAGTTAGACATGTCCACAAATATGACTGTCACCCATCTTAAATGATGACCTTATGCTAAACAAGTCTTTAACTGAGCATGTGCAAAAATGTGACCCCCCCAGAACACTTCCTGTATGAACAGTGCCCTGAATAGAACCTTCAGCTTCTCTTTGTTCAGCAAGAACACTACTTGGAATCATTCCTGTACCCGCTTGCCTGCTGTGGATTGTGCAGCTTTTTCTACTGATATTTCTTGGCAGTGTCTGTCCTTGCACTTGTGTGTGTATGTGTGTGTGTGTGATTTTTCCTCTCTTATCAATCAATATCATTATGGTTACTACCTACAGGGGAAGATTTTAGTTCTTGCAAACAATACTTGAGAGTTCACAGGCTTTTGCAAAATGTCTAAGATCATATCCCAACTGGAATTCTTGTATCTGAGGGAAATGCTTGTCCAAGGTAAATTACAATTATTGTTACTAGTATTTTAATTAATACCAGTCTATTACACCTTGAATCAAGCAATAGCTTCCAAAACTTTAAATACCTTTTACCATTAAATGACAGTCCATTTTATAATCTAGTAAAAAGACACTACAGAAAACACTCACCTTGATGGCAGTAATCAAAAAGCACACGTTTAACACATCTGATTTACTGGAGACCTTTAAATGCCTGTGTTTACAAATCGAACTCAGCAGACGTTTAGGAATCCATAAGTAGCTCTTCAACTCCAGGAAATCACCTTTGTTTACATGTGCACGTGCACGATTTTGCATCTTAGCATGTTTACCTTCCCATACCATGTATGATCTTACAAACTCACCCACTTAAATGATAACCGTCTAAAGCAGCTATAGCAGCACTGGCTCTCAGTGGCTTCCACAGCCCAGGGTGCTTCTCTCCTAATGCAGTTGGCCTGCCAACCCGCTTTCGTTACCCCCAGAGACAGGGGCAACAGTCACCGCCACTCATATCTTGGATTTCTATGAGAATAAACACAATAATACCATGGAATTCATTTTTTATGAAACTTTTAAAACCTCACTGAGAATTGGATGGTTGTTAGCTTTTTTCCTCTTTCAAAATTAAGCAATCTGAGCTTTGGCTTAGGGAGAAGAGGCAGCAGGGAGGACAGTGGTCTAGAACAAGGTATCGTTTTTTTCTGATTTGCAGTTTATTGTTTATTCTAGAAAGACCCCTTCTCTGCGGAGCTTGGTGCATCACAGATGAAGGAAGGACACATGGTCAGGAGATAATGCTCTCATACCTGGGCCTGTCTGGGGACAGTAGGCAAAGGCGACCTGTTTTTCCTTTTGAATCTGCTGCTCAGAGCTGTCTGCTATTTTCTGGTTCCGACTATCTTACTTAGCCCGTCAGTCATCATCAACAGGAAACTGATGGGAAAAGTGGGCCAAGCACACTGGCTCTGACCTTCAGTCTCTAGGTTCCTGAAAGCAATAGCACAGGCAGCGATAAAATAATCAGTACAGTAGCTCCAAGAAGTAAATACAGCCAGAGGGACCCCCAGAGGCCCAGCGCGCTGTACTTTATGGTGCAAGCGAACATAGCATGGAAATACAGCTGTTTGAAGTTTCCTGGCACCACTTCCATTTAGACCACTGTTCAAAGGAGAGAGAGAGAGAGACAGAGACAGAGAGAGAGAGAGAGAAATCAAAGTGAAGATCCAGACTCTGGTGTGCCAGCCAGAGGAGGTGAAGAACACAAAACTCCAAACCAGAACCAGAGTCCGACTGAGGGAGAGGAACGTTGAAAAAGAATCAGAAAACTTCTTGGAAGAAGAATGTCAGAACGTAGGCCAGGCCCTGCCTGTACTTAGTCAGCAGCTCATGCAGAGCAGCGAGTGTGTGTGTTACGGGGGCGGGGGCAGCTATAGGCTTACGTTACTTTATTCTTTGTATCTCACTACAGGAATATTTGGGGCCACCTTCCTGTGTACTGTATACTTTTAGAAGGTGGATCTTAAATACTTCCAAGGATGCTGTGGGCAGGCAGTGTCTGGAACATACTGAGCTAGGCAGTGCAGAACCACAGCACGTTTGAGGCGTTTCTGGGAGCGTGCCTGTGACCAGCATTATTGTTACCGGGTAGGGCTGGGGAGGTGGGACAGACATGCCTAACATCAGCAACGGATCCACCCAGTACAGCAAGTGTTTGACAAATAATTTGTAGTGCTGGAAGTATTAACAAAGTAGCCTTCGGCTAAGATGGCAGACTCCAGCCATCACCATCGAGGGAGAATTAGAAGACAGGAGAGCTTTGGAATCCTTCTCCACAGCAGGATGGAGAGGGCGCCTGAGGAGTGGAGTGGAGAGACTGGCAAGGGCACCGAGAGGAAGCAAGCGGATAACACTTTCAGCCCCTCAGCTCCATAGTGTACATGTGTGGGAGGTAGAAGCCGCTTCCACGGGAAAGCCAGATGGCAGAAGGGTGACACAGTATCAGAACAAGTCCAGACCCCTCACGGTTTCCAGTGCAGTGGCAGGCTTCGGTGAGCCAGTGCTTTCGGGGCCCAGGGACCAGCAGTGGTGTGAAGTCCACTTTGGGCAGTCTGTCTGACTCAGGCGTCATCTCAAGAGAGCCAGATGTTAAGATGTGAGCTACCCCAGGGCCCTAGAGCAGGAACAACAGGCTGGTATGCCAGCCTGGTTTTCTTGATGCTCTGACCAATAACCAGCTAGAGGCAACTTAAAGCAAAAGCATGCCATTTGCAGGGCGATGAACAGAACTGGAACTCATTATGGAGATTGAGTGAGACTCAGAAAGACATACACTGCGGATTTTCTATCATCTGAGGGGCTAGATTTCCATTTCTCTCTATGTGGACGTAAGTGTAGTGTGTATATCTGTGTGGTAAGTGTGTGTATCTCTCTGTGTGTGCTGTATTGTGTGTAGTATGTATGTCTTTGGTGTGTGTGTGTGGATGCATGTGTCTGTTTGTAAGTCATGAAACTAGAAGGGGGTGATGAAGAGGAGAAAGAGATCTAAAGGGAGGTGCTAACTGGGGCGTAGGAATGGAACAGACCACGGAGGGGTAGGAACCATGAGCGAGGAGAGTGGGGGACGGCGGGAATTAGAGAAAAATGTAATGATACTAGGAAAGAGACTGCTGGGGTAAAGGCTACGACTTTGCTACTGTAACTTAACGATGAATTTAAAATGTTGTGAAATCAGAAAAATGTCATAGGTTGATCAAGTTAAGATTTTCCAGGCAAAAAATATTATACTAAAATACTCAGTAAAAGGTATAATAGAAACACAAGATGAGGCAAAATAACGGTTTACAATTTCTTTTATAGAAAATAAAGCAAGCATGTGAATTCCTGTCTCTTCCCCAGCCCTCGTTCAGACTTGCTCAGGCTTGCTTTCATCTGTCTGTCTGTCTGTTTATCTATCTATCTATCTATCTATCTATCTATCTATCTATCTATCTATCTATCATCTGTCCCTTTTGGGAGACAGGCTATCACATGAAGCCATGGCTGGCCATGAACTCAGAGTTCTGCCTGCACTGCTGGGGTTTTGCTTGTCTGTAGATGATCATTTTTTTGCAGGGCAAATAGCAAACGATGCTGAATCTATGATGGAAACAGTTCACTGTTGAGCAAGGAACCCCGGCAGCAACCCCGGTATTTGCTGCTGAAGCCCACCAGTTCCAGTGGCTGAGCGGGAGCTGCCGGCAGCCTGACTGTCTCCTTGCAGCCTCCACAACACCCGCTCTTCTTTGTTCCTCCTCTTTCATTTCTGGCCGTGGTCTGTCAGACTCTGCCTCTTTCATCTTCCAGAGCCATGTTCAGTCCTTTGATGAGTGCATTCATTCTGGTGTTTTGACTTTGATTCGAGCCCCCGACTTTCTTCCCTCTGTAATCCACAGCTTCCCACAAGAAGCATGACAAGTAATTGCTGCCGGGCAGCGACTTGAAAGGGCAGGAGACTTTCTCATCGTGACAAAACGAGAATAAAAATTAAAGGCTTGTTTTTCTCCATTCCGACATCTTGCTCTTCTGAAAACAGAGGGACATCAATGCCGTGTCACACAGCTGGGAAAGGTAACTAGGAAAAACAAGACAGCTTCATTGTGCAAGGTAACTAGGTCCTAAGCGGAGAGAACCGACAAGAACACACCTATCTCCTTGCTATTGAGGAAGGGGAGTTGGAGGCAGCTTGACTGTCCAGCTCACTGTCACACTTTTACCGATCCCCATTTTCCTCCCCACACAGAGAGTGACCACTAGGGGTCAGCATGAGATGGAGAACCTAGGTCACCCATTAACTCTGCTCTTCTCCCTAGGGCAAGCCTTAGGAAGAGGCTGCTTGCTGTGCCTGGAAGAGAGGGAGCTGGATGAGGCCTTACCGTGACCATTCCTGTACTGCTGCCCCTGCTTCCATTAATGGATGTCTCACTTAGCGTTTATCCCCTCGGTACCCTCGGGAGTGCCTCTTCTCTTCCCTCCCTGACCTAACAGTCAGCAGGAGCTGAACAGCTGGAAAACCACTTCCACATTTGAAATGTTTTTGAGCAGTAAAGCCAGTTCTGAAGAGGTATGCCGGAGGAGACAGCTCTTACTATGTACACATGTGTGCATTTATATGTTTTCTAGAGCTCAGCTCAGACACATGTGTGTATGTGTGTAACATGTAACTTTTCTTCTTCCCATGATCTCTTAAATGGTGCAGTATTAGAACTACCTAACATTTATATTGCTTTAGATATTATAGGCAATCTTAGAAGTTATTTGAAGTCTATAGGAAGATTACATGCAAATACCTCACTATTCTATTTCCGTTTTCTATGACACATGGTCTCATGTAGCCCCTGGCTGGAGACTTGATATGTAGCTGAGGCTGACCTTGAACCCCTGGTCCTTCTGCCTTACTACTATCGCATCTGGCATCTCACCATTTTCCATAGATGACTGGAGCCTGACGGGGTCTGGGAACCACGGGAATTCTGTAATAGATCCCTCATCGACACTGAGGGGCAACTTTATTATAGATGGAGACAAGATTCTGTGTGTTCTATTAGCCACACTATAAGGAGAAACCGGACAGCTTCATTGTGCAATATAACTTTATGCACATGGAGGTTAGATTTTTCTCTTTGATCTGGCTGAGTACCTGATGCAGCAACTTGGCTTTTGCTTCTACCTGGAGACAGTACTTGAGGCCTTTGTCCTCTGGGTTACATAAGCAGTAAGCAGTTCTGGGTAAAAAGAGGCTCTCTGGTGGAGCTCCCTGCACCTTGTGCAGGGGACCGCATCCAGACAATCGTCAAGGGTTGTCACGCATGCCAGGATGGTACCTGCTGGTGATGCAATTGCCTTGAGGTCTCAGGCTGCCCGGGCAAACTGCACAAATGGGACTGAATGCATCCACCTAACTGTCTATCCCAGAGAGCCTTCAGATTTGTTATTCATTCAACTTAAAGGTTTTCATTGTGTCTATTCACTGTGCACGGCATGTGTTCCATGAGACCCTTCCACTCCTGGGTTTAATATACGCTTGGCACATCCCCATTCCTGCATTCTTTGATTTATCCTTTTATGTACTGAGAAGACTAAAGTCTTTCTATTATTTTTCCAAATTTTAAGGACGAGATTTCAATGGATGAAAACATGGCCACAAATCCTCATACATCCCTCAGCTACTGGCTTAATGAAACTGAGAGCCCTCCACACAAAATCAGCCTCTGTCACCAGATTGCCAAGAGATCCCGAGAAGAACCCGAGAGCTCCCCCTTGGCCACATGCCATTTTTAGTTTCCCCTCTACAGGAACTCAGTTTTTAGCCAGCCTTAAGGTATACAGTCTGGGAACAGAGAAGGTGAGGTGCGGGGGTGGGAGGTGGGGGGCTAGGAAGAGTGGAGGGAGGGGAAGCTGTGGCCTGGATGTAAAATAAATAAACGAGTCAATAAATAAATACATTTATTTTTCTAAAAAAATACACACGATCTATCAAGTCCCCTTTTATAGATGATGGAAAAGTGCTGAAGGTCTATGTTCTTACAGCCAGGAAGCGAAGGAAGAGCACAGGTCTCCAGCCCCAGCTGGAACTTGGCTTTAATGAATGTGGACCAAAGTTTTCTGAAGACAGCCATGGAATGTGTGTTACAAGGGACAAAAGTCATGAACAAAACACAGCTCAGGGCAGGAGCATATTCGCTGCAATGCGAAACGGCAGGGCACAGAATTCCTGTTTTAAGAAATACTCTTGTCATCTCAGCTCTGGGAGGCAGAGGCAGGTGGATCCCTAGGGCTTGCTCGCCAGCCTGCCCACCTAATGAGTGAGCTCCAGATTCCCATGAAAGGCTATCTCCAGAACCAAAATAAAACAAAAAAAAAACCCCAACATCTCCCAAATCAAAACAAGGTAGTTAGCTCTTAATGAATGGTATCTGGGCTTATCCTTGGTCTCCGCATGCATCCGGGACCACCTGCGCACACACATGTACATGCATCCCATGAGGGCTATAGGGGACACAAGTTAAAAATATCAGGGGCAGGAGTGGAATTTAGGGGAAGACAGCCAAGGTATCTAGATCGGACCCAGCAGCTGAGGGGACTTCTGGGTCACCTCTGAGGCTCAGGCAGGCTCCAGGACACACAGCCTTTCCAGGAAGCCCTGTTGTGGGAACAGACAAACGGCAATAAGAAATCAGAGCCCTGGAAGAGTCACACACCGGCCAAGAACAAAAGGACCAGTGAGTCCTGAGCCAGAGAAAGATGGGGAGAGCATACAAAACCCCTGAAGACATCAAAACCAATTTTCCAAGGTCTGATGAGACACGACATTGGAATATAAATTTGATTGAATTATTTATTAAACATAAATGGACTTTCATCTGTGGCAGAGCTGAGTTTGTGAACCGAAATGGACAGTCACCTCCAAGGCAAATTGCTTCTTCTTTCTGTGGAGATAATTGTTTGGAAGAAAGCAGAGGTCGGAATGGAAAAAGAAAGGCTGAGTGCGTGGCTTGTCTTCCCCAGTGCTCTGAAAAGCATGGTCTTGGCTGACAAGAGATGCGAAGTGAGAAAACGCATATATGGGTTAGAGATGCTTGCTGCAGCCCAGGAGAAAATGCCATGGTCTTTGCAAGATGGAGGTGCCAGTGTGGCAGAAGACACTAAGTCTCTATTATTCTATTTTATCAATAAAGATTCGGGGGCCAGATGCTGGGGTGAAAGCCTGTCAGCTCAGAGAGGCAGAGAAAGCACCCGGCTAACCTTCCTCCTCCACTGTCTTCCCAGAAAGAGAGCTTTCCCCTGTGCCATCTCAAACAAAACTTCTCAAACCGAATGTTCCTCCCTTCTCCTTCCTGTGTGTCTATCTGTCCTCCTGACTCCCTCTTACTCTCTATGGTTTTTTTTTTCTTAATAATCCTCTGCTCATGTCCTGTCAACTGGTTGCTCGTTCTGCCTCTTAACCTATGGCTGACTTTATTTAATCCTGTTTGCAATATTCAAGCAGAAAGCTCTTAGAGTAAAGGTGTGTGCTAGGACTGATCCACACCACAACTAGAAACAGGTTTTTCCAGTAAATAATGAAGTCTTGGGGCTCACAGTGTGATCAAATTCTGCAACAGCTCAGCAAGTAAAGTAATCACTACCAAGCCTAGTGATTCAAGTTCAAACCACGGATCTACATAAAGGTGGAAAGAGAGAACTGATCCCTGTAAGTTATCTGACTTTCACTTGTTCTGACCCTCCCTTCAAATAAATAGATGCCATAAAATGTAATTAGATTGTAAGGTCTCCAATAGGATTATATATATATATATATATATATATATATATATATATATATATATATATATGTATGTATGTATGCGTACATATATATGTGTGTGTGTGCATGCATGTGCGTGCATGCATGTGTGTATATCTGAAGGAGAACATGGAATTTCTAAAAAAAATAAAAGTTTCCAATCTTTTTTTAAAATATTGTCTTCATTGTGTTAAAATAAATCCAGTCTTTTCCCACACCCAATCAGGAACAAAAAAAACACCTACGTGCCTTCAAAAATCAAAATTCTTCCTATGATTGCCCTCATGTCACTTTGGACCAACTTACTTGGGAAGTTTTGTTTGTTTAAAGATTCATCTTGTTCATGTGTCTGTGTGCATACCAGTGTGTAAGTGTGCACAAGTGAGTGCTGATGCCTATGGAGGCCAGAAGAGGGAGTCAGATCCTCTGGAGCTGGAATTATAGGGCGTAATGAGCAGTTCGCTATGGATGCTGGGAACTGAATTCAGATCCTCTACAAGAGCAGCGTGTGCTCTTAACTATTGAGCCTTCTCTCCAGCTGCTACTTGAAAGTTTGAATTGGCTCATCACACTCGAGAATGCACTAACAATAGGTGTGTTTGCTGAGTGTTTCTTCGCTCTGTGCAACAGAAGGAGCCAAAGCCCTTCTGTGCTGATTCCCCAGTGACGTCACTCCTGCATTTAACACAGGAACACTGACTGAGTGCTGGTGTGATCTCACAGAGGAACAGGGCCTCCTGTCAAACCGATCAACTTGAGTTTGACCCCAAGGGAGAGAACCAGCTTAGAGAACCAGCTTCCTTCTGAGTCCCCACTCATTCCTTGGGACCCCCCCCCCCCCACAAAATGAATACAACATCCAACATGAAGTGCGAACTTGGCCATCGCTGCCACAGATGCCACGGATTTCAAGCCTGGAGGAAGATGGCAGCATGCGTGTAGGTTTCCTGCTATTTTAGGATTTCTCTGGGGGTGGAGTTCTGTGATGGGAAGTGGAAGAGTCGTTTCTGCTGAGGGTTGGCGGGATGGTGGAGGCTCGGTGCGACTTCTTGCACAACTCGGAGATTGTTATGAACAAAGAAGAGAGGCGGGGACGACGTGGGGGAAGCCAGACGTTCTTCAGTGGGAAAATTTGAGGTGGCACATGGTGATGAGCTCAGGCAAGAACAGACCTATTAACTGATGTTAATAGACTTACGTGGTCTATGGAATTGATCAGCTTCTGCCTTTGTGCTAGGCACAGTTCTCAATGGCTTATTCGTAGGACCTAAGTTAACTGCCTCGGGGATGCAGTGTCCCTATTGGTCAGGAGGACCGTTGCTGAGCCACCATCTCCTAAGGGATAAGCCCTAAGGAGGAAGCAAGCTGGACTTTGGAACAAACGAGGTCAATTCAGGACTGTCTTCCCTAGCACTGGGAGTTTAGAATCATCTGAATCCCTTGGGAGCAAGTGATGAGACCGGGTGAGACACACAGAGAAACGGTGGAGGTGGAAGGGAACCCAGAGAAGTCCCTAAGGTGACAAAAAGCTTGATCTGCTTCAGGAAGCTTTCTTATTTTCTATATTAGTTGTGTGTGTGTGTGTGTGTGTGTGTGTGTGTGTGTGTGTGTGTGTAGGTGCACTGTGTGATTGAGGGTTTGTGCATAGTTATGCAGATGGAGGTCAGAGGTCATTTCTTAGGAGCCACCCACCCTATTTTGTTTTAAGATTTATTCATCTATGTGAGTGCATATTTGTTTGCATGAGATTGTGTGCACCAGGTACATGAAGAAGCCCCTGGAGACTAGAAGAGGGCCTCAGATTCTCCTAGAACTTCAGTCAGAGGCATTTGTGAGTCACCATGTGAGTGTTGGGAACTGAACCTGGGTCCTCTGCAACTAATTCCTGGCTCTCTCTCTAATCCTGTGCTGCTTTTTGAGATAGGATCTCTCATTGGGACCTGGGGCTCACTGATTAACCTAGGTTAAGTGATTAGTACATCCCAGCATCCGCCAGTCTCCACCTCCCCAGTGCTGGGATTTCAAGCTTGCAACACTGCACCTGGCTTTTAGGTGGGTGCGGGAATTGAACTCAGGTCCTCATGCTTGCATGGCAGGCACTTTCTGTCCTTGAGCTACCATCCCAGTGCCGTGCTCCAGGAAGCTGATGTGAGTGGGTAGCCACTGGCTTTGCAGAACACAAGGGAACTGGACCTTGCCTGCTCCCTGGCGTCCGCGTCTCCCCGTCTCTGTCTCTGTTAGTTGTCCCTAGTCTGTGGGGCGACCGACTCGGAGCAGACTGCGCGAGCAACTGGCCTGGAAAGAGCTGCAGAGGCGATGGTATACCCTTCAGTTGTAACTTCCAGCATGTTCCTAGAGATTCTGGGAGCTGCTGCCAATGCGCCAACAAACACAGATCCCCAACACTTTGAGCTTGTCAGAAGAGCAGGGAAATGTAAGAGAAGTCAGCCCATAAGCCCACAGATGGAAACAAGCAAGCGCTGAGAGCAGGTGGGGTGTGGGGTGTGAGGTGGGTACTGACAAGGCAGCAGGCCAGGGGCAGCTGTTTCCAGGGTGGCTTCTTTCGGTCTCACCTCTTTTTGTGTCTTTGGAACTCTGTCCTGCGATGGGCCTGATTTGACTTCGCTCTGGTGTGGCTGTCACATCCCTGACCTCTCCAGTCTAAATGACCAGGTTTTGCATCCAGCTCATGACCTCAGACAAAAGGTGATTTTTGTGTGAATATGTGTTATTCCCACCCATGGGTGAAGCTCCCTGTGATGGGAGGCAGCCTTCCAACCACTGATCTTTCTAGTTCTTACAGGTAGGGGGCACACTCAAACAAGTTTTCTGATTAGGTAGGTTGAGCTGTGTGATCAGTCCCCTTAATGGCAGGGTGCTAAGGAAATGTCTGCGTGCAGGACCTGACTTGGGTGACCTCTCCATCTTCGTTCAACACAGAGCTCAGAGTGGGTTCAGGAAGTCTACTTTCTGGCTTCTATGTCTTCTTATGATCAGCACCTGGGCAGAGGGGTCAGCAATCCTTTTGTTGTAGAGAGAAAAACTGGTTCTCCAAGTCCCTAGTCTGCACTGAAGGACTCTCTGCCGGACTCAGTGTGGGTCCAGAGACAACCAGGGACACCACGCTGGGCTGCCTCTGCTGTCCACGGTCTCACTTTTCACTCGGCTGGTGACATGAGTCTGCCTCTCCTCTGTCCTTGTTCCCAGTGACAATAAGCCATGTGGCTATTTCAAGTTTCTCGTGTTGAGGGTGGGGGTAGACCCTCACAGCTGCTGACAGACATTCCCCCCATTGCTGCTGACATGACCCCTGCCCCTGACAGCTTCTGACACATACCCCTAGCTACTGACATCCCCCCAGCTACTGGCATTCCCTCCTCCCAGCTGTTGACATGACCCCTAACCCTTGCACCCCGCTACCCCTGCTCACCACACTCCTTCAGAGAGCCCACCCTTCCCTGCTGATGGCCTCAGCCCATTCTACAACCTCTTATTTCCTCTGAGCAATGTTTCTATGTTTATGTTCAGTTGGACATGGTGAAACATGTCTGTAAATCCCAGTAGTCCAAAGGCTGATGCAGGAGAATGACTGTTTTATTTCAGGCTAGGCTATACATGAATTCAAGGGTAGGTTGTAAAACCCTGTCTCAAAAATCAAACAAACAAACATAAAAAACAGAAATAAACCAAATCTGAACACAACGGCACACCAGCACATTCATTGTCGTTCATGGAGAGGCTTCCTGAAGGAGCTCAGGCTGGTTCTGAAGGAGCACATTCTCACACTGGAATCGGTGTGGCCCATTTTTTTTCACAGTGCTGAGGATGAAGCTATGTTAATATACTTTGTCTAAATTAGGTTTGAAAAATTCTGTGCATCATAGGAAAAATCTGGGTTGAGTGTGACAAACAGATATGCTAACACGTTGCATGCTCATTATCGATTGGGAACTATCCGGCATTATCAAGGGAGAATTGTTTTATCAGGTTGCAGAGCTGATAAAACCGCATCTCCATGCAGTTAGTGGGTTTTTTTTTTAAGCAAATTATTTAAACAATAGTTTCTATTTGGGGCTGAAGAGATGGCTTAGCAGTTAAAGGATGTATTGCAGAGGACCTCTGTTGAATGGCTGGCTTATACTCCCTCCTACCTCCAGGGGACTCAGTGCTCTCTCTGGGGACACCTACACTCACACAGGCACCCCCACATACACATATAATTGAAAATAAAGCAAATCTGTTTTTAAAGATTTTGTTTCACGAGCTTCCTATGAAAGTCTCAAGATGGGTCTCATTAAAAAGTTGTTCTTGGTGCCTTCAAAACCCGACAAGTTGACTACTCTATGCTGCCATGAAAATCCACTCCTCAAAAACACCACAAAGCTCCATCATTCCTGTCACCTAGTCACTCAGCAACCTCAAGGTCAGCACTGTGTTGCTGGAAATGTACTGCCCGCAAATCTCACTCTCTTTCTAGTACCTTTACTCTAGCCATCTTCCAAACTACCTAGATTTCTAGCTTGTTGACCCTTTTTCTCTATCCAGGGCATCACCTTTATATCCTGCCGCAACTTCTTCAACCATGGAAGATTTGTTTGTCTACATTGTAATCACTTCCTTTTCATACACACTCACATCCTATGATTCTCTCCAATCTTTACTTAACTGCCCTAACATAACTTCAGCCCCGCTTCCCCTCAGTTCTTGTAGTACAAGGGAACCAGGAAACTCGCCAACAGGTTCACGGCCTGCTGTGGGTATTCCCTGAAGCTTTGTGGTCCAGCACTTGACAACTTCCATCGGCATCATGTGGTCCATTCTGGGACAGCACCATGCTTCCTCCCTGTGGCTCAGATTCCAAGCATCTTCACTGTCTACTTGTCTTTGCTTTCTGCGTCCCTGAAAAATTAGGAGCAATACAAGGGGTTGGGGAATCTTCTTCTCATATCTACTAGCCTTGCCATTTCCTTTCCACCTGCAGGCTTGTGAGGCCATCTTCTATAGCGAAGAGCTGGCCGGCCCCCTCCCCTGGTCAGTTTGCCACCACTCCATCATGGTCTGCTTGCTGACCTCAGACCCCATTCTCACCTCGTCCCCTGGTCCTTTTGAGCTAGAAAATTCCTTCCTCCACTGAAAATTTCAACATAAGAGTTCAGTAATTCTTTCATTAAAAAACAACCCCCCTCCCCAAAACATGTTGCCTTGACTTCCTTCTCCCTCCAGGCACTGCCCTGAGCCTTGGTGCTGATAGTGCAGAAAGCGGTTCTTACCACAAAGGAAGTAAGAGAGTTTACTGTGGAGTCAAATCCGAGGAACGTCATTCAAATTTCCCCAAACTTCCACATTCCACATTCAACTTCCCAGGGCTACTCTGAGGCTCTATTGTCAGTTACAAAACCAAGAGAGCCATTAATCAAAGTGAACCCATTGGAGGGGGGTGGGGTCACAGGAACAGCCCCTGCAGGTAGGCACTCTGTGACATTCCTAGCTTTTGGACTGGTGAGAGCCAGTGTGCTAAGGATACATTGTAAGACTTGGACAGTAAGGAGAACCTTTATGTTACACACAGGTGGGTGATGGATGGCTTTCAAGAGTCTCCTCCTTGGACATGCTGGTACACCAGGCCACATTGTAAATATCTGTGACTTGCACTCAATCTTGGACTCCAAAGACATAAACTCTGCCCCTGCCAAGATTATGGGAGACCCTGGAAGTCATTCAGTGGCTGGAGATGGCCACTCAGACACAGCTCAGGAGGATGCCCTGTCAGTATCTCCACTGGACACCCCCCGCCACACACCATGTTGTCCATCCTTTGCTGTACCTGAGAAGGTCTTTCTTAGGAGGGTGCTCAGGTGGGTTTGTGGACCAGGACCCTGACTGCAGCACCAGCTGGGAAAACAGACCTGTGGCTGCCCCTCAGGAAGCATCATCCCTCTGTGAAGGCCGAGCTGCAGCCTCAGCATCTTTCGGGCCACTGCATCCAAAGTCAGCATCTTTCAGCATCTTTCAGGTCACACTACATCCAAAGTCAGGAGACAGAGGGATGGAAGATGCTCTTTACTTACATGATGTTTAGTTTGAATTGTTGATCTGACACAATGTAACCTGGATGAATTACACTGTGTCTCAATAAGGGATTGTCTGGATTAGGTGGGCCTCTAGGCACCTCTGTGGAGAACTGTCTTCACTGTGTTAATTGAAGCTGAGGACCCACCCACAATGGGCAGCGCCATCCCCTGAGCTTTGGCTGGGGAAGTGAGTGAGCAGTAAGCGCTGGTACCTTTGTTCCTCTTCCCTTGTCTGCGGATGTGATGTAACTCAAGCCCCTGTTGCTCTGCTGTCCCTGCAATGATGGACTGTGGCCTGGAACTGGGAGCTAAAACAACCTCTTTCTCCATTAGGTTGCCTTCTATCAGGATATTGTATCACAGCCACAGAAATGAAACCAGCGCAGATCACTTTCTCCTTTGCCTACAGTCCCACATGGAATGATGCTGCCTACAGGTGGGATGGGTCTTCTCACCTCAGTTAAGCCAATGGAGATAACATATCCTCACAGACATATCCAGAGGGTTCAGTCACGCTGATGTTCAAGATAAGCCATTACAGATATGATTACAGAAATGAATGCAAAGAAAAAAGGGAAATCCCCAAAGTAAGTACCTCCTGTAAACTGATTACAAACTTCTCCCCACAAAGCTTGTCTGCCTGACCCCAAGGTGATTGTAGAGTAATTGTAGCACTTCCAGGAAGAAACCATTGGAACCCACATGCTGCTCCCTCTGGCTCTCTTCTGCTTGTATTTCCATGTGACACTTGTGAATGAGTGTTAGGTCTAGGGACAATTGTTGGCCCTTGTTGGAGCGGAGGGAAAACTTTCTGTCTTTGAAGCCAGACCATATCTCAAAAAACAAAGGATGGTACCTGACATTTGAGGCTGTACCCTGGCTTCTGCTTACATTTATACAAAGACACAAATGTGTGATGTGGGATTCCCCTTTGTATGCTGTGATATGTTTTATATCACAGTAATATGTTTTATTACTATTGGTTCATAAAGAAGCTGCTTTGGCCTATGGCAGGGCAGAATAAAGTTAGGCAGGGAAAATTAAATTGAGTGCTGGGACAAAGAAGGCACAGTCAGAGAGATGCCATGTAGCTGCCAAAGAAAGATGCCAGAACCTACAAGTAAGCCACAGCCTAATGGTGATACACAGATTAATGAAAATGTGTTAATTTAAGATATAAGAGCTAGCTAGGAATATGCCTAAGCTATTGGCCAAACAGTGTTGTAATTAATATAGTTTCTATGTGATTATTTAGGTCTGAGTGGCCAGGAAACCAAGGCACAGTCTCCATTTACAGATATGCAGACACACATAGGCAGGCAGGCGGGCAAGCAGACAGACAAACAGACACATGCAGACACACATTTTTTAAAAACCCAAGAAAAATATATTAGAAATCCATGTAAGCCTTATCTTGCAAAGTATTAGCTTAGCAGTTATCAGCAGATTGAAATCTTAAATGCCAGCCCTGGAGTTTGGTTTAGAAACCATCAAATCCACCTCCTTAATGTCATAGTGGGGAGACTGTTACACAGACAAGTGAGAGCGAGGAGGGAGAAGGCGAGGAGAGAAGGAGGCAGTGTGACAGAGAAGGCACACATTACAGCTTTTTTTTTTTTAACATTCTAGAGCTCACTGTGCAATGCTGAACCCTGCACACAGCACACAGGGGGTCTGCCTGCAAGCACACACGCATGCATGCATGCTTGCAGCCGTTCACTCTGGCACAGGCTGTGCTGCACAGCAGCCCCTTCAATCCTCCCTCCCCAGGGTAACTTCTATCTCTCGTGTACTATTAATGCACACACTTAAAATCTCAGCAGTCTCTGCAGCATCCCTCAGAACTGCTCTGGAGGTTGGCCTTCTGTGCTCTGCAGAGCTTAGCTCTCAGGGATTTTGGAGTCTGTCTTCCCAGGCAGGTTGGTTATTTGTCTACATTTGGGTGGTAACTGAGTTTCTGCTTCTGCAGCTGCTACAAACTGAGCTGTATTTAAACCATTCCTTTTAAATTAATTAATTAATTAATTGTTTTTTTTTAAAGAAAGGCCCACTGGTTTTGCTCTCAGGCAGCAGAGAGGAAAGCATTTTGGATCTCCTGGCAGCAACGGTGGTACGCTGCGAGAGTGCTCTGCCATCAATTAATCCATTGACGTCCATTGAGTTCCTGGCTGGAGACCCACTAGGAGAGCAGGCGCAGGGGTGACGGACTATGCTGGGCCTCCAGAGTGTGTGCAAGCCAGGCAGTCAGACCAGCCAGTGCGATCTATAACAGAGCAGTGTAGGAGACTAGTCAGGCCAACACTGGAGTGAGACTCAAAGCATTTAAGACTGAATGGAGCCACACACATTTTATTCTACTTTTTCTTTTCCCTTTGGTCAAATCACCAGAAATGTTGACACTTTGCCCTCGGTTTACGAGAATCACCCACCTGACCATTACGAACTTAAGTCCTGAACTCACTCTTATCATGGGTATGGGTCCCATGCCACCCCCACCCCATCACTCCAGCAGGCACAGAATTAAGTCTTCGATGACGTTCCTCAGATTCCTTCCTAACTTCAGCATGCATGGAGAACACAACTCTGTGTCGGATAGTTGGCTGGAATCACAAAACTGGCACCAACTCTTTCCAGTGACACAGGTCCTTTTGCTAGTATTTGACACAGTGTGCCCGACCTCAGTCCATGGTTTTACTGTTCGTAACTTCAGCTACCTGTAGCCAACAGAGATCTAAAAATATCAAAAGGAATAGTTAAGGAACAACCCACAAAGCTAAATTGCCATCCTAAGTAACTTGAGATCTTGAGACATCCCTCTCTGTCTCTCTCAGGACATGAACATCTCTGTTCATGTATGTTCATATATGCTACCTTCTCATTCGTCACTTAGCGACTGCATCCGCTACTAGATAGATGGTCGCAATGCTGCAGAGCTTCAACGAAGCGATCCCTATTTTATTCAGCACTGCTATTGTCCTGTTTAGTGTCTACTATGCTTGCTTCACACTTTAGATTTCATTCTGGATACATGTGCTGAGGATTGCTACATATCCCATTTCAGGGCTATAGGCCAATAACAAAAATCACTGTCTTTACTGTAATTGTATATAAGTAAAGAATGACTTCAAGCACTTTCTCCTGGGGGACCTGGAAGAGAGTCACAGGAAGACCCCGAGGAAACCGGTTGTGTATGGTCTCTATTGTCCCTTCTGCCATGAACATATTCAGAGCCCAACCTTGTAACTTAGAGTTTCCCTCAAGACAGACAGATGTCCTAGGAGCCACCGCACATGGATGGCATTTGAACTGGAACTCAGGCTGTGCAGAAGTATCTCGGGTAGTCACACACAGGGACACCCGGCAATGGGCAAGAATTGTGTCATAATGGAGGAGAGCATTTGTGTAGGTCAAGCAATGTTTATGGAGATGAAGACAGGTGACCTTGAGAATGATGTTTGAAATGGAGGCAAGGGTCAGAGGTCAAAGTTCAGCATTGTACACGGTGAGCACAGAGTCCCGTTCATGAAGAACTGTGCCCTCTGGTCTCCTTGGAGGATGTTAGCCTCCAGAAGATTAATAAACCTGGATCGGCTTGTCCAAAGGGAAATTTTCATTGCGAAGTGGATTCAGTTTACCAGCTCTGGGAGCCCTTGCTGTGATTCTTTCTCCAGGATGTCCCCACAAGAGAGGGTCTCTCACTCTTGTGGCTCTATTTCTGTCTTCTTTGCCGGTATGAAGGTCCATAGAGCTTCATGGATGAAACAGGACCAACAGATTTTGTTTCCTTTTTCCTGAAACTCAAGTCAGTCATTTAAGAGGACAAATGTTCAATATTCAGGTTGTCCCAGGAGGCAGTCGTCAGCCTGCAGTCAGCCTCTACCCCATAGGGTTGTCCCTCTGTGCCTGCAAGGAGAAACCGGAAATCCATGCTAAAACTTCTCGGTTAGCTGGAGAGATGGCCTGAGTTTGCCTCCCAACACCTGCATCCAGAGGAGGCTCACAACCTCTTGAGCCTCCTCTCAAGAGGAGATCCCTCCAGCTCCAGGGATCTGATGCCATCTTGTAGTCTTCATGGGTACCTGCACACATGTGATATTCTTTCTCGTGCTCTTTCTTTCTGTATATGTATGTGTGTGTGTGTCTGTTTCTGTCTTTTACACATACACACATGAAAATAAATTTTAAACAATTCTCTTTATAGAAACTTGCCAGCAGCCACCTCCCATTCGTGAATCTCTCCCTCCCTCCCTCCCTCCCTCCCTCTCTCTCTCTCTCTCTCTCTCTCTCTCTCTGTGTGTCTGTGTGTGTGTGTGTGTGTGTGTGTGTGTGTGTGTGTACTATCTGCAGGTCTCTCTTCTGAAAGTCCCCGTGCTTGCTTGGACTTGCACATTCACATATTCAACCAACCGTGAGTCAAACATCTTTCTCTAAGGGGACTGCGCATGTGTGACACACACCCAGATCTTTCTTGTCATAATTTTCTAAACAACTGAACACGAACATGGTTTACACAGCATTTTCTCCATATTGGCTATTATAAATAATCTAGAGATTGTCCATGGGAGGCCACGTAGAGTCTCTTTGCAAATGCTGCCACATTTGATGGAGGGGCCTGGAGCAGCTTATATTTTCAGCCTTTAACTGGGGTCCTAGAGTCAACCCCAGGAATACGAGCAAAGGTTACACTCTGGGGCTACCTTATCTGCAGTCTTCTCACACTGCAGGGATCCAGACATCACTGCTAGACTCCGAGGAAGAGCTCCTTAAAGAGATAGCCATGATTTGGAATTGGCCTGGGATCAGTCTGGTCCCCGAGTAACTCGAGGGTGAAGCCTACCACGTGAAATGACTTCAAATGTTCAAGGCAACATGAAAACATGCTCACAGGCCACAAGCCTCAGTGGATCATGATTGTGACTAGAATTCCTAGAATTATTTTCTCACAACTCACTGATACACCGGGTGTGTATTGATACACAGCTGCATGCGGCTGGTACTAACAAGTAAACACAATCCTAACAGTTACCGAAAGGCAAAATCTCGGGGCTACTTTATTTGGGTTTGTATGTTCACGCATGTGGGTGCACATAATGTAGATGCATGGAAAGCCCTGAGCCAGAGGACAGCCTCGGAGGTTGTCCCTCAGGCTCCGTCCACCTTGTTTTATTTGACTGTGTCTTTTGCTGGCCTGAGGCTTGAGCATTAGGTTCTTTGAGCTCTTTGGCCAGCAAGCCCTAGGGATCTACTGGTCTCCCCTCTCCAGTAGCGGGCTTGCAATTGTAAACCATCTGACTCTTTTGATCTTTTGTTTTGTTAAAACACGGGTTCTGGGGATCAACCTCAAGCCCTTTACCAGTGGAGCCATCTTCTGGGTCCCGCCTCCATTTAATATTAATTAATTAGTTAATTCCTCGTATCCAAATGAATTGAATATCACAGATAGCCCTCAGATTACTGATGAGCAGGCTGGCGGGAAAGGCAGTGAGAACCATGCTTCTTTTCCATGTGGGTCCAAGGGGCATCCCCAGCTCACCCTCCAGAAAGAACACAATTGGTTTTGGAAAGCAGAGTACCTGTAGGACCCCCTGAAGGACCTTGGTCATCTGGTAAATTTGAATAAGAATTCCTCTGTTCTGCATTCCTTCTACCCCACATTTTGTTTTGCAGAATTAAAAAAAAAAGCAGAAGAAGAACATAATTTGTTCATTGCCACAAGATCCTTCTTCAAATATTGTTTCTGAAAGAGCAATTAAAAGTGAATTAAAAATGAATTGTGGGTAGTTTTTGAAATGAGTGCTTCATTTCTAAAGCTGTGGAGATAAAGTTCAATTGAGCCTGCAAGAGTTCTCGCCAAGGCAATTTCAGAAAACAAAGCACTCTGCAAACTGTGATCACCAGGGGAACTCGCATCCACGGCAGAGGTCTGCTGCCCAGGGCCTGCACAAGCACGTCTGCAGCTGGTCTTGACGCTCCCACAACAACACAGGAGAACACAAGTAAGGGGGAAGTGCTAATTGGAGCGGGAAGAAATCAGAACCGCCATAAATGTCAGGCTCGCAAGGCAAGTTGGCACAGCAAATCTGGTCAAAGTGCTCCATCCAGTTCTTTGTTTTCTAAAGCCAGATTCCGCATCCTGCTTTCTGTCCCAGGAAGCTGCACTGGTTTCCCATGGTTCTTAGGGAAACATTGTGACCTGCATGGACACCTGAACATATGTGACACACACACGCCTAACAATAAATAAATCCTTAAAAGTATTTCTTTATAGGAGCTTGCCAGTGGCCACCTCCCCACACAAAGAACATGATTGAATAAATCCAGATGTAAAAATCTATCTACCTTCCTATGTCTATCATCCTTCTTCCTATTGGTCTCTATCATCTATATACCTATCTATCATTTATCTACCAATCACCTGTTAGGTATGTATATATGTATCATCTATCTGTCTGTCTATCTATCTATCTATCTATCTATCTATCTATCTATCTATCTATCTATCTATCTATCATCTACCTACATCCATCCATCCATCCATCTATCTATCTATCTATCTATCTATCTATCTATCTATCTATCTATCTATCTTTCATGTATGTATCATCTATTTATCCACAACCTACCTACATTCATCTATCTCTATCTATCTGTCTGTCTGTCTATCTATATATCTATCATCTATCTACCTATAGATCATCTATTTATCTACCCATCCATCCATCACTAGCTCCTATCTACTAATAATCTCTATCATCTGTCTGTCTGTCTGTCATATATGTAAGGCCTATCTACCTTCCAATCTTCTATCTATCTGCCTATCTACTTATCCTTTATCTGCCAGTCATCCACCATCAATCTGTTTCTTTACCTATTATCTATTTTTCTGTCATCCACATGACTGCTGTGCTTTCCTCTCTCTACCTATCTACCTACTGTCTGTAGATCTATCTGTGCACATGTCTGCTACTTGCACCATAAAACCCGAGTTCTTTCCCTAGAACCCATACAATGGAAAGAAGTAACTGATTTCCGTAAGATGTCCCCTGATCTCCATACATACACTATGGTGCCTGTGTGCCTACACATGTACAAAGAAATAATTATAAAAATATTTATAAAAATAAAGGAACAGGCACAAATTACCACTAAAATACAAATGAATCATGAGAAATAAAGAGAATGAGAAGGAGGAGGAATAGAATGGGCAGGTGGTAAAGAGAAGTCGAAAGCTCGCCCAGTCCTGGGATCAGGACATCATCCCTCTTTTCTGAAGATGAACTCAACCTCCTCTGTGCTGTCATGACTGAAGCCCAAGCATCGGTCTCCCGAGGGAGCATTGGCACACAGCCAGCTTTATCTGCTGTCAGGCACGAAAGGAACGGCTGCTCATGCAGCTCCTCGTTGTCATGAAATTAGTGCTTGCTTGCTTCTTTACTTCCTTCTTTTTTCCTTCCTTCCTTTTTCTTTCTTCCTCCCTCCCTCCCTTTCTCCTTTCCTCCTTCGTTCCATCCTTTCATTCCTATAATGCAGAAATGCATCCTTATTCCAGAACATCAGCAACTCCAGTGTATTTAAACAAACAAACAACAACAAAAAGTATAGGATCCAGATAGCCTCTTAGTTTTCTTCTTCCTCCTCTTTTGCAAAGCAGCGTTGGAGACTGGATACATGTATTTTTTATTTTAATTATTTTTTCACAAATAAGGAACTAAATAGATTCTCTAGAAATTGGATATTATGTATGTTTATATAAAACCAGTCTTGTGCATGTATCCTTGTCCTGTGTTTTGAAATTGGCTCCTTATCACACACAATGCTCTTTTCGTTCATTTGAGTGGCTGCACAGATGCCCCTGGAAAGACGGTCATAGTGTTGTTTGTGGTGGGCTGTTGTGCCAGCTTTTCAGGCTTTTCCCCCCTTCAGTGCTCCTTAAATATTTTTGTCTGTGGATTTTATATGATGGATTTGTCAATAGCACATAATTTGCTTATTTGATGTGCTAACTCAATAGTTTTCATCATACTGCAGGCTAGGAATTATATATCGATGTCAGAGCATGTTTGTCTCCTTAGAGAGATAGCCCTTAGTCTGAGCAGGGTCACCTCTTGTTGTGGAATGTTTGTTTACACTGTGTGAAGATGTGTCACTGTAATTGGTTTAATCAAGTGCTGAGTGACCAATAGGTAGGCAGGAGAGAATAGGCAGGATTTCCAGAGAGACAGAGGATGCTGGGAAGAAGATAGGTGGAGTTGCCAGCCAGATGAGGAAGAAGCAAGATGGCCAGTACAGAGAGGAGTTAACGCCATGTGACGAAGTGTAGATAAATGTAAATGGGCTAAGTTATAAGAGCTACTTGAGAACAAGCCTAAGCCAAGGCTGAGCTTTCCTAATGAATAATAAGTCTCTGTGTCATTACTGGGGAGCTGGCAGTACAAAGAAAGACTCGCTACAACCTCTGTCTTCATTAATGTCATATCCTGATGGATTCGTCAATTTTGACTTTCCTCATCTCCACAGTTGTGCAATGTGTGGCTATTGTTTTTGGTCTGTGTTCTTTCACTGCATATGCCATTTCAAAATGATGCAGTAGGCATCAATTCTACTTCTTATCACTAGATAATGATCAACTGCATTTTAATGTACCATATTTTCAGTTCATCCATTGATGAACTTTGGATGTGTTATACCGTGTGGTTGTTAGTAACAACACTATCCTCTCTATGCTCATGTGCAACGAAGCATGATTCACAACAGGCAAGTAAGAGAATTCCCCAGGAGTCTATAAACAGATAAGCCAATAAAGCAAATATGGATTATTTGTGCAATGGCATTTGCAGTACAATTTAGCTGTAAAGAAGAATGAGATTACGTCACTTGCAAAAAAAAAAAAAAAAACAACAATAGAACTGGAAATCATCATGTTAGCAAAATGAGTCCAGCTGAGACAGGCGAGTGTGCCATGTGCTCTTTCTCACACATGGAACCATGCTGCTGCCAACATTCAAGCACATACTCTTGTCAGAACATACATCTTCAGATCTCTTGAGTGTAACCCTAAAAGTAGACTTCCTGAGTCATATGTCAGTGTTTAACTTTCTGAGGCAGGGTGTGTTTTTTCAAAGTTGTTGCAAGGAGAATGCTTGTTCTTCCCAGTCGCCTGGCTAGCTTAGACCCAAAATAATCACACAGAAACTATATTAATTAAATTACTGCTTGGTCCATTAGCTCTAGCTTCTTATTGTCTAATCTCTTACATTTGGATTTAACCCATTTCTAATAATCTGTATATCACCATGAGGTCATGGCCTACCAGCGAAGTGTCAGCATGTCTATCTCTGGCTGTGGCTCCATGGTGTCTCTCTGACTCTGCCTTCTTCCTTCCAGCATTCCGTTTAGTTTTCCCCGCCTACCTAAGTTCTGCCCTATCAATAGGCCAAGGCAGTTTCTTTATTCATTAATAGTAATCACAGCACACAGAGGGGATTCCCACATCACAAAGTAGCTACACCAATTTTTGTTTCTGCTGACAAGGTAAAAAAAAATAATCAATTTCTCCATGTGTACTAATGTACAAATGTACCTTAAGGTGGGTGTGAAATCTTATAGAATTATGGTTTTGATTTGCATCTATTTGATGACTGACAGTTTTGGGCAGGCATTTTTTTCCCCATGGAATTATTAGACAACAGTTTATTTTCTTTGGAGAACTATCCATAGAAATGGTTGACTATTTTAATTAAAGCCATGTGTTTTGGTGCTACTAATTTATAAGAGTTTAATATATTTTAAAAGCAGTTATCCAGTATTGACCTCATGTCCACAAAACAAATTGTGATTTATTTAAAATAAAAACCATATCCATGCTAACCAGTGAAATGAAATTAGGAGTCAACAGCAAAATAAAGACAGGGAAACATATTAACATCTTAAACAAGTAGCAAGTCAAGAAGGAAGCCACAGGGTCATTTGGAAAACACCTCTAAGTAAACGAAAGCACAGTGTCCCCAAACTGATGGCTGTACTGAAAGCACCGCCTTGATGCTGTGTGTGGGTAACCCTTCACACTAGAAACAGAAAAGCATCTCCAGCCAACAGTGCCATCTGACGTTTGATGGAACTAGGAAAAAACCCACATTAAGTCCAAAGTTATTTGAATGAAGGACATAAATATTATGACAGAAACAAATAAAATAAACAGGAGAACAATGAACTAAAATGAGCCTGTCAGGTGTGACAGCAAGGGACTAGTCCATCTACCTGTGGTGGGGATACAGGAGGATCACTTGAGCCTGGACTTTAAAGCCAGTCTGGGCAACAATGAGACCCTGACTCAAAATTAAGTGGATGCTGAAAACAGAGCTTCAATTCTGTATGATCAGCAAGTGTTCTTAACCACTGAGCCATCTCTTCAACTCTGAGGAAAAAGTTCTGGATAAAACACTGGCAAACTTTATTTAACACACTGAGAGGCTCATCCATCATGACCAAGCGGGGCTGGGTGCTGAGTCTGGAGAGGGAGCCCCATCAAGCCAAGCCTTGGTGAAAAGGAGCTGAACACACACAAGTGAGCAGGTAGGCAAGCACCCATTCAGTTTCCTCTGCCCTTGACTGTGATGTGATGAGACTAGCGGTCTGAAATCTCTGCCTTGACTTCCCCACCATGATAATCGACATAAACCCCTTTCTGCCCGAAGTAACTTTGTATCGGGGTCTTTTTTCATCATCACCAAACTAGAACAAAGAGTAACTATGTAAGGGTGCAAGACAGACACACATCAGGAGATCTTAACAGCCTTTATCATGAAGGAAATCCTGTCGCTTGCTGCATCATGGATGAGTCTTAATGGGTGACCCTATGTGACGCATAGTCACATGAAGATCTAGGAGGATATGTCACAATTCCAAGTGCATGATTGGCTAAGGTAGTTAAACACCTAGGATAGAAATGAAAGCAGGCAGGGGGACAGGGAAGCCATTCCACTGGGAAAGTTTGGGTTTGTTTCCTTTGAAAGCCCCCAAACAAAACAAAAACTAGAAATCTCTTGTGCAGTGACATGAGCAGATATAACAAAATAAACAAAAAAAAATCACCAGGTAGAAGCGGTGGTTTATCACTTCCATGATTTCAGAACTCAGGAGGCTGAGGCAAAAAGATAATAACCCAGCTTAGCCTGGGCTACAAAGTCAGACCCTGTCTCAGAAAATGAAAATCAAAACAAGGAAAAAAATCACATTTAAACAAGTCTGTATTTTAGCTCTGGGGTTGGTGGTTAGTTGGTAAAGTAAAGTGCTTGTGGACAAGCTAGAGGGCCAGAGTTCAGCTCTCCAAAACCCACATAAAAAGACAAGGACTGTGGTGCATGCTTGTAATCCCAGCCCTGGGGAGGCAGAGGCAGGAGGATCCCTATGGCTTCCTAACCAGCCAGTCTAGCCTAATGGTGAACACCAGGGTTCCTGAGACACCTTCAACAACAACAACAACAAAAATAACAACAAATAAAACAAAAAGCCAATAAAAAAAATAGTGGAATGAAATAAAGGAAAACAACTGGTGTTGACCTCTGGTCTCTGCATCTATAGGTACACACATGCATGTGCACTTGAACATATAACATATACAAACATACAGATGACCCCATAATCTATCTATCTATCTATCTATCTATCTATCTGTCTGTCTGTCTGTCTGTCTGTCTGTCTGTCTGTCTGTCTGTCTATCATCTATCTCTATCTACATATATAATATTTATTAATATATATATATAATATGTAGATATATCATATATACTTGCCTCAGAGTGAACTTGAAGCACTAGCCCACCTTTCTGGTTTTCTTTCCCTTCATATAGGTACATATTCAGAATTGAAACACAAAGCACAAGTAAATATAACCCTCAGGATTACATAAATCTTGTTTTCTTGAGACTACTATCTTCCATAGTACATTATTTGCCTGTTAGAATATTAGATATGAAAGCTTCACTTTGGCAGGGACTTGGGGCCATCTCATTAAACTTCTCTGTCAATCATGGGATGTTTTTCCATCATTTCGGATAATCACACATCTTCTATCACATGGCTTCATGGGAAACTAATTACTTTTTGGAACTAGTTTAAAAGATTTAATTTCAATATTGATATTCATCATTTGCCTATCTAATGCTAGGCACTCATTCTAATTCTAATTGTGCCTTCATAATGGCATACAGAAAGTTGAATTCCACTTAGCTGTGGCAGTATTTCCAGAGTTTGCAGGCTGACTCTGCTCTCTGTCCCCAGCTGCTGCTTTCCTTCTGGGTCTGTGCTCACGCCATCACACAAGTTTTTCTTACTGAATACACCCTCATTATGTAGTAGCTGGCTTGGCAATATTGTCTTAACTTTGCCTTCATTTTTAATATACACCAGAGAGGCTTCTGTTTGTCATTTGGTGCCTCCAGCATACAAGTGGATTAGAATTGAGTGTTAGTTGTTATTTTCCAAATATTTGCTTTATTTATTAGTTTATTTTAGGTTTTTCAAGAGAGGGTTTCTCTGTGTAGCCTTGGCTGTCCTGGAACTCATTCTGTAGATCAGGCTGGCCTCGAACTCTGCCTTCTGAGTTCTGGGAATAAAGGTGAGCACCACCATTGCTCAGCTATTTGTTTTATTTTCAAGTGTGTGTGTGTGTGTGTGTGTGTGTGTTCCTGGTAGCAAGGTGATGGTATTACATTCCCTGGAATTTGAGTTACAAGGGATTATGAGCTGTCCAACATGGGGGCTTGAAAGTGAACTCAGGTCCTCTTGCAAAACCAGAAAGTACTATTGGCCACTCAATCATGTAGGTTCAACCTCAGAGCTGGAGAGATGATAGCTCAGCTCTCATAGCTATGAAAGATTGGGATCTGGAATTTGGATTCCCAGAATCCAGAAAAATCCTGGATGAATATAGCGACCTATCTGTAATTCCAGTTCATAGGAGAAGACAGGAAATCCCGGATGAGCTGGATATTAGACTGCTTAGATTGACTACCTCCAGGTTCCACTGAGAGGTGGAACCACATATGTAAGTGAGGAGACTCTTGTTGCCAACCTCAGGCCTCCACAATCACATGCATATGCATACACACACACAGTGTGCACACATGAGAACTTGCAAGTGCTCATGCAGAAAAGCACATCAAGCACACAGACAAGTAATTTTTTTTAAAGAAAAGATAACCAGGAGGTAATTTAGCACCTGCTCAGTGATTCAAAGCCTGAGATGCCCAGGGAAGGGCAGAACTCACTGACTCCAGTTTTTCACCTACCCCTGGGGAAGCTCTGGCCCCAGGCAGGTATGTGCCAGGCTGGCTGAGCACTGTGGGGCCACTGAAGTCAATGTAGCCAGCTTTGCGATCACACAATGCTGTGTCCCTCTGCTATATTTTTGACAGTTTACTGGTGCGTCAGCCATGACTGAGAAGCTAGATTTGCTTGTGAGTTGCACTCATTAGTGATGCTCGGTGGGTTTCTAATACAGCCCTCTGAGGAATCCAACACCCAGCATAATGGCACAGGAATCCCCTCAGCACCAAGACAATCAATCACTTTATACCCCAAACCCCGTCATAGACAGAAAAATGGGCGATACGTCTCTGGCGTCATTAAGCTAAGCTATTAAAAATGTCTATGGACACACAAAAAATTTGAAAATTAATGATTGCAATGACATTATTTATTCTTCCTGTTATAGAATTTCCTTAACTCGTTCTGTGCCCTTATATCTGCTGTGTGATCAGATTATGTGCAGACAATATTAAAGCTGCAGCAAGGATGAGACACATTCGCTTTGGAAACTTCGACCTAAAGTTCTTCTTATTGAAGTTGCCTAAAGACTATTTGAATTGCACACAGTATAAGTGCATCCAGCTGTGTCCCATGGTTTCCTTCCAAGCTCCAAATTCCTGCTTTCTTTCTTCATTTCCCAGGTAACTACTATTCCCAAATATACATTATCATTATGATGTTTTTATAAAAGTTATGTTAATATAAAGGGTTCTTTAAGTCCTAAGACATATTTTGTTAGCTGTCCTGTTTAATAGGATAATAATGGTTATATCAACAAGAGTGGTAACTAATATATTTGGTGATGAACACTGGTTGTTTCTAATATTTTTAATATGTATAAGATATATTTTAATACATATATACATGTATATATGTATATATTGGCATTACTGTGCTTTGATACACACCATAATGCTTGCTTGTAAAGACTGGAATTAATCTTAATAGAAAGATTATTGAATTCCCTAGTTACTGCAGGATATACAAGCACTGAATTTCTCAGTATGCTGGGTTTAGATTTGATAGGTCCATCTAGCACTTTACTGGGAGGCAGTGAAACCTTTAGGAGGAGGGGTCTAGTGGAAGGATGTTAGGTCATTCTAAATGTGCTTTGCAGGGGATTGTGGGACTGCACCCTCTGTACTTAGTGACTGCGCTGAGGTGAGAGCCACTGCTCCAGCGTTCATCCCTTCGTGACATTCTGTATCACCACAGCGGAAAAATGAATAAGGCCCCTGCAACCACCAACCAAAATGACCCTCTCTCGTAAGTTGATCTCCTTAGGTATTTAGTGACAGTGACAGAAAGCTGACCAACACAGTATAATTCTAATTTTCTCCTAAAGTTGATTATACCAACCTATATTTCTTTTTAAATGTATTTATTCTGTGTTTTTTTACATCATGTATCTTGATCCCATTTATTTCCCTGTCCCTTTGCATCCACCCTCCACCCTAGCACTACCCCCAAATAAAACAAAATTTAAGAGAAAAAAATAAAATAATAAAAGAAAGAAATTAAGAATCTCATCATGGAAGCTGCCGTGTGACGCAGCGCGTCACGCCGTAAACCCCTGTGTCCATATGTCCATATGTCTGTACCTGCAAGTGTTCATTGTGAAGAGTCACTGGTCTGGTGTGAGACCTGGGTTCTGCTACACTATGGATGCTGGGCCCTCTCTGGGACTCTTCCTGGATATCTTCTTGCTGCCCTGTTCAACCTACATTTCTAAAAATCATGTTTAAGGGTTTCTTGATCTTCAAACGTCAGTCTTGTAAGATTGGGTGTCCACCCAGAATGGCAAGTATGTTGGTAGAGTGAAGAGATCAGCTTACAAACCTTGGTGCATGGCCCTTCCTGCCTTTCCTTGTACTGAGTAAACAGGAGGCTCAGTCTTACACTCCACCCCATCTCCCCGTCTGCCTGTGGCTTATGCTTGTCTTTTGTCTCAGCAAAAACCTGTGTGGGTTCGTCTCTGTTGCAGCATTTTTATTGTAACTCTTCTAAGAAGCATGACCTTGCAGGCAAGCTTGGTTGTGAGCAATTTTCAGCTGTAAAATTCAAGTTTGGGTGGGTGAGTATGCTTAATAGAGTTTGGGCCAGGCCGGGGAACAGCTAAGTCAGAAGGTTTTAGCAGGGGCCCGTGTTCTCTGTTCATTTGTAGTGAGGCCTAAGCCGACTCGAGGCACCTTTGGAAAATGAACCACCCAAGTTTATTTCTCTCGTCAGCAATGCCTTCATCACTGGATTAACCTAGTCTTCTTTCTCTATCATTCTTGGTCTCCCGGAACCATGTACTTACATTTTATTAGACACTGCATGGTTTGTGTCCTCAGGATTTTGTTTACAGTAATTATACCTTCCTTGCTGAGGGAAGGGAGTGTCTGATGTTCCTTCTCCACCAGGCTTTGTCTCACGATCGCACTACTCTGCTGGAGGGGACAGATGAGTCCTTTGTCTTCATTCTCTGGAGAAGATCAGGTCACCTGTAATGGTCTCGGTGGTCAGGGAGAACTGGGGAGAACTCAGATACAAAACAACATGGCTCCAGTTGTTCTTCATCAAAGAGTTCTGAATAGCCCGGGGCTAGTTACGAACCGTATCAGCTGTGTTAGATTAAGTAAGGGATAGACCGCAATCCCCTTCCCGTTATCTAAGGTTTCAAGCCCAGCACTGTTACTAAGATCATGTGTTAGACTACTATTTTTTCTTTCTTTTTTTTTTTTTGTCACTACCAAAGCTGAACCTATGACCTCACACATTCGGGTCAAGCACTCTACCCCTGAGTCCCAGCCCTCGGCACATGTTAGACTATTATTAAGGAATCATTTTCATGGACTCACCACCCCCACCGCCCCATTTTTCAAACACAATTCGTGATTTTCTCTTCTTAACTTTGCAGAAACTTAGGAAAATGTCTCAGATAACTGTTCCCTTAAAGACTCCATTCTTAGTCTCCCCAGGGAGGCCGGACTCACTTTGGGACCTCACTCAGTGTCCTGCATCAGGAAAAGCCCACATCCTTCCTTCCACATGAGCATCAGCGCCTATCCCCGGCCCAGGAGTTTCCTATAGAGACAGGAATGAAGTTCATGTGCAATTGCATAAAAGAGTCTAGATTTCAAGTTGGGGCTCCAAAGTAGAGTCTTCAAAGGTCTAAGGCCAACCTTGGGAAAAAGCAGAGGAGTCTGGTTTGGGCTGCTTTTTGCTATGCCGGGAGCTTTTTCTTCCAGCTCTGGTTGGTCTGAGGACATAGAATTGTTCAAGCAATGGCATGGCTGTCCTCTCCACTCCTGCCTCTCTCCTGGACCACACTGTCATGTCCTCCTTTGGAGGGTGAGGTTTGTAACACCACAGTACTTTCTGGATACCTGTTCTGGGTGACACAATAATATTTTCGTACCAAACACATAAAAAAAAATACTCTCTTCTTTTTCAGAAGGGCTATTTCAATAGTGCTGTTTGAGTCAGCGCACTCTTACCAACTTATTGTCACGTCCCGAGACTATGTAATGAAGTTAACCTTGAATCACGGGGTGGAGCCAGCGACTAGCTGACCAGAATTAGCCACAGAGAAGCCAAGAAGAGATAGAGAAGATGCACAGGGAGGAGTCAGGAGGGCCTTGGAGATTTCAGGCTGTCTTTGATCTGGCAGTATGGAGAGAAAGAAGGTCAGCTGGTTGCTCCTCTGCCACTTCGCTATCTATCAGGTTTTCAGCCCAATATCCGACTCCTGAGTCTTTCTTTGCACTAGAACAGCTAGATAAACACATCAGCAAAGCCATTCAACGACCCTGTAGTAACTTTATGCTGAACTCAGGGCAGTTTTCTCCTCTTACAGTGGCCCGTGAGTTCCTATATTTTGTTCTGTGGTGATTTCCTTCACATGGAAGCCCTTCCTCCCAGAAAGTGTGGCTCATGAGATTCAAGAAGGAAACAAACTTCACCTGCTTGCCAAGCTGGGACTTAGAAGACTCACAACAGGCCTCTCAGTGTCACAGATACAATAAATTATCTGCTTGGGAGGAGTCCCCAAGCAGCCAGGTTGCCAGGCAGAGATTCTAGACTGTGCTGAAACGCCTGCTAGTTATAGGGTTATCCAGGTTCCGGCTCATAGGCTATCACCCATAATAGGGAGGGGTTTTCAGAGGGCATCCACGCTCCAGTAAGCAACCCCTGGCTCATCCCCCATTACCCATTCTTTCATCAAGCTGGTCCTTTGGGCTATGGTTACTATGTTCTGTCGTGAGTTCCCCATCCACAGTGGATAGATTCCTGGTTGCTCTTGCATGCTCAGCCAGGTTAGATATAAGTCACATACTACAAACAAGGCTTGTCGTGCACGGGGAATTCACACCCATTGCTCTGGGAGGAAGGCTTTTCTTTGGGCTCCTGCTCTAAGACTGATAACCCCCTGGAAGCCTCAGGTCACTTTGTGTCCTCAGCAAGACCTCCGCTGACCCACCTCCCCTGCACCCCTGCTGCTCTGACACTGTGACTTTCCATCACAGCTACTTTTTCAGCTGGTTACTTTTTATTCTTTTTACTTACATCCCCCCCTCCCCCGGGACTGTGAGATGGCTCTGGGGTTAAAAACACTGGTTGGTCTTCCAGAGGACCTGAGCTCAATTCCCAGCACCCATGTTGTCTTAGTCCGAGTTCTATTGTTGCGGAGAGACTCTGCCATGACCGTAAAGGAAAGCATTTAATTGGGGATTGCTTTCATTTCCAGTGGTTTAGTCCATTGTTGTCATGGCAAGGAGCATGGGGGCACACAGGCAGACATGACGCATGAGAAATAGCTGAGAGAGAGGTTTGCCCAGACTCTGCTCTGTGGCTCAGACTTGTAGGAAAATGCCTACTTGGGACCACTTACACAACCGTGCCATCCTAAGGACCCTGGGGGATACAGGGTGCACCATCCAGTGTATTTCATAGAACAGTTTTGCATTGTGCGCAGTAGGGTAGGTGAGCTCACGCTACTTGGAGCTTCATGTACCCATGTGCTCCTTGCCAGATGAGGCAGCTCACAGGACTATGAGGAACAGCTCTGCATCTGGAATTGCAGCTTCACTGGCATCAGAGACAGCTTGCAGGCTGTCTGCCACCAAGGCAGACATCTGGGACACACTGCAAAGCCACTACTGTTGGACAACTTTTCAACCCCAGGCTACATGTAGTGCAGCTGAAGACATCACCAAGCACAAACTGCCAAAGTGCCCTGGGTCTCTTTCTGATGGAGAATGCTATACCCAGAACCCTCATTAAGAAAGTTCAACACCCACCCCCATTTCTACCCTTTAAGCTGAGGCTGCAGACTTTGATCATCTACAGGATTTTGAAAAGCAAACATCACAAATCTTAAAAATTGGGCCTGGTGGGTAAGAAAAAAAATCAAAACATAGCTGTGTTCTGACAAGTACTGGACAGTCTGGCTTATGTGTGGGCTGCATGACTCAGAACTTATCAAAAGTTACAGCTTGGGATGAAGTTATTACCGCAGAGAGAGATGGGAAATGAAGACTGGGCAGAGAAAGTGCCTTGGAATTGAGTGTATGTATAAAGTGAGCCAGGCTCAGAAAAGACTCACTATACCACAGTATTTACTGGAAATAAGGGCACATCCAGATAAGTGAAAATTCTCTCTCTCTCTCTCTCTCTCTCTCTCTCTCTCTCTCTCTCTGTCCCTCCCCCTCTGTAACAAACAAAATGACTAGCAACTGGTAGAAATGGGCAAAAATTATTTTTTTCTTTGAGCTTGCTCCCCCCGGGGTTAGAGAAAAAAAATTAAACTCCCACAAGGTCCAGAGGCTTCCTACACTATGCTTTTGAAAAAAGAAAACTTAATTTTTCCATACTTGAAGGCTACTGATCTTTTTCTTTTTTTCATGAGTACTGTTTGGAAAATATAGAGTAGGTAATTACTGTGTTCAGGCTCAGGTCCTGATACTGAAGATGGTGATAATCCATGCAGACCGGGTCTTGAGAAATCAGTCCTTGTCCAGGAGATGGTTCCCAAATCTCTTCTGCCCTTGGGGTGGTCACTTGTAGTGATTGGACGTCTAACCTGGCTGTGTGATCTGTCCAGCTCTCGACTGACTCCTGTATAAAGTGGATTAAAACACAGCTCCTTCTCTGGCCACCCTAAATACAACGTTTGGTCACTCCTGGATTGGTGAGTTTAAGCAAACGCACAGTGAACGCCCCTAACTGGAACTCTTCTTGGGTAGAAAGACAAGTTTATTGGGGAATTTTAAACAGCCAACACTATCTCTCAGGGGCAGAGAGAAACGCAAACGGGTAGGAAGGTCTCACCAGCTTTAAGGAGATGCGGTACGAGGGAACCTGTGAACTAGAGCAGCTGGAAGTTAGACTAGTGAGGGCAGGTTTGCTGGTCAGAAGATCCTGGAGCTATGCTGGGGATCTGATGTGCAATACAGGGAATACAGGGAGCTGGTGCCCCATGGCGGGAGGTTTGTCGGTAACCGTTCTTCCTGACAAACAGAAACTCATTCGCAAGTCCCTAAGGAATGCTGATTTTAGGCTTTTGGTTTTTTTTTTTTCTCCTATCCATCCATCTGTTTGCCTACAGCCGGAACTGAGAACAGACAGTCATTCTGAGAGCTGGGACTCCACTTTAGAACTAATGGTGAGATGAGATGATGCTTGCTGGCAAGGCTGATGACCCAAGTTCAATCCCCGGACCCACATGGAGGAGAGAACTCCTGCAAACTGTCCTCTGTCTGTCTCATATATACCATGGTAGGAGTGCAGAGATGAAAGTCAGCACCAAACCAAAGCAAAGGGAAGTAACCACACTCGTTCAAAGTTGTGTGTTCCAAGTGAGATAGCTCTTGGCACGCTGCCTTGGCGCTGTTGAATGATAGTTTAGAACTTCCTTCGTCCTATGCTTCTCACTAGGACATGTGTCAAGGACTGCTCACTGGTGGGAAGCAGAGGGAGATGGAGAGTAGGACCCTGTGTGAACTGTCCACATCTCAGGGGTCACCTCATTAACCATGAATCCAAGTGGTAGTGCGGAGGGACTTTGGAGAGCTTGCTGAGCATTCCTCGGAGGAATGGCACAGTGACATGGCCTTGGGTGGGCCTGCCTCAGTCGGTGGGAAGCCTAGGAATTAAAGCCAAGTCTGGATTTCTCTGATTAAACAATAATGAAGCCCGACGCTGCCCTTTCTGTTGCCATTCTCCCTGCACTTTTGTCTGTGGTTATGTTCAGTTTGGGCCTGACGGTGATGGCCCTTCCCTGGATTTCATTTCTGCTTAGTTTAATGGGCACAGAGATAAAAAAAAATCTGTAGCTATTTTTGTTACACAACACACTGCTTTTCATTTTATCACATGTGTGTCCAGAGTATATAAACAGCACCTATTGCTTCTTCATGTTGAGCACAAAGGCCTGCATTCACTCTTTTCCCTGGTTGTAGATGGCATTTGACCAGCTGCCTAGGCTCCTGTGGCCTTGACTTCCCCACCGTGATGGAGCACGCCCTTGAGCTGTAAATCAGAAGAAAGTATTTTTTCCTTAAGTTTCTCTTGTAAGATTTTTTTTTTTTAAATCAGTGTGGTAGTTTGAAAGAAAATGTTCCTCAAAGGGAGTGGCAGTATTGGGAGGTGTGGCCTTGTTGGAGGAAGCGTGTCACTGTGGGAGTGGGCTTTGAGGTCTCTTTCTCAAGCTTCTGTCGGTGAGACAGTCAATCAACCTTCCTGTTGCCTACAAGGTGTAGCACTCTCAGCTCCAGCACCACATCTGCTTGCATGCTGCCTTCGTGATCACAACGGACTGAACCTCTGAGACTGTAAGCGAGCCACCCTCAATTGAATGCTTTCTTTGTAAGCGTTGCCATGGTCATGGTGTCTCTTCACAGCAATAAAAGCCCTAACTGAGACACATAGCTATAGACCTTGCATTATGTGATTAGTGAATTCACAACAAGTTCCAATGTCCTTTATTTGAAGGAACAGTAATTACTGTCATTTGCAGACTGGAGACTCTTGAAGCTTAGAAACTCCAACAGTTAAAAAAAACAACTCCAAGAAGAGCTTGTCTGTAGCCAAAACATTAGACACAGTTCCCTGTGTCTTGGTGAATTTCCCCAAATGGCAGGCTGCCCCTGGAAGAGGGGGCTTGCACTTTTACCATCCAGGAAAAAAAGGCATAGATCAACACACTTGCCAATGCCTACTCCAAGGTATCTGGCCTCACAGTGGGGAAATTGATAGTTAACTGAGGCGGGAGGACTCGTGCTAATGCGCCATGACCCCATCCCAAGGGCTGGAATCCTGAAATGCATAGTCAAGAGAAAGCCAGCCGAGAAACAGTACACATTGTCCTGTGCCTCCCGACTACAGACACTCTGTGACAAACCACCTCACACTCTGCCACCAAGCCTCCCTCACCTTGGTAAACTGTGAGAGGTCTCAGATGTGAAAGGTCTCTAGGAGTTCACTGAAATGGATTGTAGGGGCAGTCAGGCATTTAATAAAATTAACACCATGGGCAGCCAGCCAGCCTGTAGGACCCAGGGCAGCTTGGTACACCCAGACACCACCGAGGAACAGACCATCCAAAGGAAATTCCTAATGTTCCAACTATTGTGGATAGGATTACCTGACATTCCTTAGCCCAGAGCACACCCATCCCCTTTTCACCCCTAGACAAATATTAGCCAATCAGGGGTCCTGAACCTTAGACATCCCTCACCCCAACCTCTGCTGTTACAAAAGCCCCACCCATACTGTGCTCAAGGCTGTCTGATCATGCCAATCTATTGGACACACGGAGAGTCCCAGTTCGAACTTGAACAAGAATAAATGCTCTTCGCTTTGACATGCAGGTCTCGGTCTCCTTGTTGGTTTTTGGTGAACTCCGTGATCTGAGCATAACAAGCCAACAGCACAACAGAGGCTCTGAGGAGAGTTAAAGGTCAGTGTCAGAGACTGACTGCAGGGTTAGAGGCCTGGAGAGAGGAATCAGGGCCTCCATGGCCAGCTCCCTTCTTATCTTAGATACCAAGATAGGATTCGAGGGAAGGGAAGCAGGGAAATCTCTGTAGCCAGAGGACCTTCCAGGATGTAACCTCTCACCGTCGGGTGAAAACTCTGGTTCTTGGAAATGTATTGGCTGAAGATTTATAGGCAGGATCTCAGCGGGGGCCTGGGGACACCTGTGAGGGGGACGGTCAACTGCAGGTACTAAGGACCTAGCAGACATCAGGTCTGGACTCAAGCATTACAGACTATGTCTTCAGTGCCATCCAAAATGAACCGCACTGAAGTTGTTCTTGTCACATTAATAAGAAAAATAATTGGAATATGCTTCCTAAATATGTAACATGAAGGCCGGCTTGTTGGGGTTTCTGTCCTGCCCAGTACCCCATAGCCGGCAAGCCCAAAGAAAATCACACACAGGACTCCATAAGGTTATAAACGGATTGGCCCATCAGGTCAGGCTCCTTATTAGTCCTTGTAACTTACATTAATCCATTATCATTATCTATGTTAGCACATGGCTCCGTACCTTTCTCAGCTGGGCAAGTTACATGTTGCCTCTTCGGTGGTCTGCACAGGAGTGGCTGAGGAAGTTTCCTCCTCCCTAGCCTTCTATATATGAAGGGACCACCTGTGGGCAGTTACAGCAAGGTGGTGGAATTTATGCTATAGGCATCATAAATATAGTACCCTTAGCTTCAGGCTGGGCAGCGGTGGGAGAGTGCTATTCTCTGATTAGAGGTATATTCTTAGAAGATTTTTTTCTACAATAGGAGATGTTAGCGCAGACATCAAGAATGAAAGTCAAAGGCTAGTGTCTCAGTCACTGTTCTTTTGCTCTGTAGAGACTCCATGACCAAAGCAACTCATATAAAAGAAAGCAAGTAATTGGGGGTATGCTTACAGTTTTAAGAGACTTAGCTCCTTTTTAGCCTGCAAGAAACATGGCAACACGCATGCAGACTCTGGAACAGTAAGTACCTTAGAGCAACATCCTGATCCATCCTGGGCCTGGCATGGGTCTTTGAAACCTCAAAGCCCAGCCCTAGTGACATACTGCCTCCAACAGGGCCACACATCCTAAGCCTTCTAATCTTTTCAGATAACCCCACTCCCTGTTACTCAAATATATGATCCTATGGGAGCCATTCTGGTGCAAACCGCCACAGTGAGGGAAAGGCATAGAGTGGCCCAAGAAAGTGTTGGTTCTCCACCAGCCACACCCTGTATCTTACCAGTCAGCCAAGAATCAATACTGCAGGACTCTGACTCTAGACTTGGCTTCCTCAGAGGGCTGTCACCAAGATCATCAGGACAGTCAAGTGAAATTCAGGAAGGATGGACAGAAGCTGTTTCTGATTCATCCTGAGGTCCTCAGGGTTTTGAGCCATGTTGATGGCTCTTCTTAACAGCCCGCCACAGCTTGTCCTCTGGCTTCCCCGGGCTTTCTCCCCTCTGGACCGTTTGTTGTCTTAAGGATTGCTGAAGCAATCTCCATGACTGTGCCTCTTCCTCCAGGGTTTTATTTTGATTAAACAGTCATAATTAAAACTAAATTTGATGAACCAGAGCCACAGCATTTAGTTGGCTTTCTCTCAATTGCTTCGCTTGTTTAATTTGACAAAAAATCAGAGAATGGAAAGAGGAATTCATTAAAGGAAGCCTGAGAAATAGACTCATTTTCTGGATACAGGAACCACCTGTCTCACTCTTAATATTCTTTGTATGGCACCTTTGAAGTTGTTGCTTCAAAACACCTTCCATGTGTGGAATAGTTTAGACCGTGAGGAGTTGGACTTGGGTATTTGAACTCAAGAACTTTCTTTCAGTATTGCTGTGCTATGTAGTATAATATTTTATGCAAACATACCAATACTGCTGTAATTACTCACTTTTACACGTTATTATGTGCATATGAAACACTGAAAAGCAGAATGCCTTAAATTTATAGATTAAGGGTCCCTTATTTTTAAGGAATGAAATAAGGCTTAGAATGTTGCCCAAGAACCAAAATTTCATTTATTTTTAATTATTTTTACTTTTAAAAGATTAATTGCATTGAAAAAAATCTAATTGTTCTAGCAGGGACAGTGAGGGGGTGGGAGAGAGGAAAAACCACAAAGTAACAAATAACAGCTGAAGGAGGAAGGTTTTCAGTCAAGTAACAGTTTCCTTATCAATCGGGCCTTGGTTATGGAAAAGGGAACAAAGGAACGGTGGGAATGACTCTATATCCGCCAAACCAGTAACGTGAAGAGCTACTTCTAGCAAAAGCAAGTGAAGTTTTAAAATGAGAAAAATAATGTGAATTGTCAGGGTTTTTTTTTGAGTGTGTGTGTTTGTGTATGGTGTTTATGTATATCCAAAAAAGTGCATGTGTGGAGGACTGAGTCATTCTCAGAGTTGGTCCTCCCTTCCGTCTGGCTGGATACACTTCATCTTACTTGTTCCTGCTGTGTATGCAGGCTAGCAGACTCTGAAACTGGTAGGGGGTCTCGACTCCTAATCCCATGTGAGGTTGTTGGGAACATAGACCTGTGCTACCATGGAACTGGCTTTATCTGAACTCGGAATCTCAAGCTTATATGAAAAGTGATTTATCTATTGAGACAACTCCCCAGCAACCAACAAGACAATAATTAGTAATACTTAAAAAGGAAAAGGAAAAGTTCAATTCAGACAGGATCACTGGTGAGATCTTCCATATATTTTATAAAGAATTTACATCAATTCTTTATAATCTCTTTCAGAAAACAGAAGCATATGTACTTCTTGCTTACTCATTCAATTAGTTTAACATTATTCTGATATCAAAGTTAAATAAATATACAATATGAAAGCAAAACTAACACATGGAATGAGATGAAAATAGATACAAACACGCTCAGCAAAATATTAGCAAATCAAATCCAACATATGGGATATTCATCACAGTCCAATAAAGATGGATTTACTGAAGGTGAGTGAGTTCCTTTCACCAGTATATACCCAGTTCTCTTGGTCTGGAGAGGTGACTCAGCAGCAAGGAACATGTGCTGCCTTTTCAGAAGACGAGAACGTTTGTCCAGCATCCATTAGATGACTCACAAGTGCCTGAAGTCTAGCTACAGGGGCTCCGATGCCCTCTTCTGGACTCCATGGGCACAACATGCATGCACGCACACACACACACACACACACACACACCCACACACCATATATATAAATACAAACAACAACAACAGCAACAAAAAGGTAACAAAAAACTGGGGAGATGAGTCAGAAGTTAAAAGTGTTTCTTGCTTTTGCAGAAGACCTGTATTCAGTACCAGAATCCATGCAGTGACTCACAGCCATCTGAAAACACAGTTACAAGGGACCTGATGCCCTCTTCTGATCTCAGAGGCTACCAAGCATGGATGTGGTATATACATAATGCGGACACACACACACAAAGGTGTGCATGCTTTGAGGAACATAAAAATTGATCTATCCTGTTAACTAGCTTACAGACTTGCTATCTGACTGCCCCCCCCCAAAAAACATAAGCATGTTATTTCATGATATTTTAGAAGAGTTTGGATTAATTCCATTGTCAGAGGAAATCTCAAAACAGCCTAATATAGACTCTGTTGTGTGGTTATTAGTGGCAACTCTAATGAAGATTATAATGAAAAGGAGCAACAAAATGTACAATTTGAGGAGAAAAGGAGCACCAGGAAGTGAAATGGAGCTAAGTCCTGCATTCAAGGAGATAAACAGATTAAAAATGGGATACAGCTTACCTGAGTTAATAGGAGCTCACCAACTCTGGCCTGACAGCAAGGAAACCAGCATAGGACCAAACTAGACCCTCTGAATGTGGGTGACAGTTGTATGACTGGGGCAGACTGTGGGGCCACTGACAACGAGACCAGGATTTATCCCTATTGCTTGTACTGGCTTTTTGGAGCCCATTCTCTTTGGAGAGATACCTTGCTCAGCCTAGATATAGTGGGGAGGACCTTGGTCTTGCCTCAAAGCAATGTGCTAGACTTTGTTGACTCCCCATGGGAAGCCTTACCCTCTCTGAGGAGTGAATAGGGGGTATGGGAGGTAAGGGTGGAGGGGTCAGGAAAAGGACAGGGAGTGGAAACTGGGATTGACATGTAAAATGAGAAAAGATTTTTTTTAAAAAAAATACATTAAAAAAAAAGAAATGGAACAAAGGGAGAGGTGACCTCAGGGCAAGATCCCACCCAACTAAGTTTCCGACTTGTGAAAGGGAAGTAAAGAAAAATTTAGAACTGAGTATGGTGGTGATGCCTTTAATCCCAGCACTGGGACAGTGAAGGCTGGTGGATCTCTGAGTTTGAGGCCATGCTATTGGATCTCTGAGTTTAAGCCTGCTACAGAGCAAGTTCCAGAACAGCCAAGCTTAGGTGGTGAAGGAAAGCATCAAAAACAGAAAGCTGGTGAAGATATAATTGAAAAAAGGGGCCATGTCCTAGCTCCAACAAGCAGCAGAACTTGGCAGCTTCAGTCTCCTGGTTCTGGCTTGAGAGTCAAGGAGCAACTAGGAAAAGTGACTGAGGCCAGGCATGCGTCAGGGGTGTCCCTGAATGGAAGCCTGGAGAGGCCATCAAGACCTAAAGATGTTGGAGATGCCAAAGCCATGGGATACCTGTCAAAAAGATCTGCTAACAGGAAGTGGAACCAGTTCAAGAAAGAGAAGTGTGTTGCAGTTAACAAAGCTGAAAAGAAGCTGGAGATCTGAAGAGAGTTTGACACTAGACATGGAGATGCAGTTTGCAGTGTGCCCAGTTGGTTTTTGTCTTGCTTTGGTCCAGTATTTCCTCACTATTCTCTCTTCCCTACATTTCGGTATGATAATATTTATTCTGTGCTATTATATTTTGGAAGTGCGTGATCTGCTTTTTGATTTTGATTTGGCTATAAGCCAATGGTCCCGGGGAGTGGAATGTGATGGTTTGAAAGAAAATGGCTCCCATAGGGAGTGGCACTCTTAAGAGGTTTGACTTCGTTGGAGGAAGTGTTGGAGGAAGTGTGAGATTTCCTATGCTAAAGCTATACCCACTTTAAAGTGAGACACTCCACTTCTTGTTGCCTGGAGATCAAGATGTAGAACTCTCGGGTCCTTCTTTAGCACCACACTGCCATGACCTACCATGACAAAAATGGACTAAATCTCTGAAACTGCAAGCCATCCCAGTTAAAGTTTTTTTTCTTTATGAGAGTTGCTGTCGCTGGGCAGTGATGGCACATGCCTTTAATCCCAGCACCCAGGAGGCAGAGGCAGGTGGATCTCTCTGAGTCTGAGGCCAGCCTGCTCTATAAGAACTAGTTCCAGGATAAGCTCCAAAGTTACAGAGAAACTTTGCTTCAAAAAACCAAAAAGAGAGAAAGGGGGGGAGAGGCTGTGGTCATGGCGTCATTTTTACAGCAAAAGAAGCCTAACTAAGGCAATGAGGCTGAATATCCGCTCACCTTTGAGTCCTGCCCAAGGGGAATCACTCTATGTTCTCCACTGCCCGGCTGGGAGCACCACAGAACAGCATCTTCATCTTTGTATGGGAGCCTTGCCCACAATGCTTCAGTGCAGTGGATGCTGTGGGTTCACTTCAGCCTTGGTGTTAACACTCAAGATTCTCTATAAAGCAGGAGCATGTAAATACCTTCACGTTTGAAACAAGATTTCTCAGGCCGACATGGCAATCTCTTTATTTTAATAAATGCTCTATTGATTGTCATTCTGACTCATGTCTTCTACCATATCCATTCCAAGTGAGTAGGGATATTGGGGCCTTACTTTCCAGCCAAGAACTTCTAACTCTGTGTACTCTCCACCATGACATCAACTTTCTGGAGCCATTCCACCCCAAAGCTTTGGCATTGATTCTTGGACCTGCTCTTTAACCTATGTGTTATTGGTAGCTGTTTCTGAAGGCCGCAGACATGTCAAGTCTTCCAAATGGCCACAGGGCTACCCAATCCTTCACTGTTGGTGAGCCAGTGTACACACATGTTAAAGTGCCAGAATCCAACTCCCTGTCACAGATCACTTTTTCTTGAGGACCCTGGAAATCTGAATTGTTCTCCAAGGCTGCAAATGCAGAGAGCTTTGTAGACCAACCTCTTCCTTGGCAGCCAGGGCTGTCAGTTTTGATCCTTCGCTTCCTCTTTCTGGCTCCTACCCACTGCTGCTTCCCTTCATTAATTTCACATAAGTATTTACATCATTTCTTAACCTTTTACCAAGTGCATGTGTGTCACTGACCTGAGAGAGCTCCTAAGATCCTGGGCAATATTCTCCTCCACCCGTGGTTGCATTAGGAATGCCAGCCAAGTAAACACTCAGCTTCCCATTCCTGATATGCAAATTGAACTAAACATCTTCTAAGCCCTCCGTCTGCTCACAGACTTTCCTTTGAGCATCCCAATCTCTCTAGACAACTGGCCAGGTCTTAAGTAGCCAGGCAGCAGTAACTGAACATTTCAGGACAGGGGACCTGGCCGGCACAGCACATCCTAATGGAAATCTTCCACCTCAGTTCATCAAGATGAGAGCCTCTTTTGTCCCGTGGGGCTACTTGAGCTGCTGCTGCAAAGAGCTTCCTCTTTGCAGTGGCCTGGTCCACTCAGTGCTGGGGCCAACTCCATGCATTAAAAGATGCTAGAGGCTACAGAAGCAGAATTACATATCTAGGCAACCGCTCCCTTCTGCCAATACAGCACAAATCAATGGTTATTGATTTTCAGAACCAATCAAATGCACAGAAAGACACCCATGTTGTCAAATGACATAGGAACCCCGGGAGTGTCTTCTTGACTGGGCTGATATGAGTGATAAAGAAGGAGTTAAAGCCTCATAAGCTTAGGGTCACAGGGTCACGGAGCTTTGACTGGTGGGAACAAGACAGACATTTTGATTGGTGGGAACAAGACAGACATTTTTCTGGGAGGGGCAAATGAAAAAGAGACCCCAAGGAACAGAAAACCATTCATAGGTCAATAAAACAACAGAAGCCAGAGAAGGTGGTTCAGTTATGATGCTTCGGTATCAGCTGTCCTGTAGTCTGCACAGACCTGCTTCAGGAAATTGGGAGACATCAGAGAACTGGAGAAAATATGGAAATAAAAGGCTAAGAAAGCCCCAAAGCCTTGTCTGTGCAGTGCTTGGTAGGCAAGCATGAGCCCTGATGTCCCCTTTAACAGCAACTATGGGGGCATATGCTTGGATTCCCAGCACTGACAAGGTGGAGACCTACTGAATTTTTGGTCACACTGCAGTCAGTGACCATAATTCAACCCTAAGACAATGATATAAATGAGAAAGACCCTGCTAAAAATTAAACAAACAAACAGAAAAACGGGGTGAATGTGTCTGAGGGACAAGCACTGAGGTTTTCCTACGACTCAACATGCACATACACTGAATGTGAACATACAGACCGACACAGGTGCATCTGCATACACACAAAGGCAAACACGTAAGAGACTCTCCAGACGGCGTGACTCACTGGGGACGAAGCACTCAAACGCTGAGACTTTGGGGGGAACATTCTCAAACTGCACAGGCCTAATCTGATAGGATTTTAAAACACCTAGTTCCCCTGCAAGATCAACCCACCCCAATAACCTTATAGAGCGGCACTCTGTCAGCTTCCAGGAATCAGCACCTAGCAGCCTGTGCCGCGTGGTGGTGCTGGACAAACGGTCTTTTGTGTGTGTGTGTCCACCCAGGATGCATTCATCTTCCATTATCAAGATGAAGTACAAAACCTGCTTGTGAAATGGAATCTTTCGGGGCAAGAAAACAAAACAAAAAAGAATCCTAGCAACGGCTTTATGCAATAAAGAGAAATGTAGGGCAGGCCACAGCTTGACTCTGCCAGGACAGAAGTGAGGGTGCAGGAGCATCAGACTGGGGCCACTTCCTTAGGCCAAGAAGACCCAAGCAGGGAGCGTAGACAATACAGAATCTCGGGAGACTGTAACCATTCTATTACTACATTAAGAAAATGCCCAAGGGCACGCGATTAGCAAGTGGAGCCACCACGTCCAAAGCCAGGCTGTCTGGCTCCAGCCTGTGCCCTCAGTTCTGAAATGGAAATGCGATCCCAACTTCATTAGAGCCCCTAGCACAGCAGCAAATGCCTCCCCGTGTAGCTGTCCTTAGAAGCCAAGCTCACACTAACAACACTGCTCTGGAAGATTCTGTGTCCGCCAAACCGCAGTTTGGGCTGGAAATCTTTGGGGTTTGTTTTCCCCATAAGATAGGTGCTGTGGGATTTTAACACAAAAAAGTTACTTCTTCTTTTTGTCGCGGAAATGCATTTTCTGCTCAGGGAGGCAATCAGATCTTTATGCACACCCCCTCACCACTCTCCTTCACGGATGTACGCCTTCATTATGACTGGCTGTCAGCTTCCATAATTCACTAAGTCTTGTATGAACATCTTGCCCTCCACTATTTGATTGGCTGCCTGTCACACTTAAATGACTCTCAAATGGCTAGTTGTATAAATCCCCTTTTAAAATATTAATATTTGGGAGGAAATTACAGGAAAACATTGCTGGCAATTGAAAAGGGACAAGTGACCTTCAGTTAATCTCTTAACAGCTTGTCTGCATGCAGGTAGGCTATAGCTTGCTTGAGAGGTTCCTAAGGGTCATCTGACTCGAGTGTCTGGAAGCTTCTTCACCTGCTCTTCCTCCTGGCCACCCTGAGGGGAGCTTGAGCAAACAGAGAGATGAAGTTCTGAGATACTGAGAAGCCAGGATATCTAGTGATTATCTAATGTGACTGACTTCACACTCTAGACTTGACATCCATCCTCACAGGTGGGATTTATGTAAAAAAAATAATTGCATTCCTTTTAAAGATACCGCAAAAATGGTTCCAACTTTTACAGGGCCTTGTTTTATTTTTGAAATTTTATGTCCATTGGTGTTTTGTGAGGTTCACTGGAACCGGAATTACAGACAGTTGTGAGCTGCCATGTGGGTGCTGGGTCTTCAGGAAGAGCCGTCAGCGCTCTTAACCACTGAGCCATCTCTCCAGTTCCTGGTTCTGATTTTTTCTTTTAAAGATTTCTTTTTCAGAATTTATGTATACAAAGCAAGTGTGTGTGTGTGTGTGTGTGTGTGTGTGTGTGTGTGTATGTGTGTGTGTGTGTGTGTCTACCAAGTATATTTAGGTACCCGTGATAATCAGAGGAGGGTGTTGGATCCCCTGGAGGTAGAGTTACAAAACTTGTGAACTGTCCATGCAGGTACTGGGAACCAAGGTTTAGCCTGAAAAGGCACAAGTGATTACCAAGCACAAGTGATTACAATTTGTAAAGCACCCCCTAGTCTGAATCATGAGCTTTCAGAGGGGCAGAGGAGGAGGTATAGTGGGCATGGATTTCTGCCAGTGTCTCTGAGTGTTGACTGTGCTCAGCAGGAACTGTGGCATCTGGCCATGTTCAGGTGGCATCCTTAGAAGCTCTCTACAAGTCACGCTGAACTGGTGCTAGGTGACAAGGGAGTCTGGATGGTACTCAGAGGACTTTCCAGGTGTTGTACCCATAACAATGAATTGGGAATACATTGGAGAGCAGGAGAGTTTATCAAGGAAGAGTGTATCAAAGCAAGGAAGTAGATCAGGGCTGTGAGAAAAGCTTAGAAGGCCATGGGCTCAGATATGGCTCAGTTGGTGTCTTGGCTACTTTTTATTCCCTTGATGAGACACCAAGACCAAGGTAAATATTGAAAGAAGGAGTTTACTGGGACTCAGTTTTGGAGGGGTGGTCTGTGTGGTGACTTGAAAGAAAATGGCCACCAAAAGGGAGGTGTGGCTTTGTTGGAGTGGGTGTGGCCTTGTTGGAGGAAGTGTGTCACTGAGGGGGTGGGTTTTGGGGTCTCACATATGCTCAAGATACTATCCAATGTCTCCAATGTAGGATTCTCAGCTCCAGCACCTTGTCTGCCTGCACACCGCTATGTGGTACCTTGATGATAATGGACTAAACCTCTGAAAAGGTAAGCCACCCCAAATAGATGCTTTTCCATTATGAGAGTCGCTGTGGTCACGGTGTCTCTTCACAGCAATAGAAACGTTATCTAAGACAGCCTATGCCTACCATAACAGGGAGCATGGCAGCACAAGGGTGCCTGGAGGGAGAGAGAGCTTTCCATTCTAAACTTGGAAAGTAGCTGTCTTAGGAGATATGCTTGAAATGGGAGAGTCAGAGAGACACCTGCCGTTTATAGCCCTTTGGAGAGGTCTGAAGGAGACAGAGCACTCAGTCAAATCCTAGGAACAAGGATAATTTAAGACTTTTATAGATTTTCAGGGGGTGATGGGAAGTTCCATAGCACATGATTTAATTTGACATAGCTTACGTGCCAAGGGGAGACATTGGCTACTGCTATAAATTTATCTTGCAGTTGTGAGGAGAAAGGCTTCAAGACCCCAGCATGCCATGGTTTCTTAACTCTCTGTCTGAGGAGGTGGGTTGGGTGGGAGGGGAAGAAGCAGGTGGAGGGTGTGTGACCTGATGTGCAGGAAAGGGAGACAGGAAGCTAGAGAGTCTAGGAGCTAGCAAATCTCACTGGAGCCTGCATAAAGACACTCACTCTGAAAGATTCCCAAACCCAAAGTACTGGGAAAGAAAAGTCCCTGTCTGCGGTCACCGGACTTTTAACCTAAGTCTCTCTGTCTCTGTTTCTGTCTGTCTCTCTATGCCCCTGTCTCTCTGTCTCTATCTCTGTTCTCTCTCTCTCAGTGTTTGTGGCATGCATGCATGCTTATGTGTGCAGAGTTCCCATGCCCATACATGCTGCCTCTGTCATGATGCTCACTCTCCTAGAACAGCTCCTCTTCGGGTTTCTTAGGGAAGACTCCTGCCCTCTCTTCCCAAAGTCCCATCTTGCTGTTTCTGGTATGGCTCCCCATTTCTCCTGAAATCTTGTTTTGGCCATGTATGGTACAGATGTGTTGTATCCACATGTATGTGAGCATGTGTGTAGAGGCCAGAGGATGATGTCTTGTATCTTTCTGACTCTTCTTTGTATTTACTGAGCCAGGGCCTTTTGCTGAGCTTAGAATCTGCCCATGTAGCTGGTGGAGCTAGTCAGGTTGTTTGGGGGAGTCTCTGACTCTGCGGCCAAGTATGAGATTACAGGTGCATGGCCACACCTGTCCAGGAGGAGATTACAGGTGCATGGCCACACTTGTCACACCTGTCCAGGATGAGATTACAGGTGCAAGGTCACACCTGTCCAGGATGAGATTACAGGTGCATGGCCACACTTGTCACACCTGTCCAGGATGACATTACAGGTGCAAGGCCACACCTGTCCAGGATGAGATTACAGGTGCGTGATCACATTTGCCCAGTATGAGATTACAGGTGCAAGGTCACACCTGTCCAGGATGAGATTACAGGTGCGTGATCACGTTTGCCCAGTATGAGATTACAGGTGCAAGGTCACACCTGTCCTGTAACATGATGGCCAGCTCGTTGGGGTTTCTGTCCCGCCCAGTACCCCAACAGCCGGCAAGCAACAAAGAAAATCACACACAAGACTCCATAAGATTATAAACTGATTGGCCCATTTGGTCAGGCTACTTATTAGCTCTTATAACATATATTACCCCATTATCCTTATCTATTTTAGCCACATGGGCTCAGTACCTTTCTCAGTGTGACAGCTTACATGTTGCCTCTTCGGTGGTCTGTGCAGGAGTGGCTGAGAGAGAGCTTCTGCTTCCAGAATACTCCCAGTCTCTTTGCTCCACCCCTACTTCCTGTCTGGCTTTCCTGCCTATACTGCCTGCCTGGCCAATCAGCATTTTATTAAAATATGATTGACAGAATACAGATAATTCTCCCGCACCATTTCCCTCTTTTTTTTTTTTAAACAAAGGAAAATACCCATAATCCATTTGTTGGGAATGTGGGCGTAGTATTTCAGGCTACTTCCTGCTGGTTGGGGGCGCTGATAGTCTTAAGGGGACCTAAAGAAAATTTAGAGTTATAATCAAGTCATGACTGGAGTATCCTGTGAGTCTCGATCATCTCAGGCAGCAGTCTTGGATCAGTTCTGGATGTAGACCTCTGTCATCTGGGCCATCTGTTCCTATCGGAGATTTTTCAGGCGGCCTCCCTTGGTCAAAGGTGATTATTCTTAACTCTGAATAAATCCAGAGTCTCTCGTTTTCTGTGGAAACAAAAGCAAAATCTCTTCTCCAAAGTAACATACCTTTTGACTTCAGTTTTGAAGCCAAGGTATTTTCAAAATTCCTATCTTGGGTTAGTTCAGCAGCATTTATAAACAAAAGTCTTTTAGCAGTTGTTGCTCCTTCCTCAGCAATCAAACAATTTAAAGAGAACATAAAAGCATACAGTATGAAGATTCTCTGTGCATTTTCCATCCTTATGTGGCTTTATTTTAACCTCTATTTCTTTTATTTTTACTTTTACTTTTTGAGACAGGATCTTTGTATATCTTTGTCCTGGAATAACACTGTAGACCAGGCTGTCTTTGAACTCACAGAGATCCTCCTGTCTCTGCCTCCCCAGTGCTGGGATTAAAGGTGTATGCTACCACACCTTGAACTCACAGAGATCTGTCTCTGCCTCCCAGGCATTGGGATTAAAGGGGTGTACTACCACACCTTGAGGTTACAGGTCAATCTACCTCTACCCCTTGAAGTCACAGAGGTCAATATGCCTCTGCCTCCCAGGCATTGGGATTAAAGGTGTGTACCACCACATCCAACTACTCTCTTTCTTTCCTTTTAACTTTAAGAACTTTAACTTTTAGCCTGCATATACACACTGTAAACCATTTAGAGGTTTTCTTCCTCTTTGAATCTCTCTTTATTGTATATTTTTCTTTTTCTGGCTATATGAGTCTAAAACCGTGGCTTTGACGGCCAGACTCATGGTAGAGGTACCACTGGAGCCTTTTACTGCCACAACTCTATGGCGTTTCAAGGTCCTTGCCAGCAAGCTGCAGCATTCTGCTCACAGACCACACTCAGTCGGACTGCCTGCCTGAAAGAGTCAGAGTTTGCCCTGGCAGGACAGCCAGCATTTTAAAACAGCGCAGCTTTTTTCCTGCTATGGCTGAAAACCGAAAAGCATGCGTTCAGCTTTTCCTCAACACAGTTTAAGTGTTTTGTGGCAGGACCTCTTAAAAGAGCTGCAGGGTTTTGCAGCTAAAGCTGAGTCAGGAAGCCTCTCTTATATGAGAGCCTTGCTTGCCTCTAGCAAGCAAAGTAGACCCGAGAAATTGCTGCTATCAACAAAACATGCTTTACTCTATTCGATCCCAAGCTTTCTCAAGCTTTCTGTGGATTCAGTTATCCACGTCTGGGCGCCATATGTAACATGAGGGCCGGCTTGTTGGGGTTTCCGTCCCGCCCGGTACCCCAACAGCCGGCAAATCCCAAAGAGAAATTACACACAGGACTCCATAAGGTTATAAACTGATTGGCCCATTTGGTCAGGCTACTTATTAGTTCTTATGACTTATCTTAACCCATTATTCTGATCTATGTTAGCCACACGGGCTCAGTACCTTTTTCAGCAGGGCCGGTTACATGCTGCCTCCTCGGTGATCTGTGTAGGAATGGCCGAGAGAGAGCTTCTGCTTCCAGAATACTCCCAGTCTCTTTGCTCCACCCCTACTTCCTGTCTGGCTTTCCTGCCTATACTGCCTGCCTGGCCAATCAGCATTTTATTAAAATATGATTGACAGAATACAGATAATTCTCCCGCACCACTGTCCAGGATGAGATTACAGGTGCATGGCCACACTTGTCACACCTGTCCAGGATGACATTACAGGTGCAAGGCCACACCTGTCCAGGATGAGATTACAGGTGCGTGATCACGTTTGCCCAGTATGAGATTACAGGTGCAAGGTCACACCTGTCCAGGATGAGATTACAGGTGCGTGATCACATTTGCCCAGTATGAGATTACAGGTGCAAGGTCACACCTGTCCAGGATGAGATTACAGGTGCGTGATCACGTTTGCCCAGTATGAGATTACAGGTGCAAGGTCACACCTGTCCAGGATGAGATTACAGGTGCATGGCCACACTTGTCACACCTGTCCAGGATGACATTACAGGTGCAAGGCCACACCTGTCCAGGATGAGATTACAGGTGCGTGATCACGTTTGCCCAGTATGAGATTACAGGTGCAAGGTCACACCTGTCCAGGATGAGATTACAGGTGCATGGCCACACTTGTCACACCTGTCCAGGATGACATTACAGGTGCAAGGCCACACCTGTCCAGGATGAGATTACAGGTGCGTGATCACGTTTGCCCAGTATGAGATTACAGGTACATGGCCACACCGGTTCAGCGTGAGATTACAGGTGCATGGCCACACTTGTTCAGGATGAGATTACAGGTGCGTGATCACATTTGCCCAGCATGAGATTGCAGGTGCAAGGTCACACCTGTCCAGGATGAGATTACAGGTGCGTGATCACATTTGCCCAGCATGAGATTTCAGGTGCATGTCCACACCTGCCCAACATGAGATTCCCAGTGCATGAGCACACCTGCCTAGAATGTATAGATGCAGGAGATTTGAAGTTAGCTCCTTGCATTGCATAGCAAGTGCTTGACCCCCTAAACCAGTACCCCAGCTCCCTTCTGAACTTTATTTTTAATTTATTTTTCTCTGAAATCTTTATTTTTACTATCTCTATTTTTAGCCTTTGATTCCATTACTCTCTTCTTTAACTCCCCCCATCTTTCCTTTGGTCAAATCAACCTGACTCCTCGACTCTCACACATTTGTTGGCGAACAGAAGGCAGCCCTAATTTTTAAACACGACCCACTCCTTATCATTTCTCTAAAGCATAACCCCGGGTTTTAATTGCTATCTCTATGCACATTCTATAGCATCCTGCCCTGTTTTCCCTACCGCGATTCATGTACTGACTCACTCGAGGAACTGCCCAAGTTTTGCTATCCATGGGGCCTCTCACAGGAAGATTCGGCACCCTGGCCTCCATTAAGGCCTCAGGAATGGTTCCTATGGGGAGGTAGGAGATGCGATGAGCTGTCTCCCATTGGAAGCAGCGGTCCGGTGCAGGAATCCCGGGTCCACTGTTCCGCGCTGACAGCTTCTGTTCCACCCACAGTCGTGTTGCGCTGTTGTTGCCACGGCGGCTGTGAAATGACTCTGCCTTCTTTTATTTCCAATTCGTGCTGCACCCAGCCCAGAGGACCAGTTATCGGCGTTTCCCACGTCTTCTGATCTCCCCCACAAACAGAAGAGCCGGGCTGTGGGAAGCAAACAGAACATTAGTGCCCAGCCAATTGAGAAACACAAAGGAGAATCTCTCCTCACATAGCTCCTCGTGCCTGCTTTGTGGGCATTGCTGTTTTCTGCCCAGTTAACTAGGGAAGTCTGTAGGAAAGTACTTCCGGGTCATCTCCCCTCGTAGCCGATGAAACGTCTGCTTTAAAAGACCAAGGGATTTCTGTGTTTCTGTGCATTAAAGATTTATTCTGCAGAACTTATCTGTCTGTGTGCGGTCCCTGGAAATGGAGTTTACAGGTGGCTGTGAGCCGCTCAGTGGAGGTGCTGAGAACTGAACTCAGGTCTTTTGCCAGAGCAGCAAGCCTCTTGGGTACTGAGCCATTTTTTCAGCCCCTTGTATATATTTTTAAAATTTTCAAATCCTATAACTTTATTGGAATATAACATGATGTTATTGTGATAATTCATAGATACAATAAGATTATGCACAAACCTTCACATTAAGGCTAGATGAGGCAACTCATTGGAGGAAAAGGGTCCCAAGAGCAGACAGAAGAGTCTGAGATAACGCTTTTCCCACTGTCAGAAGTCCCACTAGAGCCCTGAGCTAAGCAATCACAACATACATGCAGAGGACATGGTACAGACCCTCTTCAGTCTCCGTGAGTTCCTATGAGCCCCGCTTAACTGATTCTGTAAGCCATGTTCTCCTGGTGGCCCCCGCCCCTCTGGCTCTTACAGTCCTTCCTCCTCCTTTTCTGCAGGTTTCCCTGAACTCCACCTAATATTTGGGTGTGGGTCCCTGCATCTTCTCCCATCAGCTGCTGCATTTCCTTATTCTTTAATTTTGTTTTGTTTTTGAGACAAAGACTCACTTTGGAGACTAGGTTGGCCTGGAACTCAGAGTTGCCTGACTCTACCTTCCAAATCCTGGTATTAAAAGTGTGTGCCGCCATGCTGTCCTTATTCTGTAATGTTCCAAATTATATAGAGAGGAAGGAGAAACAGGGAGGGGTAGGGAGAGGAAGGGAAGGAAATGGGGTGGGTTGGGAAAGAGAGAAGGAGGAGGGAGAGAGGGGGAATGCCTGTGTGTGTGTGTGCGCGCGCGCACGCACACATGCACATGTACACACAGGCACACGTATTTGGGCACATGAGACAACAATGAATGTATAGAGGTTAGCCCCCCAAAGCTGGTTCTCTCCTTCTACCATGTGACTCTCAGGGTGTAAAGGTAAGAAGGCAGAAGGAATGGAAGACAAGGGAACAAGCCATTGAAGATGGTGCAGGCCTTTATTTGTGGAGCTTCCTGTAAGTATCAGTACCCATTGACTGCTTCATAAACTAAGCTAGTTATTGGACAGAAGATGTTTGGCCTTAAAAGATGTGGGGCATTAAAAGTTTCTCTCTGGTATGAAGTTAGCCAGGGCTAGGGGTTACGAGTGAGCAGCCAGTTAAAGAATGTTAGGAGATGGGTAATCTCTTTTGCCAGCCCTTATCAGGAGTCTGTTGTGAAGGCTGCGGCAGGAACCTTAGTTATACAAACTGATTAAGCTCTGGAGTGCTAATCACAATGTTTTTTGGAAAAAAACGTTGCCACTTAACCACAATGGGAGAAGTTTTACAAAATGATATGGTCCTGGCTAATGCCAGGATTGTCAGACTTGGCATCAACCATTCTTACCTGCTGTCTCTGCAGTCCTGTTTCCTTGTGCTTGCGATGGGGTTGGCTTTCCTTTACTAGACTAGCACCAGTGCATTTCCCTGACTGCGTCTCTTTGTCTTTCCCCATCTTCCAGCTCTTCCATGCAGTTATTAATGACTCAGATGTAGTCACCCATCTCTACTACTCCAATGTAGCCTTTGTTTGGTGTGGGAAGTCCTTCTGTATATGTGTAGCTTTCATTGGTTAATGAATAAAGCTGCTTTGGTCCAAGAAAGGGCAGAAGAGAGTAAGGCAGGGATTCTAAGAAGATAGAGGAGGAAAGAAGACAGAATCAGAAAGATGCCATTGTTATGCCCAGATCCGTGAGGTTCCCCCAAAAACCAAAAAGGAGATTGAGTCCTGTATGTAAAAGCAAAGAGCCTTTATTTTATACAAGTTTGCAAACTCAGTCTCTCTGTGTGTTCGATGTATTGGAATAATCGGAGAGCCCTGAGCTCAGTTAGAGTTGGGTTTTTACAGTAGTAAAGGTGGGGGTGAGGGATGTCTGAGGTTCAGGACCCCTGATTGGCTGACACTTGTCTAGGGATGCCCTGGTGAGTGTGTGCTGGCAGGTGATCCTATCTACACTGATTGGAATGCTACCCGTTTCCTTTGGATGGTCTGTTCTTGGGTGGTGCTCAGGTAATCTCAGATTGTGGTTCTTCCTGCAATCAGGCCTTGCATCAGGGTAAACTACTGAGACTCAGGCCTCCATTAAACTTATCGATGGCTGAGTCCTACTCTGGCAGGTGATAATGGTTGAAAGTAAAGAACTTCCTTTGGGAGGTCTGTTTCTATTTAGCTCATCATGGCTGGCTCCTACAACCATGTAGCCACCAAAGGAGCCAGACATGGACAGAACCTTACCGATAGGCCACAACCACGTGGTGATACACAGATTAGTAGAAATGAGTTAACTTAAGATATGAGAGTTAGCCAGGAATATGCCTAAGCTATTGGCTAAGCAGTGTTGTAATTAATATAGTTTCTGTGTGATTATTTCAGGTCTGGGCAACTGGGAAACGAACAAGCAGTCTCTGACTACATTTGTTTCTGTAAGTTTTCAGTTATACATAAAATAACTGAATACATTATTAAATATATATCCAACTTTCAAATCAGCTTCTCTGGTCTTCCTCTTTCCCCTTGGAGGGCAATACTTTGTCATTACTTTCAGTGTTGATAAGAACTTTAGCAGCTGAGCTATGTCACCATTTCCCTACTTCTCACCATTTTTAACTAATTAGATCAGGAGCAAAATTTCTGCAACTTCAAAGTAAAGTTGCTCCTAACTGGCTGCACCAAGAAGGGTACAGCTCCAGGCTTTCTCTCTGCCCAGGGAAGCCTGTGAACTGCACCAGCTGAGAAGCCTTGGGATTTGGCATGCTGTTGCAAAAAACATGGCTCTCACTTCAAAGGGAGTCTGAGTTGCCTTACTCTGCAGCCAAAATGGAGAGACTAAGGCCCTAGAAAGCACAGATCAGGTTACCGCACTTCCAACACGGAAGTGGTTCCATGGCTCTTTAAAGCAATATCACAAAGGGAGTCAGAAATCAAGTCAATTTTAAAAGTTCTTTAGTGGAAACATTAAGGAGTCGGTTACAGAGGGCAGAAGAATCTCAATCTCTGATGCTATGGGACAGCATTCCTAGTCCTGCCATTGGTGGAGCATAGCTTCTGTTATGCTATGCTCCTAAAGGATTCTGTTATGCTAACATGTCCTAAAGGATTCTGTTTATCAGGATGTAGCTATGATAGCAGTGGAGCAGGAGCAAAGAACAACTTTTTAGGGGGCAAAAGGTAGTCAGAGAGAAATTGGGATTAGGCTGTGGGATCAGCAGCCTTCCAAATTCTCCGTAGTGACGGAAGTTTTCCTCAGCATTTGACGACAGCGCCTTTCCGGGAATTCTCATCTGCAGGCAGTGCAGTGATGCTGTGGCTACAAAATGGTCCAGTAATTGCAGAACACGGTTGAGAAGACACTCGCTGCAGCATTCAAAGATGCCATTTCAGCTATTTTCCAAGAGAGATGAAAACTTGCACCTACTCAGAAAAGGAAGTGTGGAAGTTCATAGGGGCAGCATTCTCTTTGTGGAGGTTGGAAACACTGGAAACGACTCTCATGACAAGAGCCTCCAGCCCTAAAAAGATCGTTCAGTCAATGGAGTCCCTGCTTGGCAAAGATGAGAAGGGCAGATCCCTGGGACTCGCTGGTCAATCAGTCTGGCCTGTGGCAAGTCAACGAGAGTCTGTCGGGAAAGCAAAGGGGACAAACAGCAACTGAGGGATGATAGGCTTATACACAGGCTTATACACACACACCACACACACACACACACACAACATACACACATACACACATACACACACCACACACACATACACACACCACACACACAGCACACAACATACACACACACACACAACACACCCCCACACACATACACACACACATAACACACATAACACACACACACCACACACACAGAGCACATACCACACACATACACACACAGCACACACCACACACAGCACACATCACACACACAGCACACACACAGCAAACACCACACACACACACACACCACACACACACACCCACACACACATACACACACACCACACACACACAAGAGAGAGAGAGAGAGAGGGAGGGAGAGAGAGAGAGAGAGAGAGAGAGAGAGAGAGAGAGAGAGAGAGAGAACAATTCTACTCGGCTAAGAAGATACGAGTGCAGACATGCATAACTCCATAGATGAATCTAGAGCCGACCGGCAACTATTCTGTAGGATTTTATTTGCCCAACATTGTACAAAAGGTGAAACCACAGGATCAGGAAATGGCAGAGGTGGGCAAGGGCCTGCGCTGGGGGAGAGAGGCGTGAGGATCGCCTGTCTGTTCAAATGAACGAACAACATTCTTGTTCTACAACAACATTCTCGCTTCTGAAGAGTCAAGATGAATTATATAAAGCATTCGTGGAGAACCGTCTCTCTGCCTTGTGAAAACAGGAATCAAGTTCATCTTGAACACACCGGCACCGCGGAAGCATACAGATGGTGCTGCCTGGGTTAGGAAGAAGCCTGGGATGTGTTAGCTGTCTGCCGATCCTTCCCATGCTGCATAGGAAGTAGGAGCAGAGAGAAAGGTGAGCTAGGAAATAGTATAGTCTTGTTGCTTCTTTGCTCCATCTGGCAGACACCTTTCCTTTCTTGAAATAAAAAAAGATATATCTTACACATCATTGCCAACTATTTTTATTAGGATGGCCCCAAGCATCTTCACAAAAATCAACTCTGGAGTAAAAAATAAAGGTGCTAGGATTTATGCTTCATGTAGGAGTTAAAATGCCATTGCACCTCACTCACTCTCTTTATGATTCACCCTGTCCGAGCATGTCAGCACATGAAATTGTGGGTTGTTCTGTTTTTTTGAAGTTGTTGTTTTTTTCTCTTTCTTTCTTTCTTTCTTTCTTTCTTTCTTTCTTTCTTTCTTTCTCTCTCTCTCTCTCTCTCTCTCTCTCTCTCCCTCCCTCCCTCCCTCCCTCCCTCCCTCCTTTCTCTTTCTTTCTTTCTTTCTTTCTTTCTTTCTTTCTTTCTTTCTTTCTTTCTTTCTTTCTTTCTTGCATTGCTAGGTTTTTGGTTTGTGCCTGGTTGTTTTTGTCTAGAAACACCCAAGCTCACATATTTATAGACACCAAACAGATGTTACTTACCTTTGTCTTTAAGAATATTCACGTTGGGGGAAGTTGTGGAGATGAACTGGTGGGGCAAGCACCTGACAAGCATCAGGACCGGTGGGGTGATGCATTTCTGTAACACTAGACAGGGGAGCAGAGACAGGAGTGTAGTGAGGGGCTGCGGGCAGGCCTGCTTTTCATCCCGCCTGGCTCCCGCATGGCTAGCTTAGCCCCGGAAATAATAGCACACAAATTGTATTCATTTAAATACTGCCTGGCCCATTATCTCTAGAAAGTTAGTTACTGGCTAACTCTCACATCTTGATTAACCCATTTCTAATAATTTGTGTAGCACCACGAGGTGGTGGCTTACCAGGAAAGATTCAACATGTCTGACCTGGTGGCTGGCTCCATGGCGTCTGCCCCATTGCCCTTTTCCCAGCATTCTGTTCTGTTTACTCCGCCTACCTAATTTTCTGTCCTATCAAAGGGCCAAGGCAGTCTCTTTATTGACCGATGAAAATAACACAATAGACAAATAACCCTCCTCCATCATTTCCCCTTTTTCTGTTTAAACAAAAAAGAAAGGCTTTCATTTTAACATAGTAAAATTACATATAACAAAACAGTTATCAAGCAAGAATTACAGTCACAATATTTATAACTATATCTTTATCATAATAATGGAAAACTATAACTATGACTATACATTCTTCAACTCCATCAAAGACTCCAGAAGGATATAATATTACCTAAGTAAACAAGAATTAAGCAACTTCCAAAACTCTGGAAATGACAGAGACATCTTGCTGCCTGGACAGTCACCCAAAGTTCCTCTGTATCGTTGGGGCACCCATTTTCGGCCTTCAGACCCATAATATCCAGAGACATTTCCATGAAGCAGGAAATTTTAAAGGCAGTTCAGTCACTATCTGCTGTGTCCTGCAGAATGTCTCGCAGACTCTTTCATGAATCAAGAACCTCGAAAGATCATCTCACCTTTAGGCAAGTTCAGCAGTCCTCTCTCTGCGGGTTCTCTGTGTCCAGTTTATACAACAGTCCAGGCAAGAGCAGTTTCTTGCCCAAATGGCTAACCAACTCCATAAGGAGCCTCTTTGATGCTCATCTTCCTCTTGAAGTAGATTGGTGCTGCCAGGAGCAGACGTGTCTCATTGTCCTAAGTTATTAAAACATTAAATGCCATGTTCTGTAGTCTTTGAAAGATATGAAGAATGTCTCTCTGAAATATATCTATGCACATCTAGAAAATCAAACTAACATTACTACAAGCTTGACTATTATCGATGATTATCCATTAACAACCTATATTTTTAATTATACATTGCATTTTTAAATGAACTATACAATCACAATACATCAATCAAGATCAGAAATATATATACATATAACAAAATTGACCTTAAAATCCATGCAATGCAAATTATTCATATCTATATCATATCCCCCTTTAAATGTAAAAGAACATTTATAAACAATATTTGGGAATATGGACGTAGTTATTTATCTCCAAACTTCTTCCTGCTGTATAGGGGCGCTGTTAATCAGGTCTTTCATGGTAAAACCTGTCTGCCAGGTTCATCTCAGTTGGCAGTTGAGTGAAGTAATTTCTTGAGGGTGTTCACAGCAACCTTTCAGGAGGACGTGGTCTATCATACCATATTGGGATAGAAGCAATCCACAGGGTTTCATCCTCTGTGAAAACAAAAGAAGGACCTCCTTTACAAAGCATCATATTCTTAGACCCAAATTCTGAAGTCAAGGTATTTTCAAAATATCTATCTTGGGTTAGTTCAGCAGCATTTATAAACAAATATCTTTTAGCAGCTGTTGCTCCTTCCTCAGCATTCAAACAATTCAAAGAGAGCATAATAGCATACAGTATCAAGATTCTCTGTGTATTTTCAATCTTTATGCAGCTTTATTTTAACCTCTATTTCTTTTATTTTTACTTTTACTTTTAGAGACAGGTTCTCTGTATATCTTTGTCCTGTACTAACTCTGTAGACCAGGCTATCCTTGAACTCACAGAGATCTGTCTGTCTCTGCCTCCCCAGTGCTGAGATTAAAGGCACGTGCTACCACACATTGAACTCACAGAGATCTGTCTGTCTCTGCCTCCCAGGCATTGGGATTAAAGGTGTGTGCTACAGCACCTTGAAGTCACAGAGGTCAATCTTACCTCTGCCCCTTGAAGTCAGAGAGGTCAATATGCCTCTGCCTCCCAGGCATTGGGATTAAAGGTGTGTACCACCACACCCAACTACTCTCTTTCTTTTCTTTTAACTTTAAGAACTTTAACTTTTAGCCTGCATATATTTTTAACACATAGTAAACCATTTAGAGGTTTTTTCATCTTTGACTCTCTCGTTACTGTATATCTCTCCTTTTTTCTGACCACATGAGCCTTTAATTTATTAAGCAATATGGAGAGCTGTGACTTTGACGGCTAGATCCAGCTCATTTCTTAGCTTTCTAGCCTCAAGGCTAAGGTACCAGTCAGAGCTGTGTTCACTGCCACAACTCTATGGCATTTCAAGGTCCTTGCCAGCAAGCTGCAGCATTCTGCTCACAGACCACACTCAGTCGGACTGCCTGGCTGAAAGAGTCAGAGTTTGCCCTGGCAGGACAGCCCAGAAAGCCGGCATTTTAAAACGGCACAGCTTTTTTCCTGCTACAGCTGAAAACCGAAAAGCATGTGTTCAGCTTTTCGTCAACACCATTTAAGTGTTTTGTAACAGGACCTTTTAAAAGAGCTGCAAGGTTTTGCAGCTGAAGCTGAGTCAGGAAGCCTCCCTTAGATGAGAGTGCTTGCTTGCCTCTAGCAAACAGAGCAGACCTGAGAAATTGCTGCTACCAACAAAACATGCTTTATTCTTTCCCAAGCTTTTTCAAGCTTTCTGTGGATTCAGTTATCCATATTGGGCACCATAGGTAGTGAGGGGCTGCGGGCAGGCCTGCTTTTCATCCCGCCTGGCTCCCGCATGGCTAGCTTAGCCCCGGAAATAATAGCATACAAATTGTATTCATTTAAATACTGCCTGGCCCATTATCTCTAGAAAGTTAGTTACTGGCTAACTCTCACATCTTGATTAACCCATTTCTAATAATCTGTGTAGCACCACGAGGTGGTGGCTTACCGGGAAAGATTCAGCATGTCTGACCTGGTGGCTGGCTCCATGGCGTCTGCCCCATTGCCCTCTTCCCAGCGTTCTGTTCTGTTTACTCCGCCTACCTAATTTTCTGTCCTATCAAAGGGCCAAGGCAGTCTCTTTATTGACCAATGAAAATAACACAATAGACAAATAACCCTCCTCCATCACAGGAGGGTCCCCATGGAAAGTCTGCTCAATTGGTGAGGACTGGATTTAGTGAGAGACTCTAAAGGTAAGGCAGAAAGATGACTCAGTGGTTAAAAGCACTGGCTGCTCTTCCAGAGGACCTGGGTTTAATTCTCAGCACCCACACGGCAGCTCACAACTGGTTGTAACTCCAGTTCCAGGGGATCTGATACCACATCAATGCACATGAAATAGGAATGACCTCTGTAGACTCATGTGTTTGAATGCTTGGCCCATAGGAAATGACACTATTAGGAGGTGTGGTCTTATTTGAGTAAGTGCGGCCTTGTTGGAGGAAGTGCGCCACTGTGAGATAAGCTTTGAGATCTTCCATGATCAAGTTCTGCCCAGTATGGCACACTGTCGTCTTCTACTGACTGGGAATCCTGATGTAGAACTCTCAACTCCTTCTCCAGCACCAGGCCTGCCTGCATGCTGTCACGCTTCTCACCATGATGATAATGAACTGAACCTCTGAACTGTCAGCCAGTTTTTCTTTCTAGGAGTCGCCATGGTCGTGGTGTCTCTTCACAACTGCAGAAATGCTAACTAAGACAACAGGGAAGATCTGGCGTCAGGAGCTGGAGGCAGCTGGTCACTTTGTGTCCATAGTCAGAAAGCAGAGAGATGAACGCTGATGCTCAGGTTGTTTTCTCCTTTTTATTCATTCTAAGGACCCAGCCCGTGGGAAGATGTCCCACATTTAGGGTGGGTCTCTTCACCTCAATTAGCCCAATCAAGGCATTCCCTCACAGACTCACCTGGAGGCTTATCTCTTCTGTAATTCTAGAATCCAGTTGGTGATTAATATTAATGACCTCAGAGACCAATAAACACAGACTGTGTCTTCTCCTTCTGAGTTTAGAGTCATCTGAAATAAAGGACACAGGAGAATGATACCCTCAGATCAAAACTTCAGTCTCATTACTGATAAACAAAACAACCTTTCAACAATTATCTTTCATGCTTTCTCCTAGCTGGCAAAGCAAATACTCTCGAGATTTTGCTTATATTTGTAAACTTTACTTAAATAACTGTATTCAGAACTAAGTCAACATTGGGCCTGTTTTATGAGCATCAGTATCTGGCTCCCATACCTCAGAATACACGTATCTTAGTCTTGGTTTGAGTCTTTCCAGCTCCTAAAAGTAACCCTTCACCCAGATTCTTGGAAGTTATTGACCTCATCAGGTTAATTGGTTCACTGAGTAGGGCTTTGCTATGATTACTTTGATCTGCCATGAGCTCTCTTCCAGGGATACTTAGACATATGTGTCATGTGTCAAAGTCTCACACAGCACTCAGGAATTCTTCTGTCCCCACCTTCTAACACTGGCATTACAGATGCATGCTTGGATTTTTATGTGTGTTCCGGAGATCTATGCTCAGCTCCTCCAGATTGCACTTCAAGGACTTTCCTGAGTAAGCTTATCCTCCAAGGTGTCTCCCCAGCCCAGGAATCTGTATGTCTGATGAGGTAGGGTAGCTTGGTGCGTCTGTCCTTTTCCCGCTGTGCCCCTGAGTGAGATTACAATGCAATCTGTATACACTGTAGAGCTGCACTGTTTACCTGGACTAGCTACATATTTGTCAATTCAATATTTTCACAATGGGCCACACGTCCTCTGAGATCCCATGAGTCAGCGTTGCCTGGCAACAATGCCACCCTGGGGGTTTGTTACTCCATGACGCATATTCAAGGACAGTCACTTGATGATGCATTTCCAGACTGCGTGAGTGACACACACGACTGCGTGCCATTGTTACCTGCTTTAGATCTGGTGGGCGCAACCACACAGCCAGGTGAGTAAGAGAATTCTTCACAGTTCATTAGCCTGATGGGATGAAAACCTGACCCTCAGGCCGTGGAGCTGCTCAGTGGAAAAAGGATTTGCTGTATATGTTTGAGGACTTGTATTTGGATCCTGGAATCCACATAAAAGTCAGGTGTGGGAGCCACCAGCAATTACTCAGGAGGTGGAGACTGGGGATTCCTTGGGGTAGACTGTCTCAATGAAGTGGATAACAACCAAGGAAGGCATTCTACATTAACCCTGGGCTTCCAGATGCAGACGTAAGTGTCCATCGGCACACACATACTTAAAAACATGCATACAAGTAAGCAGACATATACAACACAAACAAATATATACAACATGCACAGACACCTGACCTTCCAGTGCACAGGACAGACAAATAAACTTCAGAGAGGCACTGGTAAAAAATGTCCATTAATTAATGTTTAAAGTGAATTTTCTAAATATTTTTGTTACATTTATTTGTTTTGTATATGCAGGATGGGCATGAGTACACACTCACAAGAGTATGTCTGGAGGGCAGAAGACTTGTTGAAAACCCTCCCTTCTGCCACATCGATCCCCAGGGATCGACTCAATGCCTCGGACTTAGTGGCAAGAGCCTTTACCTGCGGATCCTCTCACAGGCCATGCTTAAAGTGAATCTCAGAGACAGTTTCTTCTCTAATTTAGAAAATTACTGTAACCTCGAATCGATGGACTCCCAGGAACCCACCTCTGATTTTCCCTGCAGATCTCTGAAGGTGTCAACACCATAGCTACAGAAACTGGAAAGACAAGGAAGACACTTGAAGGAAGAATAGCAAATGTTTCTTTTAAAACTGTTCAGGGGAACTGTAAGGCAAGTTGCCTCAAAGCCCCCAAGAAGAAGCAGAAAGTGAGGACTCATTTGCATGTGCGGTGAGCTGAGGGGCATGCCAGATGCTCTGTGTCCGTATTCCCTTCATTATTCTCCTGAGACAGGGTCTCTCACTGAGCCTGGAGCGAGTCTGGTGGTCAGCAAGCCTCAGCAATCACTTGATCCACCTCACACAGTGTTAGAGCTAGGTTTTGTTTTTTTTTTATATGGATGCTGGGGCTTGGAGGTCAGATCCCCACGCATGAGCAACAAGTGCTCTTCCCTATTGAACCCCCACCCCCAGCATCCATACAAGAGAAAAAAACTGGGGCTTGGAGAAGACTTGGTAAGTAAAGGGCTTGGTTCACAATCATGAGGACCTAGGTTTGATCCCCAGGTCAACGTCAAGGAGCTAGGAGCCTAATTCTAATACTGTGGAGTCAGAGACAGGGGGATTCCAGGGCTTTGCTGGCCAGTCAGCCTAGCTGAATCAGCAAGCTCCAAGTTCAGGTTCCATGAGTGACCCTGTCTTCAAAAACAACCAAGTAACAAACCAAAACACAGGTTGAAGAGAACACCATTTGTCTCCAGACCCAGAATGCAAGTGCGCGCGCACACACAGACACACACACACACACACACACACACACGCACGCACATATGCACATATAGACTTCTGCACATGTACACATACAGACATGAGCACATATAAACAAGTCCATAGACATGCACACAGGCACACACACAATGGGAAAATCAATCATCCTTAAACTCTTTTAGAAAATACTTTTAAAAAGCAAAGGCAAAGAAAGAAAGAAACCAAGCCACCTGCCCAACATCTGAGGCCTTTCACTGTCAGTGGACCTTCAGAAAGGAAACGCTCACGGAAGCCGTTCCGGCTTGCAAGTCATTGTCATGGTCACGACGAGAAGAACGTGGAAAGGAGTGTGACGTGATTAAACAGAAATGACCCTCCATTGCAAATTCTATGAAGATACTTGACTGCTTAGAGCAAAATTCATAGTTTCTAACATGATCCTCTCTCCGTGACGTGGGTTCCAGGCGTTGCAGTTTGAGTGTATGTCTGCCATTTCTCTATTCTGAGCTCCAGAGCACAGGGTGGCAAGGCTCACCTGAACACATCTCCCTGGGGGCTCTGAATGTCCTAATGTGCCCTCTGCTCAGGTCCAGAGCGTGAGCCAGTGACTTCAGGATTTGCGCCTCCACCTCTGGCTTGCAGATAAAGCTCCTTGTGCATGCCCTTTGCTAAGACCCAAGGAGGAGCCAGGCAAGGAGGAGCCACAGCCGATGACAAGCCTGACTTCTGAACAAACAATGACCAATTGTTTGCTCTGGGTTGGTGTTCTGCTCCCCTTCTGCTTCCTCCATACTGCCTTTGAGTTACAAGTCACCTGCGAGTCTCAGACAGCACCTCCATACTCCACAAAACATCAGCTGATTTCTCCTGAGCTCAGAGCCTCACGGGCCTTCAACAGAAACAGCCGCTCAAGCGCACGCAGCTTTTCGGTGCGTGTGTTTCAAAGCTTCTTCACTCCCGGGGTCCTCTCTGTCTTGTCAGCTTTTATGGTTGCAACAGAGAATAGGATGGATGTAGGAAGGTAAACAAGATACACACTGCATTATGTGTACACTAAGACATTTTTAAATAAGGGCTGGAGAGATGGCTCAGCTTTAAGGCTAAGAGCTTGTACTTTTCCGGAGGCTCTGAGTTCAATTCCCAGCACCCATATTGGGGTGGCTCACAATTGCCTATAACTCCAACTCCAGGTCATTTGAAATCCTCTTCTGGCATCCTCAGGCATGGACCCATAGTCACACACAGGTACACACAGCTAAAAAGAAAAAAAAATCATTTAAAAATAATGAACAGCCGGGCAGTGGGTTTCACATGCCTTTAATCCCAGCATTTAGGAGGCCGAGGCAGGCAAATCTCTGTGAGTTTAAGGCCAGCCTGATCTACTAAGTAAGTTCCAGGAAAGCCAGAGCTAAACAATGAGACCCTGTCTCGAGAAAAACAAACCACACCAAACCAAAAGCAAAGAGCCATTTGATGGATTATTTGGAAACTTGGTAAAATGTCATCATCTGTCACAATTGTGGGTTCAGCCTTAGCACTTCATTGATGATGGCCTTGATTTACTGACTTGTTTTGCTGGAAAAATGTATCTAATATAATGGCAGCAGGAGAAAGGGAATTTGCCCAGGAGGTACGAGAGGGCCTTCTAACCACCGTCTGCTCGGGCCCAGAGTTGCTGCTCTCCCCAGACAGCTGTGTCTCTGTCCCTCTGACTTCACCATCACAGCCGCCGGGGAGCTACGTGCTTTATTGGTGTGCCCGGAGTTACTAATCTTACTATTGAGGATAGAATTTTGCATAAATTTTGTTTTTTTCACCGTTTATATGCATGCATATTTTTAAATAAATGCAATTGGTAGGACAGGTGTGTAGTAAATCTTTTGTTGGAAAGAAAATACAATTTCTGTTGTATTTTTCCATCACTAAGTAATAATTACGAACTTTCTGTCTGAAAAATATGGGTATGGACCATCTCACAAGTGTTTGGGCCAAACAAAGAATGCGATCTATTTCTCATTTGTAAAAAATATTTTCGATTTGTTTCATTTTTGGTTTTGTTTTTGTATTATGAATTAGAGAAAGAAGTCATGTTGGAAAACAAACAAAAAAGCACGTAGCTACCATTTGGAGACTGGAATGGTACCAGGCATTTTAGGGCTGTCCGATTTTCAGGCTCCATGACTCATTACTGATGAAGACCTGGACTGTCCCTAACTTAGCCCTGCTTCTCTCATCTAGTATGCTAAATGGTGATGGGGTTTGGATAAAATAACCCACGTGCAGCTTCTAGAAGGTTCCTGACACATAGGAAGTACTTGCACTATTTCTACTGTGTTATCTACAATGTGTATTTATTGTGATGTGTGGATTAAAGTTCCTGGAAGGCTAGGACAAGAAATAAAAGACCATGAGAGAGAAAGAGAACGAGAGAGCACCTGTTAAAGATTCCACAAAGCCAAATGACTGAATTAGAGATGATGGGGAGCAAATGTTGCAAACCAGAGCCAAATTACCTTGAGCATTCTTAGCTCGTTGATAGCCATCTACTGCCCGCATGTGCGCACGCGCGCGCGCGCATGCACACACACACACACACACACACACACACACACACACACACACACACGCAGCAGAACCAAAGCTTTAGGTTCAGGTAGCCAGCATGGTTCCTATGCCTGCTTCCTAGTGCACGCTTGTTTATTTGGCAGACCGTTCCCCCAACAGCACTTGCCTCCTTTGGGGCTTACTTCTCGGTGAACAGGGCCTGTGAAGATGGAACCTTTAACTGATATCACCACTATGACCCACCAAAATAGCTTGGCATTGGCCAGACTAACAAACTGGTGGGGGCACATCTTACTCTGTGTCACCAGGCACATCGCATGGTGTCCAGGGGAATTTCGGTGACTCTCTGTTCTTGCCGCCATCCATTGTTCCATGCTAAGGGCCTTTGGGTAGCAGAGATGCGCCGTTCCCACTGGAAGCCATGTTGGTGAGGAGAAATTCTTACCATGGCCCCATCGGAAGCTCAAACCCTTAGCTGCTGTATTACTTATTCATGATGCTGTATTATCAATGGCTATCTCATGGACCCTTTCCTGGGCGATTTTTATCCCCACAGATATTTATCATATGGTGGACACAATGGACCATGGTGGCATTTTCTGTCTGTGAAAGCTTCCTTCTTATCCTAAGAGGAACACGGTCTTTAAACACCCTTTGTTTCCCAAAGGCCCAGTGTTTCTAATTCAGGTGGTGTTGGTGTGCTCAGTCACTGTTCCCGGCTGTGGCTGCTGTTATGGGCTTCCCTGGGGTTGTTTAACTGCTCTTAGCTTGGATAAAAATGCTATTCTTAGCACGGCGTCTCTTAAGTAGCTGGAAAGTATTTTTTCCCTCAAGTCTTTGGAAGCAAGGCATTAAACTTCTTGGCTCTGTATCATGCAATTAGCTCCAGACAGATGATTTGGAAGCCCCTCCCACTCTGTTGTCTAAACACCCAGCCCCTGCTGCAAGCCAGGAAATGATTAATTTTGCTTTGAGACTTTCTCTTGTACAGAGAACTTGGTGGGATGTTCTCGCAATGGCACAGCCAAGATATCCTTGGCCAGTCATCCTTGACTCAGCTTGAGGAGCAGAGGTTACCGTCTCTCTGTGTGCTGGACAGTTCTTTGAGAGGCTTTGTGAAGCAAAGAGTTTAAGAAAGGCTACGTCAATGCAGACAAACCAGCTTCATGTGGCGACCTCCACCAGGGTAGTGGTTGGAGGAAAGAGACTATAAAACCCGCAGGAGGCAAATTATACATCTTGCTCTCCAAAATATGACAAGAAGATGGGCGATCCCTTTTAATTCACGCAGAAGACCGAGCGAGCTCTGACGGAGGCTCTCTCTGCAAAACGATCTGTATTTAAAGATACTTCAAACAACGAGGCTTATTCAGGGCTGTATGGACAGATGGCACAGTGAAGTCAAGTCTTTAAAATCTGCTTAAACATGGTGATTGAATATGTTAATCAGAAAGAACTATAGTAACAACCTGCCTCACATTAAAAAATATCATTGCTAGTTATTAATTTGCACTTATGTCGGCGTACGTGTGCATGTCTCTGTAGATGTGTGTGGAGAGTGTGTTTAAGCACACTCACCCTCTGGGGCTGAGAGCACTTTCAGCTCTTCCAGAGGACCTAAGTTCAGTTTCTAGGACTCCTGTTAGATGCTCAGCAACAACTATCACTCCAGCTCCAGGCACCGTCGTGATGTCTTCTGGCCTCTGCAGGTAGCCACACACATGTGGACTTGTATGCACATGCACATTTGCACACACATGCTAAAATAAAATTACCCTGCATACTATTACACAGGAAAAAAGTTTACTCACTCAGATCAATGTTGGTTTAATCAAATTTTATTGTAACGTGGAACAAGTCTCTCAGGCAACTAGGGAATGCTCTCATTTAAGGGGTGAAGTGTAACCTAATGTGCTGAAAGTGTCACCAGAGTAGGCGAAGGGAAACCACTGGCTGTCATAGTGATGCTCCGTGCTGGGGCGATTGTGCTATGCAGCCACAGATTCAACATGGAACCTGAGCCTGGGAATGAGGTAACTTGTTACATTTTACAAAATGTCAATTTCATCTAGAGAGCGCCATATTTTTTTTGAAGAGTCCAGGCATAAGAAAATAAAAATGTAGAAATAAAGAAGTATAAAGTTATAAGTCTAGGAGAATGAGAACAGACTATCAGCAGCTTTCTCAGCAGATCAAGGATCACTCATTAACAGTGAGTTATTTTCTCAGATGCTTGGGAAGCGTAGGTCATTTTACAACTGACTGTTTTATTTACAAGGCCAGAGTGTCTCTCTACAAATTGAGAGCAGTGTCCTGACCATCCTTGATAAATGGCAGATGTAAACTGAGTTAACCTTTAGGAGACAGAGATATGTGACCTCTGGGTTAGACATTGTCTCTGTTATGGGAAATTAGCGACACCAGAGGAGAGGCATAAGACCCCAGTTTACACCCGGAGGTACCAGGAGACAGTGGATAAATACAAAGGTTTAATTAATGAGCTCTGATAATGGAGGTTATAAAGTATGACAGTCAGTATCTAAAGATTTACCTGGAAACAGTGTGAAAGGCTTTTCTTCTAAGTTCTCAGCCCAAGAACTAGTTAATCCTAATTTATTAACCTTCTAGTGTTACAAGCAGCCCCTTTTCTGACGAATTGCTAAAGATATGTTTTCTCGCAATTAGTGACTTTCGTTGTAGTCTCCCCTAAAACATATTTCGTGATGGCTGCCTAACTACTCATTGACACTAGCACTCACTCCCTCTTTAGGGTCTCCGCTGACCAACCAAAGGGTCAGGGCAAGGTTGTAAAAATTCTTTTGTTCAGAGATAATGCCTGGTGCCCCTACTATAAAAAGTGGGTTCAGAAACCGGTCTTTTGCCACAGCCTAACAAACACCATCTCTGGCTGTGGTCTCAGCTAGCTGATAAGCTTCTGTGCCCCGCAGTGTTTTATTTTTATTTTTTTATTTTTAAGTTTGCTTCTGGTTATCCTAGGATCTGGTTTCTGGAATAAAGTTTGCTTCTGGTTTATTAGACTTGGTGGTGTTCTCATCTTTGCACGACCCCCCTGGACCCAACATTTTTAAGCTTATCAGCATGCAAATAATTTATCTACCAGAACTGCCCAAGAATAGGGCAGCCTGGAGTAGACCCACATTCTCACCAAGGGTAAGCAGGAGAGCTGCAAGAGCCAGGGATAAATAAATGGGCAGGCCTTCTGTAAAGCTCTTTGCTCTCCCCAGCACCTTTTGACTCTGGTCACAGAGTAAGAGGCTGAGAAGCCTGGCAGAGAGCAGCTGCTGGGGGTTCAGAAGATAGAGGAACTTGCATAATCACACAAGGCAGGCACACGGATGCTGGCAGTTGGGTCTGCCAAGGCAGATGGGTAGAGGAGCCAAGGTCCCAGAGCTTGTCAGCACAGATGTCCCCTCAAGGCTAATGCTGACTGCCCTGCTGGATCATGACAAGGAGAGGACAGGCGGGAAGAAACAGAAAGGTGGAGGAGGGTCAGGTGGCTTCATTAGGACAAGGACATAAAAATCAGACGAGAATCCTTGCAGTGCCCAGTACCCTTGGCTAGGTCGACAGGGGGCAACTGTGCAGTTGAACAACCCCAGCTCATGTGCACCCCCCTCTCTTCCTCTTTGGTTTTCGGGTTCATTTGGACTGCTCCAGCAAGATGCCCTAGGCTGAGCAAGCAACAGCAATCTATTGCTCTCAGTCCTAGAGACAGTGAAATCCAAGATCAAGACGCCAGCAGACTGGGTCTCCCGAAGGCTGTCTGGTTCAGATGCCACCTGCTGCTGTATTCTCACATGGTGTGTGAGGGGCGCAATGTTCTTAAGCATCTTTTATGAAGACGTGAGTTCCATTGATGAGAGGCTCTCATGACGTCATTGCTTCCTGAAGTTACGTTCCCCTTGGTAGCAAGTGTCAGCATATGAACTTGGTGGACACCGACAATCAGACCATGGGACACAGGGTAGATTCCTCAGTGGAGAGATCTGTTCACTCATCGTTGCCAGGTCTGTCCTTTTTGCAATTACTTTTGTGTGTTCTCACCCAATCCAGCTTTATCTTTCCCCTAGCTGATCTATAATTACATCAGCACCGTTTATCAAATAATACATTTTACCTGACAATTTGTGCTTTCAAATGAAACCTTAATCAAACACTAAAAGGATGAATAAACAAGTCTGTATTTCTGGATTTATAATTAATTCTGCAAATTCACCTGTGTGTTTTGAAATAGAGTCTGATTCACAGTATTTGCAGGATATACACCGTTCATCCAGCTCCCCCAGTTCCTGCAGGTCAGCTCCGTCAAAAATGCACCTAACTTCATATCTTTTGTTGCTTTTAAGCCCATCAGCTGTATCTCCTCCCCAAAGCATTAAGATGAGGACAAACCTTCAGCTCCTGAGCTTTTATGGGGAGAAGGAGGGGGGGTTACATCCAAACTGTGGAACCTTGCTGTCCTCTCATGACGTAAGGAACATAGGTAGAGGAGGGACTTAGGCTAACAAGTTTTCAATGTGGCCTTTTCCTAAGAGGCCTCTTACCCTGGGGTCTTTAGTAAACACTGAATAATTTAGTCTTTCTGCCTGGGGCAATCAGTTTCAAATGGTTTTATGGTCCATGATGTCAGCTCACTGGTTCCAGGAAGGTGAGTGACATTCAGAGGCGTCTTTGTACAAGGGATGAAGTGCAGACTATTATCTGATATGAGCATCGCAGGTTCAGGACCAGAGCTGATTCATAGACAAATGTCTCATCCTATGGGGTCAGTTTTTACATCATCTTGATACGTGTCAGAGTTGTGCTCAGATAGCTGTAAGAAACAGGATCTGATGCTTCAGGTTTCAAAAGTGCCTTGAGCCAGCTTCACAGGTGAACAGAAAATGCTGGGCCCTGCTGGGGTAGTTGGTCCAGCTATCCCCCCACCACCCACCCAAACTCTGGCTAGCCAAAGCTAAAGTTTGGAGTTGACAATTACTAATAGCCCAGCCTGCCTGCAAGGTCATGCCTCTGATAAGCATTACATCAAACAGGAAGTAAAACGTGGAGATAGAACCCACTCACAGAGAAAAAGATGAATATAAACAATAGGAGAAAGAGGCCTTGGTAAGACTCTGCCTTCCTGGTGACTCAACCTGAAAGGAAAGGGGCTTGGTGCATTAGCATTATAAAACATGCATCACCAGTTGACCTGCCATTCTAGGCTGGCTCACAACCTTGCACAGTCATAAAATAAGCTGCCTCACTTTTTTTTTTGTCACTCTGAGTCTCCAGGGCTCTTAATTATGAAGTAATGATTTTTATTTCTCATGTAGTCATCCATGGCCACAAACGGGGAGTCAGCAAACACATAACACAGTTCTTCGCCACATGCCTGGTTAGCCGTCTTCATGCAATGATGCTCTGTCCGTGAGCTGAGTGTCCCTACCATAGTGAGGGGGGCTCTCACCATATGGATTTAGGCACAAGCTATTAGATAACACTAGGAAGGGGGGTTTTGTGTACACAGTCATGTGGAATAGGAGTGACAGGTTAGGTAACTTAACTTGACAAAGGGGTACCCAGATAGCTGGTAAAGCAGTGTGTCAGGGTCTGTGAGGATGCCTCTTAGGAGAATGGCAGTTGTATCGGGATGCTAATGAAGGAAGATGACTCTAAGTTGTGTCATACTGACAGCTGAAGATCACTAGGGTACCTTGTCACCTAGCTATCCGAACCCCCTGTCCATCCCCCAAATTCCAAGGAACAGAGACAGGAATTGGACCTTTAAGCCATTCTTCATTCTGAGTCAATAATCTGAGAAGTCAGGGAACTCACCTCTAGATACTTTTCCTTCCTTCTCTCATCTCCGGCCTGTACACTTTACAGTGACTAAGAACAAAGGTTGTCATCTTTTCAAAGTTCAGTCCCATCCCTGTGGTCACGCTGGCGGTCTCCTCTCTGAGATCCAAGGAGGGGTGCTTTTGTCACGTCATCTCCTGCATTTCCTCTCCCTATGTCCCAGACTCTCTTACTTCAAAGGCTTCTCAGCCTCACATTCCTTCCAAGGTGACATCTAGGTTAAAGGTTGGCTCAGTACAAACTGTTAGCAACAAGCATGCCTGGGCTCTTTAATGTATACACACCGATCGATTCCATCCTACAGTGTGAGGTACAAATGCATCATCATACAGATTAGAAACCTGACCCCATTAGCTCTTAATTCCTGTTCCCTTATTGACACCATCAGCCTCCCTGGTGGCTCTGGACTTGGAATGAGCCACACTGACAGTTCCTCTGGGTCTCTAGCTGGCAGAGGGTTCGTCCTGATGCTGCTCTGCCTCCACAGTCACTCTCACGCCTGTCTGTCTCTGTCTCTTTCTCACTGGTTCTCCCTCTGGAGTACTCACTTATGATACAATATTATGGCAATGTCCCATATGAAATTGGACCTTCTGCAGGACCTTACAACCAAAGTTGATAATATACCTTGCTGTCACTTGAGACTTAAGACTGCTATTCTACTGTGTGTCCAGCCTGTTTGTTTAACCTTCCTTTTAGAGAAAAACATAATAGGCAACTTTACCTACCATGGATTTTATAGCCAAAGCTATTGCAAAGCTGTAATCTTAAGCTATGTACTCTTCCATACCTCTGATCCGTGAGTAGTGCATGTGCATATGTGTGTTACGATAATCAATTGTGTAAAACAGGACATGGGAAGAAAGGGGCTTTACAAAATCAATTTCTGATGTGGGAGGCCCTTCTGTCTATGTGTTGCTTTTATTGGTTAATGAATAAAGAAGCTAACTTGGCTTGTATGATAGGGTAGAGTAGAGCTAGGTGGGGAAAACTAAACTGAATGCTGGAAAAAAGGAGGTGGAGTCAGAAGAAGCCATGGAGCCGCTACCAGAGACAGACATGCTGGAATCTTGTCGATAGGCCATGAGCCTAGTGGTAAAATATAAAATACTGGAAATGGGTTAATACTAGATGTAAGAGCTAGCTAACAATGCACTTCAGTGATTTAAATAATATAGTTTCTGTGTGATTATTTTGGGAGTCTGGGCGGCTGAGAAATGAACAAGCGTCCTCCTACTACAAATTTCTACCATAAATATTGGACACAGCATACAGCTGCTGCTTGATAAGCGATGATGTTTATAACACTGTTGTTATATGGGTCAGCTGGAGTAAAGTGACTTAATCCTTTGTAAAACTCTGTTGAAGACTGCTGTAATCTTCATTCATTCCTTATGGGATACTGTTCCTGTTAGTCAGTAAAAGAGGAAGCAAAACCTTTTGCTGGGGACAGACACAATACAGAGGCTACTGACATAGCGAAAGAAACAGCTTTGCAAGACAGCATTCAGGCAGGCATGGACTCATATAACAGACAAGGATTATGGAAGACACTGGCAGGGACAGTAGAGATGGGAGATAGAAAGTACAAGTGATTTGAAGGAGGAAGTGGGAAAAATGGGAGCCTTTAATTACAGAAGGGGGTGATACAGAAGAAGGGGGTCAATCAATAATAAGGATGTCTGAAAAAGTCATAAGAAATCATATCATTATCTACTTATCTAAAATTACATATAATACATATAGGTTTGTGTATACATAGGATGTGGGATTCCCCTCTGTATGCTGTGAATATCATTGGTTAATAAAGGAACTGCTTTGGGCCTATAGCAGAGCTATAGGGGAACAGAGCTAGGTGGGGGAATTTAAACAGAATGCTGGGAGAAAGGAGGTGGAGTCAGAGAGAAGCCATGTAGCCCTGCTGGAGATAGACATTGGAACTTTTCCTGGTAAGCCACAGTCACTTGGCGATACACAGATTAATAGAAATGGATTAAATTAATATGTAAGAGTTAACCAATAAGAAGCTAGCACTAATGCGTCAACCAGTGATTTAATTAATACAGTTTCTATGTGATTATTTCTGGGCTAAACAGCTGGGAATCAGCAAGTGACCTCCTCCAACATACATATATACTTTAAATGAAGTTTTCCCAATTGACAATACTACACCCAAGAGCCATAGACTATCTGACAAAAACTCCAGCATCAGGCATAAGAAGTCCCCTTTTGAGCTGTTGGGGAGGTTGCCCACGAGACTGCCCAAACAAAATTCCTAACTACATCCTAAGTATTTATTCTTATGCCCACAGATAAGTGTAGTTCTCACCTCTCACCAAAGAAATGTCTCTTTGTGAGAGACAGAGACCATTACAGAGAAACTGCAGTCAATCAAAAAGCAGAGAACACGTGATCATGAGTCAATTGGCCCCAGCTGATGCGTCTACAACACAACGCCTGCAGCCAAGGCTCAGGGATCATAGCAGAGAGGAGGCAGAAGACTGACTGCAAGAGCCTGCAGAATAGAACGTTCAGTGTGAGGTTGCATGTCCTGGAAATGTCAGCAGCTACTTCAGCCCACAAAGTCTCATTAACATCGCTGTCTGTGAGACATCAGAACAAGCACAACACAAAATAGACATGCCAACAGGGAAGGGGGGGATCTCTCAGGGCCCCAACCCTAGACAAAGAAATGCAGGCAACTAAGGAATGTAGAGATGGGGAGAAGTCATCTTCTCCAAGGACGACCCCCCAGTTGGTCATCCACCCCTGTAGGAGGCACCGTTTAGAGAAACGCTGGAGGATCCAGGCTTGTTAAACACACAAGCCTATTTTCTTCACGGGGAGGGAATGGCGCCTGTTCACCCAGAAGACTGGAGTGGATGTTGTCTAACAACCTGGTTATCTTTTTGCTTTTCTATGGAGCCAGCCTTCCTGAATTCCCAAAATCCTGAGCATTGTTTAGGCCGCAGTCCTGAGCTTTGTCTCCCAGCGAATAGAACCATCCTTATGACAGAGGCCCCACGTACGTTGCATCCTCCGTCAATAGAGTACATCCTTATGTTTATTACAAATCCTCCTTAGGCCTTTACCCTGAGCATTGTTATCAGCCAATAGAACTCATTCTTATTACAAAGGTCATGGGTGCTTTGCTGCTTTGCCAGGGAGTTTCTGTGTAACTCTGCCTAAAGCTTTCTTGGGATAATTGTCATGTGGAAATCTCTTTCCAAAGTTCTACTGTGCTGACATGTGTAAGAAAAAAAAAAAACCCTCAGACTCGGGGTGTTTTGACTCAGCGCCTGCTACAGTGGAGTCAGCCCTAGTTTCAGTCTTCACCTTACATGAGTCTTTTCTCTGCAAGTCTTAATGCTTGCAGGGTCCCAGTACAATCCCAAGTAGCCACCTCTGAGATTGTATACATATAAACAACATTATACAGACTGTACAGCATTATACAGACTGTATTTATATATTTAGGGAAGGAAGCCATGAATTTGAAAGAGAGCAAATGAGTACAGTATGTGGGATGGGTTGGAAGGAGGAAAGAGAAGGAGGAAATGATGTAATTTTAAAATTCCATATGTATATATAAAAGAAAAAAGACTCCTATTAGGGGCCAGAAAGTTGGCTTACTAGGTGAGGGTGCCTGATGTCAATCCTGAGGACCTGATTCAGTCTCCTGGACCCATATAAAAATGTGCATTTATAACCCCAGGACTTCAGAGACAGAGGCAGGAGGATGTCTGGAGCTTTCTGACTAGACAGCATAACCTGCTCAGCAAGACCTAGGCCAATAAGAGACCCTGCCTCAAAACAGTAGGGCGTATTGACACCTGAGATTGGCCTCTGGTTTCTGCACATGCTTGCACACATGAATTCCTGCCATTTCGGTGAAGGAGTAGAGATGTGGGGTACTCAGATATGAACCACCCATTCTTTCTGATCTGTGTAATTGTGCCTGCTAAGAGTAAATATCAAACTGTAACAGGGCTCCAGAACTTAGTAACCCCCAGACATTAGCACAAATGACTCCATGATGGAAATACCATTCAGACCATAAACTCAGCACACAGACAGCACAACCTGCCAAAATGAAAAGGAAGACGAAATCCTTTGAAGTACATAGTTCTGGGATCGTCTCTAAATGCACCAACCTTGCTTTTGGGCTTCTGTAATTCTGCTTCTGGCTAACTGTTCTTGTTCGCTGAAGTATGCCAACTCAGGATATGGTTTTGTGATTAAAAGCTCACACAAGGAAGCTAAGGGATACACCAGATTCTGAATACCCAGCGTTGTTATCTGTAGCTAATAAAGGCTTTCTATTGGTTTTAACCAACGTCCAAGTGGTCTTCTCTGGTGCATACCCACAACAGAACTTGGTGCAGAATTCATACATTTAATAGGGATTCCTAGCCCGAGGGGAAGCGGTGCCTCATTACCGTGTTTTGTGTGTAAGCATCTTCTGCTTTCTTTTTATTACATTTTTTTCCCTAGATGCAGTGAGGCTGAGTCATTTCCCGTCCACCTTAAATAAACTCCAAAGATATATTTTCAGCCTTAGAAATACATGAATTAACTAAAAAACAGTATTCATGAAAAATGCCATATTTAGTTCATCTTTCTTTAACATTTGTATGGTAAAGGAAAGCAAGTGAAGTTATTTTTGCAAAGGAAATTGCTTCATGGAGTCTTTTAAAGATTTAAGAATTTCAATGCTTTGGGCATCATAATTGTGGTTAAGCTTTATCAAGTAATTACCAGTAAGCCTATCACTGTTTGTTTAAGAGTGCTCGAGTTGCCAGTGTAACTACTAATTTTCAACTTAAGTACATTTGTGGTGGGCTCAAGAAAAGATAGAGAAATAACCAGGACTGGGGGGTATGAGTAGTGGCCCCTCTCACTCCTCTTCTACTGCCTCTGAAATGGGACTTACGCACCCTGAGCCTCAATTTCCTTGTTTGTCAAGTGTATATATACAATTAACTACTTCTTGGGACTGTTGTAATGAACACGAGGTGGTTCGTACATCATAATCCTGATCAAAACCATATTATTTCCATTTTGTTTTTCTATAGGAACAGCAACTAACCCAGCCAATACTTTACCTCAGAAAATAATGAGGTGGTAAATCCACCTTAAATCTGGGGCCACGCCTTCTGGTGACTGCCCACAGAAAAGGACACAGAAGAAAGAAGCATCTGGTTTTTGCCTGCTTGCCCTCACTCTAGCAGGCAAGTTCATCCATCCTGCTGTGGAGACGTTCCTTCTCTGATGTTAGGACCTACTTTTTTGGGATTTCAATGTAGACTGGAGACCAGCTGAGACATCCAGCCTCGTGGACAAAACACTGGATTCTTGACCTTCCGGTCATGAGACGGCCGCTGTTAGATGAGCCCAACCACAGCTTGTGAGCCACTCTAGTAAATTCCATATATAATACAATATGCAATAACAAAAGAAGAAGAATAAAGCACATCTCTACCGAGGAGAGAGGAAGTAACGGAGAACGCGGCCTCAACAATGTTCACAGCTGCCTACTTTCGTGGTTCTCTGTCTGACCCTCCCACCACACCTGGTCCAGAGCTTGGACACGGGGACCAGCGCAAAAGAAATCTCTGTAACCTTTGATGCTGTGGTAGGAAAATTGCCAGCTTGCGAGTAGGGTGAGTGGGGTTGAAGCTCAGACATCCGGTCTCAGAGTTGGCCCCTCCTCTGCGTCCCCTCCAAGTCGCACCGTAGGAAAATCAAGTCTTTAAATGGTGTCTGTAAGGCTCAACGGGACTCAGCTTTCCCGAAAGCTATTAGCTCTTCAGCTTACTTTATGCCAAACTTGTCAGCATCTCTGACCTTTCACCTTAATAGGAGGCCTGCTATTTCAGGAATCTTCATTGGATGACCATTGAAGAGGTCTGTTGTTTCAAGAGTCTTCATTGGCTGTTCCTGCGCTTCCCCCACCCCCGACCGCGTGTCGTCATTGCTCCGGCAACCATCCCGTTGTCCATGGGTCTCTTCAGTGACCTCCTCACAGCTGTGACTGCTCTCCCAAAGACCCTCCCTTCCCATCTCCTTCCTCTTCGATACCAGTTCACATTCTGCTTGTCTCTCTCATTCGTAGTCTGCTCCGTTCTTCAGAACACGAGCTCCACAAGCACAGATCTTTTCATTCTCTCCTCTATTTTCTGCTTTCTGCCTCCCCCAAACAGCAATTGTCCCACAGCAGGGACTCCAGAAACAGTTTGAATGAGAAAACAGAATCAGCAATTCTGAGAACACGCCATTTTCCTTCTCCGGCAGCCTGTACTTTATGTGTATGTGTATATGCATGGCGGTATGTTCACATGGGTGTGTATATATGCATGTGTGGGGATATGTTCACATGGGGGTGTATATGTGCATGTGTGGGGGTATGTTCACATGGGTGTATATGTGTGCATGTATGGGGTATGTTCACATGGGTGTGTATATGTGTATGTGAAGGGTATGTTCACATGGGTGTGTATGTGTGCATGTATGGATATATGCTCACATGGTACAGGAGAATTGTCTGTAATCTGTCAATCATATTTTAAATAAATGCTGATTGACCAGGCAGGAAGTATAGGCGGGAAAACCAGACAGGAAGTAGAGGTGATGCAATGAGAACAGGAGAATTCTGGGAAGCAGGAAGCCCATTCCTCCACTCCTGCACAGATCACCGAAGAGGCAGTATGTAACCTGCCCAGCTGAGAAAGGTACTGAGCCGTGTGGCTAACGTAGATAAGGATAATGGGGTAACATAAGTTATAAGAGCTAATAAGTAGCCTGACCTAATGGACCAATCAGTTTATAACCTAATGTAGACTCCGTGTGATTTTCTTTGGGACTTGCCAGCTGTGGGGTACCGGGTGGGACAGAAACCCCAACAAGCTGGCCCCCATGTTACAGGGTGTGTATGTGTGTATGCATGGGGGTGTGCTCACATGGGTGTGTACATGTCGGGGTATGTTCACATGGGTGTATACGTATGTATATGTGGAGATATGTTCACATGGGTCTGTATGTGTGTGGGGGGGTAGTTCACATGGGTGTGTATGTGTGTATGTGTGGGGATATGCTCACATGGGCACATATTTGTATATGTGTACAGAAACCAGCGTTGTTCTGAGGGTGATAACCATTTTATTTTATTTTATTTTATTTTTTTGCATCTCTCATTAGTCTGGAGCCTCTGAAGTAGCCAGGTCAGTAAGCTCCAGGAATCTTCCTGTCTCCACCTCCCCTACCCTAGGATTAAACACACATACTGCCAAACCTTGCTTTTTATGTGGGTGCTGGGAATTAAAACTGAAATCCTTGTGCTTGCTATGGAAGCAGACACTTTACTGAGCCAGCTTCCCAGACCCACTCCATATCCTTTATTAATATACTTGACAGGAAGAAATGCGATGAACAGTGTTGAAGGCAGCACACTGAAGAAGAGGAAAAAAGTGCATTTTACAAAACGAAATCACGACAGCAACTATAAGCAAGAGGAACTTCTTAAAGAAGTTTTGTCCACGCCTTGGAAGTCTCATTTTGACAACAAAGCAAGACCCATCTCCAACCACATTTGTTCTGGGAAGGCGCTGTCCACCCTCTTTCTCTAGAAGGTTCCTTCGATCTTTTAGGTTTCGTACAACTTTCTCTCTGGATGCTTAGGGAACATACCGAGTTCCAGAAGGCCAGCTGCTGCACTCTGAGCTAGTCAGACTCAGCAGATGGCTCCAAACTTGCTTCATTCACCTGCAGTTAGCTGTTACCTCCGAACCAAAGCACTCTCTCAGGAAGAGAACAGGAAGAGGCAAAGAGGTTCATTACACTCACCTGAAACACAACTCAGCAACCTCATTAAAATTATAAGACACAGAATTCCCCCTCCCCTGCTTGCATAAGCACTGACCAGTTATGGGGGGGGCAAGGAATATCTTCAGGGGAGCCACCTGTGATCTGCGCAGGGAACTACAGAGATGATTTTCTATGAATGAAAATCTCCTCCTCCTCCTCCTCCTCCTCCTCCTCCTCCTCCTCCTCCTCCTCCTCCTCCTCCTCATTGCTGGGGCGGAGCTTTTCCCTCAGGCAGATGCCTGTGTCACCCAAGTTCCTGCCAGCAATTCTTTTAACCATCAATTCACCAAGTGCGACTTGGATGGAATTGTGTCTGTGGTCTGTCCTTGCTCTATCTGTGTTTAGCAGGGTTACTGCAAATGTTCCCTTTCCCAGGTCCCCGATACCCAGAATTGTTCTCACTCAGGCCTCAACTGGGAAGGACCCCTTCCTTGGTCAGAAGGAGTCATGTGCTCAGTTAAAAGTCCTGAGGTATGAATAAGCTTCTGGTAGGTTCTATTGACTTTTTTCTTAAGTGCCATTGGTCTTACAAACCCTACGAAGCCTTGAAATCATGTGGCTTTCTCTCCTCTGGGAGATATTGGGCCCAGCCCTGGCCTGCTAGGGCCTCGACTTCCTCCTGCACAAACATGAACACATGCATATCTCAGAGGAGAGGCCGGAAAACTGCAGGAGTCGACGTGAGCAACACTCCCTGGGAAGAAACGGTCTGAACGGCTACATGACTGATCAAAGCTTCAGTGCTTCCAAGAGGTTGGAATGTTGCAGATCCAAGCCCACGACAATTCATCTTGGATGATCGTTAGCCCGACTTTGCATCTTCTGGGTCAGACCTAACATCCTATTACGAGCCCAACTTAACATCCTGTTGGGGTGTGTTATCTTAACAAAACCCTGCTTTTCCACCAATCAAAGAGCTAAACATGTTAGCAGACGGGATCCAAGGCCAATAGCAGAGTAGAACCCACCTTGCTGTGCCCCGCCTTGGTTCTACCAATGTATTTTCAAAAACGCTTTGATTTATAGCTTTCTTTTTTCAGGTACTGTAAAAATCCCACGAAACTGCTTCCATATGAGAACGCTGCATTTGGCATAACCTCAACCTAGGTTCCCAGGTCATGATCGCTCCTATGTTCTCCAGTATAAACCATGCCTCTTGGATCTTTGAGATGAAAGCTGTCTCTTTGGATGGCATTACACAGATTTAGTGTGGCAAAGAGAAAGAGAGAAAACTGAGAATCCTCTGGAATTCCCACAGTGACTCATTTTCTTCAGGCTGCATGGAGGCCCATGACTTCTGTAATCCATGGAAGAAGTGAGTTTATTCTCAACTGTACAAGTAATAGCATTCCAGAGTCAGAAAACACGTAGAAAAGTCGACATCTACTCAATCTTAGATTCAACGTAAATTTGAGTTTCCAAGGCTTTCCTTGGTTGTGATTAAAGACCTACATCTTGCTGCTTGGGGTCATGTGACCAAGCACAGTGTGTGTACGCAATTGTGTATGATCGTGTGTGTGTGTGTGTTTGCATGTGTGATGTGTGACTGTGTATGTATGAGTGTGTGTGTGTGTGTATGATTGTGTGTGCAATTGTGTATGATCGTGAGGGTGTTTGCATAAGTGTGCGATGTGTGACTGTGTGTGTATGAGTGTGTGTGTGTGCTTTTGCTCTCTGCTACACTCCTTTTCCTTTTTAATTAACTGTGAACTGGAGAGACAGCAAAGCTGTCACACCTATCAGTAGGAGAGAGACCTTGCCACAGACGAAAATACTTACTCTATGACAAACAGAACACTGTCTGTAAAATCAGGAAAATCAGTGTTAGCTAAGAGTGCTAAAAAGAATTGTCAGTTCGAGCTTCTTGGCATAAAATTCAAAGATCTAAAAGAAAACTGAAAGCCAAGCCTGGTGGTGCACACTGTAATCCCAGAGCCCAGTGCCGAGGATGCAGGGAGAGGAGGACCCTCTGACTCTGGCCAGCCTCACTGAATCAGAGGGTGTAAAACACAGTGGTGACTGGCTACAGTCTCCCTGGTCCTCTTGAGATTCAGTACCTTCCAATATGTGTCCCTGTACGATGGGATTTTTCAAAGGCCAGAGCTCAGAGAGACTCAGCAGACACTGCCTTGCTTTGAGGCCACCACGCTAACCAGTGCCTGCATTTGATTAGCGCTGAACAGCTGAGTCCTGGCCTTCGGACAGGGCCCCACTGCTGGGAAGCAGTGAAGAAAGCCCTTCTGTCTATCGGGAGTTACAGGCTGAGCTTGTTAGGATAGCTGGGCCCTCAGTGAGTCTGGGATCTTAGGAAGGGTCAGTCTCTGGCTGTAGCTTAAGCTATCAATAGACCCTCACCTCTTACTTTAGACTCCACACTGGGGCTCCGTGCTTTCTGTCCGCTGGGCTCTTAAGGCCTCTTCCATGGACCTTTCCACGTGGCTGGCTTGGGAGTGTCAGGAAAGCTTCTCTTATAACATGAAAATGGCATTGGTTATAAGATTTAGCATAATAGTTTAAGCTTTAGGCCTCATTTTTTTGTATATCTGTTGTTTAAAGCTCACAGGGTGAGAGTGTGTGCTAACTCAGGAGCTTCCAAACGTCCCTTGTATCTGGACCTGCAGAAGGACTGAGTCTCTTTCCCTGTAAGTTTACTCTATCTGGATCACACTGACTCGGGATCCTTTCTGGCACCTTGGCTAGAAACAGTTCTTCCTGGCTCCAAAGTCTCCTCCCTTTCCCTCTTATATTGTTCTGGATTGTTCTTTGTTTCTGTGTTAGATTACAAGAGTGGGCCAGGCAAGAACTCTGCCATACCTGATGCCTTGGTAGGCCGTGGGCAAACTCAGCATTTCCAGCTAGAACCACCTTCCCTGTTCTCACTCCATTGCTTGCACCACTGCTTCCTGTGTCCAGTCTCTTCTGGTCTTCATGGACGGAAAGAGGGCATGTGATCGCAGAGCCAATTAATACATTCCAATTTATCTTCTGATCCCAAGATTGCTACAAACCCTGGAGTTATCTCATTATCTAGTTAGAAAGGCAACAGTCTATCTAGATAATACCTTCCCTGGAAATTGATGACCTCTCCTTGTGGTGAGAGATGACTCTGACCATCTCCAAAATCTTCCATGCCTTGGTCAGGCCAGCATTCCAACTCAGTAATGGACAGAAAAGATAAGATGTCCACAGCCAATTCTGTTTCGAAACTAAATAATAACGTGGAAGGGAAGCAGGTTTCATAAGCCAAGCAAGCGTTTTCAATTATTTTCCATAAAACATAGTTATAGGCTGAGATCCAAATTAAAAATTCAGGCTACCATAGATCATAAGAAAACGATCAAGACTCTTGTTAACTAATGGGAATAAGTTAAATGGTGTTCTCCCACCAGAATACAAGACTAGTGGGAAGGGGGGGGAATTGTTGTAATTGGGCCAGCAAGATGGCTCAATAGGTAAAGACACATGCAAGCCTAGCAACTTGACAAGATCAGTCCCAGGATCCACGTACAGTGGGAAGGAGAGAATTCCACTCTTGGAGTATATACTCTTGTATATACTCCACAAGGCACCCATATATACATATCATGCATGCAGCCACACAGAATAATAATGCATAAATCATTTTAAAGTTTAAAATTTATCACAATAAAGAACTACAGCAAATAAGAAATAAATACAGAGTTATCCTCACCAAATTAGATTTCCAGGATCACCAGGCCCTCCCCTGCAGCTGGTGTTGGTGAGAACAAGGAAATGATCTGTATGCATGGTTGCCATGGATATCATTTATCTGTAGGTTTCTAATATGTCTGTGGCACTCACAAAAAAAATGTCTGAAGACTGCCCTGCATCCACGAAAGATTTTTAAGAAATGAAAACAATCCCGCTCCTCATGGGGTCCTGACAGAGGCACCGACTTTGATTTCCTTTCGCCAGGTATTGGCTCCCAGCACTGCATGGCTCCTCCTAGTCACTGGGACACTCACTGTTTCTAGCAACACACAGACATCTTTGATTTCAGAAACACTGGCAGCAAAATAGATGAAGGAAAGATCAAAGCTTGTGTTAAGTAATGCAAAGAAATTAAATGTGGCCCACCATAACAGTCTTTGCTAAGAGAAGCCAGGACCATTTCCACTGTTCATATGGCTGGATTTGGAACCCACCAGGAGACTGAGGCACACCCCTGCTGTGTGGTCACTGTGACATCTCCAGGGGTTATGAACTGATGGAGAAACCAGCTCTGAAAGGAGGTGGTACCAATTGCACAGGCTAGAACCTGAAAGACGCAAAGGGACAGAACACGACAGCTAGCCTTAGCTAACCTACAGTTGGTAGTCACTTGTCTCTGATTCCTGGTTGACCCAGACCCTGAACTGCCTTATGACACTGTGCTCTCCTACTGAAAGCCCAGGGTCAAGGGGCCATGGACTGAGCCCTTTAAAACTACACAAAAGAGCTGGGCAGTGGCAGCTGCACGCCTTTAACCCTGGCACTTGGGAGACAGAGGCAGGTGATCTATGTGAGTTTGGGGCCAGCCTGGTCTACAGAGCGAGTTCCAGCACAGGCTCCAAAGCTACACAGAGAAACCCTGTCTCAAAAAAACAAATCAACTAACCAAACAACACCCCTCAAAAAAGTAAAAAACCTGCACAAATCTTCTTTACTTAAACTGTGTTTGCTGGGATTTCCTTTTGTCACAGTAACATTAACAGTAGGGAACACAGGTACACTGCGGGTAGCACAGGCTCTCTGCCTTCGTGTGCTTTTGTAATGGAGGACACAGGGCAGATGTCTCATTCCAGGCACTGTTCTAGGTGTGGAACTGAGTTCAGAGGGCAGCCCTGGGGCTTTCTGGGCCTTGTGGCTCTTAATTCCTGGGCGGTAACTGGAAATGTGATAGGTAACTAAGTTTTGGAGAAATATAAAGTCTTGGAACTCTGTCAGACAGACCTGGCCCTCAGTCTGCAGTTTGGCATCTACTAGAGGAAGAGCCAGGTTCCTGTCAGTCATTTCTATGAGGTTCATTTTTTCATGTAGGCTCTGTCTCCTACCTGGAGCCAGTCAGGAAGGCTTCCAGGCTAATGTTGCCGTGGCTTCTTTGTCACGTGAGTCCCTGGAACTTCCTTCTCCACTGATCTCCAACACACCTACCTCAGCTGCACGACCAAGCATCTCAAGTGTTCTCTGGAAAGTAACCTTCCAGTGCCCTGTGTCAGAAACTCACACCCGCGTCTCTGCCAGTGGCATTGGATGGAAGGGCTTTGGGGAGATAATTCAGCTTCGATGAGGGTGGGGTAGCCTCCCCCAGGTGACATCTGACCACCTTGCCTTGCTTTTGGCAGAGACCCTGACTGGTCTATTCAGCCAGAGCCCCTCTCCTACACTGCTCCTATTTTTCTGTTATTAATCTTTTATCCTCCAACCCACTCCCACTCCTGCGCTTCCTTGTGGAATTGGGCCCAACTTTGTACGGAACTCTTTCTCTGAAAATAAAAGTCAGTTTTTCCACTTCCCTTATGCTCTATCTGTTAATTCCAATGGGTGAGAATAAGACAGCTACCATGATATTTAGAGCCAAATTTGAAGAAAGTTTTATTTTGTTGGGGTGCACCAGAGAGCTACTCCTAAGTCGGGTTAGAGAGAGCAGTGGGGAGTCCGTTTCTCTGGGCACTATAAAGGAGTAAAATCAAGAGCAGTTACAAGGCAGGTTTACAGAAGAGAGACAATGGGGCAGTTAGGAAGGACAGAAAAATCTCAACAACAACAACAACAACTACAACAAAAGCCATCATCATGGGGTCACTGATTAGGGAGGTGCAGGGTGTTCTCAAAAACAAGTCAAGATCAAGATGGGGGCAGTACAGGGTCCAGGAAACAGAAATTCACTCGGTGTTTACAGTACATGGAAACAATTTTTAACAATACAACAAAATGGTTCCTGCCTTCAAAATGGAGTCAGACAGGTTCCTCAAACCCCTGCTTTTTCTTTATCAATAGAGAATGATTAGAGAATCATAAATAAGATGATTTTGTGTTGTTTTCCCTCTTAATTCTATTGCTATGGAAACTAACTTCCCAGATTTATTTATTCATTTGTTTCCAGCAAACACTTTCCACATCTGTTTTCCTCCTGTACTGGGGAAAATGAATGAAGCTCTCTCTGTCGATTGAAGGCTGTCCCATCCATGATTTAGCATTTCCCCTGTCTGTGCTTGTTCATCACACAAATTAAAGAGGAGGCCAATGCCCTTTTAGAATAAAAACTCCAAGGCAAGGCCTCACCCTTAGCTCCTAAAGCAGCATAAGGCTGTGACAGCCAATGGGCTTTGGTTATTTTAAATCCCCCCCTGCCCAACATTAGCCTTTGTCTTTGTTTCTAGTGTGAGAGAGATTTAACAGCACTGTCATTTGGAATGAGAATCAGGACAAGTAAGAAAGGATGGGGCAACCGCCATAGAAGCCATCTTGGTGCAAAGACTAAAAGGAAAACTTAGAAATAACAAGATTAAATGTAGCCATCCCAGCTGGGTCGGGAAAAGCAGGGAAGGGTTCTTGAGTGTGGTAGGGTCTTTATCTTCCTGTGTGAGGGCCAGAGTCCTAGACAATTAGAGTCTACTAAAGCCACCGTAGGTCTGTGCTTTCTGGTCCTTGGTCTCTAGAAGGAGAAACATGAATTTCACAGATAGCAGAAAAATAACTTTTAGAAAGGAATGTCACTGAAGCACAACGCTTAAAAGGGGAAATGATTGCAGAAGGCAAGCAGAGCTGCATAGGAGAGGTCCTGAGCAGTAGCTGCACAGCACAGAAAACACATGCAAAGCTTAGTCTAGGGCAGTGGTTCTCAACCTTCCCATCGCTGTGACTTTAATACAGTTCTTCATGTTGTGGTGGTCCCAGCTGTAAAGTTATTCTGTTGCTACTTCCTAACTGCAATTTTGCTACTGAGTGGTGTCTCAGTTCTGTTTTCCAATGGTCGCTGTTAATCTCATCAGTTGAGAATGAGATCACTACCGCAATTTAAAAGTCCAATTTGAAGCAAACTTTAATTAAATACTGACCAGAGGGATATAGGCTATGGCTAGGCCCATCTCTGGGTTTCTAGAAAATTGCCTCAAGTCACATTTTGCCGGGGCTTAATAAGGCCAAACTCACAATTCACAGTTCCTATCAGGTCCAAGCATACATCATGATGTATTTCTTATCTACTTACCTCTCACCTACATCCAATCAGGAGCAAGCATGCATCATGACGTATTTCCTGCTTGGGAACCTCCCACCCACATGTGATCAAGCACTTCTGGTGCAGCTGGGTCAAACAAACGTGTTTAGGGAGTGAAAACCTGGGACTTGTTATCTCCCATAAACGACAGCCTCCGGCATTTCAGGAACTGTCTGTCCTTTGGCTAGGGGTTTGTACGTCAGAGACATTTTTGATTTGTGGATCTCAATGGCATAATAATTAATGCTTAAAATGTAACTTTGTCTCTGACATAGAAACCCACAGGTCGAGAACCTAAGGCATCATGGAAGCCTGCGACCCACTAACTGGCAAGCCTCTACCACCTACCCTCTGTCTCCAGGTTGATGTCCTGTGTCCTAATACAGCAACTCACATGGAGAAGATTCCTTCTCCTAGCAACATGGGGTAGTTGAGGAGTCTACAGGTTGCAATTTCCATGGAAATCTCGAAGGATTGTGCCTGAATTGTTTTGGAAATATGAAGAGAAGGTCAGCACCCTGCCATCCCTTCTCCTTATCAGGTCAGCCCAGGAGGAGCAAAGGCAAGAAATGTCAAGTCTCCTTGGCCTGTGTCTCCCCTGGAGTAGTTTAGCAGATGCCTGAGCTCCCACGGAATCCTGTCATACATAAATTACTGTCTGAAGGCTCAGGGACAAATGTTTTATTCAGAAGCATTGAATGGAATTTTGCTTTATAGTCCTCAAGATGAGTTATATGCTCCTTGGAAGCAGACAGATAGTAAATCAACCTCTGGGCTTTGGGGGTAAAAATCTATTTCATGTCTAGAGATGAGAGGAGCACTTCCAGTGGTCATTTTTGAAAACAGTAAGTTCAGTTACTGGAGTATCTAAAATGGTGAGGAAAATGTCGCTGGCAAGTACAGTAGATCACTTAATCGGACATGGGATCTGTGTTTGCAAGTTTAGCAAAAATCACATGTCTATGCCAAATCCAGAGTGAGCTTGGAACAGGCCGGTTCTCCCATCCCGTCCAGAGCTCCTGCCTGGGAGCCAGGGAGCTGCTTGCGTTCATGAGTTCACAGAAATCACAGACAAAGATGGCTTCTAAGTGACCCTTGGATTTAAAATGGACTGTTCTCCTCCAACACAGCTCCTGAAAACTCACCATGGATAACTGACACTGAAGGCAAGAAATCACTCTGTCCAAAGGCAGGAGGGGCAAACCCCACCACACTAGCAGCGGAGAGCTTGTGGAATGGCTAGTCCTCCTGAGGGCTGACTCGCCTGAGGTCTTCCTCAAGGGACTTCTAAGGCAGCACTGAGCTTGGTAGTGGAAGTGGCTGCCCTCTAGGCATACCTTCCCATGGAGCTCTGCAGATACTGCAATCTAGAATCTGCATAGGCGTGCAATCTGTACACACACATGCATTTGTGATACACACATGTACACGCTGTATGTACTTCTCTCTTGCTTTGTAGAAGCTCTGCTGGGAATGCTGCACTGGGAAGAAAAGCTTCCTGGGGTTGGAGATGCAGCTGAGTTGATAAAGAGTTCCATTTTCAAAGTCACATCAAAAACAAAACAAAACATCAGATGTGCAAAATTAGGTACTTACTAGCAATCCCAGCACAGGGAAGGCAAAGGCGTGGGGATCCGAGTTCAAGGTCATCATCTGGCTCTTGAAGGTCACCAGGGGGCCACATAGTGAGTTCAAGACTAGCGGATATATGCAATCCTGTCTCAAAAAATAATAAACTAGCAAAAAGTATTCACTTGCTTTAAGCAATTTTTAAAAAAATCAACACTATCATCTTCTAGGAAACCCATTACAAATAGGAATGGTGGCACACAATGCCGTGCCACAGCAAGGTCACAAGGTCATTTATTTAAACATCTATCTTGGCTCTGTCATCCTGGAAGGAGCCAGGTGAGCCTCACACCGGTATCTGCAAGTCTTCAGTAAGTCACACTGACTTTCTCAGCCTCTGTTCTATAAGGTGTTAAATATCTTTCAATTATCACCAAAAAGAGGCATTCATGTAGATATGTTTTATGTCACCTCTCAGAGTCTAAATCATGTTAATTAATTTCCCGGAAACTCCCAGTTAATCAGGCCGACACTGAGATACCCTGGTGATCGTATTTGAATCCCCTTTTCCTGCTCTGAATGATTAAAACGCAACCTGGGTTTGGACTCTGCTGTTTCCTAAGGTCAGAAGTCACTTGTGAATCTTAGCAAGAGCTGGGTGACTGACCTGGAGGACACAATTATCTTTATGGCTTCTTGACTGAGCATTTGTCTTCATGACACATGTTCATTGTTTGTGCTGAAGGACTCCACTCCTCCTGCCTTACACATAAGACAGAGGAATAAGAGGGATCTCTAGAAATAAAACTTGAAGCGGGGGAGAGATTTGACACGAAAATGAACTGAGTGAAGCTAGTTGAAGAAGTCTGAGTCCTACTGACTGTGGTGGTGCACGCTGTAGTCTCAGTACTTGGAAGGCAGAGGCAGGAGCAACTCTATGAGTTCAAAGCCAGCAGGGTCTACAAAGTGAGTTCCAGAACATCCAGGGCTATTACATAGAGACCGCCATCTTAAAAACAACAGAAAATCTGAGTTCTTTCTATTGACACCTATTCAAAAGTCTTCCACCTCCTAAATTCCTGAGCTCCATGCTGGATTGCGTTGCAGAGATCCGTAGGGCTTCTCTTCTGGTTTATCCTAAAGAGAGGTGGGGAGACACCGAGAGAGATTTGAGTCTGTGGAACCCAGAGCTCCCAGCTCCAGGACCACAGGAGGGCTCTAAGAGCGAGGTCAGGGAAGATATCCATTCAAAGCTTGTCTACAGGTCAATATGTGCAAGCAAGGTCTGTTCCCAAGAGCAATCATGAGATTTGGGCTTTCCCTGAGGCTTGGGTTGAAGGTGTGAAGGGAATGTGGGTAGATGTGAGTCTCACGCTGAACCTGTTGGTTACTGGGGCTTTAGAGACAACGACCTTGGGTCTACAACTCGTCCAGGACACTGAGACTACACAATGCATTTAACTTGGCTCATCTCTGGCCAGGGACTCAGCAGACCTCCTCTCGGGAGGACACCCTGTTACACAGCACCAAAAGCTTTAGGTGGCCATGTGTCTTTCATCTGGATATGTGCTATTGACCCCTGGGAAAAAGACCATAGACTTAATTCAGTTACAACTAAAAGATTTGTTGATTAGCTGCTAGAAAGGCCATGGCCTTAAAGCTGAATCTCAGGCATGTTGGGAAGGAGGGTGTGGGAAAGGGTTTGGTTTTTAAAGGGGAAAACAAGAATACCTTCAATATCTATACAAGCAAACAAATACTGGTCTGTTTTAACCTAACTAAATGGTTAAGGCAACACAAAGGAAGCTTTGAGTATATGAGTTAGCAAGTTACAGAAGTCCAAAAAGCATATAGTCATATATGGTCCCAGTTGTGCATTTTTGGGTAGAGATGACTGAGTCAGGGTTACCGGGAATTCACCTTCCAGGGCCTACCTGGAGTTCGAGACAAACGACCATTGGGTACCAAGGTGGATGCCTATCATAAAATGGAACTCTTTTACCCATCACATTCCCCACTGGCTCTTTATCAAGGGTAAAGTTGATACTTTAACTAAGTCATTTAATCAACTCTCAGCCCCTATCTTGAAAGAGTCTCTCTGTAACTCTCTGATTTTAACAGTTATTTGTCCCCCTAAAGGATCCTGGAGGTCAGCATGCGCTCTGGTAGTCAATAGACCCATAGACAGTCATTTATTTCTTCTAACAATGATAGGGAAATGACTTTCTTGGTAGAGGGGAACTAATTTTCTCTGGACCTAACAATCCAACATTTTGTTAATGATAAGGGGAGCTATAGTCTCCTCTGTAACTGCTTCTCAGACGGAATAGAGCATTGTTGTCAAGCCCAGGAAGGCTAGAATGCCAGCAAAAGTCCTGGAGTGGGCTGGGGACGTCTGATTTACTGCCCACGTTATGGTGAACCACCTGGGACTAGTGAAGTGCAGGTAGCTTTGGAGAAGTCTGGAACGCAGGTCTGAAGCTGGGAATCAAGTTGATAGGAAATTTCATCAGAAGCATCTGGCTTACATTGGCTTTAGGCAAGTCTAGCACTTGCTAGCTGTGAAGGATCTCCTGAGGCTGGTGTGTCTGGAGCAATGTGCAGTCTTTGGTTGACTGGAAATCTGCTGGGATAAGTAGACTAGGAACGGAAGGTAAGTTAAGGAGCTTAGGGGAAGATCTTAGTTCTATTGATTACATTATTTGTTTAGACCTTTATAATTTGCATTTACATAATCTTAAACCACTTTTTCAGACTCTCATGACTTATTTAAGTTTTTATATTCCCAGACTTTTATAACTTGCATTTGTATATCTTATATTACTTTCTTAGACTCTTATGACTTACTTAAAGTTTTACATCTTTAGAACTTTATAATCTGCACCCTAAATCATTTTCCTAGACCCTCATAACCTTTAGAAACTCTGAATCTCTTTTAGTAAGGTAAAATGTATGAGTCTTTTTCATCAGGAGACCTAGTAGCTCTTGAAAAAGCAAGGTCTGAGTTTTACATTTGAAATGGACTGACCAGGCAGCGCCAGCCTTGGGACTCAGGGAGAGGGAGCTGGGTGCTTGCTGTCGTTACAGTTAGTCAGCAACATCATCAGAGGTCTGAGAAGGAAAAATTTGAGCAGAAAGTATAATCAAAATGGCCTCTGTATGAATTAAAATGAGAGAAACTTACCAGACAGTTGCCCTAGGTTCTTTTATGGTGGTCTTGGGGACATAAGTCATTGGTTTTCAACAGTCACACAGGACAACATTAGGTCTTTCATTGTTGTATAGGGCAGTGTTAGTCTTCCAATGCAAGATCCAGAATATCTGAGTCTCTCTCTCTCTCTCTCTCTCTCTCTCTCTCTCTCTCTCTCTCTCTCTGAGGAACTTGTGAAACTGGTCTTCCTTGGGACGCAGAGAGGGGCAGCTAATTCTCCAGTGTCCTACTTGTCCACAGTTTGGGTACTGGTTAGTGTTTGCTCCACTGGTTAGTGTTGCTACAATCCAGAGGTTGTTTGTGCCCCACAGTCTTCTATGGAGGAGACCTTAGGGCTGCCACTAGGATCTGGCAGTTCAGTCTATCATGAGAAGCTTTTCCATTGCACATTTTAAATAGCATATTCGGTAGAACCCCTAGAAGTTCGAAGGTCAACATTCAGTTTATTAAGCCGGTCTGATTTTAAACAAATTTTATTTGTTTTTAGTTATTTGTTTCAGGCTTAACCTTGAAAAGATGCAGAGAATGCTAAATAAAACTTGTCCCTGAAAAGGAATTACATTTGTACTCAGATAGTTTATAACAAGTTAGCGGCTTTAATAAGATTAGGATTTTATAGTCTTATTCCTGTTAAATTTTGGTTTTAAAATTATAACTTTTGAATTGAAACTCCCTTAAAACTTTAAACTCTAAACACAGCCCATAGAGAGATTGGGAAACTTTATAAAACCATGAATATAGTCCACAGAGAAATTGGGAGGCTTATGTCTGTATCTTTTCATCGTGTATCACTATAGAATACCACAGTTCCCTTTGTGACTCAGTTTACCCAACTAACTAAAGTTCCACAAAGTTAGCAAAGATAAAGAGGCTAGACATATATTTTAAGTCAGTTACTGTTAACCTGATAAGGCTGTAGGAATTTATTAACCCTATTTATTAAATATATTCTATTTAGTCAATATATGTTAATGTCTTATCTAAAATTTTTAGGACAAAAATCATCACATAAGAGAATCATCCTAATTCAAAATATCACATCCTAATTCAAAATATCTCTTTAGTCTAAAAAGAAGATAACAAGAGTTGATTTTATGTATAATATATTTTATGTATAATTTTATGCAATAGCTAATAAAGAGTACCTTTGTGTAAACTTTTAATTATTAACATTTTTGTTATACATTTTAAGCTAACATTTTGCTTGGAGCTTTATAGGTCCCTCTTGAACCCTCTCAGCAATGATTTTACAGATCCTGAGAGAAAGGAAGCCTGCATTACAGCAAGAGTTTTGACTATCCATGCCTTTGAACAGGGGAACATTTCTTTGTACACAAGAACCAAGAAAGGGCAAAGAAGACAGAGTTAGACATTTTTAATTACATTTAGCCATCCTCCTTTTATACAAAACCTTTTTAATTAAAAAATTTAAATAATATGAAACATAATAGTAACAAATAAATTTACCATTTGTAAATTTTTCCTTATGGGGTGTTAGACAATATCTGGAGCCTTTGCCCAGTAGAGAGAACAGCTTTTCATTGTTATGTAAATCCCTTCCTCCTTACTTGTAGTTTTTTGTCTGTATACCACAGTTTTTCCAGAAAACCTCGAGGCCTCCAATAGGCCTAATTGCACATGGTCAGCTGGGAGGAGTGACTGGGTGTTTAGGTGGAGGTTCAAAGACCTTGCCGACCTCCTTGTCCCGAAGAAATATTTACTCTTAACAAGTCCAGCACCAGTGAGTTTAAGAAGGCATATCCAGTGTTGTTACTGAGAGATTTTAGACAGAGGGCTTTATTTTATTTCATTGCTGGTTTGTGTGTGTCAGCTGACGGGGGCAGGCAACCTGAAAAGCTTAGCAAGTATTTTTTTCTTCTAAAGTTGCAGAAAAACATAACATCTGTAACCTAGAGGCCATGCAACAGAAAACTATAAAACACCAGACAGCTACAGGAACTCAGAAAAAGTTGGCATCAGGTTCAGGTTGTTTTTGTTTTCTTTATGGATTTTGTTTTATAGATTTTTAACCATACCCAACAAGCTTTCAAATCTCGAGGAACAGAAAGTTTATATTTTAGCTGTTTTAAAGCACATAGTGGTTTTTTTTTTTTCTTGAACTGTTTGTTTTGGTTTTTTCTAATAGAGTCAGATGGCCTTCTGACCTAGGACATAGATTTTGGAGGAAATTTTTAAGCAAATATGCTTGGTTGGGAGAGGGGGTCCCACTGCAACTCCAGAGCCAGCTCTTTAATAAAGTAGAACAGCATAAAGAAATACAGTATTATCCATAGCCAAAAGACATTCTGAATCCCTCCAAAACCAAATCCAGTGATCACAGGGAGAGACCAGAGCAAGCAGAGTACAAAGAAGGCTTAGAGATGAAGCATCCCGGGTGTGCGCCTGCAGCATCAGTGTGAGAGTAGCAGGTGGCAGAGTCGGGGGCTTATGGCGCCAGGAAGGTCTGCAAGGCTGGAGGGCCTGCATCTCCCCAGCCAATGGCATGGGGAGTAGGACCAGCCAGGGCTGGGAGCCAGCTGGGGGATAGAGCAAGCAGGCAGAAAAGAATCCTTCAGCAGCAGAGCAAGGGAAAAGGACGCAAACAAGAGAGCATAGAGAAGTGCCTGATGTACCTGCAGGACATAAACAGCAGGCTTCGGTGAGCCCATGAGAAGAACTGAGATGGAGCAAGGCAGAAGGGAGCAAGCTCCAGAGGGGAGCTAATGGAGAGCAGCCAGGAGTAGTCTGCCTCGTGGCAATCGGGAAAATGTAGCATGCAGCTCAGGGGCAATTTGGCTGCGTTCAGTTTGATTTCTGTCTTTGCAACGAAGCTTGAAAACACAATTTCAATGGGCAACAGAGAACAAAGGAAAAAGACAATGCAACCACACAGGCAGGGAATACCAGATAAACTGCCATGTAGTGGTCACCTTCATTCATATACAAACCCAGTAGGGCGTTCCCTTTGCCTCAGAGGCTGGCTCTATGATCAAGGCTGACTTCGTATTTTGTTTCTCTAAATGTCCAGACTCCAGAGCAGAGCTGCGCAACTCACCAGTTCACCCAACCGGAAGATGCATGTTAGCTGGCATGTCTTATTTTCGCTTTGCTTTCAGTTTGCAAATTCGGGGTGGTTGCAGTCTGCGATCTGGACTTGCTCCCTCTGGGCCTGTCCTGAATCCTTAGTTCTGAGTCAGGGATCTTGCTGGGGGCTTCCAAATGTTATGGAGTTTGTGACCCCCTGGGAAAAGACCATAGACCCAATCCAATTATAATTAAAAGATATGTTGACTAGTTTCTAGCAGGACAACAGCCTTAAAGTCAAATCTCAGGTATGTTAGGAAGGCAGGGTTTGGGGAAGATTTTTTTTTTAAAGAAAAAACTAGAAAAAGACCTTAAATATTTACAAAAGCAGCAAAAATTGAACTGTTTTAACAAGATAATGGTTAAAGCGACTCAAAACAATTTTTGGTTATCTGTGTAAGGAAGTTACAAAAGTCAAGAAAGCAATTAGTCATATATTAACAAGTAAATGGTCCCTGCTGTGCATTTTTGGGTGGGGGGTCACTGAGTCAGGTTTACTGGGAACTTGTCTTCCAGGGAACAGCTAGTGCACACTAAGATGGATGCCTGGCATTAAATGAAATCTCTTCTGCCATCATCCAGGTAGGAAGGAGAAGTCAGAAGAAAGATTGAAGGAACTGAGCAATGAAGTGGAATTCTCCAGATCAATAGGAAAACCAGGTCAGCAATCGGGAAGGGGACACTTGTTTGTTGCAAAATTGTTCTTAGTTTTAAGTAAGTCTTGATAAGAGTGGTGGGCATCCAGAGAGCATTTGTGTTGACGTTGGCTGCTGGAAAGACATCTCTCAAATGCTGCAAAGTAACCAATGCTTGTTTTGTTGAGAAGGGTTTCCTGGCTTGGTTGAACATCCAGGAATAGACACCACCACCACCACCACCACCACCACCACCACCACCACCTCCCTGTGACCCTGAAAGCTTCCCCTTTTGATGCAGATGAAAGAGGAAGGCCAAGGGCATACACGCTGTGAACAGGAGCCCATTTGTCATGGTGGCAGGTGGCACTTTCACCTGTAATGGGCAAGATGTGGATGAGAATGTGCCCTGAGGCTTGGGATGCTGAGGCTGTACCACTTCAAGTGACGGGCTGTGCCCTAAGCTAATTCACACTCTCTTTCTCCTGGACCCAGACAGGGACATCCTGGCACCCACAAGAGAATGTTTAGGGCTACCAGCCACAAACCTGGGCTCCAAGTGAACTGGACTTGTCTGGACCTGGAGACTCCATGTGGCTTCTTTCCTGATTCCAGCAGCCATGTAACTGCCCCACTTCAGAGAGAAGCCTACTTGCAGTTTTTCTGCTTTGGGATTCCTTGTCCTGGGAGTGTTGGAGCTAGAGAAGTTCCCTAAGGCCTAGGGAAAGGAAGGAGGAACTCAAGGAAACTGAATAAGGCTCTCAGTCAGCTAATCCGCAGTAACAGGAGCCTCATTAGGCTCAGCGCACTGGGAACCCTGCTGGGGAGGCTGCTCTCCAGAGCCACACATCAAACAGTCGCATCAAAGAACTCCATGGTGCTGTGTCTATTACAGGCCTGTGTGGAGCCTGTCAGCCTAGGAGGATTTTCAGAATCTAACCCTCAAGTCACACAGCATACAGTGCACTCCTGCCTCTTGGGCCCTTGCTGTGTTCCATATCCTGGCTGCAATGTGCCTAGTGTGGATGCTGGATTTCCCGTGGCCACGACAAAATTCCTTACAAAAGCAGTTTAACAGAAAAAGGGTTCGTTTTATCTCATAGTTTGAGGGTGCAGTCCATCGTGGTGGGGAAGGCATGGTGGCAGGGGTGTGAGGCAGCCGGTCACATTACACCCACATTCATGAAAAAGAGGCAAGGGAATTGAGGGAGGAAAGAAGGATGGAAAGGAGGGGCAGGAAGAGAGAGAGAAGAGCATGCTGGTAGTACCCACCCCTTCTTCTTTATATTCAGTTAAATGACCCCGGTGCAGGGAATGGGTATTGCCCATATTTAGGTGGGTCTTCCTCCTTATTTAACCTAAGAAAAAATAATCCCTCATAGACATGCCCAGAGACTGCTCTTTTTGGCGATTCTAGACCCTCTTAGTTGACAACTATGACAAATGTCTTCATTATATTGAGTTATCATTTAAGAAAACCTAGCGTGGTAGGTTTAGAGCCACCATGTTGGTGAGGAGATGCCTTTCTGGGTCTGAGACTTGACAGCTGAGCTCTCAAAGGTGAGTTGATTTCACCAGCCCCACCCTCACCTGGGGAACAGTGAGAGTAAAGTAAGCCAGGAAGCCAGCAACGGGGCTGCAGGAGAAATAAACAGTTTAGATAGTTACAAAGCTGCCCTGAGGTCAGTGTGGAGAGCACACAGCACTATGTAACATCAGTGGTGTGCACACAGGTACTGTGTCCATCAGTGGCACATCAGTGGTACATACAGGTACTGTGTACATCAGTGGTACACATAGGTACTGTGTACATCAGTGGTAAACACAGGTACTTTGTATGTCAGTGGTATGCACACAGGTACTGTGTACGTCAGTGGCACACACACAGGTAATGTGTACATCAGTTACACACACAGGTATTGAGTACATCAGTGTTGCACATAATGGTACACATAGGTATCATGTAAGACCATGTGCGAACCCCATTATGCAGCAGCTACCTCAGAGTCTTGCCAAGATCCCATGCTGGGGTTCACTCACAAGATTCTGACTCACAGACCAGAGTAAAACTCAAAGATGTGGGTCTCTGATCAGCTGCAGTGATGACAACTGAATCTCTAGTATCCAGAAAGGGCAAGGGGCACAGCGCTCATAGCCCTTGACCAGTGAAAAGTCCCACAGCCTCTTACAAAATAAATGTGTTTGTTCTAAAGATGCCTCCAATTCAGGGGATGGGGGGACATTTGGGCTAGACAGTCAGCCCTTCACACCCGTCTTCATCAATACTGACACACATACCGCTAGGACAACCCTGAGCCCTGGCTTTCCCTGGGGTCTTTGCTGCTGGGACCTTGGAGCCCATCACTTGGGCCACTTATTTCTGCAGCAGACCAGGCTTAGGGGATAAGAGGGCAAATCTTCTAGAGAGTCGAGTGAGTAAGGTTCTGCCCCGGAGAGCCGTGGATGATATGGAATACTGTGGCCATGCTCCTCTTGAAGCAGCTTTGCACTCATGGGGTCTGCCTGAAAAACTGGCAATGAGTCTGGAAAACAGAGGCGGTCACTTCTGAAGATAAACAGAAAGCCATTCTTCGGACTCAAAACGATAGAAACTATGTGTGTGTGGAGGGGGTCTATCCCTGTACATATGATTTCCTTCCTCAGTCAAGTTGATTCAGACCAGGAAAAAAAAAAAGCTGCTCTGAGAATTAACAAAATCTGCCTGTTGTTCTTCTGTAGAAAAGCATCTCCCAGTTCAGCATAGATGCTGCAGCAAAACTATTCTTGGTCCATTTGGGAGCAAATGGGAGATGTAGGGAAATGACCCGAGTAGGATGAGATGCCTGGAACCGGAGGTGAGAGGCCCCAACCCCACAGTATGTGTCAGGATCCTGAGGGTGGGAGGGATGGGAGGAAGGAGCTGGCCACAGTTAAGAGGCCACTGTTGCATCTTCTTGGGTAATAGTTGCATTATAAGGACCCCACAGGGAAGGGCATGACTAAATCAAGAAGCATGAAGAAGCTCAGGTGAAAGTACTAAGATGCTAACTTTGGGTTAGCTATGAATCTCAAGGAATCAGTGCTTTCTGGAGAAAGAAGACAATAGATTAGATAGGTAGGTAGGTAGGTAGGTAGGTAGGTAGGTAGGTAGGTAGGTAGATATGTAATACAGACACATATAATACATAGACATGCATGCATGCATACATGCATGCATACATAGATGATGGATATATAAATAGATAATAGAGAGATAATAGCCAAATGACAGAAAGATGATAAATATACACAGATAATAGATAGTGAAAAATAGATGATAAATGATGGATAGGTGATAGATGCATAGATAGGTATTGATAGACTAGAGATAGATGATAGATGATAAATAAATATGTAGATGTTATATAAGAACATAGATGTGTATGTCCATCACAGATAGGAGATTGATAGATGATAGATGGATGATAGGTGGATGGATAGATAGATAGATAGATAGATAGATAGATAGATAGATAGATAGATAGATAGATAGATAGAAGACAGGTGGATAAAAGAGAGATGATTTATAGGTGGCAGATACCATTTACAAGGAACCAGCTCCCACACTGAATATCTACATCAGAGTCCTAGCAGGTTAGCAGGTAGGTCTTTTGAATCTTGTGTAACTCCAGTCCTACCTCTCTGAGAACAGAAGAGGCAGTCAAAGTAGTGAGACAAGTCAGTGCATTTAATTCAATGCATCCATCCCCCCATCATTTGCTTGAAATTTTCCATACAGAGAGCAACGAGCTCTGCTCTACCTCTCATAAGCTCTGCCCTTGTTTCTGCCTGTGCTTGATCCTCCCTCTACTCCTTTTCTTCTCTTGATACCAGGCAAGGGCTCCTGCCCTGCACATATGCAGCCAGTCCTGTGCTTTTGCTAAAAAACAACAAAGCATCAATGTGCACAGTCAACTGGCAGGGAACCTGGGAGCCAGCAAATCAGATCTTGATTGGCAAGTGAAGAGAGAATAGACAGGAAGGGAGACACTATGTGCTGAGTGGATGGAGGAAGGGGTGGGGTTTGGGGTTCTTTTACACAGGCCCAGAAAATTGTCAGGAGACCCATTTCTCTGGGAGGTGATGTGATTATTGTCTACCAAGTGGGCGATTTTGAACTTGTGATAATAAATGATCATTGACTGGATGAGATGACTTCCCTATGTAAGCTAAGTCTCATTCTCTCTATCTCTCTCTCTCTCTCTCTCTCTCTCTCTCTCTCTCTCTCTTTCTCTCTCCCTTTCCCTCCCTCTCCCCCCACTCCTTTTCTGCCTGCCTTCCCCTCTCCTCCCCCTCCTTCTCCTCCTCCTTTTCTTCTTTTTTCTTTTCATGGGTATGTCGGGGGTGAGTGGGTGGATGTGTATTCTGTAGGTGCCGGTGCATGTGTGCACAGGAGTGTGAAGGCCAGAGGTCAACCCCGGGTATCATTCCTTAGGTGCTGTCTCCTCTGTCTTTTGAGAAATGCCTGTCACTGCCAGGAACTTTGCCAGCCAGGCTAAGCTAGATAGCTAGCAAGCCCCCAAGGATTCTGTCTTCCCAGATTCCCAGAGTTGGAGTTACAAGTGTGCTCTGTCATGCCCAGCACAGGCTATCGGGCCCTCACTTCAACAGCTGAGCCGCCTCCCCAGCTACCATGTCCATTTTGGACCAGCCAGATTCAAACCTCTGTGCATCAGTTCTGGAGACTTTTATTGGAAGACACCGTAAGCACTTTATTATTGAAGATGGTGTATGTCCAAGCCTTGACCCATGTCGCTGGTGTTCTGTTTCAAGGAGATTTCTGACATCATTTTTTTTCGTCCCTGAGTATTTCAGGAGGCTCATGTCTGACTGAATGCCATGCGTATCTGCTCAGCACTTTTGCAGAGGGAAAGGCTAGGACCATGAGGGAAGAACACAATGCAATGCATTCCAACAAGAGTGAAAATGCTTGTAAAAGCATCAAGTATGATGGTCCCCGCCTGGAAAGCGGTGTGTTGGGGGTGGGAGGAGGCTGAGGCCGGAGAGGTGAGCTTGGGGTCAGGCTTGTCTATACAGTGAGATCATTTAAAACAAAACATCCCTGTCAAGTTACAGGAGTTTATAGCCACTCCATCACTTTTGGGTGTTACTTGTGCTCCACCCCCATCCTCCCTTGCTACCCCTCTGTCCTGAGAAACCACTGCCAACATCTGTTACTGCTTGCCTTGCCCATGAGACTCTTCACTTCCATCTCCCTTGAATAATTATCCAGATTGAGGTTTTAAGACGGCTTCCGCACTTGTGAACCTTATTTTTAAATATTTAAGAACAATTTGTAATGACAGAAAGCTAGCATCCCAGATGAGATGCTAAGGACAACGTTCAGTGTGTCTGAGTGAGCTCAGGCTGACGGTGGGAGGCTCTGGGCTCCCAGGAGGGAGCCTGACTCTTTAGCGGAGGGAAAACAGACATATTCATCTGGAAAATGTCCTGTGAGGGAAAACCGAAGCAACCTCATCGTTTCATTTATCCACCGCCTCCCTGCTTTCCTCCCTCCCATCCTAAGGCAGTAGAGCATTTTTTTCTCCGCTGGGCTCTGCTTGAGTTCTTCTCTGTTTTATTTTCAGAAGCCACTTGCCTGGCACAAGAGGGCTTCCAGCAGGCTGCACGATTTAATCAGTAGAGATGTTCTAGAATCCAGCAGCTTTGCGGCCTGCCTCCTGGAGAACACAGAGGACTTCGGAGACATCATCGCCTGTGCGCTGCCCAAACGAAGCCAGAAATAGATGAGCCACACGCAGGTAGCAAAATGCATGACAGTCGCCTCTTGGGTCTGATGGCTTTGCTCAGCAAGTTGGTTGAAAGTAGAATATAGTGCTTGACAATACCCCAAACCATCGGCCCTGGCACAGTTTCTACATGTCCATCAATCCATTAGATCACAGACCCTCTAACCGCCTCTCCATCTTTCTCAGAAATCAGGGCACATGCCCCTGCATTCTCCATCTAGGAAAGATCCTTGAGTTAAACATTACTTGTATTTGTTTCTGCTGGCCTGCACCTCCTGGCACACAGGCCAGGCCCAATGACAAGGTACAAGCTAACCTGTCTCCCACTGAGAACCTCTGAGAGTCAGAAGCCCCCTCTGTTCTCGGGAACTCTGGCTCTCTTCTTTAGGACACTGCCACGCCACATGCCACGTTGACCACTCCCAGTGATTTTCACTTTGGGGACTTGAAGATTGTCACCTCCCCTCCTTTCTCTCTCCCTCACTCCTTCCTCTCCTCTCAAGGCTCCACCATTGCTCCCCATGATCATGTGGCCCTCCGAAGGAAGGATTAGTTCATACCGTCTCCTTCCAGGTAGCCTACAATATGTACAAACCCCAAAGGGCCACCACTCAGTCTGGGAGCAGTTCACCTGGCTGTTTGATGTGGATTCTATGGATCCTTAGCCTCACATGGCAAGCTCTTTACCGAATGAGCCATTTGCCAGCTCTGGTAGCTCCCCTCTGCTTTCTTATAGAGAGTACTGGCTTGCATCTTTCCACTTGAGAACAAGCAATGAAGGAAAGAGAGGCGGTGACAATGCCAGATGGAGGTCATCCCCCTGCAGAGTGTGTGGAGCCCTCATCTGCAGTCCTGTTCACTGAGTCCAGCCTTCCGACGCTGCAACTTGATATCGTCTGCAATATCGTCAAGAGAACCACATCACAGAGATGAGTCTCCCCCACCCCAAAACTGGAAAAAAAAATCCTATAAAAGGCTTGAGTAAATTTAAGATCTAGTGCTGGGCTCTGCTCCTAGCTATCCTGGCGGAATGTGGCTGTGGGTTGGACATCTTTAGGTGGAAGTATTTCAGGAAAGGCCTTCAAAACCTCTAGGGATAAAATGATTCACAATGTTGAAGAGGTTCAGATGAATCATAGAGAGGAGGCAGAGAGACTGTAAGAACCAGTGGCAAGGGAAGACCGGAGTGAAGCAGCGTCTTGTGGACATGACAGGGTCCCCTGTACCTTTGAGCTCACAGTGACCAAGGCCGACTTCACAAGACCTGTGCTTCATTAACCAAGCATTACCATTGCAGAATGGAGAAGGCCCAGAGCTCCCACGCCCAGCTCAGGAGTGAGTGGACAGCTTCCCAGGGAGGAGAGGAGGTTTTCTTTAAGAGTGTTACCCTTAGCAGATGACCACACTTTCATATATGGCCCATACCTGTGAGTATGTGAGCAACACAAATTAGATTGGATGGATTATTTAAAGAAGAATGGCAATTTGGGAGCCAGGGTGGTGGCTCTGGGAGGAGTTAGAGGGAAGAAGTTAGAAGGAGGAGTTAGAGGGAGAACTTTAAGGGAGGAGTAAGAGGGAGCAGTTAGAAGGAGGAGTTGGAGGAGTTAGAGGGAGGAGTTAGAGGAAGAAGTTAGTAGGAGGAGTTAGAGGGAGGACTTAAAGGGAAGAGTAAGAGGCAGCAGTTAGAAGGAGGAGTTGGAGGAGTTAGAGGGAGGAGCTGGAGATGAACAGGAGCAAAATGCATGGTATGCAACATATAAAATTCTCAAAGAATTAATAAAAGTGCTATATAAAAAGAGGTATAACGGCTGGAGACATAGTTCACAGTTAAGAGCACTGACTGCTTTTACAGAGGACTTGGGTTATATTCTGAGCACCTACATGGTGGCCTACAACCGTTTGTAACTCCAGTTCGAGGGGATCCAAGTTCTCCTCTGGCCTTCACAGGCACCAGACATAGACATAGAACACATACATACATGCAGGCAAAACACACATACATATAATATAAAATAAAATAACCTTTAATCATTTTTGAAAGAGGCTTAGGTGGTAAAACGTAAGAAGATGGCAAACATTGGCTTCTTTTGCCATGTGGAGGGCAAAGTCTTGTCCTGTCTCAGCATCTGGGGGCTGATTCATGAGCACAGAGGTGAGGCCTTTGCTCACCTTGGCTTTCTGGGAAGGGAGACAAATTCTCAGAAGCACGGGGAGATCCTTGCGGGTCTACATGAAGCATCCACTCCTCCCCAGGGGCCCCAGGACCTGGCTCACCACACAGCAGGGTTTGGGCTTGGGGGTGCGGTTCCATCGAGGCTATAGGAATTATATGTTGTGTTATTTCAGCTCCTTGTTTATGGGAAACCTAGCATTTCCCTAATGGGAAACAATTGCCTCGGAGTGGGCTCCAACTGCTTTATTTACAGTGAGGAACGCCGCCGCACTCACCCTGCAATTACAGCGACATGACAAACCTCGGCAGAGCCGGCGCCTAGCAGAACCTTCACCATCCTCCTGGCTTCAGACGCAGGAGACTCCAGACAGGCTCCCCAGGCCGCCTGCGCACCTCTGCAGCATCACTTCCAGGCCTGAAAGAATCAGGTTCCATCGGAGGCAGCAGTGTGGCCCGCAGACGGAAGACAGCACTTACTGAGTAGAGAAACCTGGGTCCACTCTGGACTACTTCTCAAAATCCCCGGTGAAGGCCCAGGAATGGGAAATCCAGTCTTGGCTATGCTGAGAGCTTTCTCAAACCCTCTACGTCTGACTGTGAGGATCAAAGCTTGGTACCCATGGAACCCATGGAACAAAGGAACAGTTCACCAAAGGGACGTCTGAAAATACCGTGTTTTCCACCAAGCCTTGGTGGGACTGACGGACCTGTGCATCTATGTTCTGAGGTTATTTACAACTGGACGCCACTTCTACTGATGGCCACTCACCTCGCTGATGGGCAGGAGGTGGCCAGTAGTTGCTCCTCGCTTGGTGACAGCATGTCTATATGGCACCCAACATTTATTAGTCAGAAGCATTTTGAGTGCTTACTGTATTATACACCCCCACATGTTCCCAGCATCCAAACACGACCGACATACACATAGCCTGGAGATACATAATGCACTCCTCAATCTTAGGACACGTAAAAGTTAGTCGGTTGCACAAGGTAAATATGAAAATGTCAGATTATGAATGCGTAGGTGGAACACAAGGGAGGTAGCCAAAAGGAAAAGATGCTGGAAGATGTAGGGTGACCCCGAGGAGCCTGAGGATGGCTTCACAGGAGCCAAAGGCCCTGGTGGGAATGGGAGACCGAGAGCAGAGAGTAGAAGGGCAGGCAATATATGATGGGGAAAATGTGTAAGGTTACAAATTGCCAGTCATTTATCTGCAAGATTTAATTAGACCCCATCTTGACAAAGCACACAGGACGCTGTGTTGCTTTGAAATGTAATCTGTGAATCTTCCGCACATATAAGACTTGAATGTGATGATTTGCATTAGAGTCAACAGCCCTGAATAGCTGTGAAGTATATAGGAATAATTATCCTGGGAACTGAAAAGTGATAGCTCTAGTGAAAACAGTGATCGGAAGCTGACAGCTAAAATGGGGGAGGAGGGGAAGAGGGGGTGAGGTTTGAGAGAAGCATCTATCTAAAGCACCAACACAACAAAGAACTAAAGGAAGAGGATGCTGCTATCTCATAAATAACTTGACTAAGAAAAATCAGTGATTGGTCGGAAGTCAGAGGTCCCAGGTACTCCATCCCATCCTCTGTAAAAATCTATTTTTAAAATGTGTCGTGAAAAATTGAGTTTGGGGCACTCAGGACTCACAGGTGCGGGTCACCTGTGGAACCTTCTGGAAGGGAACTTTCAGGTGTAGTCATTGATACTTTAACCCATAGTTCCCCAGAGAGACAGATAGGAAGCAGAAGGAGGATGCCCATTGGCAGACTTCCTTCTGCTAAGGTCACAAGAACGCTGAAATTTAGTGAGACCCAGGCACACCAAGCAGGGAGACCTGGAAACCTTTCCCTTAAGCAGTAGACTGAGCAGTGCCCAGGAAAACTGGTCTGACCCTCTGAGTAGTTGGAGGCCTCTCTTCTTTCTGTTCTTTCCCACTTGAAAAACAAAGGCTGGCTTCTCCAGAGGGACCCAGTAGAAAGCACCAGCCCTACCCAGAACCCCAACTTCTTTGTGCATCACAGGTCCTCACCACAGTGAGAAACATCCTTCTCCACATGAACGACACATATCTGAGGACATTTGAAAAATATTCCAAACACAAAAGTGGTACCCAGTGCTGGCTGGAAGGGAACTGGAAACTGGTGTGTGGTTGGTTTTAAAGATTACTGGGTAGTTGTGTGGTAGCTAGAGTTACCTGAAGTCAGGCCTAAAAAAGTTCTCAATGGAAATAAAAAAAATCTACCTGCTAGCAGTATGACCTAGAACTCTGGGTACACACACACACACATACACACACACACACACACACACACACAGAGGGGGTATTAATTTGATAAGATCTAGAATCAACTCGGGGGTACAGTTGCTTGGCACACCCGTGAAAGATTTTTCTGATCAGTTCTCTAGCATAGGAAGACTCACGCAAAGTGAGGGTTGGTGCGGGAGAATTGTCTGTATTCTATCAATCATGTTTTAAATAAACGCTGATTGGCCAGGCAGGAGGTGTAGGCGGGAAAACTAGACAGGAAGTGGAAATGATGCAAGGCGAGCAGGAGAAATCTGGGGAGGAGGAAGTTGATTCTTCCCACTCCTGCGCAGACCACTGAAGAGGCAACATGTAAGCTGACAGCTGAAAAAGGTACCAAGCCATATGGCTAACATAGATCAGAATAATGGGTTAAGATAAGTCATAAGAACTAATGAGTAGCCTGACCTAATGGGCCAATCAGCTTTATAATCTTATCGAGTCCTGTGTGTGATTTCTCTTTGGGATTTGCCAGTTGTGGGGTACCAGGCGGGACGGAAACCCCAACAAGCCAGCCCCCTCATGCTACAGAGGGTGGCATCTTTTGATCGAAGCCCAGATATAAGATCTGCAGTAAAACATAACCATTGAGTCTCACAAGCAAGTTCATCCACTCTGTAAGTTCCTGTATCTTGTTGCCTCCACAGCTGCTGTATTCTCCTACTGGTATCAGAACCCAGTTCTTCAGGCTTCCATGACAGATAGTAGACCAGTGGCTCTCCAGGAATGCTCTAGGCCTTCAACACCAGACTGGGAATCAGAGGCCTCCAGCCTCCCGAACTGAGTAGCTCCTGGCTCCTAAACTTCTCCAGTGTGCAGACAGCCATTGTTGGACTCTCCAGACTCTATCACATAAGTCAATTTAACAAACCCCTTTAATATGCGTTCATTCTATCTATTCTGTCTCTTTAGAAAACCTTGACCAATCCAGAGCTGAGTTATGAATATGTACATGTGTGCATATGTTCATGATTTTGGTTTTTTTGTTTGTTTTTGTTTTTTCGAGAGTTTCTCTGTAGTTTTTTGGAGCCTGTCCTGGAACTAGCTCTTGTAGACGAGGCTGGCCTCGAACTCACAGAGATCTGCCTGCCTCTGCCTCCTGAGTGCTGGGATTAAGGCGTGCGCCACCACCACCTGGCTCATGTTCATGTTTTTTGAAGCCATTTAAAAGCCCTCATGGATGTGAGATTGACCTAGAACTGCACAGTTGCAGGTGATTTTCACTTCTTAGGTGTATTATCATTTTTCAGAGCATGACTTGTGCATTTAAACACGAGCTCCGAGAAAAGTACATACTTGGTTTCAGATTCTCTTCACTACCACAAGTATCATTTTTAAGAAGTTACGTTGTTTTGGAGATGCAGCACAGGTAGGGCAAATCTGGAGGCAGGAGGATGGCTGAGAAGAGGCTGTACTCACTGCTTGCTGCAGCCTGATAGTCTGAGCCCTCTCATGCTCAGCAGGTCTCTCATAGAACCGACTAGTCTTGCTGTGCCAGGGCTTCTGAGCTCCCCAAGCAGCCCTGCTAACTAAAAACAGTTAATTAAGCTTGTCGGTACCCTGCTGAACCCCAGAGCACCCTGGGGCATCCGGAGTCTTTTGGCAAAGGAGGAAGATTTTACGGAGGCAGGAAGTGGGATGTCTGAATTTTGTATAGAGTATTCTTGGGTCCCAGGGACCTGAGAAGTATACTTTCAGGAAGGAAGATCTATGGGCTTCATCAGTTCTTGGCTCAGTGGAGCATCGTGCACCCGGCAGGGACAGGTGCCTGCTGTTTTGTTTGACCACAATTTAAGCTGCTGGTCACAGAGCTAAGGGCATATGCGGAGAATCCAGCTATCAGGCAATACATCCGGAACTCAGGGTTAGAAAGAAGGGCAGAGGACACTGCCTGGTTTATCCCAAGAAGAGCCTTAGTTTGGTCATGAGGGTGCATTCTTCCCTAAGCCTGTGTTCAGCAAGACCAGTCGTGGTTCTCATACCTGGGCCTGTTAGTACTTTAGCAAGGAGCCTTCTACGCCTGGCTTATCCCGCAGGGTCCTCAAGGGACACTCAGATAAGCTTGCCTAGGAGAGCTAATCTTGGTTTGTGCATAAATCACACGCATCTTTTAGTTCCAACAGGAGCAACATTTAGCTCTACTTCTGGCCAACTCAGCAAGAACTCTTCCAGGAGCTGGAGATCCCCCTGGGATTCCCCCAGGAATCGGTGTTACATAACAAGCACTTCCTCTAGAAGGAGGCCAACTGCTTGCTAGGAAAATTTCAGAGCAATAAGGGTCAGCACTCTTTGTTGTGTGGTAAGCACACAGGAGACCACCACAAGGACACTCTTGAAGTCCAAAGGAAAGTCTTTACTGCCAGCCAACAGTTGCATGAGCAATCGCCTAAATCACACAGCCCTGAGCCTTACAGCTCTTTGTTATTTATACGCAAAACTCACATCACGGTTGTCACACTTCAGTTAGCCAGAAGCAGATCTATAGAAACCAAGAGGCACAGTCAGGGACTTCCAAGAACTATGGACTAGGTCTATTTTTTTTTCTGTTGTTTTGGCAGGCCTTGGGCCTATTTGCTGGGTTTAAACATCATTAAACATCAGGATGATGTCTCTAACATGGTGTCAGTCTTGCTAAGGTCGGAAGGCCTGCTACAACTTAGTTCCTAAGAAATGAAACTTTTTCTTACAAAAGACATAAAAGCAACCTTTGAAACGTAGCAGGAGGATTTTTACAAAAACATCTTGGGCACTCTTAAAGGTCCAAGCCCTGCTTCCGGTCCCTGCTTTCCCTGGGATAGGAACTTCCGCTCATTTTCTCTGCAGCAGTGAATCCTTGTCTGGGAAAACAAACCAGCTGTGACCGTAGTCCTCTTGTGCATGAGAAGCATATACTTAGTATAAGAACTATCATGAGAGCTCAGAACTGCTGCATACCCTTTGTGCAAACCCTGGAGAGAAGCAGCCAGCCAGCACATGGACTGCCAAGCTCAGTCCCACCCAGTATGTGCCATTCTCTGGACTTCAGCCTTCCGTACACACAAACTATGGCCTCATCCTTCCCAGAAAGCACTGAGATGAGCTCTCCAGAGTGGGCCCTGCACTCCCAGGCTGCCTCAGAACTGGTCATGGAACACAGGAGAGCAAGAAGGAGCTGGGAAGTTGGGTAAAAGCCAATTCTTCCGTGTCCTGGGAGCTCAGGCAGTTCTGACTGAGTCCCATACCACCAACCGTGTTGGCTGAATCTGGGAGGCTGAACACCAAAGGGCATTGTAGAACCATTCATGGGAATCAGAAAACCTCCACCCTCTGTTTCTCTGATACGTGTATTTATCTAGACTTAGAGAAGCTTGTCTAGAGCCTTGGATCTAGGGAAGATGGCTCAGTTGGTAAAGTGCTCACAGTGTGTATTAGTTGCTTCTGGAGAAGCAGAACTAACAGAATGAAAACTGTAGTGGCTGTTATTGGTTATGAACTTGGTTACACCTGGAATTAACCAAAAACCAAGCAGCTGCGAACTCCTGTGAGCGATGTTTTCTTAATTAAATCATCTGATCCAGATCTTTGAGGTAGGAAGATATACGTTTAAACCCAGATCTTTTGAGATGGGAAGATTCACTTTGAATCTGGACCACACCTTCTGCTGGCAGCCTATATAAGAAAATGGGAGAAAAAAAGCTTGCTCTCCACCTGCTTGCTCTCACTCTAACTGGCAAGTCCACTCCTTTCCTGACACTAGAGCCTGCTTCTTTGGGATTCCAGCATATACTGAAGGCCAGCTGAGACATCCAGCCTTGTGCATTGAACACGACTGGATCCCTGGGCTTTCCATTAATAGACACAAGCATTGTTGGACTAACTGGACCACAGCTTGTAAGCCGTTCTAATAAAGCCCCTTTCTGTGGGTGGTGATTTTTAATAAGAATGTCATCCATAAGCTCGTATATTTGAATGCTTAGTCACCAGGGAATGGAACTGTTTGAAAGGATTAGAGAAATTAGAAAGTGTGGCCTTGGTAGGGGTGGCAGTCTTTGAGGTTTTAAAAGCCTGTACAGCCCCAGAGTCTCTCCCTCTCTGTTTGCAGATCAGGATACAGCACTCTTGGCTGTTTCTCCAGCACTGTGCTCCCTGCCATGATGATAATGGGCTAAGCCTCTGAAACTGTAAGCCAGCCTCAATTAAATGCTTTCTTGTTGGGAGCTATGCAGCCTAGTCTTGCGGGGGCTTTCCTCGGGGCAAGGCACCTACGGAAATGGATTTTGACGTGACAAGGACAGCAGTCCACAGGACAGTGTAGGAATTTACAGAATCTGTGCAGCTTGCAGGCTCTTTTCTCTCTCCTTATATTGTTGATTCTTTAGGTGGTTTTTAGTATTACATTGTCAGTCACACATGCAACAGCTGGAATTTTCCCCTGGAAATTCCACTCTTTCTCATTTACCCCTAAGATTCAGCAGGGAGCTAATGTTCCTCAAGAAAATCTCATCTGGAATTACTAACCACAATGCTTAATCCTGGGAACTTTTCTGACTTAATAGAAACCGTTAGGTACATGTGAGAAAACAACACTTGGAGCATTGACTGTGTCTCACAGTTCTGGAAAGGAGACTAGGGCACACACAGACAGAATAGGGGAAAAGCCTCAGGAATACACACAATGCCAACTGTTGACAGTAATTTCTCTGGACACCAAGCATATAGAATCAATGATAGGATCTAGAATGACCCAATGGAAAAGATATGGGATGGTGAGATCCATCTTTACCATACACAGGAGTTCATATCGATGGGAGAAGTATGGTCTAGTGGATGGGGAAAAAGTGCCTTATCAAAGTCTGCCTTTACAGAAAGATGGTGACATGGACCCTCTTGTAGAAAAGGGAACTGTATAAAAGCGTATTTTAGAGACTTGAAAGAATTGTTTGGGTTTGAATATCACTGTCTTTAAAGCATTGTACCCTTGTCTATTATTTTTTAACTTTGAAACCCCAAGTAGCTCCTAGCTGACATAAAGGCTATGAGAGCAGGGTGTGTCTGGCTCAATATTTAGTTAAGCCTACAAAACTGCTGAACTCTCTGTCTAGAATAAGGTTATGTCTGGGGTGGGAAAGTGTATTTGGGGAAGCCTGAAGAGGAACAGTGAGTGGGGGCTTTTATAATGATTATGAAATATTTCTTAAAAGTCAAAACAAGAGCCAATAATAAAACTGCATATGTAAGCCTATTAGAATAAAACTCTGTAAAAGTATAAATAAAGATGGCTCAAGCCATTTGGGCCAATTGAGTGCAATTCACCTGGTGGCCTGGTGGTCAGAATTTTTCCTTCCCCATCTCAGGACCTGAACCTGAGCCGAGGCTGAACCCTGGCACTTTCTTTTATAAGATTTGCCTTGGTCATGGTGTCTCTTCATAACAATAGAACAGTAACTCAGATGAATATATATATATACTCATTCTATAAGTTCTGTTCCTCTAGAGTACCCTCACTAATGCACGCACGCACACACACACACACACACACACACACACACACACACACACACACGGAATTTATTAGAGTAGCTTACAGGTTGTGGTCCAACTAGTCTAACAGTGGCTGTCTCCTGATGGAAAGTCCAAGAATCTCTGTTGGAATTCCAAAGAAGTAGGCTCTAATGCTAGTGAAGGAAGGAACTAGCTAGGAAGAATGAGGGCATTAGGCAAGGAACACAGGTCTCTTTCGTCTTTCTTTTTGTAGGTTGCCCCAAGAAGGAGTGCTGGCCAAGATTTCAGGTGGGTCTTCTGACTTCAAATGATCCAGTTAATTAAAAATCCCTCACAGATGTGCCCAGGAGCTTGCATTTTTAGTTGATTCCTGATGTAGTCAAGTTGATGACCAAGAATTAACATCACACCATGCAAGCATGAGGACCTGAGTTTGGTCCCCAGAACTGATGTAAAAAGCTTGCAATCTCAGTACTGAGGAGGTAGAGACTGACTGGTCCCCAGGGCTTGTTGGCCAACTAGCCCATTCTGGTTGGTGAGTTCCAGTATAGTGAAGACCCTGTTTAGAAAATCAAGGTTGGGCTGGTGAAATGGCTCAGTGGGTGAAAGTATTGAACAACTGAGTTTGATCCCCAGAGCCCACAGTGAAGGTAGAGAACTGACCCCTGGCAATTGTCTGTAACCACATGTCCACTGTGTGTCTTCATTACTGTTCTATTAGTGTGAAGAGACACCTAACCAAGGCAACTCATAAAAGAAAGCATTTAGTTGGGGCTTGCTTGTGGTTTCAGAGATTTTGTCCATTTTCACCATGGCAGGCACCATGGAGGAAGTCATGGTTCTGGAGATTGAACTGAGAGTTGATTCTATATCTGGATTCACAGGTAACAGGGAGAGAGACTGGGCCTGGTTTGATCTTTTGAAATCTCAAATCCCGACCCAAGTGACACACTTAACTCCAACAATGCCTCACTTCCTAATCCTTTCAAATAGTATCACTCCCTGGTGACCAAGCATTTAGGTCTTTGAGCCTATGGTGGCCCTTCTCGTTCAAAGTACCACACTGTGATATACATGTGATGTATATGTATCTGTACGCATACACACATAATCACATTCATACACACACAAACATCACACACACACACACAGAGCTAAATAAATTTAAAACAAGATGGAAAGTGCCCTAGCACCTAAGGTTGACCTATGACCTCTGCACTCATGTACAGGAGGTACACTGGTACACATGTGTGTATCTGCATGCACTGACATAGACACACAGACACAGATACACTCTTACACACACAAACACCTCCATATTACAGCAAGAGAACTGAAGCTATTTAACAGTACCCTTAAGGTAAAATTCTCCTTACAAGCAAACATTCAGACACAAATGAAAATGTGTCCTGGAGCCAACAACTGAGACCCTAGCTATTGGAGCTTGTGAGTCTGAAATTCACAAGTCTAGAAGAGACATACTGGGGACATGGTAAGCTGGGGTGGAGAGTGTCCCTTCTGTAGCTGGCACACGATGGTTCCTACATAGGCAGGACCCTCTACTTTCAGGCTCTGGCAGGGATCCAAGTGGACATTATCACAGCCATCTTGAGTGTAACCTCAAGCTAACTCAAGGGTTAGCGTTACCCTAGTTACCCCAGCAAACTATAAATACACAAAACCATCAGAGTTGTTTTCAGAGTTTTGCAATCAGACCAGGCTCCTAAGCTCCAGGAACTGCCTAAGGTCCTTGATGCTAACCAGGATGAACCAGTTCATCCAACTTGCATGTAGCTGCCTTTGCCCTGATTGTCCCATAAGCCCCTATTCCTGGCTCAAGTCAGAGGAAATCATGTGGCCTTGTTGCCACCCAGGGTCAGTAAGTCCCAAATAAACTACACTGTAATCCTGGTTTTTAATTAGTGGTTCCTGGGGCCAGGTCACACACATTGGGGTGAATTGTTCTAGAATAATCTCTTTCAAAGGATCCTTTGTTCCTTTGCCTTCATGAAGATTTCTATTACTGGCCGTCTTTGTTGTTGCTGTCTTTCCCTGTGACAGCGTCTCTCTCCTCTGAGGCTGACAACTGTGAACTCCTGTTTTCAAATTTAGGCTCAAAAATAGACCCCCTGTGAGACCTCAGCTCCACGGAGGGCCTCAGTTTCTAGTGACTCAGCACCTCTCTCTACCCTGTGAGACCTCAGCTCCATGTAGGGCCTCAGTTTCTAATGACTCTGTTCCTCTCCCCACATACTCACCTGTTTGAAGATGGCACAGCTTAGCACAGAGCGTGCTCAGTACAGGTCTTTCTCCCGGGGGCTACCAGAAAGGCAAGACCTCAACATTAGCTGTGGCAAAAGAACAAGAAAACAATCTGATTAGGCTACAAATTAAGCAGTTCAAAAGTCCAGAATCTGAAATGAATCCAAATCCAAAACTCCTTGAGTTCTAATCCGTCTTGGTTCCACAAGAGGAAAATATCACTCCTGACCTCATGTGTAAAACTGTCTCATGTACTGAATGATGAAACACATTTTGTAAATTACCTCATGGCATATGTGTAAAGCACATGCTACATAGGTGGCTTTCAGCTCTGCAAGTGTCAGTCCCAAGATATCTCATATGCAATCATTTCAAAGTCTGAAAACATCTTACCTGGAGCTTGCCCGGCTCTGGGCCTTTCAGGTTGGACATCCTCAGTCTTTGATGACTGAGACCTTATTTTTGCTTTCTAGATATCAAATCTGGTATCTAGTGCATATCAGGAAGGGCTCTACCAGTGAGCTGCATTCCAGCCCTAGATGATCTACACATATTTAAATCAGAGTCTCTTGAGTCAACATGCCGCAGAGGCACCTGCACACCAGGGTTTATTGAAGCTAGGATAGCTAGAAAAAGAAAATGTGCTACATATGCACAATGGGATTCTCCTTGTCCACCAACATCCATCCATGGCATCCACAGAGAAGTGGATGCAGCTGGAGATGGCCATATCAAGGGAATAAAACCAGATTCAGGCAAATATCACACATTTTTTCTTATTCATGATAGATTTCATAAAGTCCCATAAAATCATATATGCACACATAACATGAAAGTGGAAGGGAAGCTGTGTAATGAAGCAGTGGTGAAAGGGGAGAGCACGGAGGATGTGGTTACACGTACATTATATACCTAGACAGAAGCTTAGAAATAAACAAAGGAAAGGAAATAATATTGTTAAAAAGTCAGGGCCACATGAAATAGAATAGCTTCATTCCTCCCCACTATCGACGCTGGAAATGCCAATTAGATCCTGTTACATCCTCAAGATCAATGGGTGGGTTTGTCTTTTGACAAGGCACACGACTAAAGAGCCATGTGGTGCTGGTGTTGACACAAGACAGACACGGGTCCAAGGGGACACAACAGAAAACCCTCAACAAACACCAGGGTAAACAGCCACTTGAATTTTGGCAGAGAGGCACCGTGGAACACACTGAATTATGGTTCTTTACACGGAACAACACTAGTAAATTACATGAGCATCTTAGCTAGGGTTTATATTTCTGAAACAAAATACCATGACTGTAACTGGAGGTCTCACTCCTGCCTGCTAGGTCCTGAATACCCACTTTGAGGCTTAAAATTAATTACAAACTGTTTGGCCTATTAGCACAGGCTTCTTATTAACTAGTTCTTACAGCTTAAATTAACCCGTTTCTATTATTCTATATTTTACCAAGTGGCTCATGGCTTGCTACCTCACATCTTGTTTCCTCGGCAGCTGCTGGCATCTCGCTGACTCTGCCTACTTTTTCTCTTCATCTTTGCTTGAATTTCCCACCAGGCTCTATTTTGCCTGGCTATTGACCAAATCGGCATTGTTATTAACCAATGGCAATAAAACATATTCACAGTATACAGAAGGGCATTCCACATCTTATGACCAAAAGGCAAGTTGGGGAGGAAGGGATTTATTGGGCTTACATTTCAGCATTGCCTTCATCACTGAAGAAGTCAGGACAGGAACTCAAATGGAGCAGGACCCTGGAGGCAGCAGCTGATGCAGAGGCTATGGAGGGTGTTGATTACTGACTTTGCTTCCCATGGCGTGCTCAGACCATCTTGTTATAGAATCCAGGACTACCAGCCCAGGGGTGGTACCACCCACCATGGGCTGGACCCTCCCCCACTGAACACTAAATGAGAAAATGTCTTGCAGCTGGATTTCACTGAGGCATTTCCTCAACTGAGGCTCATTCCTCTGAAGACTCTGCTTGTGGCAAGTTGACATGCAAAACCAGGCAGGCCAATGGGAAAATGAGGATTGTCACACCACCCTGAAGGAAATGAAAATGAACTCTCATTGGCTTATAGATCTGAATGTGAAAGCTGAATCAACAATGTCTAGAAGACAACATATGCACGTATGGTGAAGCGTTTCTCAAACTGAATGAAATACGCTAAGCCTGATGGAAAGGGCAGACTAAATTTTTCTAACTCAGAGTTCTATCTATCAAAAATTATGTTAGCAATTACCAAGGATAAATGGTGTGCTGTAGAAAAACATTTGCTAAATATATTGTTTATCTACTCAATATTGATTCGCATATATATGGAAAAAAGACTAATGTTTACACATATTTTTAAAATAATATATAAGACTGCAACTCTAAAGTGAGCCCAAGTCATCATCAGGTACTTAATGAAGCATGCTCTCCAAATAAATACAAGACCAGACATTAACATCAGTTACTAGGGAAATAAAATCAAAGTCACATGGGGTTGGGAATATGGCTTAATTGGTAAAATGTTTATGTCCAAGTATAATTCCAAGCATGCATGTAAAATGGATGAGAGTGGTGTCACATGCTTGTAATTCCACCACTGGGGAGGTGAAGAAAGGCAGATCCCTGGGGTGTCATTTGTCACCCAATTTAGACAATCAGTGACATCCAGATCCCCATGAGAGAACCTACCTGAGCAATAGCAACCCACCAAACTAATCAAGACAGCAACAACGGAAAAACAGAACAAGATAAGTGACTCCTGAGGAACCACACTCCAGGTCGAACTTTGTACACATGTACTACACACATGTGCACATACATATCCATGCATACATCACAATCACACATAGTCATATACACAGGTATATACACACAGACTCACAAAATCACACATAAAGGTGTACACACATAAAGTCATGCACACACAGACAAAAATATATGCATCTATCCATCCAGACAGACAGACACACACACACACAGACACACACGAGTTTCCAGATACAAAGCAGGCCCTGTAATTTTTAGAGCATCCATAAGAAATCAGCTTGAATTTTTCTTAGAGGAAGATTATTAAACAGAATTATTTTTCTTGAACAGTGTTTTCAATTTACTCTTTACTAGCTATTCATTCCCAAGTTATAAGGAAACCTAGTTACAGAAAATTAAATCTGTTCCCTCCAAAAGAAGAAAAAAAATGAGAGAAAAAAAAGCAAGACTCATAACAAATACAAGGGTAAAGCACAGAGCATGCATGAAGGATTGACAAGTATTTGAGGAGACATGCCCCAGTCATGCATAATACACATGAGCTTATGTCATGCTGTGCCCCCAAATATGTCCAATTATTTTTGCCAAAATAGTTTTTAAAATATACATAGCGAAGTCTAACATAGCAATGCAGGCAAAGTGTTTATTTGTAAAGGTGCTAGAGACAGTGAGACCAGGCTTTTTCCCTGGTGCATGTGCTGGCTTTGGAGCCCATTCCCTATGGTGGGATACCTTACTCAGCCTTGATGAGTGGGGAGAGGCTTGGTCCTGCCTCAACTTGACTGACGTGCCAGGTTTTGTTGACTTCCATGGGAGGTCTTACCCTTTCTGAGGAGTGGATTGGGGGTGGGATGGGAGGAGGTAGGGGTGAGCGGGAGGAGGGGAGGGGGGAGTTGTGGTTGGTATGTAGAATGAATTTAAAAATTTAAGAACAAAAGGTGCTATAGAAATACGTACCTGCTGAGCAGACATGAGGACCGGCAATCCTCCACTCAGAGCCCAAGTTAAAAGGGTGGGTAGGGTAGCATGTGTAAAATACAACATCTGCTCTACTGCACTATGTGCTGCCGTATGGTCTGTGAGCTGGGGAAAGGGCCTGGAGATTGACACACACACACATACAGAGACAGAGATGCGGGGACACAGGTCATCCTTGAGACAAGAATGCCAATTTTATTGTGCTCAGGGCCAGCTTATATAGTGCTCTGGCCACACCCCAGCTCTCGGGATCTTTGAGCTGCTGGCCTCACCAGAATCCACTCTCCTGCCATCAAGGTCTTGGGCTCAGAGCAGCTGCAGGCACAGGTAAACAAGTTGTTTTGTTCACTTCACTCCAGCAGGCAAAGGGTCTGAGGCAGGCAAAGAAAGTCAAGGGGCCAGGGATCTGTGGCCCTCAACAAGTGTGCCAGTAACCCTGGTGCTGGGAGGAGGGAGGGCTACTCTCTAGGGCTCATGACCAATCCGTGATCTCCAAGTATGCTTCTCTCTCTCTCTCTCTCTCTCTCTCTCTCTCTCTCTCTCTCTCTCTCTCTCTCTCGTTTCTTAATGTATTCATTTATTTTTGAGAACAGGGTCTAATGTTGTCTCCAACTCCCAACACCTGGGACCACAGATATGTACCACCATGCCTGCCTGAGAAGCATCTCTCTAAAAAGCAAAAAACAAACAAACAAACAAAAAACCAAGAGAGAAAATTGAGGAAAAATTATGACATCAGCTACTGGTTTCCACATACATGTACATCGGAAGCACTCACACTGGGTGAGACCACCTAAGTTTTCTGAGACAGAACCACACGGAGGCTACTGTTCCTGAGTCACCAAAGCCTAGTTTCTTGAGAGGAAAAAAATTGAGCCGAGCATGAACATTCACCTCTCTCTGCTTTCGGGCGGAGGAGTCGGTGTGACCAGCTGGCTCCAGTCCCTGCTGCTACACCTTCTGTGCCGTGATGGACTCTACCCTTAAACCTGAGCCAAAACACATCCTCCTGTGTGGGTCGTTCACCAGAGAAGGCTGCTTAGACGTGAGTTTAAGCCAATAGAAAGTCTTTATTAGCCACAGGTGACTACACTGGGTGCCCAGGATCCCAGTGAAACCCTGATCATTTTCAGAGTGAGCTTCTTAAGCACAAAAGCCCTGTCTTGGGTCGATACACTTCAGTGAACAGAACAGTTATTCAAAAGCAGAACTGCAGAAACCAAAGAGCAAGGCTGGTACATTTAGAAGCTTTCCCAAAGCTACGGATCTGATGAATTAGCTCTTTGCTTTTGTTTCAACTGCTGGGGCTGTCTATGTGTTGAGTGTTATGGCCTGAATGCTATTTCCATTGTGGTGGTGGCATGTCCTAATGGTTAACTGAACGCGCCTCTTTTGATGCTTTCCAAACTAAGCAGACAGGTTGATAAGGAAGTTAGAGGCATTAAACATTTCTTTTCTGATTTAACACAAGCTAGATTCCTTACAGAATGGTCCTACAAAATTGGAGAGGCTTAAGCTTACTTCTTATAAAACAAAGGGGACTACATGTAGTTTTGGGGAAAACCTGTTGCTTCTATGCTAATTGATGAAGGTAATTAGAAAGATCAATCTTGCCATGGTTGGGGAAAACTTCAAAATGAGAAAGACAAAAGCATAATTGTGATCGTTGATAGCAGTTTCTGTTTTCTGGTAAAGAGGAGAGTTTCTCTACAAGGAACAATAGAACCTAGATCTGTGGTCTCCATCCTACCCATCACCTTACCCTATCTCTTCAGAGTTAAAAGTGACTAGTACTGACACAGAGACTCAAAAACATAGGGAGGTCAAGTGCACAGTCGCTAGTTCAACCTTTATTACTCTGGACATAGATGCCCCCCTCCCCACTGCAAAGTCAAAGTAGACACAGAAGCAAGCAAAGAAGGTAATGTGGACATACAGGAATATTCTGTTCTGAGAATAGAGGAAAAATCAAGTCTGTGGAATAGACACAAATGATCAGAAACCCTGGGTAGTCATTTAACTCAGGAAATAGGTTCATGCTTTTAAAAGTAAGAGATGAAAATCCAAACAACAATTGACAGAAAAATATTCAATAGACAGCAAAGAGTGTCCAAACCTAATGGGACCAAAATTAAAAATGACAAAGGTGAAACAAACACCCCTGAGAATTCAGTCACACACAGAAATACTGCTAGAAGAGTGTGAAAGAGGAGGGAAAATCTCAAACAATTAGAAGTAAATGAAATGACGGATCCCAAAACACCAAGATGTGTTCTACAGCAAGATGATCGTGGCCCATAAGATAACCCCAAACTGGAAAGTCAGATAGTATTCAAAGACAAAAGTCAAGAAAACATCCTTCCATTGAAGAACTGACTTTACAAAATCAAATCTTTCTGTTAAAGGTTAATTGGTTGGAAATGAATATTAAAACAAAATTCTGAGCATACACCATATTATCTCAAATGGGGAAGGGGTGGAGAAATAGTCAGATGGCTCCACTGTCCGTGGCTTTAACATTTACTTGTGTCTAAGTGGCCAGAGAAGAATCTATACACAGGTTATAAGAAGAGAAGATGAGGTTTAGAATATCATGTTTTCTCATGGCATCTGCAACTGGTGCCTGTTAAGCAGAAAGGAAGACATTGCATCCTTGACAAACAAAACAAAGAACAAAAATCCCAGAAACAAAACAAAACAAGAAATAATTAAAAAAAAAAAGTCCTGGTCATTACAAGTGGCTGGCATTGGCTGAAGGTCCGTCGTGAGCTAAGCTATGATGCTGGTCTTTTTGTGCTCACTGGAACCCCGACAGATAACCATCTTTTCTAATCTCAGTCAAAGATGAATGATTCATGCATATCCAGTATTTCCCTCTATACTGAAAGCAGCCAACTAAGACATCAATCTAAACGTAAGTAAACAAGGAGCTAGAGATGGCCTAGGCATGAAGATCACTTGCTGCTCTTGCAGAAGACCCGAGTTCAGTTCCCAGCCTCTACTTGGCAGCTCACCCTCACCTGTAATTCTAGCTTCAAGGGACTGGAAACTGTCTCCTGATCTGGTGGATACCTGAACATTCATGGTGTGTGCCTGTATGTGCACACACACACAGACACTCATACACAGACACACACACACATACACACACAAACAAACAAATATATAAGTAAAAATAAATCTTTAAAAAAATTGCTTTGAGGGGGCTGGAGAGGTAGCTCAGTGGTTAAGAGCACTGCTTGCTCTTCCAAAGGTCATGAGTTCAATGACCACCCAGCAACCACATGGTGGCTCACAACCATCTGTAAAGAGATCTGGCCTGCAGGCACACATGTAGAAAGAGTACTGAAAATACTGTATATACAATAAATAAATAAAATCTTAAAAAAGTCGCTTCGAGCTTAGTGTCTATAGACAACAGGAAACTACCTTTCCCAGCACCTAGAGCTGTTAGTCCAAAGCATCAATAGATTCCAGGTCTTCGGAGGCAACCACTTCCTAGTTCTGGGATGGAAGCTTCTCGTGATATTTTGACTGCACCCAGGGGCCCATTAAGCTGGAGGGACTTTATTCTAGGGACACCGGACCTGACCACCTGCTAAAACCCCCTAACACAATCATCTTGGGAAACAAAAATCAAGCAGACCCATTCTGAGCAGCAGAGACATCAGAGATGTTTCGACCACAGCTCTCCCCAAGAGTTCCAAGTAAATGCCTCGTCTTCTCAGTCCATTCTTAAGCCTTGGCCACTGCTCAGCCCTCTGTCCTAGAACTGTTCCAGACAACACTCCCACCCTCCCTCCCACCCTCTCAGCTTCTTACTCCTCTGTCAGCTGTGCCCACTTCCCTGCTCCAAGCAGATGATGGATTTCCCCAAGGACAGACAGCTCAGCGCTTCTCCCTCTCCCACACATCCGCTCACCCTGGGACACACATCATCGCCTCCCGTGCTCCCATTGTCACCTTCAAAGATGCCACTTCCTGTGTTCCTTCCTCCCTTGCATGCTCACCCACCACATGAAGGTTATTATAAACCAAGGGAAACCAACCGGATCCCTCCCTCATAGTGAATCCCAGCCTGAATTCTCAGGCTGAATTGTGTGTCATTGCCCACAATCTTGCTCATGCTTGGTTTGGCTTTCCCTAAATGTCATTTCGTCTCCTAAACACATTTCATTTATTTTAGTTTCTCCACTAACTGCTATTTCTCATGACATCATCAGACCACGCACATGGACACCATCACCCTTTGTCACTCCGGTACTTGTCATGGACTTGGTCATGGATTTCAGAGATTCTATTCATTTGTGAGAAAATAGTGCCGAAAATCTGATATCCTGCCTCATATAGACTTTTTTCTATCTAATAAGAAGTTTAGTGCTTCCAAAGACCGGAGTACTGTCTGCAGCTGTACTGAGACCTTGGAACCTAACTCTGCCCTGCTAGGTTCTACTTTCCATGTTCTCATCACCCACAAGTACCACCACCCTGGGGACCAGGACTCTGGCATGTAATCATGGAGGACACACGGGAGTCAAGGCTCTGACAAACTGTCCATGGAGGACACCAGCACCACAAGAATCAAGGCTCCACTACACTGACCATGGAGGAATCCAGCACTATGGGAATCAAGGCTTCCCCACACGGATAATGGAGGACACAGTCAAACTGCATTCAAGCCAAGCAGCAAGGAAGACAGTGAGTAATCTTGCATTCAGTCCCCACCCCGCCCTGTCTTCCCCAGCCAAGCCACTCCTCATGTAGTCCAAGGCTTCTGAACATAACTGCACAGAGCTTTGTCATCTTCTCAGAGGTTTCCTGGAGAAAATCGTAAGTCTCAAAAAGCAATTATTTCTTGTGATGGTTCTTCTCCAATGTCAACTTTGTAGGGTTTAGAGTTGTCATGAAAACACACATCCCGGCAAGTCTGTGGGACATTTACAAAATGGGCAAGGAAGACCTAAGCCTGAAAGAAGGCAGCACCGTTCTACAGGTTGAGGTCTGGGGCTGAGGACCGGAGAAGGTCAGAGGAACAGCGTCATTCTCCTCTCTCTGCTTCCTGGCTGTGACACGATGTGACTAGCACCTCACATTCCCGCCGCCTTGATGCTTGTGCCAGTGTGCGCTGTACCCTTCCTTACACAGCGAGTCAGAATAAACTCCTGCTCCCTTGTTACTTTTGTCAGGCATTTGGCCACATTAAAGGAAAAGTAATTAATAAATCCTCAAGTCTGCTATTTATTCCAGCAAAGTATGAAGGTGAGAAACCCTCCTCAGCTAGAACCCACTGGGAAGAAAGGCAGATGATATCGCTGAGGCAGTAGCAGTACCCGCATATTGTTTTCCTGTTTCTGGATTTGTTTTTCTGCTTACGAAAATTGAGTCCCTGACTTTACTTCCCAAAAGGTCGATCATTAGAACATGCTAAAGTTGTTCTTCCCTACTATCCATTAGTTGATATGATGAATTCCCTACAAACATCAAATGTATTGACTGTTTATGCCATTATTGGATATGCTGAGTAGCTTTTTAAAAAATATTTGTTTAGTTTTAGTTTTTTTATTTTTGTGTTTATGTGTGTATTTGTCTGTGTATATGTTGTGTTTATGTGTTCCCATGGAGGTCAGAAGAGAGTATTGGATCCCCTGAGTTGAAGTTGCGGGCAGTTGTGAGGTGTAGTGGACACAGGTATTAGAGTCCAAACTCTGGTCCTCTTCAAGAGCAACAAGCACTCTGAAACTGCTGAGCCATCTCTCCAGCCCCATGTTGGTTGGTTTTAACTGTCAGCTTGACACAACCTAGAATCACCTATGATTAGAATCTTTCTTATTGTTTTGATTGAGCTATGCATTTTTCTCCACTCTCTCCACTTCCTCCCCCTCACATGATTCCTATTTTAATGAGGACCTATCTAGATCAAGTTGGCTTGTGAATATGTCTGGTGTAGGGGGAGAGTTGTCTTGGTTGTTACTTGACACAGGAAGACCTACCCACTGTGAGTGGCACCATTCCCTAGGCAGGGGTTCCTGAATGATACAAGGGAGGAGAGAGGAGAAAGCTATCTGAGAGCAAAAAAGGATACATACATTTTCTTTTTGCTCTTGACTGTGGGAGCAGTGTGATTAGCTGCTAAAGTCCTTCCTCGACTTCTCCAAAAACGAAAACTGTAATGTGGAAGTGCAAACCAAATAATCCTTTTCTTCTCTATGTGTGTGTGTGTGTGTGTGTGTGTGTGTGTGTGTGTGTGTGTGTGTGTGTGTTTGGTCAGGAAATTTATCACAGCATCAGAAATGAAACAAGGACAATGGGTAAGAAAGATGGATGACAGTAAATCCCTGCCATTCACTGAGGACAGTGTAAGGTGGGTAGATATGGACAGGATCAGCTACTTAGGTGCCTACGGACAGTGATGGCATTGCCATGACAACAGGACAGGGGAGTCAACTGCTCCTTGGCATTGAAGAAGGCAAAGTTCTTTATTTTCATGTCCATCTTTAAGAACAGAAGGAGTTATCCAAACAGCTAAAGAGAAAGGGAGTGGAATTCAGGCAAAGGACATCCATGAAAACCACCTCTTATTTTACCACAAGTGATTCTGAGTCACAGGTATGGGAGAAAGAATGGATCCTGGGTATGCACACATCCGAGATGGATTAATAGGCTTGGCTGGACAATGAAACATCAGAGCTGGCAATATAAAGATGAAAAATGGTTTCAGTTATGATGCTCATCCTTTAAAATACTTACTCTGTTGGTTAGAATGTATTATTTTGAAGAACTGAAATGTAGCCAGTAATGTAGCCAGAAATGTAGTCTGTCTTTGCAAAGCTATCATGTTTTATCTCCTTTAAAATTTAATCAATACAGTGATGATTGCAGCATAATAGATAAATCGGAAAGAGAAGGGGAACCAGACATCATTCATGGGAGTACTGATGTAGCGTAGCCAAGAAATACAAACACTGAAACTAAGCTTTGTGGCATTGCTAGGGACTCCATAAGAAATTGCTGGGCCTGGGCAGAGTCTGGGGAGGGAATAGGAAGAAGAGAAAAAGTGAGGAGGGGAAGGGGGAGGGAAGGAGAGAGGGAGAAATGAGAGGAGGAAGGGAGGGAAGGAGAGAGGGAGGGAGGGAAGGACGGAAGGGTACCAGGGTACACGTCAGAGCACTTACAATTTTGAGACAGGAACTTGCCAGTTTAGCAGGATTGCTAGCCAATGAGCTCCTGGGATCTCCTGTCTCCTCTTTCCCCTATAGGGATTACAAATGTCTGCTACCATGCTTGTTTTTGTCTGTGGGTTCCAGGAATCCAGCTCAGGTCTTCATGTTTGCGGAGCAGACACTCTACACACTGAGCTGCTCCCCAGCCCTGCCATGGATTCTAAACCATCATCCCCTTGCTGCAAAATTTGCCCCTCAGAATTCTATTCCCTAGGAGGCAGTTAGAATTGTATACACATATGAATGGCAAATGATTTTCTGTCACAATTATCAATTGGTTCTCTGTCATCCCTCTAACTCCTGTTGATCCAGAGTCAATCTTGAGAAAGAATGAAGATCGAGGTCTCTCACTTTCTAATGTCAAACTATATAATAAAGCTGTAGAAAATAAAACTGTGTGGTATGAACCTAGAACTGCGGGCCAGTGTAACACGCTAGAAAGCCCAGATATCAACACACATGTCAATTGACCTTCAACATGACTTTCAAAAACACGTGTTAGGGAGGGGGTTAGAGTCCTTTACTTATTTGTAAATTTTTGTTTACCTGCGTGTCCATGTGTCTATGGGAATAATTTTCAGGAGTTGGTTCTCTCCTTTTACCCTATGGGCTCCAGAAAGCAAACTCAGGTTTCTAGGCTTGGCAGCAGGCTCCCCTACCCACTGATCCATCTCACCAACCTTTATGATACATAAGGTAAGATGAACCCTGAGCTTGTATGGGAGGAGGAATGAAGTTGTGGCCTCACCTCCCACCACAAGCAAACAACAAAGATAAATGAAGGATTTACACATAAAACTTAAGACTATGAAACTTAAAGAAAACACGAGGCTCAGGGCTTTGCCTTGGTCTGAACAACACATCCTGGTACATTCCTAAGTCCCGCCCCAGGCTTCTCTTCCTTCCCTTCCACTTCCCGTTCCTTTGCAGCTGTTCTTCAGTTCGAATCTGGTGGCTTCTTCGCGTTTCCTTAGTAACATTAATCAAAATCTCCAGATGAACAAGGGAAAAATGAGAACCTTTGTGTCACAGTGCGGATGTGACATGGTGTGTTCCCTATGGGAGTATGTGTACTGCTGGCCAGGGTGTGACATGGTGTGTCCCCTGTGGGAGCATGTGTACTGCTGGCCGGGGTGTGACATGGTGTGTCCCCTGTGGGAGCATGTGTACTGCTGGCCGGGGTGTGACATGGTGTGTCCCCTGTGGGAGCATGTGTACTGCTGGCCAGGGTGTGACATGGTGTGTCCCCTGTGGGAGCAGCGGTACTGCTGATCAGGATGTGGGCAAGTGCTTGTGGTCCGCTTCCTGTGAATTCCTCTGCCGTTTCCCTTACCAGCCAAGCTTCTAATCACATTGACTTAATGTTTGACAGCTGCTTGGAAACCCATTTCCAATTAAAGTGTCCTTTGCAGTTCACTGGTTTGGGGACAGTCCTAAGCTCTTGGTTAGCTGATGTCCTGGAAACATAGCTGCAGGGGCAGATGGTTCACGGCTTAGATCGCCACGGATTTATTCCCTGGGAAATAAATACCTTGGATGCCGATCGCTTTGAGCTAGTCTTTATTTGAAACTTTATTTTTAGACATTTGATCTTTCTCATAAAAACAGATTTCAGAGAGTCTCGTAAGGGTATTCTGGTGCAAATCACAGAGATAGCGGTGGAGCCTTCACGGGCCCAGGGGACGAAGTCACATGCATTCTGATGACTCCCTTGAGATCCAAGTGATGTCTGCATTCCACCCTCACTCACTCCTGCCTGAGGCTGACTACTAAGGCGTTAGAGCATCAGCCTTTTTGTAAAACATAACAAAACAAAACAGGATCACCTGTGCTGTTCCTGCTGTTATATCAAGAGCTATTATCAGACTTTGATGGCCTGTAGTTAGGTTTAACTTCAGTTATTATCCTAATGTGGACCTAGATTATAGAGATGAAGATTAGTTCCCGCCATCTTCCTCGGCAGGGATCTCGTGCTTTCTGTGTTTTGCCAATGTCCTTTAAACAGTCAGTGTCCTTTAAATAAGGCACCTTTGCCCTCCCACAAGAGAAGCCATGAGGATCCAAGCAGTCCCAGACAGCACGGGACCTTCTGTGGGCCAGGTGGAGACTTTTGACCATCCATGTACCAGGAAGTAGGACCCAGCTCTGAGGTCTATGCCTCTGGATGGTGTCCTGTGCCTTATCTGGATGTGCCTTTTTGTAAGGAAACCCGTCTCTCAGACAGGGCTGCACCTGTGCACAGACAGCACTCAGTCAGCTTGGGTTCTTTGTAGTAGAAGCCAATTAAGCCAGTTTCTGGCTACAGTCACCTTGACAGCTGGCTGGCTGAGAGTCACCTGGTGACCCTGAGCCCATAAGAAGTAGCGGTAACTGGTGTCAGAGAGCTTCCCTTTCCACAGTGACACAGGGGAACTGAGATAGCAACCTTGTAGATTTCTCTGAGATCTCCATCTCCCGATGACACCCCTTCCTGTTCCTGTTTGGTCTGAAAAGGTTCTAGCCACTGAAGGCCCTGCCCTTATAAATAACCCAGTGACCTCATCACTGACACCTTACCAGTTTAGTCATCTAGAGTCACAGGAGTGTCACCCAGAGGGATGCCTCCCTCAGAGACTAATTGGATAATTTCTTCTGTAGATGAGAAATACCTGGTTTGGTGCCAGTATTTTGATCTTGATCAATTTTTTCTCGTTGGTGTATATATGTGTTTGCACACGTGCATGTGCACATGTGCATGAGTGTGCGTACACATATGCATGTTGGAGCCCATGGGGGCCAGAAGTTGGCATTGCATCACCTGGAGGTGGACTTACAGGTGGTTGCGAGTAGCCTAAGGAGGGCTCTGGACCCCTACAAAAGTAACAAGTGGTCTTCCCTGCTAAGTTATCTCCCTAGTCCTCTTTTACCCTTTTAAATCTGTAACACATTGCTTATTTTTGCCTGTTCACTCAGAAGTAAATCTACTTCAGCCACTCTTAACGCCTGTCCCATCTTTTGATCCAAACATGAAAACACTTTCTCTGCTTGGAGGAAACATCATTCTTGAGGTGATGTTGGCAGCAGGTATCAGGAACTGGTGTGTAAGGGCTGGACCAGTGTGATGGGGGTCAAGCCAGGTCAATGGGACCTGTAATAGGCACACACCATGATGTCTGTGAGTCCTCAGTCAATATAAAGTAGCTTTGGAAGAGAGGGTGCAATTGGGACTGCCCATCTGGAGTCCAGGTTCTGACCTGAACCGTTCTTCTTGTGTCTGGACCATAGGCCGGGAGCACAGACCCAGTCACTGATGACTCAAGGAGTGTGCTGATGGGGAATTGAATGGAGGGACCACTCTAGGTAGCCTCATACTGAAGCACTCAGGTATACTTAGTTAAAATAAGAAGACTGTGTGGGCCGCCCGGAATATCTGAAAGGGATGGAAGAGGGGGTGTGAACGTCGGGTAGGCAAAAGATACAAAAGGACCCGGACCAGCAAGGGCAGCATGGATGGCTCAGGCATGGGCATTTCCACCTACAACCTCACCATTGCTATGACGACAGGCTCATGCTCCAAGCATAGGTCTGAAAAATTGTTAATATTCCAAATTTTATTCACAGGGTATGAATTCTGAACAGGGGATGAACAAATGATAACTTTGTGCTGGAACTACATGAGTAAGGAGTTCTATTTATAAATGAACTTAATGGTGGGGTGATGTCTGAGCTAAAAAATAGTGGATGTTATAAAATTAACAGTGAAATGAATATTCTATTGATGAGACAAAACAAGGGGCAGTGGGGAAAATGAGGAAACCTAGAAATGAAATCACAAAGAAAAATAATATGGAGAAAGAAACAACTTAATTGAAGCAAAAAACAAAAAAGGAGGGACTAAACAGGGTGGAGAGGGAACAGGTAGTCTAACAGGTACTAACAGGTAGTAATGTGGTAATTAATGTCTTCATAACACAGAATCCCCACAGCAAAGCAGACCCATCTCTAGGAAGAGTGAGACAGGATTTATTTTTTTTTAAATATTTATTTTATTATGTATACAATATTCTGTCTATGAGTATGCCTGCAGGCCAGTAGAGGGCACCAGACCCCATTACAGATGGTTGTGAGCCACCATGTGGTTGCTGGGAATTGAACTCAGGACCTTTGGAAGAGCAGGCAATGCTCTTAACCTCTGAGCCATCTCTCCAGCCCAGAGACAGGATTTATTAGCATGAACGGAACTCTACAAAGGGCATGAAAGGACCAGTAGTCCCCAGAGACTGACACAAAAGATCAACACTAGAGACTTCTTTGTGTGCTCCAGAAAACTGTGTGGAGGGTGGTGTATGAGTGTGAGCGTGTGCCTTCCCAGTGCAGACACACGGGTGACCAACTCAGGCGTGGGTTTCTCCACTTCCCATCTCACCCACCACTGAGATGACAGGTCCATGCCACCAAGTTCATTTATTTTTTAAAGTTGTTAATAGTTCGAGTTTTATGAATATGTATGGGAACCCAAAGATATATATTTACAGGCACCAAATGCATTCTGAAACCAAATGAGATCAGAAGAGGGCATTGGATACCCCAAAACTGAATTTACTAATGATTATGAGTCAGAGTTTGGGTTTTGGGACACGGACCCAGGTCTTCTGAAGAGCGGTGTCTGTAACCAAGGAGCCATCTCACCAGAAGTTGGAGAAGAAAAGATTCTTAGGAAAGAAAATAGAGCTATGGGGCTCATTGCATAATCTCGTGATGCCCATGGAAGGGCAGAAGTTGGTATGCATGAGCCCTATTCATACACATACATATAAATATACATGTGTTCTCACTCATATGAGCACGCACATACACATATACGACTGAAATCTTTATTCTCACTCTTCTCTCTAACACACACACACACACACACACACACACACACACAAATAAACCAGAGGGCATCGGTGTGTGGCTGTGACCAGTTGTTTCCACTTAGAGATGAGTGTCTGGTCTTCCCCTGAGCTTTCTGTAATTCAGAAGGTTACTTAATAGTTCAATGACCATGAAAGTCAGAGACATCCAGCTGTGGGAGGAGACAGGATATGCAGTAAGATTTATTATTAATTGTAATGTTTCAAGTTATGTGTAAGGATCCTAATATATGAAACAAAAATGTGCTAAATAGTTTTATGTCAGCTTTATACAAGTTAAAGTTATCTTAGAGAAGGGAACCTCAATTAAGAAAACGCTTCCATAAGACTGAGTTTTAAGCAAGTCTATAGGATATTTTCTTAATTAATAATTGATAGGGGAGAGCTCAGCCCACTATAGGGTGATGCCATCCCTGGGCAGTGGTACTGTTTCTAGAAAAAATTGGGCTGAGCAAGCCATGAGAACACGTCAGTAAGCAGTACCCTCCATGGCCTCTGCATCAGCTCCCGCCTCCAGGTTCCTGCTCTGACTTCCTCTGATGATGAACAGTTCTATGGAAGTGAAAGGCAAATAAATCATTTCCTCCCCCCAATTTTTTTTGGTCATACCACTTCACAGAGGCTGTAGAAACCCTAACTAACTTAAAAAAAAAAATAGCAGCGCACGCCATGGGAGCCGTGACTGACGACGAGGTCATACGGAAGCGTCTTCTGATTGATGGAGATGGTGCTGGGGATGACCGGAGAATTAATCTCCTCGTGAAGAGCTTTGTCAGGTGGTGCAACTCTGGATCCCAAGAGGAGGGGTAGAGCCAGTACCAACGTATGCTGAGCACTCTGTCTCAATTACCATCCACGAACTTCAACAAACATTGGAGAATGACAACAAGCTGTCAGAGGTGGACGACGTTCAAGAAAGTACCATGGAAGCAGACTCTAAGCCGTAGATGGACTGACCATCCCCAGTCACAGGGACAGTGGAAAGCTGCATGGGCTAACTGGGTTTGGTTTATTGTGCTTTTGAGATGCTTCAACTTTGGCAGTGAAATGCTTTGCCTTTAAATATTAATTCATGTCTCGCTCATATTCCTTCACAAAAAAGGAATGTATATGGTGTATGTGTGTTTTTTAAATGCATATTTATCCTTAAAGGTAAAATTCAACATCTGAAAACATTTAACAAAAAAAAGCAGTGAGAAAAAAGACATGGGCTAGCTCATATTTTAACTTTGAAATATTTATTATTTCCAAAGTATACAAATCAAGAAAAGCATATTTCCTAAACATGCCAAAACCAAATAAAAGCTACCAGAAGAATGAGAATATCGTGGTGGTGACTTTTTATGTCTAGGTTGGCGTGGATTGTGCAATGCCCAGAATAACCCATTGCCTAGGTGTGTGCCCAGAGCATTGGAAACACTGGACTCAGAACTATTGGCCAACTATCCATATGAAGCCCACCTTTGAAGACACTGAGGCTCTGACAGGAGTTTAACATGGAGAAAGGACACTGCCCATCTTGGCCTGTGTGGCCGCTGATAGCCAAGATAGCCTGCAAGGCCATCTTCTCCTTCCTTCTGTGTTAAATGCCAACGGGTTCCTATGACTAGTGTGGGAAAATGGGTATAACCATCCCATAATGACTGTACAACCTGTCTTTTTCACCAGAGACTTTGACTTTGCCATTTATGCATTTTGATGTGAATTCTAACTCGATCTGTCCATCAGTGTCAGGGGCAAGGCAATAATAACTCTTTCAGGGGGCTTTAAAATTACTTCCACAGTCTGAATGAGGGTATGTGGCATGGGACACAATATTCGCAGAATCAAGGCAAGCGCTGGGCCTTCAGCAGACACATCTGGTAAGACAAATATCAAATCCAACAACAGCTTTGCAGGAACCTTTCTCTTGACTGCTGTTAGACAAAAATCATGATTATTTCAGGTTGAGGCATAAATCCCCCATATAAGAGCAGTCATTTGTAAAAGATGAAACATTAATTGATGTTTTTCTCTATCTTTTCTTTAAGCCTCCTGTCGTGTGTGTGTGTGTGTGTGTGTGTGTGTGTGTGTGTGCGCGCGCGCGTGCGTGCAAGTGTATGAGTTCATATGTGCATTCTGGAGCACTGGACTGGGTTTGCTCACATGTGTGTAGGATGTAGGTCTTAAATACCATCTTTACACTGTTTGCTGAGACACTCTCCTTGAAGTTTTGGGTTGTATTTTAGGCTAGAGCATCTGCTCAGGAATGCAGAGGGGCCTGCCTCCTGAATCTTCATAGACATGAGATTAGAGGCTCACACTGCCATGCGAGCCCTCATGCTTACAGAACAAGTACTTAGTCTAGTGAGCCATCATCCCCAAGGGTCAGCTTTGCAGGCAAGATTCTCAATGCACACCTTCTTTCACAAGCCTAACTTGATCCATAGACTATATGTTTCATAGACCCTCTGTGGCGGTCAATCCCGTGTCAGCTCTGTACAAATGCAGGATTAGCTGGAGGAGAGTACAGTCTCCACATTGCTGAGAATGTAAGACTCATGAGGGCCTGCAAACTAAAAAGGACCACAGTTATTATCCATTTCCAATCCCCGTGAGTAGCCTGGGGAACCAGGGACTAGCTAAAGAGTTTGGTTTGTACCTTCACTTGCTAAAATCAAAACTGGAGATTTTCTGGCTGAAACAGACACAGAAGTGATTATTTCCAGGCTGAACAAAGGTTTCACAGCCCATGGGGCTTTGTGTCTAGGGGGTGCTAAAGGGTAGTAGCATGACTAAATGGACAGTGTCCATAGTGGCTCTAGTGACCTCCCCTAGAGGGGTTAACTTTTCACGTCTTGCTTTTGTCTTGAGGACTGATGGCAGAATAGGACTCAGTTTCTCTTCTTCCAGGTGCTCAGACTGAGTATTCTGCTACATCCCACTTGTTATGGTAATTTAACAGTCCCCCTGAGGTCACCTCTAATCTGACTTTCATGCCCCATGGCCTTGTGCACCACGCTGTGAGAAGCTTTCATTGTTTGCCCAGAAGCCTTTCCCAACCCAAGGTGTTCATTGACAGAACACTACCAAAACACTGTAGTGCCCTTCACTGGGCATGACCTGTGCTCACACTGGCAGACTGTATCGGGGTAGATAGGGCTGGGATATACTAACACTGAATATCGCACCTGTTTGAGCTAGTTGCTGCAGGGGCCATGGTACGAGAAGGTTGACTGGCAGTCACTGTGGTCAGAATTCCATTGTCACACAGAGAAGCCCACTGGTGGCTTTTTGTCTTCTGTCTCTCAGGGTATTCTGTTATTTGGAATTTTTTCTGAGCCATAGGCTCAGCCTGTTCTGACCTTATGATGTGGAAATGAGTCATCCAATGCTGGCGCAGGGAACCCAACTAGGGTGTCCTATAGGAACAACTTCACAAATATATATATTCTTTTGGGGGGTGGGGGGAGGTGCTGGGAAAGAAACTGGATCACAAGAGTCTCTATTCACATCTTGCTAAGAGAGTTCTGGAGTGACAAGCCTGTAATTCTTCGAGGAAGCTTTCTGGACCGTCTGCACGAGAAGAGAGATGAGGCATGGGTAACTTTTCTGCTTCTTGAAAATGCAAGCGGAGCACAAGCAGGAAGATTTCAGCAGGCAGAATCCAGTGTGATGTCGCCACAAGTGGTGCCCATCCAAGCCCCTGATAGCCTGGAGAAGTGAGATAAAATGGCCACTGTAGGCACATGTGCTTGGATACAGCAATGCCCAGTGGTGAAGCCATTTAGGAAGAATTAAGAGGTGTGGCCTTTGAAGAGGAGGTATGAAGATTCAAAAGACAAAGCTATTCCAAGTCAGCTCTCTCCTCTCTCTCCCTCTCTCTCATACTTGAGGATCAGAAGAAAGCTCTTATCTCTACTCTAGTCTGGTATCTGTCCAGTTGTTTCCATGTTCCCCACAGTGATGTTTGTAGATCCTACCCTTATGGAACTGGCTAATTAATTTAATGTTTTCCTTCATAAGTTGCCTTGATCATGGTGTTTTGACATGACAATAGATTAGAAACTCCGACAGCTGGAATGAGCCACATCAGTAAGTAGATGCTGGAAAGGACATGATCAAGGGTAGTGGGGAACCAAGACTTGAGCCCTCATTGTGATGACCCTCAGCTCTGTGACTGTCGCTAGGGCTGAGCAGAGCAAGCCGCTATATATGACTCGGTCATGGTCACAGGAACAAGATGTGGCCAAAGAAGTGGACTCCAGACAAATTGATAAGCTGTCTCAGAGGACCATATCCCATTGACCATGGCCAGCAGCCTCTGCAGAGAAAAGCAAGCTCAATTTAGCATTGGTGTACATCAAGTCCAGGCTTCAGAAAGTCTCCTCCTCCACAAGTGCACACACAGTAGACTCAAACTTACTTCACCTGAACGATCCCTGAAGATTAGACCCCTGCATGCCTTGCCACCTGGCTGCCCCTGCTGATTCAGTGAGCTGTTCTCTATATTAAAGGTGCCCGGGAGAACACTGCAGACACCTCACTCTGGAAGACTTCATAAATAGCGCTGGCTGTCATCCGCAGCTCCATGGCAATTATATTTCCTTCTAGTCCTGACCCCAAATGTGGGCACTTGGAGAAGCCGCGGGGCTTCTGACCTTTTCTGGGTAGTGATATTCCACAGACCTGTCAAGTTCTACTTACCTACTCACAGTAGACAGAACAATTCTGCAATTTTAATTAAAATCAAGGAATCCTCCACGAGGATATGAAATTATATCTGTTTAATCCTAACCCAGGGAACAGCACCATAGGCACCTGAATGAAGGAGGCTGTGAAGACCTCATCATTGGTACCTCATCAGCCCGAGACTGGGTAAAGCAGAAAGGGGAAGAGGATCCTGGGAAGGATGTAGCTTCTCTTCTCTCCAGCCACACTCTGCCTGAGCATCCCAAGACAGCAGCAGCTTTCCCACACAGCATGAAAGTGGAGCATCTTAACACAAGAACCCAACAAGAAGGTCTTCTCCTCTGGGAAGACAAGCAGAGTCTGTGAATGGAAGAATCTTGAAAAGATGCTGTCTTTCTGCAGGTATGTAACTACCGCCCTTTCTCCTGTTGAAGATACTGGCGCTTGCCTCAACAGTAGGAGAAATAGGCTTATTAGTTCCTACAGTTCTCAGGGTTTCTTCTGCCATGCAGTCCAAGTAACACATATCATCCTCAGTGGAAGAGATGGACAGAAGGGAACCCGTTTCAACATATTCTGGTGGCAAACCTGCATTCCAGATATCCATGAATGCATATTCCTCCTCTATGTGTCCCACCTCTTCAGGTGGGGAATGACACCTCCACATGATGCTAAAAGCTAAAAAAAATAAAATAAAATAAAAAACAGGTCAGGAGGCAAGTTTAAAGAAAATTTAGCCTTACACCATGAAAACCATAGTTATCTCAAGCGTCTTAATGATGTATCTTAGGGTCAGAGAAACAAAGACCAAGGCAAACCCCAAAGCACTTACTGACAAAGCGTAAGAATGATCAGATGTGGCCAGAAGGCACACTAAGAGAACGAAAAAAAGACCAAAGAAACGAAGAGCTGGGGATTTGAAAGGATGAAGAAATCCAGGCAAGTCTCAACCTGAATCACATCAAAGACACAAAGAAAATGGAAGACAAGGAAGAAACAAATAGGATCATGGAAACCCAAGTAGGGATGAGGCAAGCTTGTAATCCAGAGAGTTGACAATTCTGAGAGGAGTAGGTTGTTAGATTCATAAAAACAACACCAGTGTTGATATAAGAGGTCACCAAACACACACCACCTGCTTTTATCCCCAGGCCCCACCTCAGATGTGATGGTAAATCCAGGATATTATATCCAGTTCTCTCTTGTGGAGAGAACAAGACAAGAACAAGATGGAAAGAATAATACAGTCTCTCCCAAAAAGGACAGCCCAGGACAGGCTGTTTACATGATCGATCATACTTTTGAACCAAAAGGAACACTGAAAACCAATGCTCCTTAAGTTCCTTCACCAAAAAAACATGGCTAAGATCACTCCTATCTCCAAAGCACCAGGGCCTGCATTACTTTAGTCATGGCCATGAGCAAGTCTCCAAGAAGATGAAACTTAAGGGACAAAGGCCAGTCCTTCTCTCGGGCTTGTAGAAGACAGGGTTGGCACAACAGTGGAACAAGCTGGAGACCTAGGAAGGAGAATCAGAAACAGCAGGTTACCTGACTGTGGCAGGCCCTACGACATTCAGTTACCCAATTCCTTTTGCTTCATTCCACAGCTCTAGGGTTTTGTGACCTCCCCCAAACAGCATCCCTGCTAGATCCCAAGCCTGACACACGAGAAGTTGTAAGACCTTTCACATCAAACTTTATGGCATGTTAACTTTTATAACTGTAGCAAGGGCAACAGACTCAAGAACTCTGTGGTAACCTGGATGCGCGAGAGAGTGGAGCTATGGGCTTCTTCAGTGGCCTTTTCACAAGGACTCTACAGCTCTTAAATAGCTCCCTGCTACCGACTTCATCCTCTCTGCACTCTTGGTACTCAGTTCCTTAATCTTAAACTCATAGACCATCATCTAAAGGATGACAGCCCTCCTGACACTGGGATGTCATAATGGACTGTCCCTCATCATGAAAACAATATACTTTTTTGCTTTTCGTTTTTTTATGGGATTTTGTTTTTTGGCACAGCAAGTATGGAAGATAGGTGAAATATTGAGTTCATCAAAGCTTGGGGGAGAGACTAGCACAGGTGGATATAATCAAAATGCTCACTGTGGTGAAATTCCTTATTTTCTACAGCCTATCCATACTAACTAAACCTTCAAAATCAGAAACGGTAAAATTGGAGATGTCAAACGTACTCATTTAAGATTAGAAAGATGGGTGCAAACGAAGAAGAAACTAAAGCAAAAGCACAAATAAATCCAAAAACCAATTAAGAGATACACGTCAAAACCCTACAGATCAAAACCAACAAACCGGGAAAAAACCAACTCTTTGGAGGTCCAACAATATCGGTTTCCAAGTGATCAATAACATCAGCATCTACAAGAACCAAAGTCTGAGTCCACTTCCCACAGCCCTACCCTGCTACAGCTTCTCTGCAGTGTGAGGACAAGACCCAGCCCCAGCCAGGGCCTTCAGTGGGTGGAGTCTGCAGCTCCTCGCCATGACTCCTGTGATGTCACTTCAAGAAATGAACCAATCTGATGTGGGATGCCCTTCTGTGTATGTGTTGCTTTTATTGGTTGATGAATAGAACTGTTTCAGCCAATGGCTTAGCGGAGTAAAGCCAGGCAGGAAACCCAGAGATTCAGGGAGAAAGAAGGCGGAGTCAGGGAGGTGCTGTGTAGCTGCCCAAGGAGAAAGATGCCAGGCCCAGAAACTTACCAGTAAGCCACAGCCTCGTGGTGATACACAGAGTAAAAGAAATGGGTTAAGATATAAGAGCTAGCTAGAAAAACACCTAAGCCATTGGTCAAACAGTGTTGTAATTAATAAAGTTTCTGTGTGATTATTCATGTCTGGATGACCGGGAAATAAATGTGCAGTCTCCGTTTACATAATGATGCCCAACGTCTGGGGCATGGATCCATATAAGACCTAAAAAAGCTTTAAAAAAGAAGTAAAAAGGTTTTCTAGACCCACAAAAATGGGAAACCAAAGTGCAACCTCCATTTACACCATCACATCTATTCACAACCAAAAATGAAATCTTTTCACTGTCTCCAAGCACTGAATTCCTATTCTCGTTGCCATGACTAAATTAAGAAATGAATTCAGGTACATAGGCATTACATTGGCACAGGCTTTCAGAGGACATTGAATGGGTGGCTACTTCTGGGTTCCACTGCCCCAGGGTTTCATAACCTCCCGCAAAGCATCTTCTGTGAGAGACCAAAGTTCAGACCCATGAGATGGTGTGAAACTTTTCATGTACCAACTTTGGGTAAGACATTTTGACTTCAATAAGAGCAGCAGTAACAACAAGAATAGACTCAGTGAACTTGGTGCTGACCCGGGCTAGAGATGTAGTTATTGACTATAGGGCTAGAGATGTAGTTATTGACTATAGGGCTAGAGATGTAGTTATTGACTATAGGGCTAGAGATGTAGTTATTGACTATAGGGCTAGAGATGTAGTTATTGACTATAGGGCTAGAGATGTAGTTATTGACTATAGGGCTAGAGATGTAGTTATTGACTATAGGGCTAGAGATGTAGTTACTGACTACAGAGAATAAACGTGCAGGCTTCTTCAGTGTCTTTTTCACTGAGACACTCAAATTCTCCAACGGCTCCAACTACTGCACATGACCTCATCTCTCCCGTTCTGACACTCCTTCTTAAACTCATATTTATGGGAATCTAAAGGGTGGAGGCCTGCCTGTCTGTGACACTACGGAGCCATGAGAAAATCCATGCCCACCAAGATTCCCCAGGACATGTTTCGTCTCATGAGTGGCATGGTGGCAGGGAAAGACACTTCAGATGACAGGAATTCATAATCATGGAGAGAGGCTGGGGGAAGTGACAAAGCAGGGGGGTAGAACCCAACCAAGTGCATGGCATAATCGGATTCCTTACTCTTTACGGTTAATATATACAACAAAGGTTGAAAGGTAAAAAGATACAGCAAAATACAAAATGTCCAAGATAGCTGAGTACATGACAGTAGAAAAAAGGTGGTAATTAAAAAAAAACTAAATCAAATGCTCTGTTTCTCTAGGTGGGGATTTCTTTCTTTGCAAGTTGCAGTTGGCGTAGGTTTTCTGCGCTTACTGAAACAGGCCTAGGTGTGTTCTGTGTACTTGTACCGTTTTGGGTTCACGTTTGAGGAATGTACATCTTCATGTGTGACACGTGATGGAGGAAAACACACAGTTCAGGTGGGGTGGGAAGCGTGGGTGACCAGGTGAGGAGGCGCTGCAGAAGGAAGACAGGGTGAGACTCGGCATAGCACTGTCATAACACACACTTGCGGCATATGCCACACAGCTGTGAATGTGTGTTCCAGCTCAGACACACAGGAGGGAAATGCCTCTGAAGCAGCTCGCCGCTGACGTCTGTCCACGAGATCCCAGGGTCTGTGTATTTCTAGTAACTTGGTATTTTATTCCCATCTGGTAAACGGAGTCTCAGAGCTCCTTAGTGCAGTTGCTTCAGCCACTGCTTTTAGTAACCACCTCCCACACTTCAGCCATCTTTAGCATAGTGCAGAGTTAGAAACCCTCTAAATAAGGTACTGTTTCCTTCCAAGTGAGTGGGCGTGGAAACACTAAATACAAAAACCTTCTTTTACTACGGCAATCACAAGGTATTTTAACCTGACATCTCTTGTATTTAAACTGACGTCTGACAAATGGTTGTGAAGTTCTTTGGCACTTGTTCATGCTTGAATAGTCTATTAAGGCTTTTTAAACTGATAGAGATCTTTAAATTAATTCCTTTTTTATTTCTGTATATGTCTGTCTGTCTCTGTTTCTCTCATCTATCTCTGTCTGTATGTGTGTGTATGTCTCTCTCTCTCTCTCTCTCTCTCTCTCTCTGTGTGTGTGTGTGTGTGTGTGTGTGTGTGTGTTTATATATATAACATTTGCATGCTGGTGTCTGAGGAGACCACAGAGGTGTGAGATCCTTGGACCTGGAGCTACAAGCTCTTGTGAGCTGCCTTCTTGGATGCTGGGAACTAGGAACTAGTCCTTGCCCGGCCCAGGGTCACTATTAACTGCTGAGCTATCTCTTCAGTTCCTTAAATACATCTTTATGAATTTCAAATCCATCTGATTGTGTGCAGTGTATTTTCAAATTCAAATGCTTTGTTATATTTTTGTGTCATTCTCTGTAGGATCTTGTGGAACATTCTTGTTGGTAATCCATTTTGGAATAGCTCATTTTCTTGCAACTTGTAGATGACACTTAACACTGTAACCATATCTGAAGAAATATGTGCTTATATTCTCAATACTTTTGTTTCTATATGCAAATTTCCAATAAACAAATTCAGAAATTCTTTATACCCTCACGTGATGGTGACCTTTAATTGTCTACCTGGAATCACCCGGAAGAAGAGCCTCTGAGAAGGTCTTAATTACATTAACCGTAGAAAGATTTGTCCGCCGTGAGCGGCACTATTTCCTGAGTCTGGAGTACTGGGCTGTCTAAGTGTAGAGAGAGGGTTGTGTACTACTGTCCATTGCCCCAGTACCTTGCTCCACGTCGTGACCAAAGTTGTAAAGTGACCAGTTCTCTCAAGCTCCTGCTGTGTGTCTTCCCTGCAATGATGGCCTCGCACCTATGACTGTGACCTAAATAAACTCTCCAGATGCTTTTTTTTATATTATCACAGCGACAGGAGCAGAAACTGTAACTCACCAAAAAACCAAACAGGACTTTTCTGAAAGCGCCCAATTCCTCTGCTTTTCTGGGTCACTGTGTTCCCTTGGGGTTGCTTAGCCACACCCATGAGAACAGAGCCCATGTCACACTATGTCACTGAGACCTTTCCCTGCCTGGGCACTGCTGAGCAGCAGGCAGCGGCAGCTGCAGGGCCTTTGGATGGTCCTCCTCTCAGCACTGACACTCAGCTTTCCAGGCTGTATGTGTCAGGCACGGGGTCTGTGGAACCACTGGCCATGATTTTCAAGATAGCTGTTACTGTTACTGTCTATCTCTGACTTTTCTCTGTCTCTCTCTCTCTCTCTCTCTCTCTCTCTCTATCTATCTATCTATCTAATCTATATATCTTTCTATCTACCTATCATCTATCTATCCATCTATCTATCTCTGTGTGAGTTTGTGTGTCTCTGTGTGTGCCTGTGTATGTGTGTGTATGTGTCGTGTGTGTGTGTGTGTGTGTGTGTGTGCATGCTACTTATATTTTTTATGCCATGCCAACTTAATAATCACCTGTGAGACACATTACTTAAACCTATGGTCATATTCATAGTCTTTTCTGCTTTAGGGTTCTGCTCAAGCATGGATATTAAGGAGGAAAAGTGTTGGGGGGAATCTTGTGTTTTAATTTCTTCCTACTTTTGGGTTAATAATCATTCACAGCTAGTCATAAAATGTGTTCTGTCGTCCTGCTTAGCTTGCTGTGTTTCATATTTGCCTGCTATTGATTTTGCTTAGAAGTGGTGACATCTTCTTTCTTCATAGTCAAAATTATCTCTAATGTGCCAGGCTTAGGGTCCTCTTTCTCAAATCATTTCTTTTGATTTTTATAGGGGATTGCATTTAAGAGATTGCATGAGGCTGTTGCAGACTGTGGGGACTTTTGAAGTTGAACTGAATGCATTTTTGCATTATGATATGTCTACAAGCCTATTGTGGGATATTTGTACACTGTGTGAAGATATATTGTAATTGGTATATGAAAAGCCAAATGGGTAGTGGAGCTCCCAAATAGCAATGCTTATCTGTTTCAGCACATTTTAGAGAGGAAATACAAAGGGGCAGAGTCATCAGAAAGTTCATTAGGAGGTCTTGCAAGAGTGGATATGGGAACCGTTTAGGAAGGTTAGTGGGTCTAGGAATGCCTATGCCTCTCTTTAGGGCTTGATGATTCTAAGTCCTAAATCCAGTCAGCAAGATTATTCTGTGTTCTATGGAGATACTTCTACAAAGGTCATCTTATTGACCCGTCATGCACTCCTGACACCACTACCTCTCCCAGGGACTCCTGAACATTTCAAACCTCTTAGGATCACAACTTCCTGACTGACTCCACCTGATACTGCTGACTGAATCCTAGTGGTTCTGCTTTGTGACCTGATCAGCTCATAAGGGAAAATACGAACCTGTAAATTCTATCCTGTCTTCTCCCGCACACCCCAGACTTGATTTTCCCTGTTCAACTGTCTCTATTCTACAGTTACAAGATGGATTTTTCATCATTGCCTCTTTTTGCTTTGTATTTTTATTTTTCTAAACTCCAAGTCTGTGTTTTGTTTTGTTTTTGGTGTCTTCTGTGCACTCTGCTACTCTGCACATTTACAGTGCTCCTCCAGTGCTCCTCCAGTGCTCCTCCAGTGCTCCTACAGTGCTCCTACAGTGCTCCTACAGTGCTCCTGCTGCCACCTCTCAGACCTAAGTATCCATTTAGCCTATCTTTGAACTGGAGTGTGCTATATGCAGTGTTTGGTTTTATAAACTATTTTTTTTGAGTTGTGGGCCTGAATCTCATAAAACAAACAGACAAACACCTTACTTTTGACTTGGGTTTAACATAGACTTTCTGATCATTTCGGAAATAGTCCTAAATATACTTCTACTATTTTGTACTATGTATTTATGAAGAGTATTCCACATTGATGATTAGTAAATCAAAATGTCAATCATCTCTGTAATATATTAAAGATGTTCTATGTCCTGTAATATCAAATATTCAGCCACGATTTAATTATTATTGTAAAAATAAATGAGCATCATCTCATCGGTATACACATTTGCTTTTGTCTTTAAAATAAAAAACATGAAAAACGAAATCAGGACTGCGAGGGATGCTATCACTCACTGATACAAGGGAACGGATCTAATGAGCGTTTACCAAGGCCAGTTGGACTGGGACTGAACGAGGAGGTGATCTAACCAGATTCTCGGAATTTGGCCGGATTCTCTGACTGTGGCTGGCCCGAAGTCTTTCTGAAAAGCCACTGACTATGATACTGGGACCTGTTTCCTCTGCATATACTGGATTTTGGGGATCCAGTCTGTTTGGACACTCACCTTCCTGGACCTGGAGGGAGGGGGAAGGAACTGGAACTTCCCACAGGGCAGGAAACCCTGACTACCCTAAGGGACGAAGAGGGAGGAGGAGAGGGAGTGGGGGGAGTGGGAGGGTGTTGGGAAGAGGGGCGGAAATGGAAACTTTTATAATTTAATAAAATTTACTTTAAAAAAAATAATGACAAAATTAAATGCATTCAAAATAATTTTAAAATCAATTCTACTTTGATTTGAAAAAAAAGCCAAATGTCCAATAGCTAGGCAAGATGTATAGGCAGGATTTTGGGGGAGAAGAGGAGGAGGAAGGACTCTGGGTGCCTGAGAGATGCCAGAAGACACAGAAGAAACAGAAAGAACAAGATGAAAGGCGGTAGTGCTCCGTGATGGAACATAGATTACTATAAATGGTTTAATTTAAGTTACAAGGACTACCTATGAACAAGCATAAGCTATAGGCCAAGCTTTCATAATTAATAAGTCTCTGCATCATTATTTGGGAGCTGGTTGATGGAACAGAGAAAGACTCCCTACATCCATTGCTCAGTGAGGGGCATGTATTTCCACACAGGGCCTGAGAAGGCTGACAAAGACAAAAATGAACACAACTTCCTAATACCCCCGAGTTTGCAGTGGGCAGAGGTGTGGCTCTGCTGGGCAGAGAGCACTTGGGCAGCGGGCATGCTAGGTAGAAATGCCTGCCACGGCGCGGTCTGCCAACCTCCCAGGGCTGAGGCAGTTAAAAGCAACTTCAGGTTAAACACAGCTTCCAGCCATGTCTGCAGGAGTGAGGCTCATCTCTCATGGATCCTGGGAGAGGAGTCACCCATGAGCAGCTGAGGGGCTGGTTGCTTGACTCACATGACCGGAGAAGGCTGTGAGTATACCGTAAAGCCAGGTCCAGAACAAAATAGATACAGAATGCTTAAAAATGTCCTTAGGTGGGGAAGAAAGAAAAGAAAATGAGTACAGGAAGTCTTAAAATGTTGGTTAAAAATAATGTAAAATTTTTAAAGAAAAAATAAAGAATATAAAAAGAATAAGTCACATAAGGATGAGAAATATTATAGCACAGAGATTTGGACCTTATATGGTGTTTTGCTAATTTTAAATTTTTTGAGGACTGGAGAAAAGGCTCCATGGTTAAGAGCACTGGCTGTTCTTCCAGAGGACCAGGGTTCAATTCCTAGCTCACAACTGTCTATAACTACAGGATCTAATACCCCCATACAGACACACATATAGGCAAAACAACAATGCACATAAAATAAAAATAAACAAATTATAAAATGTTTTTGAATGTTAGTGAACAGAGAATAGCGGTGCTGAGAGAAACTGGCTTCTGAAAAGGGCTGCTGACTGAAAGCAGCCAGTACACTTCAGAAAGGAAGTCAGGAAAAGTGTTGTGTTGGGGGAGAGGTTGTACCTTTGTTTCCACAAGAAACAAAAAGTCATGGTTCTCTTCAAAATTAATGAAGATCAAATTTGAATGGGGGAAATATCCTGAAAGTCTTGGCTACAGACATGAAGAAAGAAGCCAAGAAAGACACAGCACAGATGACGTCTGCCGATCCGTCTACTATGGGAACAGTTCTGAATCTGGATGAGACATGATAAATCTTGCTGTCTACAGAGTCCTCATGACTTATTATTACATATAATTCCTTCATGTGGCATGGGTAGAGGTTTGGTTATATTGTCCAAACGAACTTATAAAGTTAACAGATGCCTTTTACCTGCTCAAACATAAATCAAAACAAAACAAAAAAACATCTTAACTGACTTGTGCACACTGCACACCCATACTAGTGTTAATGCAGATCTATATGTTACCTTTAAAAGTTCACGTGTTTTCAGAAAAAAACAATGTGTCTTTATTGGTGTCTATAATAAAGACAAGTAGCCCAGGTGATCCAGCCTCGAAATGCCTCTATTGCAATGTCCTCAAAATTCTACACCAGAGCAACTTCAGAGCTGCTAGCTGAGATGGTCCAACCTCACAGACTACTGCAGCCAGACTTCAGATAAGCCCTACGCTTCCCCATCATACCAAGACTAGATGATAGCTAGCACTCAAGACTTGACCATTATCCCAGTTTTCTCAGGGTCCCCTAAAGATGTCATCACCCCCAGACAACAGGAAGCAGGCTAGAAAACATGACACCCATATTTGTAAGTGATAGGATGGGTGGTTTTTGATCATTTGGTGGATTATGGATGTTTGTCAATATTTAGCAAGGGTGATTACAAGTTGATGTTGTTCAGAGTCAGGGAGGAAACTAACAAAAGGAGATTAGATTCAGGGATCTCATGCTGAAAAGAGAAAGGAGAATATAGAAATGATAAGATAAAGGGTAGATTACTGAACCTACTTTAAACTAAAAAATAACTACTAGTCCAAATACTTTGCATTGGTATGGATTTTTGTATATGGGCACAAATTTAAGGTTACTTTTGTAATACTTTATATATGTTTTCACTTGTGTTTAAGGTGTTGTGCCTGTGCAGCTCATTTGAAAGTGTAATGTATAATTACGAAATACAAGTTAGTAGTTAGTCATATATAATAATCACTCTTGTAGTCATGTTAGGGATCTCTTCAAAGTCACACAAAGACATATTTTAGGTAGATAGGTGAGCTTCAACACTTCAGAGACCTACAGAATATGACATTTAAGATGTCTTAGTAATCGAAGGCTTTTCATGTCAGTGAGACATGTTTGCTCCTAGAAGCACCAATCTACTTCAGAGAAGGTGATGGGCACCAAAGAACCTCCATGCGGAGTTTGTTTTCAGTGTGGCAAGCTAAGCACTAGGCAAGAAACTGCCCTTGCCTCAGCTGTTGAAGGATGCTATCCAAACTGGACAATTATCATTAATCATCATCATTGATTGCCCCGGCAATGCTTCAGCATGCATGGGCAACCCGTCTGTGGAGGTTCTCCAGTTGTTCCTATCCTGGGCAGTCCTAGATGCTTGTGTTATTGTTATACCCAAGGTTCCACAGTCTTCCTTTATGCTGTCTATATCCTTTGTTAGCCTCTGGCTTCCACATGCACAGGTGCACATGCTTGACAAAGCCACCTTATATGCTGGGGACACTGGTACCAGAATTGATGTGGATTTTGTTTGAATTTGTTTTCAATACAGGGAGAGCTTTGCTCGGGTAAGCAAGTGTTCAACCACACTGAGGCATATCCACACCCCTCTTTCTATTTTTCCTTCTGTCTTTTTAAAGATTCATTTTTAAGCATGTGTGCGCATGCACGTGGGCATGTGTATGTGTGTGTGCACATGCGTGTGTCTTTATTTACATGTGCATGTAAGTGTAGGTACTCACGGGAGCCAGAAGAGGGTGTTAGAGCCCTTGGATCTGGAGTTGCAGGCACTTGGAAGCAGCCCAGGCTGGTCAACACTGGGTCATTTCCCCAGTCCTACTCTCTGTATTGAGACAAACCTCTCTAAGCTGCTCAGGCTGTGCCTGAACTCACTCTGTCGCTCAGCTGGGCATTAACTTGCAATGCTCCTGCTTCAGCTTTCTGAGGAGCTGGGATGGCAGGCCTGCACCCCGAAGGCCTGAAACTGGGATTTTCAAATATGGGTTTCACTGCTTCTTTGTAGTTTTGTGAGGTGGGTGGGGCATGGTGGGAGACATGTAATGCTTTGGGCTGAAACACTTGGGGAAATAAACTACTTTAGGTAGTTTTCCTAATGTGACCTGACAATATTCAAAAACTTCATCACCTTCCTCAAAACCGTGAGTTCTTGAATACTCATCACATGAGACAATTAAGATAAATTAAGCAAGTTCTATGGACAGTTTGGACAATGCAACAGGAAACATCTAATTAATTCTGTGAAGTGGTAAAACAACCAACAGCAATGTTTCATGGAGGTAGATGGGGGAAGTTTGGAAAGTTAATGAAAACTTAGACGATGAACTGGGGATTGCAGACACCCCTCAGCATCGCTGACCCTTTAGGATGGAGCACACAGCTTAGATTGCAGTGAACAGTTACAGAGAAATGGTAGAGTCTACGACCTGCCCCTCACATCAGTGCAGCGCATCACTGGCTAACTCACTCTCAGAGCACAGCTTCTAAAGCGGGGTTCAGCTGGTCACACACAAGACTTTTATCAAATACCATCACTCCATGTAGTGGTATTTCTTTTGCATTTTAATAAGTAAAGCTTGCCTGGAGATCAGAGAGTAAAATAGCTGACCTGGTCAACCTTACAGACCAGGCAGTGGTGACACACACTTTTAATCCCAGTAGCTTAAACCCAGTACTAGGGAGGAGTATAAGACAGGAGGAGACAGCTTTTGTATCAATGCAAAATAGACTCAGACATCTTCTAACATGGCACACCAGTGCTGTAAATGACAACGCTCCTGCTCCCATCCATACCACCTGAGCTCAACAAGCACCAAACAGGGTATTGCCCAATTCCTGATGGATAAAAATCACAAAATATATTGAATTGTCAGTTACTTTAAACTATAGCATTCTTGGATATTTGAAGAATGATCGTAACACTGAGAGATGAAGTTATATAAAAAAAAAAAACACCTGCCTGAGAACAGGTGACTGCTGAGTCTTCAACCCCAAAAGAAACATCTGTATCACCCCTTCTCCACAAGGCTCAAGGACCACATCAGAGGAAAATGTGGGAAGACTGTGAGGGCCAGAGGTCATGGAAGGTACTGTGCGTGAGTGCCGTCTGGACATGTGGGGGCCATTGCGCTCACAAACCCACAGCATCCATGGCTGACTGCACATAACCCACAGAAGATCAGGCCAGTCAGTATTCCAGTCTTGTGGCAGGAGGAGGCAGGCAGATCCGGGACAGCACAGGCTGTAATTGATTGTCGAGATACTGGCAGAAGCATGGGCCAGACAGCAGCAAACTAGTAGGATGCCAACACTTTGGGTCAGAAGGAGAGTAAGTACAGGAAAGAAGTGATCTCGCTGGAGCAGGGAGGTACCTGGTTTACACTAAGCCAGCACCCAAGACTTCAGGTACATCCCTATACTGAGAACACCAGTGTCTGTCCCCAAAACACTTTGTACCAATGCTAATGGGCTAATGGGCTAATGGGCTAGTGCTTACCTTTATTCAGAGTACGCTGGAAAACCACAAGCAAAGCAATTAGGGACACTCAGGGGCTATAACAGTGGTTACAGCTCAAGATGGTGATACTCAGATTCCAGCTAAGCCCAGATAAGAGAGAAAAGCCAATCCAAGGTGTTTTCAGGTTCAGAGAATTCTTCTGAGAAACTACTCTGCTCCCATTGACTAATGGTAAGAACAGGACAGGACCTCAGAATCTAATCTCTGCTGTGCAACAATCCATCCCTCCCCTCAGTGCTTATAGGCACTGAGACAGCCCAGCCGTTCCACGGATGCTGATAGGCACTATGGCAGGCCACCCAGGAGCCTAGCACTAGGAACATCCTGCTCCCCACCCCCTTCCCTGCCTCCTCTCTGGCTGCAGACTCTTGCTGTGAAGCCTGATCCCTTCTCCCATCCTCAAGAGATTTAAGAAGCGAGCCCACTTCTAGCACGAGAGACTCTACGACCATGTTACTTGTTTCTGGTGCCCATGGTATCTTAATTTTCACTTGTGTGTCTGTCAAAGAACCCTCAGTGAACATCTCTATGGATTTGTTCACAAGTAACACACACACACACACACACACACACACACACACATTTCCTAGCTGTAGAAGGATAACTAGATAAATGGCTGGCAAGTCCCACAGATGTAGCTTTTGGCTGAAAAAAGTCCCCTCCCCCTTTTCTCTCTTTTTCCATCTATGAAAAGCATCTTCTTTTGGGATTCTACTGAACCTTTAGCACATTTTCTTATAAATCACTTCTTTCCTGGAAGTTTTTCCTTTTGTGCCTTTGTGATTTCATTAACATGCCCAGTAGCAGGTTTCCTTGTGGTGTTTCATTTTGGTTTTAACCGACATGGTTTGGTCCCCATTTTCCTGCCCTCATCCTCCTAATTGTTTCCACCCCCAAATATTTACTTCATTTAATATCAGATGTGTCCATTTTTAAAAACTATTTTATTTGGTGTCTGTGGTGTCTATGTTTTGCTTGCATTTATGTGTACCAAATGTGTGTAGTACCCATAGAGGCCAGAAGAGGGCACAAGATTCCCTGAAACTGAAGTTGCAGATGGTGAGCCACACTGTAAGTGTTGGGATTAGAACCCCGGGTCCTCTGGCAAAGGAGCCAGTGCTCTTAACCACTAAGCCATCTCTCCAGATGCCAACATTTTAAATGTATATCATTTGTGACTCTCCTGGTCCCCTTCCCTGCTCCCATTCCACTTACTCAAGGAAATATTATGTAATTCTTACTTTTAAATTTTTGTACTGAGATAATTTTCCCCATCAGGCTTCAGTTCTCTCTTATTTGCCTTTATAATGTATTTTTAATAGATCAGATGATCCTGTTCGGACAGTGATGGAGCACATATGTTGTCTTAGCTACAGCTGTCACCTCATCTTAAGACTCCATTCTTTTCTGCCCTTGGCTATTTTGTCCACCAGTGAATGCTATTGCAGTGTGGTGTCATGGGGCCATGTGGGGGGGGGGTCATGTGAGCCATTGTTCCCCCGTGGGGAATTTGGGAGCCGTGGATTCTGCTTTTGTAGTCACTCATTTTATAAGTCTTCTGTTAGACTTACCCCTCTTTCTGAATCTAGCACTCGCTCAGAGCATCTGCTGGCTCCGTTATGACTAAGAGAAAATTACCACTCTTCCACTTCCTCCCTCTCCCCCACCGCCCCCGGGCTTCTCTCAGTTTGGTCCTTATTTTTAGGTCTAGTGGTTCCCTCTGAGCTCCAACTCAGGAGGCTGGATTTTTTCCCCCATTTCTTTCTTTCTCTTTCTCTCTCTCCTTCCCTCCCTCTCTGCCTTCCTCAGTCAGAATCTCATGTATCCCAGGCTGGTTTGAACCCCCTATTTAGCCAAGGTTGACTTTGAACTCTTGGCACTCCTGCCTCCACCTCAGGATTTTGAGATTCACCAGTCCTGGTTTACCCAGTGTTAGTCAAAGCCTGGGTTTTTCTGTGTGCTCAGCAAACACTGGACAAACTGAGCTGCATCCCTCCCTTAGCGCATCCCTCCTGCCTCGCTGACCCCTGGAAGCAGGACAGAGTCAGCAACTAACGGTTCACATTTCCTGCCTCCTGCTCGATTCTTCCTGCTTTTGTGTGAATTTTATTTCTTTAGATTTACAAAATGTTCTTTTTGGAAGCAAGCTGCTTTCAGGGATTTTGCCTGAATTTTATTCCTAAACCCTTCTCTGTTGTTTCCTCCAATAGTGGCATGCGGTTGTCGCTGGAACTGAGATTCAAGACTTTCCAACTGAGGTTGGTTTGTGCACCCACTGTAAACGTTCAGGAATTGAAATCCTCTGTGGTGATGCTTTCAGAAGTTGAGATTTGGGGCTGACTAGATCGAGAGGGTGAAGCCCTCATAAACAGGGTTAGTACTTTACAAACATAAAAGTGAGCCTGGAGGGAGGGCTCACTCAACCCTTCCACCTCCTGAGAACCTAACAAGTAGGACCAGCGGGACCTGCCCTTTCGTTGAGCAGTCAAGCCAATCTATTTGAGCTGATTGAGCTACCAGCTGTGTTAACTGCCCCACTTCTGACTTCTCTCCGGATTGAAGCATCCTGTATTTGACGTTCAGTGTCTTAGCAACTTCTATGTGCTACTTTAGTGTGTAGCTGGATTGATTTTTTTCTGTGGCTACTGTAGTATATGTAACTGGGTTAATTTTTCTGCAGCTACTGTGGTATGTAGCTGGGTTGATGTTTTTCTTTAAGAGATGGAGTCCTGGCTTCTATGTCCTCTTGTCTATTCCCTTTGTGTTATGGGTTTCTTTCTTGCTTGTTTTGTGTGGGGATGGGAAGAAAGGTGAGGGTCGTTTTGACTTTGTATTGAGACAGGCTCCCATCTGTCCCCAACTGGTCTCCCACTCTTTATGTAAACCTTTATGTATGACCTTGAACTGACGAACATCTAGTTCTCCTGCCTCCATCTCTCAAGTGCTGGGGTTATAATAGTCACTTGGTATGTGATGCTGAAGTTCAAGTCCATGCCTGGTGAATGCTAAGGCAAGCACTTAGGCACCCACTGAGCCATAACCACAGCCCAAGAGGTATGCTCTCTCTCTCTCTCTCTCTCTCTCTCTCTCTCTCTCTCTCTCTCTCTCTCACACACACACACACACACACACACACACACACACACACACAAGCACATCATTAATTTTTTTAAACTGACTGGTAGTTTAATATCTTTTAATTTAATTTAAGTTGTAGTTTTGCATTAGTAGTGGTTTTCCCTTTAGAAGTCAGATCCTGCTCCTCGGGCTAGGAACGCCACCTTCATGCTACGCTGAATGCAACTCCCTTCCCTCTGAAGGACCCACCGCACCGACCGCGATGTGTGTTGGACCTACCTGCTCCCCACCGTTGCCATCCGCTATCTAACTAACCATTGCCATCCGCTATGTAACTAACCATTGCCATCCGCTATCTAACTAACCATTGCCATCCGCTATCTAACTAACCATTGCCATCCGCTATCTAACTATATCCAATGCCCTTTTACCCCGCACTCTGAGACAAAGTAACTCACGTATTTCCACTTCACAACTTGCTTTGGCGTTGCAATGGGTCTATTGCTTAAAACAGAAATATTAAAAAGAAAAGACACATGACCACACAGGGAGGAAATTGAATAGAGACTTTACAAAATGTGTTGTCTAAATGACTAGGAACAAATAAGGAGGCCAGGTGGGGACCTTGTCTGTCCTTAAGGCCGGATTCTGAGGTTTGGGTTTAAACAGAGAGGCAGAGGTCTGAATAACCCAGCAGTCTTGGTCCCACCCACCACTATCTTGGCTGCACTCGGTCTTTCAAGGTGTTCCCAGGATGTGATTCCTATGAGAATATTAATTATTTGGGATGTGCTATTTTAATAGTCTGATATCAGTAGCATTTCCCTAAAAAATATCTTCCTTCTTGCTGTAGGGTCCAAGGAAACACTGAAGACCCCAGATTCAAAATAGTATGTAAGAAGAGTGTTTATTATACCACATGAATGTGGGGTTGTTCATCTGTACAAAATGGCGACGAACTGCGCATATAGGCTCCTTTTACGCATAGCTAAGGAAAGTTTCAGGAGCAATGACGTTATCTCAACCATAGTTGGTTAAGCAAGCATCAGTTACATTAGTGTGTTTCTAATTGGCTGAGGTTTAGTCTTAGCATTTCTGGACACCTCTGCACAAGCTTGGATGTGACCCAGAAGCAGGCCGCTGGGTTTGCCCTTGAGATACTGTGAGGCTGACTGGGTCACGTGCTATCATTCAAGTTAACTAGAATCCTCTACCCCTGGGGTTCTCGTAGTATATTTTCAGCCTCTGACACCCTCCAAATCCTCTGTCCCTTGTCTTTGCTCCATCTGTGCCATGCCAGCTTGCTCCACTATCGCCATAGCTTGGCACCTACTGCAGGGCTTCTGAATGCCTCGTTCTTACCACCCATGCTGGTTACTTTTTCCAGCGTTATGACCAAATACCTGACAAGTAGCTTCTTAAAGAAGAAAGAGTTTTTCCAGCTACGGGTTTGATGATATAGTCCATCATGGTGGAGAAGGCCTGGTAGAAGGAGCAGGGGACAGCTGGTCACTGCCTCTACAGTCAGGAAGCAGAGGCGGCACACAGGAAGTATAGAAAGGCCCTGTGCCCGGTGACCCATTTCTTCCACCTGCTAAAAGTTCCACGAGAGACAGTTCTAAAAGAATCAAACATTCTGCTGCTTTCTCTCCACTCCCTCACCAGCCCATCCCCCCACCAGCCCATCCTAGCAGGCAATGCCCGTGGAAGGCAGTGTGTAGGGACACATGGGTGAAGGTCACACTGCAGTTGGCTCCTATGACAACAGGAAGAGCAGCAATGCTGGACAGGGTGGAACACGAGGGGGCATGCAGAGGGGTAACAACCACATGGACGGGCCATACCGACAGGGAGGGGCCCCGAGACTCCTCCTGCCATTTTGTTCTTTAAACAACTATTTGTGTCCATCAACTAATAAACATCGCATTAACTTTTTTAAAAGTCTCTAGTTGAAGTATATTAATTAGACTAATAATAAGAATATTAGAAATCACAATAAATTTTTCAAAACTCACCTCACTTTCACATGTCTAGTAATGTCAATAAGTTAAATACCACATCACGGATATGAAAAGTTTCAATAATTGAATTTAGTCTACTGTTTTGTATATCATCAAATTTCATTAAAGTTCACAGTATTTAAATGAAGGGCATTATTTGCATCTTTTGCCCATGCAGAAGCAAAGTCTTCTAGGACTGCGGCCAGGAAAAGAATGAATTCACACATAAAATCATGACACAGTTCAGATATACAGAGCTCCGAGTCTCAACTAATGCCTTAACATTAATTTAAGGTTAAATACTTTTGCCACCTAATGCAGTGTATGTATCAGGTACCATGATTCATAATTCACTCTTTTTGTGGTCTGCTCTCTGCATCAGCCTTCATGTGAGTTCTGGGCACAGAACTCAGGCCGTGGCGCTTGCGCAGTGGCGCTTTCTCCCCAAGGGGCCTTCTCGTCAATCCCATTCGTTCTTTTTGAAGATAATTAAGAAATGCATTTTACAAGAATAGTAAATGATCTGACACACACAACCACATGCAACACATACACAGACCTACACATATACATACATATATACATACATACACACTCACATGCATATACACAAGAGACCTACACACATATATACATACACAGTCACATGCATGTACACACACAAACACACACATACATACACACTCGCATGCATGTACACACACATACATACATACACAGCCACACACAGACCTATATGCATACATACATACACACACATATATACACTCACACGCACGTACACACAGACATACACACACACGCATGCACACACATACCAGTGAATATAATTTTGAACATTTGATAATGTGTGTACATCTGTTGTTCTCTGTCTTAGCACGGCCATGAGCAAAGCACCCAGCCCCAGCTGTAGCAACTGTCTTAGTTCACCCGTTACGTGAGCAAAGCTCTGTTTACTTTCCGTGGACGAACACACGCTACATCAAGGCTTTTCTTTCCAGGAGTGTTTTTTCCCTCTGGATTATAAAAGGGGGTTGTTTTTCTCTGCCTCTCCCACAAATGTTTTGAAAAGATGGAAATGTCAAAGGCAGAGAGAGAATAAGAGTCCCAAGAACAAACACTGCCTGGCATAATGGCTCCATTTCCGAAGCTTGCACACGTTCGCTTAGAATGAAAAGGAGACACATTCATAATTTATCTTTTTGCAGCTTTTGTGCTACTTTGGGATGCTAACAATATATGCAGCTTGAAATTATGCACTGTCAAAGGCTTAAGTGTGAATTCAATTTCTCAATAAATCTTCCGAAGGTTCATTTCATTACAGGGCAATAACTCTACTGAGAAGCCCAAGTTGATGCTTCCAGCACATCTAAGTATATTTCCTTTCAAGGTGTATTTACGTATTTTTTCTTGATTGTGTGTATGTTTGTGTATATATACGCGCATGGTATGCATCTACTGGTTAGATGACAATTCGTGAGCGTTTGTTCTCTCCACCATGTGGGAGACAGGGGTGGGGTGCAGGGATGGGGTACAGGGAGATGGGGTACAGGGATGGGATTTGGGGATGGGGTACAGGGATGTGGTATAGGAAGATGGGGTACAGGAATGGGGTGCAGGGATGGGGGCGATGGGGTACAGGTGTGGGGTGCAGGGAGATGGGATGTAGGGATGGGGTACAGGAGTGGGGTGTGGGGATGGGGACAGGGAGAAGGGGTACAGGAGAAGGGTGCAGGGATGGAGTACAGGGATGGGGTGCAGGCATGGGTTGCAAGGATGGGGTGCAGGCTTGAAGCAAGTACTCTTACTTGCTGAGCCCTCTCACCAGCGCTGACTATGTCAAGGGGTGATTTCTTCAGACCATTGACAATGACAAGCATAGGAAAAGGAAGAAATCAGAGCAGCACAGCACACAGTACACAGCGTGAAGACTCGAGATTACATTCACCAACTAGAACGCACAGCTCTTTCTCGTCGTGCTCACCATGTTTTTCTGACAGTTTGCCTGCGGAGGGAAAACATCTCGTTCCCGGTCTCAAGCCATTGGACTTTATCTCTCCCAGCATGCATTACGGGGAGAGAGAGTTCTCATCATTATGTCTCATAGGTGTCCCTGTTAGTGTTGCCCTGTTGACACAAACCTAGACACACCTGAGAGATGGGACCCCAGTCGTGAAACTGCCTCCATTAGCGGACTGTGGGAGCGCCTGTGGAACATTTTCCTGACTTACTACTGACGTGGAAAGGCCGGGTCGATGGAGAACAGTGGCATCTCAGGGCAGGGGTTTCCTGGACAGGAAGATAAACAGGTCAGGGTAAGTAAGTCAGTAAGCAGAGTTCTGTAGCTCCCGCCTCTGTGCCTGCTTGAGTCCCTGCCTTGATTTCCTTCTTAGGTGGACTACAACTGGATGTGTGAGCCAAATAAATGTTCTTCTCCACAAGCTGCTTTCTGGGCATGATATTTATCACAGCAACAGTCACAGATTAGGACAATGATCTTTCAAAAAATGCATTATTTCATATGGCAGTGGCCATTCACTATGAACGAGGCTTTTGGTTCATGATCATTTCAATGTGTTGCAGAGAGTCCAAGTGCCAACTGTCATCATTGCAATGGGATCGCTGTGATTTTCTCAGAGAAGCTCTTTCGTGGACAAGGGTGTGGGCACATTTCCAGGGACCAGAACTACTTCCTCTCACTCCATCACCTTCAGGAATCCTGCTAGAATAGGAAGTACTTCTCATGGCCTCGTCCACCAGCCTCACGCCTGCCAGACACTTGTCTTCCGTCTGTGCTACCCCAATATCCAAAAAATGTCACCACGAATCACTTCTAGTCATAGGACATACTCCGCTCATGCGGTCTTGCTGATGGCATCAGAGAACTATGCTTCGTTTTGAGTGTGAAATGACGCCCCCTCCCATGGGCTTATGTATGGCAGCACAGAAAACAGAGCTGGAGGAAGATATGGTGGGGGTAGTCTTGAAGGTAATTCCTGGTCCCTGGCCGCTTTCTTCCCCCTCACTGCCACCCTCTGGAAGTTTCCTGACTTCCATGAGATGGCCTCTGTCATGTGCTCCTGTATCTGTGATGTGCTGACTCACAGGTACCTGGATTGAATGAGTGAAGGCCTATGGACAGAAATCTCCAAAACCAGGAACCAGAATAACTCAGTCCTTCTGCGAGTTGTTCTTTGGGTATCTTATCATATCTGTTCAAAGGCAACTAGAACCTTGTTTAGGAGGCTAGGAAACTAAGACCCAAAGAAGTTTATTTATTTATTTATTTATTTATTTATTTATTATTTATTTATTATTGAGCTTTGCATGTTTCTCTGCTCCCCTCCCTGCCTCTCTCCTTCCCTTCAACTCTCTCTCTCTCACGGTCCCCATGCTCCCAATTTACTCTTTTTTGAGTGAGGTAACCCAGACACAGAAAGACAATTATTATATGTTCTCACTCATAAGTGGTTTTTAAACATAAAGCAAAGAAAAACAGCCTACAAATCACAATCCCAGAGAACCTAGACGACAGTGAGGACCCCTGCCAGGATTTGGATGCAGGGAAAACCTCAGCTCTTCAAGGTCTCTTTCCTGTCTTATAAAATGACTTCAACAGCAAAACAAATGAGTGAAATAGAAAACAGGCAAAGTGTTATTAAAATTTAGTGGATGCTTTTAAAACTCACACACTCACTAAAATCGGTTTGTGTGGGTGATTCAAATCTTTAGCACAGGCATCATCTCTTGCCTGTTGGGGAATTTTGTCAGCTGGACCGCTTCTAGAATTGCCTGAGAGACAGGCTGCTGGGTGCGACAGAGTGAGTTTCTAGTCACAGTTCGTTGCAGTGGGAAGACACACCCTGAATTCAGGTAGAGTCTTTTTCATGTCCAGCGGTCCCAGGTTGAATAAGAAGGAGGCACTGAGCTGAGCACCAGCATTCGTCTCTACTTCTACACTGTGGATGTCATGTGACCAGCTGCTTCATACTTCTCCTGTCATGACCTCCCCACCATGATGGGCTGTGTCCTGGAGCTATGGGCCAGAATAAGCCCTTCCTTCAGTGGCTTCTGTCAAGGACTTTGCCATGGCCCCCAGAAAGTGAGTGAATGTGACCGTCTCATCCTTTCTAGAACAGCTGCTGCTGGATAGCCCTTCCCTCCGTTTCTACACATCCAAGTGTCACCGTTGAAACATGTGTGTCTGTCTGAGATTTCTCTCTAGTTTCCCAAATCATTTATTTTATAAAGGACTAAAAACATAATGTAAATGTGTTTGTGTCTATGCAAGGTCCACAAAAGCCAGGAGTTACAGATAGCTGTGAGCCATTTGATGTGGGTGCTAGGAACTGAACTCCAGTCCTCTGCAAGAGCAGCAAGCACTGTGAACAGCTGGACCACCTCTCCAGCCTCAATAATTACATTTTTATTCTTATCTGTATATGTTTATTTGCATTTATCTATTTATTTTGTGACATGATGCGCTATCTCCTCAGGACGGTACACCATACTGCCCATATCTGATGGTTTGTTTAGCTCCTCATCCACGGGAACTTTAAAACGAACTTTGTCAAGTTGTGCAAAATGTTCTTGGACCTTTGACCACAATTATATTAAATGTATCAGTGTGTGCAGCAGTGCCAGGTATTTGTATAGCTTTCAGAAAAATAATGGTTTTTAATTTCTTCATATTACCGTCTGTCTTTTAGTAAGACACTGTTGTTTTCACGTTCCATCTTTCATCGTTTGGCCAACCTGGCTGACTGGTCCACCCCATCCTCCATGCCACAGAGCTTCTCTGTGCTTCGGGAAGCTGCTCTTCCTTGGAAATATCTCAGTTCCAGCGGGTTTAGCTGTACCCAACAAATTTTCAGGAGTATTTGAGATCACTTTCACAATGTTTCTTAGGATTTTAGACCTTTTGAGATAATGCTGCCTGTATTATTTTCTGAAAAAACAAAAATGTGATGACTTCACTCAGATGTTTCAATTCACCGGCCTAAGCTCTGAGTTCCCTCTGAGGCCGTGTGGGTCCCTCTTGATAGAACTCTGGCTCACTAAGTCACGTGGGGTAGGATCACAGGACAGCAGAAAGTCTCATGCTCACCCCTTCAGGTGTCCTGCTGTCCAGACAAGGAGAGACTTAATCAAGAGCACACACAAGTGATCTGGGGAGGAACCTGAGGCTGTGGCATCGGTTGGTAGACTGCTTGCCTCACCCAGCTCTGGATTTGACTTTCAGCACTACATAAAATAGATGTGGTAATGCATACGTGTAATCCCGCACTCAGGAGGTCAAGGCAGGGGGATTAGAAAGATCAAGGTCATCCTGGGCAATATAGCGTGTTTGGGGACAGCCTGGAGGACAAGAAACACTGTCTCAAAAGTAGACTAGAATAGTTAAAAGCAGAAGACCCAAGTTCAGGTTCCGGCATCCATGTCAGGTGGCTCCCAACCACCTTTAACGTCAGCTCCAGGGGATCCAACGCCCTCTTCTGGCCAGCACGGACACCTAGACTCAAGTGTGCACATACTCTCACACAGATACACATATATACATAATTAAAAATGAAATAGCCCTTTAAAAAAAAACAGAAAGAGCCCTTCAAAGCATACAGCTAACATATAGCATACTCATCCAAGACTGAATTTATAATCTACTGCAAGGATCTCAGTAATTGTAACTATAAACTAGTTATCTGCGAGCCTGAAAAGATTGCTGTGGTTGGTCTCTCAGACGGCCATTTTTCTCCCTGGAAGGCAGCCAGCGTCTGAGAAAGTGAAAAGTCGTTATAATGGAGCCCGTGTGAAGACACTGAATTCAAACAGACACGTAGAGAAGTCACTAGAAGTGTTTTCTACTGCTTCTAATTTATGCTGCTTGATAATTCTCCTTCGCGTTGTTTTGTTTTTTTATGGTAAAATTTTTACGTCCAGCTGAGAATTCATCCATCATTCCAAGATAAGCTTAGGTGAAATCCTCTCTGCAGAGAAAATGACGACCGCTCCTACCGAGCAGTGCTGAGGGGTGTGCAGGGCCATGCTGGCTTGTAAACACTGTTTGTCTGTGTGTCCCCGCAGGGTTTGGCAGGGTCAGGCCAGCACTGTGGGCAGGAAGTGGTGTTCCTGAGACACTAATTAGCAGTGGCAGCTCTGTGGGGGCTTTTAAACCCCCCCACACCACCACTCTTCCATCTATTTGAAGACACAAAGCAGAGTCCAGTCTGATTCTTAGAAGAACTTAGCAATGACTTTGAAGAGGATGTTTCACAGGGGTGAAGGAGACCCCGTGTGTTGATGTGCTGTTTTGTAGAGCTGGTATGGATGGTTTTACATTTGCTCACTTCTACTCAGTCTCTGAGCTCAGCTGCTGCACTGTGGTAATTCCCTTCAGCTCAGACAGACAAGATAATAACGCTGGCAGCTACAGGCTGCTGAGATCAAGAAGTTCATGCCCACAGATCATGACACACTTTACAATTTATATTTTAATATACTATATTGAAAATGAACTTGATATCAATTTTAGTATCTGTCTCCATTAGCTGGGAAACCTCATTTGTAACTGGAGATTTCTCTCCCACCCCCCAGTTCCTGAATATCCACTCTGAGGCTTAATACTAATTAAGTTTGTAATACTTAATTACAAACTGTTTGACTGATGGTTCAGGCTTATTACTAACTAGCTTTTAAATCTTAAATTAACCCATTTCTACTAATCTTTATAGTGCCATGAAGCCATGGTGTTATCTTACATCTTGCTTCTCCAGCAGCTACTGGAATTTCCCTCACTCCACCTTCTTCCCCCCCCCCCACTTGGATTTCCTGCCTACCTATATTTTGCCTGGCTGTTGGCCAAATCAGTTTCTTTATTTACCAGTGGTAATAAGACATATTCACAGCACACAGAAGGGCTTCCCATATCATCTCCCCTTTTCTATCTAGTTAAAAAGAAAGCTTTTAACTTTAACACTGTAAAATTACATCTAACAAAATAGTTATTCAGCAAGAATTTCAGTTAAACTCTTTAGTCTATTTGTATTTGAGAAAATTAAAGAAAATACTCTATTATCTATCCTATCTTTGTGAGTCTAAAATTTCATATCTAATTTACCTTTAATCATGACTAAGGAAAACTATAATTTTAACTATCTAGTCTTCAACTCTATCAAAGAACCCAGAAGAATATAATGTTAGTTAAGTAAACAGGAAGTACATTATAAACAACTTCCAAAACTCTAGAAATGACAGAGCCATCTGGCTGCCTGGACAGCTACCCATAGTTCTTCTATAATGCTGGGCCATCCATCTTCAGCCTATAGAACTAGAGTGTCTGGCAGACTTCCCAGTGAAGCAGCCAATTTGAAACTGTCCTGCCTACATTGGAAGTTTGTCAGTAATTTTCTTTTGTGTCCTTCAAAATGTCTAGCAGACTCTTCTATAAAACAGTAACCCTGAAGGACTGTCCCATCTTGTTTTGGCAAGTTCAGCAGTCACTTTTCTGTGGGTCCTGCAGGTCCAGTTTATACAGCAATAGTCAAGCAGTCCAAACAAGTGCAGTTTCTTGCCCAAATGGCTAATCTTGCCACATTAAAAGCAAACTTCACAAGGTGCTTCTTCGATGCCCATCATCTTCTTGAAGTAAATGGTGCTGCCAGGAGCAAATGTGTCTCACTGTCAATATTTAGTTCTTAAAATATTTTGAATGCCATATTCTGTCTTTGAAGGGTTTGAAGAGTACCATCTGAAATATATCTCTGTATATCTATAAAATCTAACTAATGTGACTATAAGTTTGATGATTAGAGAAAACTATTTATTTTTTGACTATACATTATATTTTTATATGAGCTGCATAAACGTAATACCTTAAACAAGAAAAGAAATATACATAGAGTATAACAAAATTGACCTTAAATTTGTATCAATATCCAAAAATCCTTTAAACAAGAATAGAAGCTTATATACAGTGTAACAAAATTAACTTAAATCTATGGCATTGTAAAATATCTGAGATTAATAGTTGTCTTTTTATTCTATATTCTTACATTCCTCCAAATATAATAAACATTCATAATTCACCAAATAACCAAAGACCATTCATTCCCCTCCCAACTCTTGGGAATGTGGATTGCCATTTTCTCCAAACTGCTTCCTACTGTCTGTGGATGAAGTATCTTTAGGGTTCCTGAAAAAATTTTGAGATAATGACCAAGTTCTGGGAGGACCAGTTTTAACCCTTGTTGTTCAGGAGGTCTCCCTTGATCAAAGATGGTTCATCTTAACCTGAATGAATCCATGATCTCTTATTTCCTGTGGAACCAAAAGCAAAACCATTTCTCTAGAGCAATGTATCTTCTAAGTTCCATTTTACAAATGCATTTTTGACTTCTGTTTTAAAGTCAAGGCATTTTAAAAATATTTAGGTTGTTACATTGTATCGGTCTCCTTTTCAATCCCATTTCTCTCAGCAGCTGTCTCTTGTCCATCAGCCATCCAAAAATTTGAAATCAACACAATACTATACAGGATCCAGACTCCCTGTGTATTTTCTATCTTTACACGGCTTTTTTCTTTTATATTATTTTTACTCTCTCTTTAAAGACTTTGTTTTATTTTTTAAAAATATTTATTTCTTTTTGTAGTTGTCTGTACTCTTTTTCTTCTCTCTCCCAGCCCTACATACAAATTTTAAACACACTGTGACCTGATTAGAGGTTTTTTTCTTTTTTTCTCTTGTTTGAATCTCTTTATTGCATTCTGTAATTTATTTTTTGATCACTGTTTTAGGTAAGCAGGTGTGGCTAGAACCAGAGTGGCTGCTTTGGCTGTTGATTCTACCCACTCAGCTTTTCAACCATGGTAGAGGTAGCAACAAGTATCACACTTAACCTCCAATGTTGCCATCAGATAGCATGCATCCAGCCCACAAACCATTTCTGTCTGTATGAACAAAAGCTAATATCCACCACACAACATGGCCTGATTAGCCTCTCTGTAACCTGTATTAGATGCAGGAAATGCACTTAACTCATGGTGGCTGATGGCTGATTTCATCTTGCAGGCAGTTGTTGAGAGACTCATCTCTGTGTTGTTGCTGGCATGAGACTGTGAGACTAAAAACCCAGTGCAGTTCTGTTCCTGTGCATTTAGAACTATTCTTAAGCTTTCTCAGACCCTATGGAAATTCAAAAGCTCACACTGTATGCCATTTGTAACTGGGGATTTCTCCCTTGCCTGTCAGTTCCCAAATATCAACTCTGGGACTTAATATTAACTAAAAACTATTTAGGTGATAGCTCAGGCTTATTACTAACTAGCTTTTACATCTTAAATAAACCCATTTCTGTTAATCTGTATATTGCCACATGGCCATGGTGTTACCTCACATCTTGCTTCTCCAGTGGCTACTGGCATCTCCCTGACTCAGCCTTCTTTCCCCGCTATGCTTGGATTTTCTGCCTAGCTATTGGTCGAATCAGCTTCTTTATTAACTAATGGTATTAAGACATATCCACAGCATATAGAAGGACATCTCACATCACTCATTTTAAGACTTTTTTGTTGAGCTCAGGAGATTTGGGAGAACAATAAAATCTTATTTTCACTTTAAGACAAAAAGGGAAAGAAAACTCTAAAAGAAATTGCTTTATAATGTCTATTTTTAATTAGCAAAATATGAATGTGGAATACTGTGTTTTCTAGCCTGGTTAATTATATTATGAGTTACTATGGTAGTTTGGACAAGAATGGTCCCACAGGGTCATATATTTGAATACTTTGTCCCCTAGGTGGTGGAACTGTTAGGGAAGGATTAGGAGGTGTGGTCTCATTGGAGGTGTGTCAGTAGAGATGGACGTTGAGGCTTCAAAAATCCATGCCATTCCCAGTTCTCTCTGTCTCTCTTCCTCTCTCTCTCTTCCTCCCTACCTCCTTTTCCCCTTTCTTCCCCTCTCTCTCCTGCTTGTGGATCAGGATGCAAATTCTCAGCTACTGCTCCAGTGTTAGGCCTGCCTGCCTCCATTCTTACCACCATGACTGTCATGGATTCACCCTCCGAACTGTAAGCATTCCCCCAATTCAATGCTGTCTTTCAGGTTTCCTTGGTCATGGTGTCTTTTCACAGCAATAGAACAGAAACTAAGACTACCTTTAGCCTTTATGACATTGCCTCTTAGCTACAAATTTCTACTTAATCATCAAGTCAGATTACCCCATGGCAGAAAGTGCAGGCAACTGTAACAGACTAGGGATCAACATATTTAGGGATGAGGTATATTATAACATCTGTGATATCGGTAAGCATAGCCATCCAATTGTGTGGACCCAGCAATATGTCTTTTTCCTCCTGCATAAAGAAGTTTAATTGTTTTGTGCCACAGAAGTTTATACCTGAAATAGAGACACTTCCTAACACATTTTTATGGGAAGATTTGAATAGGTCTCCATCAATTTAAAGCCTGTAAAAACTTTAAATCCAAATTTTACTGAATAATAAAAGTTTTTTAATGAAGATAATGAAAATTTTGAATATTTTTACACAAGAAGACTTGATTGAAGAAAAGTAGGAGGGCTGGGGAGCAGTTGAAGATAAATATCATTTAGCAACTCCAAATGAATAAAACATAAAATTCTGGGATTGGAGAGGTGGATCATGGTTAAGAGTGCTCGCTGCTCTTCCAGAGGACCCAGATTCAATTTCTAGCACCCAAATGACAGCTACAACCATCTGTATCTCCTGACTCAGGGGATCCACACCCTCTTCTGGCCCCCTGGAGCACTGCAGGTACATGAAAATACACAAAGATATACATATACAAATAAAAATAAAACAGATTTAAAATAAAACTAACGCTCTGTTCTCATTTTAATTCATTTTTTTTTTGATTTTTCGAGACAGGGTTTCACTGTAGTTTTTGGTGCCTGTCCTGGAACTAGCTCTTGTAGACCAGGCTGGCCTCGAACTCACAGGGATTCGCCTGCCTCTGCCTCCCGAGTGCTGGGATTAAAGGCGTGCTTCAGCACCGCCTGGCTCATTTTAATTCATTTTTAAAGTGAAATAAAGAACCTTATTATTTTAACTACAAAGATGTGTTTTGGTTTTTACATTGATGCCTTTAATTTTTACTTTAATAAAAGAAAATTCGATTATATATAATATATAAAAGTTTTATCTTTTACACTTTCTTATAGCATACTTTGAACATTCAGCTTTGTTTTTATCTTTCTTTACCACATTGGGTTGATCAATTAGCTTATTCAGAGTTTATTTTTAGTTTCAATACAATCTGTAAAATTTTCTTCTTGTTGTCCTATTCTTTAATCTTCCTCTTTTTAAAACTGATACATTTCCCAACTGTCTATTGATGTCTTATAACTTGGCAATTGCATCATATCTTCTCCTAAATGTTGTAAAGTTTGCCTAAGTGAACTGTCCTGTGTCATCTTCCATTCTACAACCCAAGTCTTTCAGCTTGATGTGCACATGCATACACAAAATTGCTTAAAAATAGGGACTATCAAATGTTCATTTAAAAAAAGAGCTGACTTTTCCTAATTATCATTCATAAAACAGCTGAGTGCTTGATGCCGTTTTGCTGTAGTTCTTTTTGTTCCCTTTCTTGCGTTTCTGCTGCCCATTTTAATGTCTGCCGTTGTTTTCAGGACCAGTTCCTAAGGGGCTGTGTTCTTCATTAGCTCCCTGCACCACCCGTGGGAACAATTCCCTCAGGTCTCACTTCAGGGCAGCTGGTCCTGCTGGGTCCTGGGTTTACTCTACAGGTGTACAGGACCATGAAGGATCTCACGACACCCAGTGATTCATCCTTGTCTTTCCACTGGGTCAGCGTTTCCTTCCTCCATGGTGATGGAGTGTGCCATCCTGGGTTTCCTTAGACAGACATTTCATGTTCTGAGGAGTTCCCCTACACCTCCACCCGGATGGGAGAGAGAGGACAAATGCTTCCTTCTTTGGTGTCTTTATTTTATTTTATTTTTACTTGTTTATATGTGTGTACTTATTCGTGCTAAGTACCTACAAAGACGAGAGAGTGTGCCGGATCCCCTGGAGATGAAGCTACAGAAGTGAGCTGTCTGATGTAAACACTGGGAACCAACCTGGTGTCTTCCACAAAGGCAGAGAATGCCCTTAACCATTGATCCATGTCTCCAACCCCTCTTCAGAATTGTTTTATTTTTTTAAACTTGTTTATTTATTCAGTATTTTGTGATCAAGTAGATTTTAGATATGCATTTCTAATTTGAATAGAATTTCTAAAGCACAGGGCGCAATGCTGCAATCTGAACAGAAAAGGAGGCAGCCCCAGGAGGAACGGCGTGGGAAGGCAGAATGCTCGCAGACAAATGCTCCGGCTGGATGCTCTGTAGCAAACAAGAAGGTGCCCAACCATGAACAAACCAAAGGGGAAGCCAGGGCCTCGGGAAGGTCTCACCAGCAATCCGAGGAGAGGAATCCTCAGTGAAAGTTAATTGTCCTGAGGGCCCCACACTGGGCACCAAGCTGTCAAGCAGGATGTAGTTCTGATCTCAAAGGTAATAAGTTGGCGTCTGTTAATCTGTGGGTTGTGACCCAAAAGACGTTGGAAAACACAGATATGTACATTATGATTCATAGTGGTAATAAAATTACAGTTATGAAGCAAAACAAAAATGATCTTACGGTCGGAGGTCACCACAACATGAGGGACTGTGTTAAAGGGTCATAGTGTTCAGAAGGTAGAAAATGTCTGGAATAAGAGGTTTTATTCTGAGCCTCATAGAAAAGATAGGAAAGACCTTGGCTCACGAGCATGGATTTTAGGTACCCCCAAATGACATGTCCCAACATGAACGCAGTTAGAGAATCATGAATCAGGGCATCTGACAAACACACGGGTGAGGACAGCAGGCCTACAGGCTACAACCAAGTCCAGGAAGCTGCATTAGGTTTGCCATTTTATCTGACAACAGTTATACTTCTGGGCTGGTAGAAACCAGTGCTATGCTGCGAACACACCAAAAGGTGTGACCTGATGGTCAGGAAGGTTATCCCACCAGAACCAGATGGAGGGCACCTGTTGGCTGTTACAGGAGCGGCGAGATAATCTCAGCTCTGATGTACGCAACATTCCAACTCTCCATCATCATAAAGTTCTAGCCAACCTAGCCAAAACGTCATCGTAGGTATGACTTTCTTTCTGAAAGTATCCATAAATACTTACAGAGAACCAGAGTCTTCATAACTTCCTGCTTTTGTCTCCTCAGCTTTCAGAGACCATCGAGTTCCCTTCTGTTACAGGCTGGGATGTAATGTGGTACATTAGTCACACTTCTACCTTGAGGCAATGATATTGAAGACATTCTACACCATCTATGAGCGGGTGGAGCGGGTGGGTGGAGAAAGTGTTGTGCTGTTAGCCATGGACCTGCGACTCTTGACCATGGAACTGGTCAAGACAACGCAGTTTGATCCATCTCAAAGTCTGAGAGTGACATTTAAAGTTCTAGGTGGGAAGACCTGGCTAGACACCAAACTTGGGCTCACATCAGAAAGTCCCTGGTATGGCAATTCGTTCTGACTACTAAACACCTTACGACAGGAGGTTTGCATTGATACTTTTTTAATTCTTAGGATGAAAAAAATAGAAAAATAATTTTCTTGAAAGCTTAAACAGTGAAGTGATTTTAATCCTGTGTAGGAATCTGACAGGCTGTGGAAATTTGGAATCAACCCAGGGCTTGAAGCCCTCTGTTGTTCTGGCCTAAGCCATGGTGTCAGCAGCTGATCTCAAAGAACAACCTGATTCCAGTAAAATGAGGAGAATTAAAGAAGAAGAAAACACAACCCAAAGGTGTACTGTGGCAAAATGCCATCGCTGTGAGTTCACTGGGACACTAACTAGACTATTGCTATTTCTGGAATAACGCCCCACCCCACCCCAAGTCAAATGTGCTAAATATTTTATTTTTGGAGTCTGCAGACAGTGCCTGCTTACACTCTGTGTGAACACAGTGAATGCTTTGTTCCGTTTACAAAGTTTGCTGGGGCCCTCATGATCATAGAGACATCCAGTTTATGGAGTCAAGGTGTTTACTGCCAAGCTGGCCGACCTGAGTTCGATCCTCAGGCCCCACAACTCCTGCAAGTTGTCTTCTGATTTTTATACATATTCTGTGGGACAGCCCCCTCCCCAATAAAAAATAAAATGAAAAAGAAAAATTTGAAAGTCTATTTCTCTTGAACACTTATAAAAGCAAACACAGCGTATGACGATGTACTGCCCATGTAAAGCCTGGGCTTCTGGCAAGTTTAGGAATAAATAATAAGCTTTCTTCTAACACGAGAAGGAAAGAAATGAGTAGAAAAAACGAGAATACGCTCCTTCCTGTGTAATCCTCCCCTGACTTGGCAAGAACTGGTTAGCTATTCGCAATTCTTCCGAGTCAGGCTGGGGTTTTACAGTTTCTTTGGAACACAGTGGCCACAGGTTTGTTTTGTGCTTTGGCTAGAAGAGGTTTGTACCTTTCTTGCTCTCCATCCTAAGCTCTCCAGGCAAGAATGTCCTCCCTCTTTGCCCTTCCAGTTGAGTGGTACACAGTTAACTCAGGCTGCACCCTGGGAAAGCACATGGAGAAATGGGTGGAGCAGAGGGAAGAGCCCAGGCCCCTGCAGGACCAGCAGGAGGGTTCCGCTCTCTTAACTGTACATCTCAGGTCTATGTGTGCATCTCTTCAATGTGCTAGATCTTACGCTTTAAAAATAGTTTTAGTGAAGAAAAAATTATAGACAAATCCATAGGATTTCTCAGGAAGAAAAATATACACATAATATCTTTAGGCACATGAACACTTAGGATTTTTGTGTCTTCCTAAGTCTTTATTTAGCTGCATCTCAAACGCTTTCTGTCTTTGTGCCCATTGCCATTCAACTCAATGGATCTTAAAATTTGCTTTATAATTATAATTTATTTGACTATTTCCTAACAATCATTTTAGGAGTACCTCACTGTCATCCATTTTTGTGTATTTTATTTGTGTGTGTATATGTGTGTTTGTGTGAGTATGGGCATGTGGACATATGGATTGGGGTCTGAGGGTGATATTAGGGTGTCTTTACAGGACTTCTTCTTCAATTGCTCCTCATCTTATATTTTGAAACACGGTCTCTCACTGAACCAAGAATTTATCAATTCAGCTAGCCTGGCTGACAGGCCGGTTCTATGAATCCTTCTGCCTTTGCCTCATCACAGTGTTGAAGTTACAAGTATTTCCATACACCCCACTTTTCATGTGTTCTCCGGATGCTATGGATCAAACCTATGCTCTCGTGTTTACAGCAGGCACTTTGCCAACTGAACCCTCTCCTCAGCCTCTGCTATTAATGTTCACACCCAAATAAATTGTCTGTATTGTTGTCAATAACAGAAGGTTGTGAGTCTTATAAGGTTGTAGCCTCACTAGGTTCATGTAACTCAAGTCGCTTCAGAATGTACGCTCCACTCCACTTGGATAAAGAATTCCATGAAGTCTTCAAAGGGACTTAAGGGAGAAAGGGTTTAACTGGCTCACAATTCCAGGTTATAGTCCATCAGCCCAAGGCAGTCCGGGCAGCAAACACTTGAAGCAGCTGATCATATCACACCCACAGTCAAGAGCAGTGAAAAATCAATCAGTGTGTGCCATGCTCAGCTTGCTTTCTCTTCTTGGACAATTAGAACCCCTTGACAAAGAAATGGCACCACCCTTGGTGGGCAGGCCTTCCCACCTCAATTAACATGATTCAGAAACCCCCTATAGGCCAAGAGGCCCATCTCCCATGTAATTCAGACTTCTGTCAAGTTGGCAACAGTAACCATCGCACATGCCCATCAGAGCAATTTAATGATTGCAACTATGCTTTCAATTTAATCCTGTTAATTACAGAGCATTAGAAAGGAATCTTAAAATCGCTAATCCGGAGTGTGAATATTCTTTCTCCCTTGGTTCTATCAGAATTTGCTTCATGCGCTTGGTGTTGTAATAGTTGGTGTATAAAGACTGAGGGTTTTTATGATTTCCCTGTAAATGGACATCTTTCACCTCCTGTGATATTCTTTGCTATAAAATAGCATCTGTTGCATTCATAACATGATCGTAGAATTTTATGATCTGCGTGTAAACTTTTCCAATCACTTGACTTTCTTCCTCTGTGTCTTCACTCTTAAAATAAGTCTCTTGCCATGAATTGGTGATCAGATCTCACGTTTTGAAATCAATTCTTTCTCGTCTTTTCTATAGTGTGGGAGAAATTGAACATCCACAAAAATAACAGCAAAAATCTTTGCCTAAGCCTTATACCTGACAAAAATAAGAACCCTGAATAGACAGTGACCTTACACTTAAAGAAAGAAAGTTTAAAAAGTTCAGAAATGATCAACACAGGACTGAGCTTCAGGAATTAGAGTCTAAAAGAAAATTCTATGGTCCATAAGAGCGAAAAAACAACATAAGAATTCATCAAATTTTAAAATATTTGCTTATAAAAGACCCTCTAATGAGTTGTTCTCTGACTTCCATGTGCACAGCATGGCATACAAGCATCTATATATGTGCATGCATGACAAATAACTAATCAGTAAACGATAAATAGGTAAGATGTGCAAGGAGTCTCTGACCACAGCAACAGAAGACCCTCCATTCCCACTGGACACTGTTGTCCTCCAGACCCTTCCACGACCTGAAGGAAGCCTCTCCCAACCATCTCTCCTTAACTGCCCCTCTGAACTCAGCTCCACAGTTGAGGGAGAGCCAAGAAGGGGCAGCGGCCACCAGCAGACCCCTGCACGTTCAAGTCCCAGTCCCTTCCACCTGTGAGAGATCCACTGGCTACAGCCCCTCCTTTTCCCCCTCCCCTCTTCCTTCTCTACCTTTCCTTTCTTCATACATATGTGCATTTGTATGTGTGTGTGTGTGTGTGTACATGTGTGCACATGTGTCCTGAGCAGCATAGAACATGATCTGAATGCACAGAGAAACGAGATAGAAATTTCCCACAGCACCAAATAGCACGATAACATATAGGTTGTACCAGGTGAAGAAGCAATCAAAGAAGATATCCAATGCCAAATGTTCACACCTGCACAGACACAGGCACCCACAAGCACATGAACATGTGTATACACACATACACACACATATCAGACACATAAGCCACAATTACATTTTGCTGTTTTCCACACTTCCTATTACCGTGGTGAACCAGAGTCCAAAAATATTAAGTGGAAATTTCCAGAAATAAATTACTCATAGATTACAGAGTATCATCACAGTTGTCGTATTTCATTACTAGGCATGGGGACTTGTCTCTAACTTCGAGTTACCTGTTAGGTTCTGTCACACATATGTAAATGCATTTGGGGTGACAGTCTTGAGCGTGGCCACCCACCGCAGGTGGAGCTCTACAGAAAGGGAGAATTAGTCCATGCAAACATGTCTTCACGGCTGCGCCTCATTTCAGTCTTCCCATTGTACAGTTCTTCTTTCCCCAGATGACATAAAGCCACGCAGCAAGAAAGTAGTATTTGGAAGTTCCGAGAACAGACAGGTGGAGGCGTCAGGCCTTGAATCCTCCCTTCAGATTGTCCACACATCTTCTCTGCACTGATAACGATGTTTGAAAAATATATGACTCACAATGAGAGAACCACGGTGGTTAGAAAACTGGTGAAAATATGTTCTTTTCCCCTTAGAGTTATAATGATTGTCGAGGCTGACACATGGCCCGGAAGCCAAGTCGTGCACACTGGTTTTGATTTTATCATCAAAAACAGGGTATTAATTATGCTCCAGGAGTGGGGACACACTAACCACATCATCAGTTCCGTGATATAAAATCAGATTTTCCTTGGTTGGTTGTAGACTGTGATTTCACAAAACAGATTACCCACCCTTTCATGTGGAGAAATGGATTTTAATAAGGCACCTGGGCCTTGTCCATGCCTCCCTCCTCCCTGGCAGCTCCGGAGATAACAGCAGGGCCCGAGAGGCAGGGGCACAGCCAGATGCACATTTCTCCCCTTTGGCGACAATGAAGCCAAGCAGAGAAAACGCAGTGAGTCATAGGTCTTCTGGCCCACATGCCCATCACCATGGCAACCACGACTGCCAGGTGGAGCATTCTATCATCCATCATAATTGCTATGTCCATTTAAACAGATTAGGAAGGAAAGCGCTCACAATTGTGTCTTGGATTAAAGTACTTTTAAATATCTAGCATAGAATTGGCATCATCACCATTAATGAACTGTAATTATGTCATCGTTATGGCTATAAGGAGTGTGCATTTATACATAGGAACACTGGATATTGCAAACACCCTTGGCAACCTCTGTTTAATATCCGGATAGATGTGCAGTTAGCAACCTCGAGCCCAAGCGACCCTAAGAAAAAAAAAACTTTTTTTTGTGAGTTTTCACAGAAATGAAGATGATGCATTTAATGTCCTAATATCCTTTGGGTAAGAAAAGCAAGCTGCACCAATTTCGGAGTCCTATCCTGAAACAACAGTATGGAAAAGTTGTCGGTGGATCTGCTAGAGAAGATTCTGGATAAGCAATGTGTTCGTTTGTCAATATGTCTAAAATAACCCAGGAATAACAGAAAAACTCATAATTAACTCCCAGAAATATAGATAAGGACTCACACAGGCTCTATAATTTATGTTGTCTTCCAGCTGAATGTCAGAGCTCGCCTAAGTGATTTTTTCAAGCTATACTGAAAAGGCATCCCTCTCCATTGACCTAGGTGTCTGCCCAAGACTGCTAAGGTGTGTGGGGATATTAAACTTTAGTTTTACAATTTTTTATACCCTTTAGTTTGATAAAGCACATAAATTTCTCTAGATAGCAAGATCCACGTTTACTTTATGTCTGTTGGGCTTACGGTCCAGGTCTGTAATATGCTTTTCTCATAAGCATGAGTACCTGAGTTCAATCCCCCCCCCCAAAACACATCCAAAGAGCCAAGGTGGTGGTGTGTGCTTGTAATCCCATTGTAGAGAAGGTGGAGATAGGTAGACGCCCAAGGTTAGCTGGCCAGCAAGCCTAGTTAAATCCGTGAGTTCCAGGTCAAGGAGAGACGCTGCTGCAAAAGTAATTGTGGACAGTAAGTGAGAAATACACCCATGATTGACACCTGGCCTCACATATTTATGGCACACATGCACACTCACCTGAGCACACAGTGTTCCTGGACATGTGTACAAAAAGGCAAGGCAGAAGTATAGCGACATGTGGGTGCACATCCTGGAACCATTATATCCAGTATCCTAAGGAGATTCTTTCTTTTCTATTTCCATAAGAACATTAAAGGGTAGCTAATTTTCTCCTTCACACTTAAGAGGGTATTGAGAATATTTCTACTAAGAGAAGGAAGAACACCCTTTAATGTTAATCTGTTTGAAAATAACATGAATTCAGAGGAAGCATTAGCAGTTAAAGTGCACTCTGAAATCTAGAGAGATCTATAGGTGGGCTGGGGCAATATGGAGCAGTTCTCAAGGGAATGAGAAAGGGACGGAGCTGCCCACAGGAAACACATGCAAATACTAGACCAGATAACTCCTCAGGAATGAAATATTACTGTCGATTCCAGGTTGCTTCGTTGTTTGTCCATCTAAGCTCAACAATTCTGGACCAGCAGAACACAGAAAACGACTCTAAAACCCCTTAAGGAAAGTGTGAGCGGGTGAGCAGAGAGCAGGTAGGACATTCAGCGTCTCCCCAAGCCTGGGGCGTCAGGCATGTCCTGCAGCTGCCTGAACATGATTCTAAGACAGACAGGACTGCACCCTGGGTGTGAACAGCAGAGCTCTGGGGCAAGCTCTGGCTTGGACTAGAGCTTTTTAGTCCTAATCAAAAGGAGGGACAAGCAAAGGTCAGAAGGGGACATTCCCAGTGATTTCCTACCATGTCTCTCCAGCCCAACCATAGCAGACAGGCTCTTCCTAGATCTCTACAGGGAAGAGTTTTTCCCTTGTAAGGAGAGCATTGCAAACCCAAGGCTGCAGACCAAGCTGCATGTCTCAGTTTACTCTCTGAGAGATCCTCTCACCCTCAACCTGGCAGGTAGACAGGTAGAGCAACTATGTAAAGACACAAAAGAGAAGCAAGATCCTCTGGGGAAAGATTAGGAAGAAGGCCTATGGGGGACTGATGTGGGATTCCCCTCTGTATGTTGTGAATATGTTTTAATGTCATTGGTTAATAAAGAAGCTGCTTTGGGTCAATGGCTTAACAGAGTGAAGTCAGGCAGAAAATCAGAACAGAGATGTAGAAGGAAAGTAGGCAAAATCAACGAGATGCCATGTAGCTGCCGAAGGAGACAACTGCCCTGAAAACTTATTGGTAGGTCACAGCTTCGTGGTGATACATAGATTAATAGAAATGGGTTAATTCAAGATATAAGAGCTAACTAGAAATATGCCTAAGCTATTGGCCAAGCAGTGTTTTAATTAATATAGTTTCTGTGTGATTATTTGGGTCTCAGCAGTTGGGAAACAAACGAGCAGCCTCCACCTACAGGGGACAGGAACTTGTCAAGAAAGTCACAGAGTAGGGGCGTGAAGACACACGTATCATATTATGTGCGTGAAGCCATGGTCTTGCCAGGGTTGGAAGATTAAGCTGCATGGTGGAATGCTGCATCTGCTGCAAGGGGCAATGAGATAGACAGAAAGAAGGACTAATCAGAGAGCCCTGAGAATGCTTGGAAATGACATCTGAGGCAACTGCTATCGTCACACTCTCAAGACGAAAGTATGGGACATGGCACACACGTATGTGGACTCACATACGTCATATGTATGACATCTGTCATAGGAAACCCATGACAGACCCATGAAACGACTATACCAAAATCCACCTTCGTGAGCCACTGGGTTCATCGGGGTTTCTTATCCACAAGAGTGTGGGTGAGGGGTTCCTCACAGGAACCGGCATGACTGAACAATGGGTGCGTCAACAGAAAGCCCACCTCAGCACAGGTAGAAACTCTCCAAACTGGAAGGCTGGCAACACTTGCAGGCAGCTCCACAGGTCTGAAAATCTCCTCTCAGAGGCTCATCTGGTCAGTCCTCTCCCCAGAAGCTACCTACTGTCTGTCATCTTGGGGACCCCTGGTAAATACTGTGAGCTTCAGTTCAGCTTTCCCAGACTGTGATATTTGTTTACTTGCCGAGACTCACAAGCTTCCCCCTCCTCCTGGGTGGAGAACGTTTCAACTCAGATGAAATCACTATGGAACAGAAGAAAAGACATTTATGAGAGGAACAGAGGGGGAAAAAATCACAAGGAAAAGACTATCCAGGATCAGCAGAAAGAAAATTCTCAGGCTGCCATTTTTTTTTAAATGCACTCAACAGCAGTAGAGGGGAGATGGGAGGGGTCAGGTGATGTGAAGGTTGAGACTTTTTGATCCGTACAGAAGAAGGAGAGGGGCTATAAAAGAGACCTGAACAGAGCTGTGGGCTCCTGTGGCGCAATGCTGAAATGCTTAATGTGGATGGACACCCTGAAAGCCAGGAAGACAGAGTTGCATGGAAACAAAATACTCAACCAGAGACTCCCCAAACTTGCCCCAAGTGTGAAATGGCAAGCTGGGCTTCTCCAAGGAGGGTTTTAATTGAGAAGGAAGGTGTTGTAGGCGGGAGGGCTCGCCAGCTGCAGAGATGAGCCACAACTCAGAATCAGACAGAGAATGAGTTTCTTCTCTTGGTAAAGCGGAGCCGAAGAGGTGACAGTTGGCACTGACAGGAAAGGGTCCTTCGGTCGGCAGCAGAGTCCCAGGAGAAGGGACAGACGTGGGAGGGACATTTCATTGTTATTATAACAATGATATTAAATAACATTTTAGTGTTATTTAAGGACAAAAAATATTTGGGGCAAAGGAGGTAGGGTTGGGGAGACAGCTCACTGGGTAAAACACTTGGAAGCACGAAGACCTGAGTTCAAATCCCAGAACCCACTTAAAATCGCAGACCTCTTAGTGTGAGCTTATGTCCTAGTCAGGGTCACTATTGTCCTGATGAAACACAATATTCAAAAGTAAGTTGTGGAGAAAGAGGTTAATTTGGCTTACATGTCCACATCATTAACTGTCATAGCAGGAAGTCAGACAGGAACTCAAACAGAGCAGGAACCAAGAAGCAGGAGTTGATGCAGAGGTCACAGAGGGGAGCTGCTTACTGGCTTGATCACCATGGCTTAATCAGTCTGTTTTCTTTTTTAATTAATTTTTGTTGTTTTATTGAGCTGTATACTTTTCTCTGCTCCCCTCTCTTCCTCACCCCCTCCCCTTCTATCCTCCCCATGGTCCGGGGAGGCCCCACTAACAGAGCGCTGGACCTTCCTCATCAGCCACTAATTAAGAAAACATCCTACAGGCTTGTGCACAGCCCAGTCTTATAGAGATATTTTTCTCAGTGGGGTCTCCCTCCTCTCCAATGATGGCAGCTTGCACCAAATTGACATAAAACTACCCAGCACAACTGAGCCCTTGTTAACTTGACACACAAACATAATCCTATTAAACCACAAACTTTCCTTTCTTACTTACCCCTCATCTCTCACACTAATACAAACATCACAATATAAAAGATTCCAAATTTGAAAAGTCCGTCTTTAAAAATCCAAACATTTAAAAGTTCAAAGTCCCTTTAAGTCACCCAGACGTTCTTCTAAAATCCAAAGTCTTTGTAAAATTCCGAAGTATCTTTAAAAGTTTAAAGTCTTTCAACTGTAGGCTCCTGTAAAATAATCATTAAAAAGTAAGTTAGATAAGTTCTTACTTTAAAAGGGAAGCACCAGGGCACATTTCCAATCAATTCAAACCTCAACTGTGTAAACAGCACATTGTTCAGTGTCTGAGAGCCATGTAAGCTCTTCTGCGCTCCTCCAAAGGACTGGGGTCACCTGTCTGTGCCCCACCTCCACCCCTGCAGCACACGCAGCTTGTCCTCGAAGCTTGGGCAGGCTCCACACCACTGCTGTCGCAGTTCTTGGTGGTCATCCCACGGTGCTGGCATCTCCAAAATGCTGAGGTCTTCCGCTGCACCTGGACTGCGCTTTCCCCGTAGCCTCTCCTGGGCTCTCTTTACAGTGCCAGACCTCGCCTTCTCAACATGACCCCTTCATGCCTTCAAAACCAGGACGCCCTAGGAGAGTCTTACACATTACCAGGTTTAGCTGCCAGCACACGGTACAACATAGGCCTCTGTGTGCTGTTGGGAAACACTTCTAGAACGTGCACCTCATGGCTGCCAATCTCTTGGAAACACAGCTGATTCTAATACTCCTGCTGACTAGACCCCAAAGATTCTTCACACAAATGGCCTGGTAGGCTCTTAGCTTCCCTCTGAAACTCCCCATGCCAGGCCTCTATCATTTGCCTGCCCTCAACATTCTTACCTTCAAAGCTCCAGCAGACTGGCTCACTGAGCTCTCAGTACTCAAAGGCTCTTCTAGACCAAAATTCCAAAGTCTTTCCACAATCCTCCCCAAAATGCATGGGCAGGTCTGTCATTGTAAAGCCCACTCACTCTTAGTCCCTGTACTGGTTAGGGTTGCTACGGCCATGATGAAACACCATGACCAAAAGCAACTTGGGGAGGAAGAGGTTATTTGGCTTCCATTTCCACATCCCTATTCACCACAGAAGGAAGTCAGGACAGGAACTCGGGGCAGAAACCTGGAGGCAGATGATGATGTAGAAGCCCTGGACGATGTTGCTTACTGACTCAGTCTGATTTCTTACAGAACCCGGGACCACCTGCCCAGGGTTTCCCCATTCACAATGGGCTGGACCCCCCCCCCCCGTCCCACATACACACATCAATCATTAATTTAGAAAACGCCCAGTCTTATAGAGGCATTTTCTCCATTCTGTCTCCTTCCTTGCCAGTGACTCTAGCTTGTGTCAAGTTGATTTAAAACTAGCCAGCACAGCTTGTAATCCCAACTCTAGGGAGGCAGGCGCAAGGGGTCTCTGGGGTTTGCTAGCAAGACAGCTAGCCTAATGGGCAGAGTGCTGTTTCGCCACTCTAAGGGGCCGTTGTCAAGTTAATTATCCTAAACTTGTCTAATAATTAAGACATCTTCTCCTCACTACCCCTAAGGTCTTTCCACTTTCGTAGCAGGGGAATAAGGGTCTAAATTTTATATTTTAATATTCATTTTTATTTATCTATATGTAAGAGCGTGTGTGTGCTGTGTGAGTGTATGTGGTAGATGTGCACACACCCAGAGAGGCCAGAAGAAGGTGTCAGAGCCCCTGGAGCAGGAGTTATAGATGGTTGTGAGCTGCTTGATATGGGTTCTGGAAACCAACTCCTCTTGCCTGAAAGGCAGTGAGCTCTCTCAACAACTGAGCCACCTCTGTTGTCCCAGAGGTCTAAAGCTTTTACATTCTTATATTTATTCATTTTGTGTATTGAGTTATTTTTCCTGCACGTATGTGTGAGCATCGTTTGTATGCCTCGGTCCTGGTGCTCATGGAGGTCAGGAGAGGTGCCAAGTCTCCTGGGACTGGCGTGGCGGGTGTTTGTGAGTCACCAGGTAGGTGCTGGGAGCTGAATGTGTCCCGGTGTCCTCGGCAGAAGCAGCTAGTACTCTTCGTCACCGAGCCACCATCTCTCACAAGTACTCCGACCAAAGTTTCCAGCTCTCTCTTTTCAGCATGAATTCCCTCCTTCAGCCCACTTCATCTTTGCACCCCGGTGAACTGATTTTACCTCTTTTTCCAAGCAAGGACCTGGAGCTAAATTCCAATAGAAATACTAAAATGGTTTGCAAACATATGGCTTCCACAGAAATCTCCTATTTGTTTTTCCAAACCCCAGTAGCACAAACTCACGACCCGAGACAATAATTGCTAACGATTTTATCCAGGTTTTCAAGCTGTCTGTTGAAAGTCGCCAGTGTTTGCCGTAGACACTAGCTGCCCTTTGCGGTTTAGTTATGAGAATATAACTCTATAATTGCTGACAAGAAACAACTGTACCCTACACAGCCGTCTGGCAACAAACTAGGCAGAGCAGTAAGGAAATCTCCCTCTCCTGGGCACTGTGCCATCGCTAGGTAGGTTCCGAGTGTCTATTTGTCTCTAGCAAAAGGCTGTTCTATCTTGTAGCATGTATTCTATGTTCTTAAAAATGATTTGGTCATTTTGTGAGTTGACTTGAGTAATACCTTGGATACTTCTTCCTTGCAGAGGTTCCTCATGAGTCTTTCGGCTTTATTTTATTTAGTTGTGTCTTTCATTACATTACCTTGACAGAGGAATGAGAGAGGGTGGTGGGCTGTAAGGTAAGGGGTTTTCTGCTTTTCCTGACTGACCCAGGATTGCCTGTTTCTCATTCTCAGATCTCTGCCAAGGAGCTACAGAGACGGCTCAGTGGTTGGGAGTGCATTTTGCCCTGGCAGAGGCCCTGAGTTCCATTCCTAGCACACATGCCAGGTGCCTTACAATCGCCTTAGCTAAAGCTCCAGGAGATCCATCGCCACCTTCTGGCCCCTGCAGGCACTGCACCTGCATTCACGTTTCCATCCCACCCTGCCCCACACACAATTAAACAGAATAAAAAACGGAGGCTGGAGAGACAGTTCAGCAGTTAAAAAGCACTGACTTCTCTTTCAGAGAACCTGAGTTCGATTCCCAGCACCCACATAGCAGTTCACAACTGTCTGTATCTCCAGTTCCAGGAGATCCGATGCCCTCTACAGGTACCAGACATCCACATGGTTCACAGACATACATGAAGATTACCTTGTCTACTGTATCTAAAACTCCAGTTTCTCTACAGTTAATTCTGGATTCAGGAATAGCCCAGCTCAGCCTCAGAAAATCTTTGCTTACTGACTCTCAGATAATGTTCTCTCTTTTACTGGTCCAGACCTCATTGCTTAGGGACTGGTGCAAACTACAGTAGGCTGGGTCTTCCTACAATCAATTAGGCACCAAGACGACCCCCAAAAGACATGCCCACAGGCAGATATGATCTAGACAATTCCTCATTAAACTCTCTTCCCCAGTGATTCTAGGCTGTGGCAATTGACTAACCAGTTCAGGGAGATTGCCTTGCTGTATGACTTGAATACATGGTCTTCTCCAGAAGATGCAACGGTACTAATGGAATTACCATGTTTTGGACTTAATACTCAAAAACCACGGACCAAAACATATTCACTTTGCTTCAGCATATTTTTGGCCAGATATTTCATCACAGTGACACATGGCTGGTGGGTATTGGCACAGAGCCAGTTACTCAATACTGAGCCATCTAAACAATCATTTGTTATCCCTTACTGTATATGGGTCAGGAATCTAGCTAGGACCCAGCAGGATACTCCTTACCCATGGTCCCCAGTGAGGATAGAGTGGAGCTATTGGCCAAAGTGATGGTCCAGCTAGCCTGCATGGTCGCAACCTCATTCTGAGTCACAGAAGTTTTCTGAAAGGTACAGCAGGCTTCTCTAGAGATAATAGAGGGCGGACAAAACCTGTTGTGTGTGCTAATCTGAAAGCGATGTCCCATTCCTTCTGTCATTGTCTGTCCATCAGACCAACAAGACCAACTGAAAGGGAGGAGATTCTATTGGATGGAAATAGCAAGAGATACATCTGGTTACGGAGAGCCATTTGAGAGCCAGGCTGGCATAGGTTCAACGTAAGAGGGAGAAAGAATATAATTCAGGTTAGTCATATTCGTCTATGGTGGCTAGAGAAGTGTAGCTAAAAGGCTTTTATTTCTTTTCAATTGAACAAAAGCCAAGAATCCGGAAATGGACCAGGTATGGTGGTGCACACTGGTCATTCCAGCATGAAGGTGACTGAGACAGACGAATTGCAATCTCAAGGTCGGTCTAGGCTGCAATGAGAGTGCATCCCAGAGGAGGAAGAAAAAGGCTAGAGAAGCCCTGCAAGGCTGAAACCAGATCATGGGGAGGGGATAAAAACCAAGATGCTGACACAAACACTGTCAGTAAAGGCAGAATCTGGTCAGGGGAGACACCTGCATCCACCTCCAGTTTCCACATACACGTGCACGCACATGCGTATGAAGCTAAACATGCATGCGTATCCACACAGCATGTGTGTGTGAATCTAAACATGCATGTGTATCACTATACATGCAAGTGTTCCTGCGCAGGAGGAGGGAGAAAGAGAGGGGCCAAGGAAAAGGAGCAGGAGGAAAGGAATAAGGAGCAGAGGAGAGTGTGTTTCATAGCCTAATATCAGAGCTATGATTCTTTTTATAAGAAGTAAGTTCAAAGAAAGGTTAATGGAAATAGATTTTTGATGTGTACAGCTAAGCTATATTTCTCATGAAAAAATAATGCTCACTTAGAAAAGCTGCTTGCTTCTTATGTAACTAGCAAGCATTGTGGTTTCCCTGCTCACAGAGAACAAGAAGGATATGGGCATCTCTGTCTCCTTTCCACCACCGTGACTCAGCTGACTACCTAGGACGAAGCAGTCCCCATTAGCACACTAGCAGCCCAGAGGCCTCACGTCCACAAGACTGAAAAGCAGAATAACTTCTTCCATTAGGGATGGCACATTTTTCTCTGGGACTTCAAGGGGCCTTATTATGGTTTGAGTGCAGAGTGTTCCTCATAGGCTCGTGCGTTGAATGCTAGATTTCCTGGCCGTGTTGAAGTCATGGAACCTTTGAGACTATCGTCAAGCCAGCAGAAGAGGATTGCTTCAGGCCCGGGGGGCATCCTCTCCTGGTTCTGGCCTGAGTTTTCTGCTTCCTGGCCCAACATACAAACCACACTGTATTGCACCACAAGCTGAACCACTACACTCACTAAAGCCTTCTGGGCCATGACAGCCTGAAACCTTGAGCCAGAACTAATCCTTCCTCCCTGAAGTTGCTTCTGTGCCAGATATTTTGTCATAGCTATGAGAGAAAATACTAATATGAAAACAGGAGTGGACCGTTGCTGCCATGAGCCCGACTGGGCGATGCATCAGCCTCCGTGACTGGTTTGTAAGAAGGAGAATTGAGAAGGCTGGAGAAGCCCCAGAAGCCTGTAATCAGAATTCAAGTGGTGGTCACAGCAGGAAGATGAAAATCAAGATATTGACTGTAAAGGTCGAGAATGATCAGGAAAGACACTGGATGTCAACCTCAGGTCTCCACATGAATATACACATGTGCACAAGCTCCTAAACACACATGTGTATCACTATACATGAAGCATGCATGCACACAACACATACTATACACACAAGAAAGAGGAGAAGGAGGAGGGAGAGAGGGAGGGAGGGAAAGAGGGAGGAAGGAAGGGAAGGAGGGAAGGAAGGAAGGAAGGAAGGAAGGAAGGAAGGAAGGAAGGAAGGAAGGAAGGGAAAGAAAAAGAAAAATGTAGAGTGTGCGCTAAGGAGGCTTCAGACAAAAACAAAGACTCACTGTGAAACTAGACTAGTAGTCATTTGTGTATGTTACTCTCTGGCATCTGGGTATGTAACCCTCTGGCATCTGGGTATGTAACCCTCTGTCATCTGAGTATGTAACCCTCTGGCATCTAAGAATCTGCCTACATATTGAACATCTGCTGAAAATTTGAGTGATGCAGAATTTAAAAGCAATGGACTAGCTTATTTATCAGGAGAAGTTTTGTGAGAGCATGGCATCCAAGCTGTGGCATGGTTGCTACTCGATGCATTTATCCAGATTTATAGTGAGAATTCAGAGCCAGAGAAGAAGACAAACAGGGAAAGTGCACGGTTTGGTGAGGAAAGGGACACGGACACATTAAAAGCTGTAGGCAAGACAGGCCCAGACAAAAACCTGTTATTGTTAAAGAAACATGTCATTAAAGAGAAAGCACACTCTTTCCATTGGGACAACAGGAGAGGTGGCACTGGGGAGTGTTGCTCAAATGGGGAAGCCTAGGAATGTGTTTGACCAGATTCAGTCACATGGACACTTAAATCATGATCTGAGTGGGTCTAACTACTGCTTGAGCTATCAGCATAACTTAACATTACCCGTGTAGCACTGCCTTGGAGCAAAAGTTTTGAGGAAGAAAAATGCAGAGGTCTTGAAATGTATAGGAGGGTAGCGTCTATGCAACTGCTGAGACAGCTGTGGATGTATAGGAGGGTAGCGTCTATACAGTGCTGAGACAGCTGTGAATGTATAAGAGGGTAGGTGTCTATGCAGTGCTGAGACAGCTGTGGATGTATAGGAGGGTAGCATCTATGCAGTGCTGAGACAGCTGTGGATGTATAGGAGGGTAGCGTCTATGCAGTGCTGAGACAGCTGTGGATGCGGTTGTGAAGACGAATATGGAGTTGTAGTGGGAACCCCAGTGTGCTGGAGGTGCCAGGAATGTAGGATATCTACAAAGTCAAAACACAAGAGCTGGGTTGAGCTGGCCCAAGAGGACCCATTTGCTGCAGAGAGCAAGGCTGTAGGGGGTCTTGACAATATTTCTTCTTCCTGGGAGGATTATTTAGACTTCCCAGCTTCTCTTGCCTCTAGGAGGCTCAGATGATTGGGTTAAGGAGGAATTGAGTGCCGGCTCACAGGCCCGGAACAAGCCAAGGGAGCTCCTGTCTGAACACAGCTCCCCCAAAGGCCTCAGAAGGGTCACAGTGACAAAGAGAACTGCTAGCTTTATGGATTTAGTGGGGTAGAGGAAGAAATGAGCTTAGGAAAGGCTTACCTAGGTTTCAATACAAGGAATCCAGAAAGTTAGTGCTCTAGAACACTGGAAAAAGTCAGTAGCTATTTTCCAAGAGGAGTCCCGAGAAATGAACGAAACAAGACAGAAACATTCGGGAACATTCGGTTAAATGAAGCAATTGGCCTGTGTGACAAAGACCCAGGTAAGAACCTCTCGTCCTCACACAAGCCCTTTGTGTGATGTCCTCCAGAGGGCTTTGGTCAGTTTGGAAAAGAGGGGTGTGGAACTGAACCCTAAAGGAAACACACTGATAAGATAGCTGAGATCTGTTGCAAGCATGTAGCTCAAAGGGCCATTGAGCTTGAGAGGAAATGACATTTTAAAAGGAGCCAGACTTTTAAAAGCTTTTGATTGTTAAATCTTGGACCAAGATGCAGAACGTCTCTTTGGCTGCTCCAGGTGCTTGAGCAGGAACTGGGCTGCGAACTTGAACGGAAGACAGGAAAGGTCATTGGCCCAGCTATATCTGTAGGGGCCTGTGCGTGGGAAGAAGCAGGAGGTGGCTCCTCACGGCCCTGCCCAATACTGCACCAAGTCGGTGCCCTCCACCCTCACCTCTCAGTGTCTGGAGAAACCTGAGTGCATGAACAGAATCTCCTGCCATTGCAGCCCACGGGTGAGCAGCGCTCATCTCCCTCCTCCCTGCCCTAGCAGGACACAAAGGGCAGTCACCAAAGAACAAGAGCCTGAGCCCTGTGTCCGTGGTCATCCGGAGCAAGTCATCAAGTCCAGTTGTCCAGTTTCTTTGTACTGTTTGGGTTCCAGTTTGGGAGTTAAGGTCTCGCTATGTAGTACTGGATGGCTTCGAACTCATCATGCATATTAGGATGGTCTTGAACTTTGGATGATTCCCCTGCCTCTTCCTCCTGAGTGCTAGGATAATAGGTGCACACAAACACACCTGACTCTGAGTTTTGTTTCTATTTATTCATTCATTTGTGTGTGTGTGTGTGTGTGTGTGTGAGAGAGAGAGAGAGAGAGAGAGAGTCTGTGTGTACACACACACGTGCGTGTTCTTGTACCTGTGTCCCTTTGTGGGTCTGATGTACTTTCCTGGGGTTGTATAGGAAATGAGTAGAAGCCTGTGGCCTCTGACCTTCCATTTTTGATGGATAATTATTCTTTAATTAGAACGCAAGTTTTTGTATTCCCTGAAGGAACCTATGCTCTGTAGGAACCAGAATGAACGGTAAGTAATAAAACTCTAATTAAGTGGATAGTCAGTGGTACCTCACTGTGACCATGGGACACACTGCTTCTGCTCTCACGGTATTTACCACAGGGCCTTGGAGTTCACACGATACTGTACAGCACACAAGACAACTATTATCTGGAAGTGTCATTCAATTGAGCTGCTCAGAACACTCAAATCTTAGAACCTGATACTTGTAATTGAGTTTTTGCTGTGTTATAGAGTATTCACCAGAGAAGACTACTGGGCATGGGTTTAAGCCAATAGAAAGTCTTTATTAGCTGGCCAGCATCTATGGGTGAGGTTTTAAGCACAAAACCATGTATTTGGTTGACATACCTTAGTTGGCGAGTTAGCCAGAACTAGAACTACAGAAGCCAAAAAGCTAAGTTTAGAGACTTTCCCAAAACCACGGACTTTGATGGATTCGGTCTTCGTTTTCATTTGGCAGGTATTGTTGTCTACATGCTGGGTTTTATGGCCTGAATGGCACTTCCATCATGGAATCAGCTGTGCTACGGTCTGGGGTCCTGTTACAGCTGTGATTAGCAACTAGATGCTCAATCGCTCAGCAGCACTAAGATTGTTCTAGACATGTGCTGCTGGTGCATAGAGCCAAGATCGCAACACCACTCAGTAGAGTTACAGTCTGAGCAAGCATTGCTGAACCTTGCAGACAAAGCCCACGGCAATTTTGAAGGGAACTGTTTTTCCTTAGGGTCTAACTCCTTCTTTTCTCCTTTTCCCAGAATCTAGCATGTCCTTGGTCATCTCCTGCTGCCGCATGCAGACTCACACATTTCCTTGTGTGGCTGGAGTCATTTGATTTACCCGGGACTGTGGCAGCCTTATTTCTAAAGCAAATGTGTAGAGGGGGTTTCTTGTGGCCAGTGTGAGTACCCCAGGTCAGTTCACACGTGACTAACACAGCCAGACTGGGTGTTCAGAAAGGTACAGTTACACACTTGTCTTCCCAAGACCCAAGACTATGCTCCTCCACAAGGCGCTGAATCACAGAGAGTTTTAACTTTGTGATCTTTTCTACACGTTGAATATTTGAATACTGAAAGTACTGCCATAGCCAATTAAGACCTTCCATTTCTAGAGAAGGGGACAGTCGTGTTGTTTGGAGAAGACATGAATGACAGGGTGCAGAGGTCAGAGTCAGCTGACAATTAGCCAGTATTCTGCTGTCTACTGTTGCCAGTTGAGTTCTGTGTGATTGAACCCGTGTGAACACAATGCACCTCACAGTCCCCGGGGGTCAGGAGCTTAGCAGTAACTCAGCTGAGGCTTGGGGAAAAGCTGGGCTCTGAGAAGATGCCAGTCCAGCATGGCAGATAGCACCACGATCATCTCAAGCTTGGCTGGTGGCTGTTGGTCCCACTTTCTCAAGTGCTGTTGGCTGGGAGCATCCCTTGTTTCTGCTCCATACAGGCCTCTCTATATGATGACGGGTTGCACAGTAAAGAGGTCAAAAGAGTCAGAAAGAGAGTAAGCGGGGCAGAACCAGAACTTCCCATAAACCACTCTCAGGAGCCTTGGCCCATTGCTTTTCCCGGTTCGGTCTGTTAGAAACCAGTCTTTCTATTTGATCCTTTATTGTAAGCAGTTGATGACACAGCACCGAACACCAGAGGGTGGCAAGCACCGGGGACAAGATTAGTCAATTTTGTTGGGAAAAAGAAACCCTTGTGGACAGCAGGGTTAATCTGGGCTGTGTTTTGAGGAGTGCAGCCCCTCGTGAAAGAAATGGCGTGAGGGCAGGAACTTGGGGTGACTGTTCACATTGTATCCACAGTCAGGGGTGCAAAGAGAGATGACCGCTGGTGCTCGGTTTGCCTTCTCTTTTCCATGCAGTGTAGGACCTCAGGCCACGTGGTACAACTACCCACATAGCAGTGGGTCTTCCATGGGAGCAGAGGAAGCCCTGAGCGAGTCGAGTCCTGAGTGAATGTGTGCTGTTGACAGGATAAGGACCATGCCAAGGAGTCCAAACTCTCAGACCCCTGGGGAAACGGCAAAGCTTTTCTACCTGGATGGAGTTCCGGTGATATAGTGTTTGCTGAAAATGTCCAGCATAGCTGTCTTCTCCCAGATACTGACAGCCCGAAGAGGGCTCCTTCACAGAGACTGCTTCTACTGAGGCCAGCTAACCCTGCCTCCTTTCCCCAGCTGGATGCCTTGTTGATCTGTGTGCAACGACCCTCTGTCTGCCTTGTTCAGATGGAAGCAATAACCGCACTTCTCTGTTCAACCCTATATAATAAATAAACTGAGCTTCCAGGGAGCTGCGGTTCCTCCATCAGAGAGCCCAGTCTACCTGAAACTGACTTTTCTGTATGTCTGTGCGTTTGTATTTTCTTCATTCCCTGGTCTTCCCAGCCTGGTCAAGCCCCTAGAGCTGTGCTGAACATAATAGGGTTTTCCTTCCCCAGCTAAACCTTCCTGGCTGCTGCCAAATCCCAGAGGAATGTCTCCTAGGTGATCCTAAATCGTGTAAGGCTGACAATCAATATTGCTCTCCCCAGGAGCCATCCTAGAAGTGGCGACTGCCACTAGACAGGAAGGAAAAGACGCGTCTGATGAAGAGATGGCACGCTTGCTCTGGGTGCCTCTGGCTCTGCTGCTCTCCTGGAACCTGCACCAGGAAGCTTACTGCAAACTTCTGAAGGCCTGGGAAGCAGGAAGTCCAGAGTCTGAAGCCAATGACCTGGGAAGACTTCTTGCCGAATCACCACATGAAGAATGGCAGAAAGACAAAAAGGAACTCACCCTTTATGGTTCCTTAATTTTCTTCTTGTCACATGTTGCGTTTACTTCTAGAATAAGGGAGACCCCGGTGTATCTGGTGTATCTTGAACAAGGACTCCCCCAGCCAGGCTCTTCAGATTCTCTTCTGTGTTGTGCACAACATTTTTTGATATACTTCTTCATTCTTTAAAATTTTAATAAAGTATTATAAAACTGTATACACATTTGATATTTGGGAAGAATAATATATCTCTTGTAAGTATGAAATAGTTGAATAATAAAAAGTTGAATAAATAAAAGCATTAAAATAATTCCTCTTTAATTATGTGTATGCATGTATGCCTGTGGGGGTGGTGTGCATAAGTTGTATAGTGACCATGGAGGCCAGATGTTGGTGACAGATCCCCTGCTACTGGGGCTGCAGGCAGTTGTCAGCCACCCAACATGGGTGCTAGGAACCAAACTCAGGGCCTCTGGAAGAGAAGCAAACACTCTTAGCTACTAAGCCATCTATCTTCTAGCCTCTGAACTTGCCCTTTGAAGACAACAGGAATCCCATTATGGAGAATGGAGCCTCGCATGAAAGCATCCGAACTGTTCTGATTTCATCCTGTGCTTTAGAGGACACAAACATTCTGGTCCCTTTCAGAATAACTCATCCCTGAAACCCTACAGCTCAGTGGTGTCCTTCCAGGTGGTCACCACCCTAAGATTCAGCCAGGTTAAGAAAATCAGCATCTCCCTCTCTTCTGTTCTTGCAATGTCACAACATTAAAGTGCTACTTAAAGAAATCCCTCCAAGTGCTGGAGAGATGGCTCAGAGGTTAAGAGCATTGGCTGCTCTTCCAGAGGTCCTGAGTTCAATTTCCAGCAACCACATGGTGCCTCACAACCATTTGTAATGAGATCTGGTGCCCTCTTCTGTCTTGCAGGCATATGTGCAAGCAGAACACTGTATACATAATAAATAAATCTTAAAACCGAAAAAAAAAAAAGAAGGCTTGCTGCTCTTGCAGAGGACCTGAGTTCAGTTTCCAGCACCCATGTTGGGTAGCTTACAGCCACTAGGAACTCCAGCTTCAGGAGTTCTGATGTCCTCTATTGGCCTTTCTAGGCAACTGCACATGGGTATACACAGCAGCATCAACAAAAGTAAAAATAAATCTATTTTTAAAATAGTCAACAGGCAAAGGTGCTTGCTGTGAAATCTAGAAACTGAGTTTAATCCCCAGAACCCATGCGGAGATGGAAAGAGAGAGCCAACTTCAACGCCCATGCAGAGATGGAAGGAGAGGGCCACCCCCGACACCCATGCAGAGATGGAAGGAGAGGACCACCCCCGACCCCCATGCAGAGATGGAAGGAGAAGGCCAAGCCCAACGCCCATGCAGAGATGGAAAGAGAGAGCCAAGCCCGACTATGTAACTAGTTCTCTGTCAAGACAAACATCATACAGTGGGTGTATTCCCCAGAAGACCAGCCTACCAGACACACCAACCCATGCTGTTCTCCGTGGTACCCGTCCAGTGCTAGATAAACTGTCTTGAATTCACAGATCCCAAACCTGGAGAGATGGCCCAAACATTAAGAGCTCTGTCTGCTCTTCTGTAGGATTCAGGATGGATTCCAGGAACTCACATGGCAGTTCACAGATGTCTAATTCCAGTTCAAGGGTATCTGATGCCTCTTCTGGCCTTCAGAACCAGGCACACACAAGTGAGGCAAGACAAACATTCAGGTAAGACATACACACACACACACACACACACACACACACAATTTTAAAAACTAAATCTTCCATCCTGGTGTCTAAAGCCCTGCATGGCCTTTTCACTTTGTTCTCCTTCAGAACCATGGCATGACTGTCACAGTGGCATTTGCCCATCGTCACCACCAGCGAACATCAGCCTCGTGGAAGCAGCAGAACTTTTCTTTTTTTTTTCACTTTTTTTTATTTATTTATTCTTTTTATTAAATTATAAAAGTTTCCATTTCAGCCCCTCCTCCCAACACCCTCCCACTCCCCCCACTCCCTCTCCTCCTCCCTCTCCATCCCCTAGAGCAGTCAGGGTTTCCTGCCCTGTGGGAAGTTCAAGTTCCTTCCCCCTCCCTCCAGGTCCAGGGAAGGTGAGAGTCCAAACAGACTGGAGCGCCAAAATCCAGTATATGCAGAGGAAGCAAGTCCCAGTGTCATTGTCAATGGCTTTTCAAAAAGGCTCCGGGTCAGCCACATTCAGAGGATCTGGTTGGATCACGTCCTCGTTCCGTCCCAGTCCAACAGGTCTTGGTGAACTCTCATTATATCAGTCCCCTTGTATCAGTGGGTGCTCGCATCCCTCGCAGTCCTGATTACTTTTTTTATTTTCTTCATCATTCTGTTCCTCATTTGGACTGTGGAGTGCTCAGTTCGGTGTTCCAATATGGGTCTCGATCTGTATCGCCATCCAACGTCGGATGAAGGTTTCCTGTGCCCTTGCCTTCTTTGCTCACGATCTCTTTCCTTCTGCCTCTCATTTGGACCTAGGGAGCTAGGTCCAGTGTTCCAACGTGGTTCTCCGCCTCCATCTCCATCCATCGCCAGATGAGGGTTCTATGGTGACATGCAAAATATTCATCAGTATGGTTGTGGGCCAAGGCCAGTTCAGGCACCCTCTCCTCTGTCCAGAGAACCATCTGGGGATCTCTCCTTGGACCGGGGATCCCCTTTATAATCAAGTCTCTTGTAAACCCTAAAATGATTCCCTTAGTTGAGGTATATACTTGCCTGATCCCATATCCATCCTTCCTCCCTCCCCCCATCCCAGTCCCCCCAATCTTTACCCAATCCTCCCCTACTCCCTTCTCTCTAACCCTCTCCCTTTCCAACAACCCTCCCACCCCCCCATGCACCCGAGGTTACCTGGGACTCATGTCTATTTCCTACCTCCTGGCGGATAGCTAAATAATCTTCATCAGGTTCATCTTCTTATTTAGCTTCTCTAGGATCACAAATAATAGGCTCAAAGACCTTTAATTATGGTTAGAATCCACTTATGAGTGAATACATACCGTGTTCCTCTTTTTGGGTCTGGCTTACCTCACTCAGTAAAGCGTTTTCTATTTCCATCCATTTGCATGCAAAATTCAAGATGTCATTGTTTTTTATCGCTGAGTAAAACTCTAATGTGTATATGTTCCACACCTTTTTTAACCATTCTTCTATTGAGGGGCACCTAGGCTGTTTCCAGGTTCTGGCTATTATAAATAGTGCTGCTATGAACATAGTAGAACAAATGCTTTTGTAGTATGTTAGGGAATCTCTAGGGTATATTCCCAAGAGTGGAATTGCTGGGTCCTGAGGGAGGTTGACTCCCAGTTTCCTGAGAAACCGCCACACTGATTTCCACAGCGGCTGCACAAGTTTGCATTCCCACCAACAATGGATGAGTGTTCCCCTCATTCCACATCCTCTCCAGCATAGGCTATCATTGGTGTTTTTGAGTTTGACTATTCTGACAGGTGTAAGATGATATCTCAAAGTGGTTTTGATTTGCATTTCCCTGATCGCTAAGGAGGTTGAGCATGACCTTAAGTGCTTTTTAGCCATTCGAAGTTCATCTGTTGTGAATTCTCTGTTAAGTTCAGTACCCCATTTTTTAATTGGGTTAATTAGAGTTTTAGTATCTAGTTTCTTGAGTTCTTTGTATATTTTGGAGATCAGACCTTTATCTGTTGAAGGGTTTGTGAAGATCTTTTCCCAGTCAGAAGGTAGCCTTTTTGTCTTACTGACAGTGTCCTTTGCTTTACAGAAGCTTCTCAGTTTCAGTAGGTCCCATTTATTTATTGTTTCTCTTATTGTCTGCGCTTCTGGGGTTCTGCTTAGGAAGTGGTCTCCTGTGCCTATATCTTGTAGACTACTTCCCACTTTCTCTTCTATCAGGTTCAAAGTGGTCGGATTAATGTTGATGTCTTTTATCCATTTGGACCTGAGTTTTGTGCATGGTGATAGATATGGATCTATTTTCATTCTTCTACAGGTTGACATCCAGTTATGCCAGCACCATTTGTTAAAGATGCTATCTTTCTTCCATTGTATAGCTTTAGCTCCCTTGTCAAAAATCAGGTGTTCATAAGTTTGTGGGTTAATACCCGGGTCTTCTATTCGATTCCATAGGTCGACTTCTCTGTTGTTATGCCAATACCAAGCTGTTTTCAATACTGTTGCTCTGTAATAGAGTTTGAAGTCAGGGATGGTAATGCCTCCAGAGGTTCCTTTATTGTATAAGATTGTTTTGGCTATCCTGGGTTTTTTGTTTTGCCATATAAACTTGATTATTGTTCTCTCAAGATCTGTGAAGAAGTTTGATGGGATTTTGATGGGAATTGCATTGAATCTATAGATTGCTTTTGGTAGAATTGCCATTTTTACTATGTTGATTCTCCCAATCCAAGAGCAGGGAAGGTCTTTCCATTTTTTGGTATCCTCCTCAATTTCTTTCTTCAAAGACTTGAAGTTCTTGTCAAATAGGTCTTTCACTTCCTTGGTTAGAGTTACCCCAAGATATTTTATGCTATTTGTGGCTATCATGAAAGGTGATGTTTCTCTGATTTCCCTCTCTGCTTCTTTATCCTTTGTGTATAGGAGGGCTACCGATTTTTTGGAGTTGATCTTGTATCCTGCCACATTACTAAAGGTGTTTATCAACTGTAGGAGTTCTTTGGTAGAGTTTTTGGGGTCGCTGATGTACACTATCATATCGTCTGCAAATAACGAAAGTTTAACTTCATCCTTTCCAATTCGAATCCCCGTGATCCCCTTATGTTGTCTTATTGCTATTGCTAGAACTTCAAGCACTATATTGAAGAGGAATGGTGAGAGTGGACAGCCTTGTCGTGTTCCTGATTTTAGTGGAAAGGCTTTGAGTTTCTCTCCATTCAATTTGATGTTAGCTGACGGCTTGCTGTATATTGCTTTTATTATATTTAGGTATGATCCTTGTATCCCTAGTCTCTCCAACACCTTTATCATAAATGGGTGTTGAATTTTGTCAAATGCTTTTTCAGCATCCAATGCAATGATCATATGATTTTTATCTTTCAGTTTATTTATATGATGGATTACATTGATAGATTTGCATATGTTGAACCAACCCTGCATCTCTGGGATGAAGCCCACTTGATCATAATGGATAATTTTTCTAATGTATTCTTGGATTCGGTTTGCCAGTATTTTATTGAGTATTTTTGCGTCAACGTTCATGAGTGATATTGGTCTGTAATTCTCTTTCCTGGTTGTGTCTTTGTGTGGTTTTGGTATCAGGGTAACTGTAGCTTCATAAAAAGAGTTTGGCAGTGATTCTTCTGTTTCTATATTGTGAAATACATTAAGGAGTATAGGTATTAGCTCTTCCTGGAAGTTCCGGTAGAATTCTGCATTGAAACCATCTGGTCCTGGGCTTTTTTTGGTAGGGAGATTTTTAATAACAGCTTCTAATTCTTCACGACTGACAGGTCTATTTAGATTGCTCACCTGTTCTTGGTTCAACTTTGGTATATGGCACTTATCTAAAAAAATGTCCATTTCTTTTACATTTTCCAACTTTGTGGCATATAAATTTTCGTAGTAAGATCTAATGATTCTCTGGATTTCCTCTGTGTCTGTGGTTATGTCCCCCTTTTCATTTCTGATCTTATTAATTTGCATGTTCTCTCTCTGCCGTTTGATAAATTTGGATAGGGGTTTGTCGATCTTGTTGATTTTCTCCAAGAACCAGCTTTTTGATTCATTGATTCTTTGGATTGTTTTCTGTGTTTCTATTTTGTTGATTTCGGCCCTCAGTTTGATTATTTCCAGTCTTCTACTCCTCCTGGGTGAATCAGCTTCTTTTTTTTCGAGAGCTTTCAAGTGTGCTGTTAAGTCTCCAATGTGTGCTTTCTCCGTTTTCTTTAATTGGGCACTTAGTGCTATGAACTTTCCTCTTAGCACTGCTTTCATAGTGTCCCATAGGTTTGAGTATGTTGTGTCTTTATTTTCATTAAATTCAAGGAAGTCTTTAATTTCTTTCTTTATTTCTTCCTTGACCCAGGGGTGATTCAGTAGTTGACTGTTCAACTTCCATGAATTTGATGGCTTCCTGGGGGTAGCACTGTTCTTGAATTCTAACTTTAATCCATGGTGGTCTGACAAGACACAGGTGGTTACTAATATTTTTTTGTATCTGTGGAAGTTTGCTTTGTTACCCAGTATGTGGTCAATTTTCGAGAAGGTTCCATGAGCTGCAGAGAAGAAGGTATATTCTTTCCTATTTGGGTGGAATGTTCTATAGATGTCTGTTAAGTCCATTTGATTCAATACCTCCAATAATTCTCTTATTTCTCTGTTAGGTTTCTGTCTGATTGACCTGTCCATTGGTGAGAGAGGAGTGTTGAAGTCTCCTACTATTAGTGTGTGTGGTTTGATGACTGCCTTGAGTTCTAGAAGTGTTTCTTTTACATAAGTAGGAGGCTTTATATTAGGGGCGTAGATATTCAGGATTGAGACTTCCTCCTGATGAATTGTTCCTGTTATGAGTATAAAATGTCCATCTCCATCTCTTCTGATTGATTTTAGTTTGAAGTCAATTTTGTTGGAGATTAGAATGGCCACACCTGCTTGTTTCTTAGGTCCATATGCTTGAAAAACCTTTTCCCAACCCTTTACTCTGAGTAAATGTCTGTCTTTGTAGTTGAGGCGTGTTTCTTGTAAACAGCAGAATGTTGGATCCTGTTTTCGTATCCAGTCTCTTAGTCTGTGCCTTTTTATAGGTGAATTGAGTCCATTAATATTAAGTGATATTAATGACCAGTGGTTGTTGACTCCGGTTATTATTACTTTTTGTTTGTTTGATTAATAGAGTTTGTATGTGTCCCTTCTTTGAGTTAAGCTCGTGAAGGGTCGCTAGATGTCTGAGTTATTGTAAGCAGTGCTGGCAATGTTGGACTCCTTGGGTTGCGATTTTCCTTCTATTACTTTCTGTAAGGCTAGGTTTGTGGCTGCGAATTGTTTAAATTTGTTCTTATCCTGGAATATTTTGTTTTCTCCATTGATAGTGAATGATAGCTTGGCTGGGTATATTAGTCTGGGCTTGCATCCATGGTCTCTTAGTTTCTGCAGTACCTCTATCCAGGACCTTCTGGCTTTCATGGTTTCCATAGAGAAGTCCGGTGTAAGTCTGATAGGTTTACCTTTATAAGTTACTTGCCCTTTTTCCTTTGCAGCTCTTAATATTCTTTCTTTAATCTGTATGTTTTGTGTTTTGATTATTATATGGCGAGGGGATGTTTTTTTTTTTGATCAAGCCTATTCGGTGTTCTGTATGCTTCTTGAACCTTCATAGGGATATCATTCTTTAGATTGGGAAAGTTTTCTTCTATAATTTTGTTGAATATATTTTCTGGTCCTTTGATCTGCAGTTCTTCTCCTTCTTCAATCCCTATTATTCTTAGATTTGGTTTTTTTATTGTGTCCCAGATTTCTTGAATGTTTTGTGATGAGAATTTGTTGGATTTGCTGTTTTCTTTGATCAGAGCATTTATTTTCTCTATGGTATCTTCAGACTCTGAGATTCGTTCTTCCATCTCTTGTATCCTGTTGGTTATGCTTGATTCTGTGGTCTCTGTTCGTTTACCTAGATTTTCCATATCCAGCCGGCCCTCGTTTTGTGTTTTCTTCATTGCCTCCATTTCAGTTTTCAATTCTTGAACTGTTTCCATTACCTGTTTGATTGTTTTTTCTTGGTTTCCCAGTATATCATTCATGGATTTACTCATTTCTGCGATGTTTTTTTTATATTTTTTATCCATTTCTTTACTCATTTCTTCAATCTTTTTGTTATACTTCTCATCCAGTTCTTTAAGGGAGTTATTCATATCCTGTTTAAGGGACTCTATTGCTTTCATAAGGGCATTTTTTCCCGCTTCTTCTGAATTAAGAGGTTCAAGTCCTTCTATTGTAGGGTCATTGGGTTCTGGTGTTTTCATGTTGCTTTTTAGATTGTTGGAGGAGTTCTTGCCTTGGCGTCTGCCCATCTCTTCCTTCAAATGCTCTCTACTGGATCTTCTAGTACCAGGTCAGGTTCCCTTGTTGGGCAGGGAATTCACTGACAGAAGGCCTACCTTTCCTCAGGCAGTCTATTGAAACACAGGCACTCCCTATTACCGGGTTGCACTCACAACCCAGGCCCAGCGAGCAAGGGAGTTGCTCTGGGGAGATCTTGTGGCCCCAGAGGGAAGGGGGGAAGAGAGGAAGGTGTACCTGGATAAAGGCTGGGACGGGATTCAGGAGAGCTCCGCAGGGAGGAGTCGCCTCTGCCTGGTGACCAGATTGTCGAGGGGGGCGGGGCAAGGCTGAATTCCTCCTAGCAGAAGCCCTCTGGCCAGGAGAAAACTCACCACTCCTCCAATGGAAGTCTGCTAGAAGTTCACTCTCTCTTGCTGGCCAGGAATGTGATTGAGCTGGATAAAGGCTGGGACGGGATTCAGGAGAGCTCCGCAGGGAGGAGTCGCCTCTGCCTGGTGACCAGATTGTCGAGGGGGGGCGGGGAAAGGCTGAATTCCTCCTAGAGGAAGCCCTCTGGCCAGGAGAAAACTCACCCCTCCTCCAATGGGAGTCTGCTAGAAGTTCACTCTCTCCTGGATAAAGGCTGGGACGGGATTCAGGAGAGCTCTGCCGCAGCAGAACTTTTCAAGGATCCTTTTGGGGAAACTGACATCTGATACTGAAGGACTTTGAGCTTCTTGTGTAGGTCTTAGTACTAACATAAAATCACACACATATATGATTTCTGGTTATATTTAATAAATTAACATATTAGCATGTTCTTTCCTAGGATGTTAAAAGCTTCCTTATGGTTTTCAAATGCTTCCAAGAACAAAATACAAAATAGATGATTTTTTTATTCCCTTATATTCTAGACAGATTCTCAAATATAATCATGTGAGCTGTGGAATAATACTCTTGTACACTGTAAAAATTTGTCACTTGTATTAGTTTAATAAAATGCTGATTGGCCAGTAGCCAGGCAGGAAGTATAGGTGGGGTGATCAGACTAAGAGAATTCTGGGAAGAGGAAAGGCAAAGAGGCAATCACTAGCCAGATGCAGAGGAAGCAAGATGAGAATGCCTTACTGAGAAAAGGTACCAAGCCACGTGGCTAAACACAGACAAGAATTGTGGCTTAATTTAAGTGGTAAGAACTAGTTAATAATAAGTTTGAGATAATAGGCCAAACAGTTTATCTGTGGGCTTCTTTGGGACTGAACAGCTGTGGGACTGGGTGGTACAGAAGTTTCTGTCATATATGGGATATATAAATGTATATATATGTATATGTATATATATATTTACATATATTAAAAGTGTATCTTCCAACCTAAAAGATCCAGATTAGAAGCATATTTTCCCACTTCAAATGATTTAATTAAGCAAAAATCCCTCACAGGTGTGCTCAGACATTTTTGGGTTTTAGTTAATTCTAGATGTAGTCAAGCTGACAACCAAAATAGCCATCACAGTGTGTATGAGGATCTATTTGTGTACCTGATCAAGAGTAGCCTATCCGTGGCTATACCACTGAGGAGTATGACTCTTTCCCCTCAATAGTCAGTAACTTCCAAGAGATCCTCAGGGAGGAGTGGAACCTGAGGTCCCCTTATCTCATCCGTGATGGAATGTTCATGGGCCAGGTCTTGTGCAGGTTGACACTGTGATGAGCTAACTGGTACATTAGTCATGACATGTCCAGAAGACAGCACTTTACAATACCTACCTTCCAGCCTTTCTTGTTCTTCTTCTGAGAGGTTCCCCTGAGCTGTAGAAGGTTGTGCTGATGTCCCATTTAGGATGGAGCAGTCATTTATCCTCGGTACTTTGACTCATTATAAGTCTCTACACTAACCATGGTCCACCGCAAGCAGAAGCTTCTCTGACTCAGGCTGATATTGGCATTTGCCATTGGGCATAAAAATTGCTATTTAGAAGGCAGTTCAGCCCGTGTCTATCAAACATCCCGTTTCCCTCACCAGTGTCAGGGTTAAGGACATGCGGGCCCAGAGCATCCCACCATTTCCTTAGTTTATCAGAAAGTTCTCTGATGTAGAAGGCAGAGTTGGAGGATCTTCCTTTATAGCAGCATCTCACAGTAAGAACAAACAAAAGTCTATTTCTGGCAGCCTCCATTAAGGTGACCATGTTTGCACGCAGGTCTAGGTGCCTGCAGAAGATGGATGGCAACAATTTCAACTCATAATGGTTTCCCAAAAACTAGCCAGGTGGGGAGGACACAGTTGAACAGCCACTGGGGTAAGAGAGTTAACAGTGACCAAAGTAAGACCTGATCTGGCTTTGATGAGTGTGTGACTAGCTTTATTGAAAGTATAAATGTGTCCATCTCTCTTAAATCACACAACATAAATACATAAATTAAAAGTCTAGAAATGAGAGAGAATAATTTAAATCATCCATGATTTATTAATGGGCATTCATCTCAGGAAATTTGCAAATATCTTAAATCCTTTAAGCCAGCACCATCTCAAAAGTCAATATGTTTGAGTATTGACCAAGGATCTCATTAAAGGGCAGTACACTTCAGGCCCAGGGGGTTTTGTAGGGATCAGAAATGCTTCATGCCCTAGATTCTGGGAGTGTGGAACTCTGTGTGCAATCAAATTCATAAAGATGCATATCAAAAATAATTTACTTTAAAGAAATGAACATTAGGGCTGGAACAATGGATCCGTGAATAGGAGTGCTTGTTTACTCTGCAAGCAGAAGGACCTAAATTTGAGTTCCTACCCTTCATGGCTGTTTGGGCCTGTGTCTCCAAAGTTGGGAGATAGACAGGTGTATTCCTGGGAGCTTGCTGGTGAACTTTCAGATTAATAAGAAACCTTGTCTTAAAGGAATATAACAGAGACGGACAAAAGAGAACACCCTGCATCCTCCTTCTCTGTGTGCACTCATGCATGTACTTATATACATATGCACACACACTCATACCACAACACAGATAAATAAACCTAATTCAAAATCGTGTGCGCACACACACACACACACATTTTAAAGCATCAATATCTCTAGATATAATTCCCTGGGACTTTCACAAGATCACTTCATTACCAATCTTCCTAGAGTATTTGAGGCCCTAGTCATAAAGAAACAGTGAGGGTCCTTCAAATAGAGAGATTCTACCAAATAACTGCTAAGAAACTGACAAAATGGGCAATATCGTGAAAGGAGAGAAAGCAGAAAAGCTCGGAGCTGCTCACATTGAAAAGCTAAATATGGACACCTGACAACCAAATGCAAGATGCAATCCTTAGTCTCTTTCTGACAGTGCAGTGTGGTGGGAGCACTGTGCTGGCATAATGCAGAAACATGACTGCACTCTGAAGGTTAAGCACAGGCTGGTGTGCATGTTGTTGATTATAGTCAGTGTGTTTGCAGGAGGAGAATGCCTTTGTTCTTCGACCCATTTTGAAACATTAGGTGTTGGCGTGATAGTGTCTACAGCTCGTGTACAAAGACTCAGCAAGAGTCGCTAAGCGGCAAAGGATTTGGAACCGGCAGTCTGTTAACTGAAGTGAAAGGTGTGTGAACAAGTGTCATGCTGTCTTCTAAATAAGAGTGTATTCATTTCCTGTCTGCTGTAGCCAATTGTCTCATGTTAGTGGTGTGATGCAATGCACGTCTCATCTTTTGGTTTCAGAAGTCAGAAGCAAAAACCAGGTCCTCTGGGCTAAAACAGCAGAGCTCACTCATGGAAATTCTAATAAATATGTGTTTCTTTTTCTCTTCCATCTAGAACCTCCTACATTATGAATCTTATAACTTCCTGAGTGTAGCTTCCTGTTGCTTCCTGGCCCCTTCCTCCTCACCCTACCCCGTGTTAGAGGTCCTCTTTGCTTCTTCTGAGGATTGGCACCCCACCCTGCCTCCAGAATTGATCATGTCTGCAACCACTGGGTTTACTCAGGTTTCGTAGTTACGATGAAAAGATACCATGACCAAGACAGCTTATAGAAGAAAGTTTATTTGGGGTTTGCAGTTTGGGGGAGTTGGATAGTAGAGCCAAGGCATGATGGCAGAAATAGCTGAGAACTTATCTGTAAGTAGGAGGCAGAGAGAAGTAGAGGAGGGAGAGAGAGAGAGAGAGAGAGAGAGAGAGAGAGAGAGAGAGAGAGAGAAACAGAGAGAGCGTGCACTAGGAATGACAACCAGAGGCTTTTGAAAGCTCACAGCCTGTCCCCAGGGACACACCTCCTCCAACAAGACTACACACACCTCCTAATCCTTCTCAAAAAGTTCTACCATCTGGGGACCAAGCATTAAAATACATGTGATTATGGAAGCCCTTCCATTAAAACTACCACATGGGATTACTTACAGGAGTACAAAGGAAGCCGTTTCACTCAAAGACCCGTGGTGGCTTGGCTGGGGACCATTTCTCAGCAGTCATTACTGCTTTGACAACCTGGGAGGGGCCTTGTGACTCTTGGGTCTTTCTGAGTTTCTTGAGCCTTGTCAGTTTTGTGAACTTTCTGAGCCTTATAAGGCACCCCTTCTTCCAAGAATGTCTCCTCCATCCAGAGGAAATTGCTACACAACACAACATAAGCATAAGTGGGCTGGAGAGATGGCTCAGAGGTTAAGAACACTGACTGCTCTTCCAGGGGTCCTGAGTTCAATTCCCAACAACCACATGATGGCTCAAAACTATCTACAATGAAATCTGATATTCTCTTCTGGCATGCAGGCAGAACACTGTAAATACAATAAATAAATCTTTAGAAAAAAAAGAGAGAGCTGCCTTTACTATGAATCCCACAGACATTCAAAGGTTGATAAGGGATATTCACCAACAAATGATCATCTATCCATATGATATCTTGAAAATTCGAATGACTGAAATCACCCTAAGATGGAGAAAGTTTCATCCAGCGGTAACGCATGAAGACTGAAGGTCAGCTTGGTAAAAGAGACGGAGGCTGTGATTTCCTGCAGCGTCTCCATCTGTTTGAAAGAGACAGTTCCTTGATGAGGCGTGAAGACTCACCTGTGGACATGGATAACCATTTAGAGATGATTGTTAGAGATTATGTAAGTTAGTGGCTGCGGATCCTTCCATAGCCATGACGTCACTAGCATTGAGTAGCTAGCCAGGATTCCAGTACCAGGCATGGTATCCCTCCTGTTGAGGAAGTCATAAATCCACAAACTGCCCAAATATGAGCTGAACAAGGGCAACACCAATAAACATGGCTAACTGGATGGAGAAAAGCCCACGAGGCTTCATGGGAGTGGGGGGCTCTCCCAGGGAAGAGCAAACAAATTGATTGTCCAGACAGCAGCCCTGAAAACATACCTACAGGTAGAATTATACAGACTGAACACAGTTCCTATATAAAACAATTAGTTAAAAAAAAAGGCCATGAATTTGAAGGAGAGTAGGGAGGAGTGTATGAGAGGTGCAGAGAAGGAAGGTCAGGGAGGGATGTCATAACCAAATTACAATCTCAAAAATAACAATGATGCAGACAGGGGCTGGATTCTCAGGCGAGGGGCTCTGTAGTTATCAAACACTGCCTGGCACTGAGGTATCAACCAATAAGCATCTTCAAATATGGATTCAAAGCTTGGTCTTAAGCAAAGAGGAGTCAAATTTCTATCCAAAGAAGGATTTACCTTGACCTTTGGCCTGCTTTGTGGAAGGCTTGTCACTCCCTGTGTCACTCTAGGGATGTGATAGGCATCACGTACTGCAAACGTTTGAAAGAACAAAAGGCGGCACTCTTCTGGAAAGTGAGATTTTTAAAAACATAGTAAAATAGAGCAGATCATTTGTGGTCCTTTCAGAAGTGGGACAGGACTTCTTACTGAAGCAGGGCACAGCAGTGGAATTTTGATTTGACACAGTGGACACATATCATGATATGCTAACTTCCAAAGATGTCAAATACAGAAGAATAAAAAATGATGATTTTTTTTCTTTGAAAAGTCTTTCCCTTCAATGTTTTTGATATACAGGTCATGTTTCCCCTTTGCAGGAACAATACTTTAAGTCTCTTTCTTTTTTATCATCTGGGATATGTTATAGTTCTTCGGAAATGCTGTTTCTGTTTCTGTCATCTTGAAAAGAGTGACAGAATTCATTCACTTAGTCTTCAGTCGGATGATTAACAATTGACTAAGTAAGACTGTAACATGAGGGCCGACTTGTTGGGGTATCTGCCCCGCCCAGTACCTCACAACCAGCAAGCCCCAAAGAAAATTACGCACAGGACTCCATAAGATTATAAACTGATTGGCCCATTAGCTCAGTCTTCTTATTAACTAATTCTTACATCTTACCGTAACCCATAATTCTTGTCTGTGTTAGCCATGTGGCTCAGTACCTTTTCCAGCAGGATAGGTTACATCTTGTTTCTCTGTGGTCTGGGCAGGAATGGAGGAATGGCTTTCTCCTTCCTGGAATACTCCTGTTCTCATCGCCCCGCCTCTACTTCCTGTCTGGTTGACCTGTCTATACTTCCTGCCTGGCCAATCAGTGTTTTATTAAAATACACAATTGACAGAATACAGATAATTCTCCCGCACCATAAGACTAAGCACCTCCCCATGTTTTAAGGCTGGGCAAGATGACCCAATATGAGGACAATATGAGGAGTAGGGTCCCAGAAACCATTAAAAGAGTCAGAAGCAGCTCCTGTTCCCACAGTTCAGGGTCCCATAAGAGGACCAAGCTGCATAACTGTAACATATATGCAGAGGGCTTAGGTCAGCCCCACGGAGGCTCCCTGATTATCGGTTCAGTCTCTGAGCCCAGGTTGGTTGACTCTGAGTTTTCTTGTGGTGTCCTTGACTCCTCTGGCTCCTATAATTCTTCTCCCCTTCTTCTGCAGGAGTCCCTGAACTCCACCTATGTTTAGCTGTGGGTCTGCATCTGTTTCCATCAGTTGCTGATGGAATTAGAGTTCCCTCTCTGATAACAAGTGGACTAGGCTCCCTGTGCTCACAGGAGATAGCCGGTTCAGGCCACATATCTGCTGTTGCTAGGGGTTTAGCTGGAATCATCATGGTAGATTCCTGGGAGATTCCCTTGTCCCAGATTTTCACCTGACCCCGAAATGCCTTCCCCTTTCCAGCAGTCCCTTTCAGTGCCCTCCCTCTCCATCTCCTGCCCCCAGCCTGATCGCTCACGTTCCTACTCCCACCCTCCCCCAGTCTGCTCAGGAAATCCGTTCTATTTCCCCTTGCCAGGGAAATCTAGACATCACTCCTGGAACCCTCTTTGTTACCTAACCACTCTAGGTGTTGCACAAATTCTAATTGGTCTTAATAAGGAAACCTAGAGTCAGATATTAAGGGGTGAAAGCTGAAAGATCAGAGAAGCAGAGCAGACAGCCACTAGTTTACTTCTATGAAATCCCCAGACTAAATGGGGTACCCTGTCTCTACAAGTCCTCAGAATGAATGTCTGAATGCCTTGCGCTCCTGTAACATGTGGGCCGACTTGTTGGGGTTTCCGTCCCACCCGGTACCCCACAACCGGCAAATCCCAAAGAGAAATCACACACAGGACTCCATAAGGTTATAAACTGATTGGCCCATTTAGGTCAGGCTTCTTGTTAACTCTTATAACTTATGTTACCCCATTATCCTTATCTACGTTAGCCACACGGCTCAGTACCTTTCTCAGCTGGGCAGCTTACATCTTTCCTCTCCGGTGGTCTGGGCAGCACTGGCAGAGGGAGCTTCCTAGAATACTCCCAGTCTCTTTGCTCCACCTCTACTTCCTGTCTGGCTTTCCTGCCTATACCGCCTGCCTGGCCAATCAGCGTTTTATTAAAATATGATTGACAGATTGACAGAATACGGATAATTCTCCTGCACCACGCTCCTTTCTCCTCCTGCTTTATATTCCTCTTTCCACCCAGTCATATCCCTTCCTGTCTCTACCTCCCTAATGTTGGGAATAAAGGTGTGAGCCAGCACTACCTGGCATTTTTTTTTTTTGCCTTTGAGATTGGATCAATCTGTTATAACCCAGGGTGGCCTTGAACTCACAGAGATGGCTCTGCCTCTGCCTCCCGAGTGTTGTGATTAAAGGTATGTGCCACCTCTGTCTGGCCTCTATGGCTAACCAGTGCCTCACTCCACACACTGATCCTCAGGTAAGATTTATTTGTTATAGCACAAAGTGTCACCACATCTGGGTCTGTGGATTGCAGCATGGCTATCCTTTATTTTACAGCTAATATCCACTTATGAGTGAGTACATATCATGTTTGTCTTTCTCAGTCTGGGTTACCTGACTCAGGGTGATTTTTTCCTAGTTCTATCACTTACAGTCAAATTTCTTGGTGTTCTTGTTTTTAACATCTGAGTGATAGTCCATGGTGTAAATGTACCACATTTTCTTTACCCTTTCCTCGGTTGATGGACATCTAGGTTGTTTCCAGGTTCTAGCTACTATAAATAAAAATGCTGTGAATATAGTTAAGCAAGTATCCTGGTATACTTGAGCTTCCTTGGGTATATGCCCAAGAGCAGTATAGCTTGACATTTTGATAGATCGATTCCCAGTTTTCTGAAAAACTGCCATGCTGACTTTCAAAGTTACCGTACAAATTGCACTCCCATCAGCAATGAAGGAGTGTTCCTCTTGCTCCACATCCTCTCCAGTATGAGCTGTCACTTATGTTTTTGATCTTAGCCATTCTGACAAGTATAAGATGGAATCTCAGAGTCATTTTGATATGCATTTCCCAGATGGCTAAGGATGTTGAACATCTCCTTAAGTGTTTCTTGGCCCTTTGAGATTCTTCTGTTGAGAATTCTGTTTAGATCTGTACCCTATTCTTTTAATTAGATTACTTGATTTGTTGATATCTAGTTTCCAAATAAGCTTCATCCTGAGATACAGGAATGATTCAACACATGAAAATCTGTCAGGTAAATCCACTGGATAAACAAAAGAAAAAAGATACCTGATCATCATCTTAGATGCTTAGAAAGCCTTTATCCAATGCCCATTCATGATAAAAGTCTTGGAGAGAGCATGTATATAAAGGACATACTTAAACATAATAAAAGCAATATGAACAAGTCAATTGCCAGCATCAAATTAAATGGAGAGAAACTCAGAGCAATTCCATTAAAGTCAGGAACAAGACAAAGTTGTCCACTCTCTCTATAGCTATTCAATATAGTACTTGAAGTCCTTAGCTAGAGCAATAAGACAGCTAGAGGAGATCAAAGGGATACAAATTGGAAAGGAAGAAGTCAAAGCATCATTTTTCACAGATGATATGATAGTATACATAGTGATCCCCACTCTACTAGGGTGAAGTTTCCAAGGATGCAGCTGCCTTTAAGAATCCTGCTCCAGCCGGATGGTGGTGGTGCATGCCTTTAATCCCAGCACTCAGGAGGCAGAGGCAGGTGGATCTCTGTAAATTTGAGGCAGCCTGGACCAGCCTGGTCAACAGAGTAAGTTCCAGGACAGTCAAGGCTATGCAGAGAGACACTGTTTTGAAACACCAAAAAGAGAGAAGAAAGAGGAAGAGAGAGAGAGAGAGAGAGAGAGAGAGAGAGAGAGAGAGAGAGAGAGAGAGAGAGAGAATACTGCTCCTGTAGGTTACCCTTCACCCATACTCCTTTAAGTAACTCTAGTAAACTCAGGAGTCCTCCAAGTTAAACTTTGATGTAGTTATTACTCTGATCTGTTCGGGGTTCCCTTTCAAGGATGTGTAACCGTGTGTTTGTTTGCGTGCATGTGTATGATGTCTTCCCAGGAAAAATCCCACATATAGCATAGGTTCCTGGAAATTTGGAGCTTACAGAGCAAGACAATGTTCACACACAACAAATCCTTGGTTACTAATCTTATTATTTCTAGAAGTCCTGTGTCTGTGTCTCTGAGTTTTGTGTCTGCTGTAGCTTTCCAATGAAGTGCTCCCGCATTGGCTCCCATATTTGATCATCTGGCCTGCAGCGGTGGGATACTGGGTTGGGAGGTGGTAGAACCTTTAGGAGGGGGAGCCTCAGTGGAGGAAGCATGTTGGATTGTTCGGTCCCACTTTCTATGTGCCCTCTTCTTCCTGACTTCAGACGCTGTATGACCAACTTCCCACATTTCTGTGATGATCACACTTTTCCAGTCATGATGGACTATATAACTTCAAACTGTAAATCAAAATTGACCTTCACCCCTTAAATTGTTTTTGTTCAAGTGTTTGGGCCCAGCAATGACAATAATATAGTGCTTGATCAGTTTTCCCTTCCTGTGTTTTGTTTCTTTTTGTCATAAAGAAAGGAAACCTAGAAATCAAGCTTCGTCAGATTTTGGCAAGTACCTATGACTGTTAACTGGGGCTCCTATTTTTCTCTCCATACTTCCTAATGAAGCAGATATCACAGACAAAACTTTAAATGCCATTTAATCACACCTTGCAGAATCAGACAATGTGGAAGTTGTGTTTGTTCTTTCACATAATCTAGGATTCTTCTTTTGAAAAATGGTCTCAGCACCCTCTGACTAATTGTCATGGCAACAGGTTTTAATATTTAGATTGCTTCTCTTCTCCTGGGCACTATTCCAGCTTTGGCTACCTCAGAACATCTTAGGATAACCTACCTCATCCTTCCCACGTCTTCCCTGTCTTTTCTGGTTCTTACGGTTTTTCTGAGACAGGCACTCATGTAGACCAAACTGGCCTCAAATTCCCTAGGTGTCAGAGAAATCTTGGGTTTCTGGTCCTCCTAAGTGTTGGGGCGCACCTCTCTACCCGGTTTATGCAGTGCTGAGGACAAATGCAGGTTTTTTTAACTCTAGGCAAGCACCCTACTAACTGAGCTGTATCCCTACCTACCCCTCCTTTTCTTTAACAACGAGCTAAACTACTTTTTCTCTATCTACCTGTTAGGATCCTCTTGCCTCCAAGATCTTACTCAAAAACATGAGATTTTGACCTTCTGTTCTTGTCTAAACCCACAACAAGTGAATACTGTGTAAAATTAGAAATAACTGGAACCAAATGACAATGAATGTGCTGTAATGAGAGGAGCGATTGGCGAGCAGGCACCACCCTTCTCGTGCCATGTTGGGACCTGTTTCTTGGTCTCACACCCTCTGGCGTCCTATTTCCTACTCTGCATAGACTTTTCTCTCTTCTTTATAAATGAACATCTCAGTTAAGATTACGGATTCCAGGTGGGTAGAGTCTGACAGAGAAACCGAAAACCACTTTGAGTTTCCAGTTGTGATGATGATGATGATGATGATGATGATGTGTGTCTCTGTGTGTGTGTGTTTCGAGACAAGGTTTCTCTGTTTTTCCCTAGCTGGAACTCTCTCTACAGACCAGGCTGCTATTGAACTCAGAGATCTGAGATCTGCTGCCTCTGTCTCTTGAGTGCTGAGATTCTAGGCGTGCGCCAGCACTGCCCAGCAGGATGGTATTTTGACAGGGTTGAGGAATGCTGAAAGGGTTGAGAAAGCAATCCCCTGAGTATGTCTGCGAGAATGCCTCCTGAAGACGCTGGCGTGCAGGTCGAAGAACTGAATATGGGAGAACCTCTTCCAACAGTCCCATGAGGTGGGACTCTGGCCAGCGCACACAAGCAGATTTCTCTCTCTCTCTCTCTCTCTCTCTCTCTCTCTCTCTCTCTCTCTCTCTCTCTCTGTTTTGTATAGGGGTGTATTTGGTTGGATTTTTGAAACAGGGTGTCACTCTGTAGCTCAGGCTCGCCTCCAATTTATGATCCTCCTGTCTTGGCCCTCCAGCGCTGGAATTATAAGTATGTGTCACTGTGGCTAGATTGTGTACTGAGCAGTTGTTATTCCAGAACACAAACTTGACAGGATATTATAGAAGATAATATTATAGAATATAATACACGATATTATAGAAGATAAGGCCTCCCATATGGAATATTGGCCTGGCTGGCATTCATTAGCTCATCTTTGCCTTCTGCCTGTGGGCTCTCCACTCTTGACTGCTTTCACCTGCAAACCAGCTGGAAAAGCACAGAGACATCTCCAGGTCCGCTGGGCTGCCAAAGGAATTCCTCATAACCCAACTATAAAACCTCACCCCAGCCTTTGTCTTGGAGATTTTGCTACACTAACCTAGCGTGGACTTTCTGGTGGGTGACACTCATTGCCCATCACAGCCTCTGTTGATGATAGAGGGAAAAGGACCTTTAGGAAGTCTCCATCCCTCAGCTGTCTCCCCTGGTCCTGGCTCACCCGGCATCTGGAGCAAGAGACATTTTTGACATCTAGGGATCTGTCCTGGCACCGGGAGCAGGAGCTCACCACACGCCATCACCGTAGAGAACTCAAAATGAAGGCTTCCTTAATGGGAAGGTAAATGGTAGGCTCAGGCTTCCTATATTTAGCCCTTCCTGAGAGCAGCTATTTCGGGCGATGTGTGAATGGAAGCAGGCAGCCTGGATTTGGAGCGCGGAGAGAAGCAGTGAAAATGTGACCTAAAAAAGACAGATCCGAGCAGAGCAATCCCTGACCACGTGTGCAAGGCGAGTCCTCATTGATTAGCGGAAAGCCCAGCCTGCCTCGAAGACAGAAAAGGAAAGGGAGGCTTCGGCTTTGATGGTGAGTGCCTGGGAGGGGACCATCTCCAGCTTCTGCCTGGAACAGCTCTTTCTCCAGGGAATGCTGCGTGCGCATGGAGAGCTCACTCTGGGACAGTATGGCGCTAAGTTGTGTAAGTATTTGTGGGCCTCACCCAATCCAAAGAGATGATTCCTAACTTTCAACCGTGGTTGAGGGAACTGGCGAATCACTCTGCCCCAGTTACAACTCTGACGTTATTCTCTTACTCCACCTGAAAAGGCTGAACTGCCTCCAACAGAAAGCAGAGCCCTGCTCCAAAGACCCGGCAAAGCTCATTTACTCAAAGGTGATTAGGAAAACAAATGTCAATTAAGAGACGTCTTCAATTCTTTGAGTGTTCTGGGTAATTTAATTCCCTGCTTGACTTAATTAAGGTCTAGCCAGTAAAACTTTTCCATTAAAACATTATATATATATATATATATGTTCTTGATTTGTGAACCCAATTTAAGTTTTTCACCAGTGGTGCCTGGAGATGACTAGTGTGAAAATAACGTCTCGTCATCTGAGGACACAAAGTTCTTCTACTAATTAAGGCTGCAAGGACATCATCTCTTGCAGCTGCAGTGGGATGTTCCTGAGTCTCAAGACCTTTGTAACTGGCAGCCAATGTATCTTTTCACTATGGGGAACCAAGCGGACCTGCTCATTGTAGTTACCTCAATAGATAGGAATAGCTGGATAAAATAGCAATAATTATGAGATGGGAAGGGGTGTTGCAAAGCAGACAGGAACTGTAGGGAGTGGTGTGCAGACAGCATGGCCAGAAGGTTGTTCAAAGGACTTCTAAACAGTAAAGGTTCTGTGATTTTTCTCTCTGCACAGGTCAAACTTTACACTGCAGACCTTCAAATAGTAGGTAGCCCTGGGCAGGGTTTGCTTGCTTCTTCCGAAGGCTCAGATGTGGCAAGCCAGCACCCAGAGCTTTGTGTAGTCTTTCAATGAACCTCATATCCACTTTGCAGAGTCTGATAAGCCTCATTCTGCAGAACCACAGAGTGTAAACCAAGCATTGTTGCTCAGTCAGTGGCAGAATTAGGGCTATCATTTCTTGTCCTCTTCTTAGTTCTGAAAAAGTTGCATTTTATTTCACAGTCTGCAGAGTAAGAAGAATGAAGAGGAGGCAGGAACCAAGCCCAGGAACAAATGCTAGGGGCTTTGTCCTTACTTAATTGCCTGAAGGGAGGGGTTGTACAGAATTAAAAAGGAATAAAAAAAAATTTGCCTGCCCTGCTGTTTTATTCATGTCTTACCCCCTTCCCTCTCCCCTGTCCTTGCCTGGGGTATCTCCTTCCTTTCCACCAATGAGGAAAACATCCTAGGAAACATCCAGGCAGGTTTCTGTTTCTATTCAAGATGGGCTTAAAGTCCACAATCCTCCAAGGTCACGTGACTGCAGCTTGCAGAGCAGCTGGTCCATGCCATGCCAGTCAGATTAACCCTTAAAAACTGGGAGCAAGTAAAAGTGCAGATGGTTAAGTCAGCAAAGGGCAAGGACCCACGATCAGATCCTCAGACACCCACATAAAAACCCAGGCAGGCACGGTGGGACACAGAAACACACCTGGAACCGCTGTGTCGCAGTGTGTGTGGCTTAAGTGTCTTTCTGCTGTTAAAAAAAAAAAGTGCTTGATCATTCCCTCCCATCTGGAGCTCATCAATTTAAACTTAAAAACATTACCTCACATTTATTCTGTTATAAAAAAAAAAAAAGAGGGAGCGATCTTGAGGCAGAAGGGACAGCTTAGTAGTTAATATAGGTGCTGTGCAAACTTGAAACCCTGAATCTGAACCCAGAACCTATGGGTTATGGTTTTGGTTTTTAAAAATCTGGACAGGAGTAACAAGGAGGTGGAAGCAGGATGATCCTTGGGGCTCCCTAGCTGACAGTACAATTGACTATCTCCAGGTTCTTATCATAGACACTGTCTCAAAAAGGTGGTTGGCTCCTGAGACTACACCTGGGGTTGGCCTCTGACCTCCACAGGCACACACACGCATGCACATACACAAAATAAAAGCCCAAGCCTCTTTCCAGCCAGTGTCATAACTGAGCTTTATTGTAACTGGTTCCATGGGTTGGGGTCATCACTGCAGCTAGGACCTTGTGTGAGATGATCTTCTTAACCATAGAATCTGTCAGACATAACCAAGTATGAAGCCAGAAGAGCGAGTACCTGATGTGGGAGCCTGTGCCGGCATCGCATGCCAGCGGTCATTCTCTGCAGGTATCTGATTGACACAAAGTCTTTGTGGGCTACGGAATCCCAGGATGTGGCCTGTAGGAGTTCCGCACGCCCCTTTGGCTATGGCCTTTCCAGACGGCTTGTGTAGGACCAACACTTTACAAACTTGGGGCAGGGAGGAATATCACAGCGCAATTTTAAAATATTTAATACATTTTTTGTGTTCTACAAAGAATGAGCAGTTCTCAAATATTACAAATAGTGAAACAGATATACTAGCTTATGGATATATAGAGATAGATATATATACAATTTACTACTTTATACTTCAAAAGTGCAGGAAGATAAATTACATAATATATATAATTTTAGATCTAGTGGACAATTGGATATTGCTCTTTGTTGGACTTGATGCATTGGATGCATGCCCATGGCTTGTCACTGAATGGAGAGGGGACTGGTGGGGATTAGGGAACTCATGGAGCCCCGTGCTTAACCCCAGAGTGCCATCTTCAAAGCAATATTTCAAGTTTTATAATGAGCTGGGGCTGGATCAGAAGGTTCCAGTCCCGTGTACAACGTAGGATGTCACCAAGAATCTCAGCTTTATGACTTGGAATGGGACCAGAGCAAGGCTGAAAGCCACTGCCCAGTAGTACCGCACCCTCAGCTCCTGAGTCAGAGGGACATGTGCAGAAAGAGATGTCGAGATAGGTGCCCAGGGCTCAGCTCAACCGAGAGGAGAAAAGCAGTGTCTGAATGAAGCCCAGCGAGGGAGGCTTTAGCAGCCTCCCAACCTCTAAACTCACAGGCAGAACAGAAAGGAACGAGGACTGTGAACGGAATAACCACAAGATTCTCATGGCGATGAAGAACAAAATACTTAGGAATATGGACACTGACTTAAGGATCTCAAAGAGCCCTGATGTGGTCGCTGGGAATAGCGAAGTTTGTAGCAACGTTCCACCTAAAGTGGCTCCTGTCAGTGAGAGAGGCAGGATTTTACTAAGTGTGAAGGGATCACCACAAATATATATATATATATATATATCCTATGTCAGCCACGGAGTCATGGCCTTTCCTTCACTAATCTCACACCCAAATGGCAAGTTGACACATTTTCTCTGAGAACAGAAATAGGAAGAAATGGAACAACAGATTACAGACATTCAAAAAACAACAGCAGCAACAACAACAAAAAACTCCACAGCTCAATCTTCCTGGAATAGGGAATGGCTTTAGGGAACAGAAAGAGCCAACAGAAGAGACTCGGAGGGGGCCCAGAATGAGTCTGAGCTCATGGTTGACTCCTGAGCTTCCTCATTTTTCAGGGTGGCTGCTCACCCAGGTTTCCAAGGATTTTGTTTTAGAAGTCCACAGAAATGGTAAGATTACTGAGTCATACGGTATCCTGAGGGACCTTCCCAACCCTCAGCATATTGCCAGGGTGAGCTATGATTGACAGGGCAGAGTGGGCCAGGTCAGACAAGGAGACTGAATTCTAGAGGCCTGGAGGAAACAAAGGAGTTTGAATACAGTGTGCTTTGGAGGCATACACGGAACAAGAGGCCTACCACAACATGCCAGCATCGGGAGCTCTGCACAGAGGCCATGGGGCCACTATATAGGCCTCCCCGTGCTGCAGTCCTCTCTACCTGCCGACTGGTCAACGGTAAGATGGCTAAGAGAATGGCTGAGCCAGCACCTGAGGCAAGCATGGGTTTGTCCCACCAGGTGAGACAGGAGCTCCTTCTCATTGGCTGTGGAAGTAAGAATTTTCAAGAACCAAAACCCAGACAGACTCCAGGATGGCAGGCAAATTGGACTAAGCTGAGGGCATTGTGCCCAGAAAAGAGAGAGCGATCTATCTGCAGCTGGCATGGCCTCTGCTGCCTCAAGCCATGGCTGGTTTGTTCGGAAGAATCCAGAATACACACACAGGCATTAGGAAAGGACCTGTTCCAGGGTGCACACCACACTGAGGAACTTAAGGACATTTAACAAGGAACGGGAGGGGGGAGATTACTATTAATTAAATGCATCTTCTAGCGATCTACTTCCAATATAGATAAGTTGTTAAAAACACAGTGAATGACGTCTGTTTCTGAGTATTTCATTGAGGGGCAGCGCAGAGCATCTGCAGGCTCATGTCGTTTAGAAAAATGGGTGTGCTTTTGGTTATTAGATGCTCTTGGCTGGCCGTTTCCCAGCTGGGTACGCACGGAGTTATTTAAGACAAGAAAGCCATCTTAAGGGAGGGGAAGGTGGGAGTCTAAAAAATGCCTACTTTATTTGCTTTTATTTAAAAATCTGAGGGCTGGGAGAAGTGGCCACCCTTGAAGGTCAAAAGAAAGGAAGTTCATGTTTCTAGGACCCTCAAAGTATATCACACACACACACACACACACACACACACACACACACACACACACACGGGGGTGTTATTGCGATGTTTGCATGATGTCACAATGTCCTGCCCCAAAACCTGAAGAAGTGCTGGCACAGCATCATGCCGTGTGTCCTTGCCTTGCATGTGAAGTGTGTACAAATGACAGACTGACATGGTACTTGTAAGGAGACTTTGAGGGAGTGAGGGCATCCATCCCTTCATTATGTGTCAGTAGGAACAACATGAGCATCATTTGGAGGGGGCTATGGTATTTTGTCTTTAATCCCACTATAAATGCATTGACAGGACCCACTAGGGTCCACAGGTCCACGCTGGACCCACTGGTGTCTCGCCTCCTTTGACTGCCTGCTCCTTCCCCAAAGACGTTAGTGGATTCTGAACTACGTTTTCTGGTGTGGGATGGTACCAGTAGCTAAGGGCTAACCTGCTGTCACACATACACACACACACACACACACACACACATGCATTACACAGTACTCTCCGTTTCTCCTGTGTCCACAGCTCTGAGTCCCCTCGCCTTCAAATGGCTGAAGCCCGCTCAGGACTGGCCTCGGTTTCCAGGGATGCAGAGAGCATCGCAGATTTGGCAACTCCTGAGGGGTGGGCTGCTGGGGGGGATGGAATGCCTCTTGAGGACACTGCAGGGTGTGTCACAGCCAAATGCAATGTTTAACACATGGGCATCAGACATGCTGCCCTGAAACAGTGGGGTTCACAGGGGGTGGGGGGGAGGAAGAGAGATGCCCTAAGGGCAGCAGCTCCTTCTACGTGGAAGCCTCTCACATGACCACACACTTGCCCTTGAGCTTCTCCTTCCGTTTCTGCTGCTTGCTCTTCTTGCCGTCGATCTGGAGGCTCACGGTCCTGCGCTTCTCCAGGTTGAGCAGTTCCTGAAAGAGTTCCTTGACATTGTGGTTGAGCTTGGCCGATGTCTCCATGAAAGCACACTTCCACGTGCGCGCCAGGGCCTCCGCCTCGCTGCTCTGCACCTCACGGTTGGGGCTCTCGTCACACTTGTTCCCTACCAGCATGATGGGGATGCTCTCCACGTCCCCCTTGATCTCACAGATCTGCTCGTAGATGGGCTTGAGTTCCTCCAGGGACTGCCGGCTGGTGATGGAGTAGACCAGGATGAAGGCATGGCCTTTGGAGATGGACAGCCGCTGCATGGCGGGGAACTGGTGGCTCCCGGTGGTGTCGGTGATCTGCAGGGTACATATGCTCTTGTCACAGCTGATCACCTGCCGATAGGTGTCTTCCACAGTCGGAATATAGCTCTCCCGGAAGGTCCCTTTGACAAACCGCAAAACCAGGGAGCTCTTGCCAACACCACCTGCCCCAAACACGGCCACCCGGTAGTCATTGCTCTGTTCTGGCATGTTGCTTCAGAACTCCAGCTACTGGCCAGGAAGTACCTAGCAAAGAAGCAGACATGGAGAGAGTTCATTTGAAAATCCCAAAAGCCTGGGTTTGCTTTATTTAGCTGAAGAACGTCAGGTGATGGAGTTTGTCTTCACTATCGCCACCTGAAAACCATTCCAGACTCCATTCCTCTGCTCCCACAATTCAAAACCCAAATCCCCCCAGCTAGTCCTCAGTTTCCCAGAAGTCAGATGATTTACTTTGTAGTCAACTAATGCCAGTCTATTCTTCTATAATGACTTGACTCTGAGAATGTTTGCTAAGACCTGGGCCTTTTACCCAGGAAGAAGATAGAGTCAGCCTAAGACAGGCAGAATGAAGGTGGACCATGGAGGATGAATAATTGACCACATGCCACAGGCCTCAATGTACAAAGTCCCAGTACTATTGCATACACAACATTCTAGGCCTAAGGATAAGGTGGGATAGGGCTGGGGAGATAGCTTGGTGTGTGGAGAACTTGTTGCTCAGGCCTACGAACCTAAGTTCAGATCCCTAGCCCCCACGCAGGCATAGTGTCATAGGTCTGGAACCCAAGCACTGGGTGGGGTGGGAGTGGAGACAGGCAGATCCATGAAGCTCACTGATTAGCCCAGCTAAATGTGTGATCACTGGGTTCAATGAGACACTGTCAGAACAAAAGAGAGAGAGGGGGGCATGCTCTAGTTGATACCCCACATTCGTGTATTTATTCATCGCAAATATTGAACAACAGACTGAAAAAAGAGAGAATGTGAAGTTGAAAAAAGGGAGTGAGGCAGGATTCAGAGGAGTTGGGGTTGGAGAGACACGTGATTGAAATACATTGCATACATGTATGAAATTCTCAAAGAATAAAATTAAATTATAAATAAATGAGATGGCAAATGAAAGAGAAAGATGCCTAGTGTCAAACTATGGCCATCTCATGTATGCACACATATGTGCATGCATACTCTAACACATGTGTGCCCAAATATGTACACAATGCATACATATCACACACACTCACACACACACACATACACACACACACCCCTGGCCTACCCTCTTTCCAAATTCTAGGAGGAATAAATAGACAAAAGGAAAGCTCTCAGTGTGTGATATTAAGCATTATTAGTGTTTCTAGCAGCCCATGAAATTCTCTGCCTCTTAGAGATGTTTGCATCATTTCCATTGTTGAATGGTGGCCACACTGGAAACAAGGGGAAAAGAATGTTGTGTCCCCAACATCATATAGCACAGAGGGATGGCATAGGCATCCCCAGGCTGTCACAGGCAAATCTGGCCACGTTGTCTTGGGTATCGCCCAACTCACTGTATAAACTCTGTCTTCTGCATAGGAAGACTTAAATATCAACTAACAAACTTGAATGTTCTCGTCACTGATCTAAAACAAGTAGTATTGCTTTATGTTTTAGAAATTGTATAAGTAATTTGCATTATGAGTGCAGTAGAACAATGCAGGGTTATTTACTAAGATTGCATCCAGGAAGCTTTCCAGGCAAGCATTACTCACAAGTAGAAAAGGTATCTAAATGTACTTTCTCTAGGGCTGGAGAAATGGCCCGCTGGTTAAAAGCATTCTCCTCTTGCAGAGGACCCAGGCTTTGTTCTCAGAACCTTCTATCTAGCAGCTCACGACTGCCTGTAACTCCGGCTCCAGGTGATCTGACCTCCTCTTCCTCACTCCACTCGCACCCTGATCCCATGCACATACCAACACAGACACAAACGGAAAATCAAAAACACAGCCTCGAAAAGAAATGTTCTTCTTTCATTTACAAACTCTCAAATACCTTCCTTCCATCCCTTCTTAGACAAAGAAAAACGCACCACACACAAAAGCACAGAAAATTCAGCCGTGCCCGCAGTTTTTAAGCTAAAATTGACATCAGGCATGCGCACGTGCAGCACCGGGTCTGTCGCTTTGTGCAGGCAGGCAGCATGCTCCCTTTTCGCTCTCTTAGCTTTTGAGTAACTAAGGGACAGTAGCAAGCGTTGCTGACCAAATCGATTTTCAGAGTACAGAAGTTATTAACTGAACATAATATAGGCAGGAAATGGTTCTGCACCCGAGTACAGCGGAGCCACCTCCCAGGCCTCCAGCGATCCACTTTCAACTTGGTCCTGCACATTTGTTTATGTACTGACTAAGTTTTCTGTGTTCTAGAATGTGCTGGAACATACCAAACAACTGATTCAGGTAAGTTGTCAGTTTCTGTGGAATATACCAGAACTGCCCAAACAACTGACTAAACATCAGTGCTAAAACAGAAAACAGGAAGATGTCGGGCCACTAATTGATGGAAGTCTGTTCAGCAGTTTCATTAAGTCTATTAGATGTCTTTGAGATAATTAAGACCGATGTAGGCATGCAGCATTATAACAAATTGTCCTGCAATTCAGACTGAAAAACAAAATCAATGGTATCTGGAATCTGACTTGAAATGTCCCTTTCCAGCCTCAGTGTGGGAGGCTCTGACTGCTGGGAAGGCTGAGTCCTCACTTGCTCTTGTTTCGTATTATAACTCTTCAGCTCTGACTTGAATGAAAGGACCCATCTGTGTGTTAACATGCCTTTAGATCTGGACTTTAATGTTGCCAAACGGGTTCTTGGTCCACTCCACAGGAGTCTGAAGAAATAGTTAACACTGTGGTGTCTTGTGTTACACTGTTACCATAGTTCAACAGGACTCAGAAGCAATGCTATCCATAGCCACCAAGGTTTATCTGTCTAAAGGAATATCTGCTGTGAGCATCCAGGAAGTCATTGTATTGGCAAGAACCTGAGACAGGGTCTTGCCTTTCTCGTGAAAATAGAGAACTCCACAATTTTTCAGTAAATTACAAGCATGTGCTTGACGGAGGACAGAGATCTGAAGGAGCAGAACGAAAGGCAGGCTGTGAGGAGTTGCTTCTTCCTCCTGACCTGCAGAAGCACATAAGAAGAGCAGGAGTGGGGTGCTCAAGGGGTGTGAAGTCTGATGTGCAGTTCAGTGAGACGAGAGGTCTGAGGCCATAACTCCATCCCCAGCTTCAAACAGAATGGCTCCAACACGAGTTGTAAACAATAACGTTCTACCTCAAAATCATTTATCTACCTCATATCGATGGAACACCCCCATAGATACAGCAAACGTAGCATTTACCCAAGAGGATCCTTGAGGAGCAGTCTGGGGTCCAAAAGCCCAAGAGTGGACTCAGTGTGGTCCACATAGCACATGTTGTTACCCAGTGACAGAAAAAGGTAGGAGGATCCACTGGGGCAAATGACTCTGTCTGGAGCCCAAGGAACATCTTGTGGAGGACTGGGGTTGGCCAGATGGCAAATGGATGGAAGGTTTGTTGGTCCCAAGGCAGGGCCATATGGAAAGAAGAAAATGTAAGAAAAACAGGAAGTCTGTGTCCACTGGCATCATAGGGTCGGTGTGAGGAACTGTGTGAAGTCAAGCGATGTGAAAACGGGGGCAGGAGGCCCTTAGATTTATGGTGCAATTGATAAACAATGGAGAATCCAAAGAAAAAAAATCTTCAAAGTTGGTTCATTTAAAATTTAAAAATATCAACATATCTTTAGCTATGTTAGCTACACAAATAGGTGGTAACATGGGAATTGCTAAACATCAGAGATAAAATGGAGACAAACTGGCTGGGCCTTACAAAAGTAAAAAGACTCTAAGGAACGTGGAGAGCTCCTGGTCCCCCATGTGCCGACAGGGCAGATAATGTGAAGGAAATAAATACAAACTGGAAAAAAATGATTTAAAAAGAAATAAAAAAAATGAGTATTCTCCTAAGATATTAAATTAAGAGCTAGGAGCTACCGGCATAGAAAGTCCCAGGTCTAGACAGTTTTACCAGTGAGTTCCACAAGCCCTTACAAATAAAACAGTATCAATTCTTCTTAAACTCTTACCAAAAAAGTTAAAGAAAAAATAGTATTCTTGTTCTTTCTTAAGTCTAATATTGTATGATCTTTGATACTAAAAACAGATATCACCAGAAAAATCTATACCAGTATCTCACAATGATAGACAGAAAAATCTTCAACCAAAACTAGGCACAAGGAATCTTTGATATATGAAGAGATTTTATAACATAACTAAGTGGGGTTTATACCAAAAATGGTGAGTTACTTCACACTTGAAACTTAAATAATGTAACACAGGATGACGAGATGGCTTAGCGGGTAAAGGCTCCGGCTATTAAACCTGATGACCTGAGCTCAGTTCCCAGGGACTACATGGTGGAAAAAAAACCATATGTGTGTCACAGCCAGCAATACACATACATACATACATACACACACACATGCACACCCTCACACACACATGCACACACACTCACACACATGTACACATACATACACACTCTCATGTACACTCACACACACATGCACACACACTCACGCACATGTACACATACTCACACATATATATACACACTCACACACATGCACACACACACACACACACACACACTCACACACCAGGAATAAAAGGAAAATTTCTCAAAGGGCACACTGTGAAAAACTCAGTGTGGATGGTATTAGGGTAGAGACTAAGGTCTGCCCCCCTAGGAGAAAGACATGGCCTTTGTGCCTGCCATTCCCAGCTTGTGTTCAACAAAGGAAATTTCAGCACAAATATGAAGCAAAAGCCTGCATGAGATTCAAGCAGATCTTCTAAAGGGTTTTGTGTTAATGGCCGTGGAACCTTTAGGAAATGGGGTACAGTGAGAAGTTTGGGGAGTACTGAGGGTTTGTCCTCAAAGGAGATGGAGGGACCACAGTCTCATCCCTCATCTCTTTCTCTCCATCCCACATTCCCACCATGAAATATCACTCAGGCTCTGAGTAGGGAGTTATCAGCCAATCACTGGATGGAATCCCTAAAGCGTATGAGTCAACACGAAATTTTTCTCTCCCTAAATTGATTATCTCTGCTGTTTGTTACAGTGCCAGATGATTGATGGACAGGCAGAACGTCTATCTGTGGCTACCCTGGGATACGGTGGGTAGACTCTGGGGGACGAGAGGTGGTAGATCAGGTATGGGTCCCTTTACAACAATGGAGATCCTCTACTATTAGTGCTGGCAGTGGGCCCAGTCCTGGAAATCCACCGAAACCACTGACTCATACGATTTAATTGGATGGATTATACCTCTGTAAAGTTGTTACTTAAGAAAGACACTGAAAGAAGCAGTAATCATCTGTGTGTTACATGGTGTCTGCTGGATCTAAAACTCGCTCCTAGACACGGAGAAACAGAAATGAACCCTTTGTGAAACAAACACGGGAAAAACAACAGGCCAGGTTGTGTTCCTAGTAGACAGCTAATGGGACCAACCTGAACACTCGCACTGGAAGAGCCTGCTGTGAGAAGCCTCCTGCAGAGGAAAGACATTTCCACAGGAAGCAAAAGGGCTAGGGAGAATGTGCAGACTACAGCCTGATTAAACTTGACAGTTGCCTGCTGGGGACTACGAAAGTGGAACATCTTGTCATGGGGGGGGGGGGGTGGGTGGGGAAACTGACGCAAACACCGTGCCATTACATAAGGTGGTTATCTAGATCATTCTCAATAACATTTTTCTTTACTTAAAATTGGCATGGAATCGAAATCTGAAGGTTTAAAATGATTTGTAAAATTCTACGGATTCTACAAGGATCCGTGGTCTGACTCTCAGGTTGATGGCTAGGTGTGCAGAGGGCTAGCTAGGAAAGAGACAGCCAGGCTTTGAGTTTGGAAATGTGGTAGTTGTGTGAAGACAAAGTGAATCTCATTCAAGATATGCACAGGTGGAAGTGAATGGCAGAAGTCAGGGCATGAAGAAGTCATGTCGGAAAGAGTACGGGAGTCGTGAGTGTGAAAGAGAGAGCTACAGACCAGACAAGGAATGCGGAACTCTCTTTAAAGAAATGCAGTAGCTAAATAAAGGAGAAAGAAGACTACAGAGTCATATAGGACTTAGGGTAGGAAATACTTGCAACCAGAGTCAGTGTAGGCTAACCATGAAATACATCTGGGAGGATCCAGGAGTCCCAAGAATCCAGTATGCATGTGGCAGGGTTGTCTTTATTCAGAGAAAGGAGCAGAAGGAGGAAGGGATGATGGATAGATAGATAGATAGATAGATAGATAGATAGATAGATAGATAGACAGACAGATAGATAGATAAACAGACTGTGATATTTAAATTCTCTAGAGCTTGTAGCCATTTGTTCTAAGCTTTGAAATCAATGCTCCATTCTTTGTCTTTGGTTTTGTTCCAGCTCCTGTCAAGGGACTCTATGGACAGGATGTCACACAGGGGTAGACAACAGGATGGACCATCTGTGCAGGAAAGGACACCTGTTCCCATCACACTTTGCTGACTGAGGATTAATTTGCTGTTTGCAACATTTGGAATTATTAGGAATTTTTTCCCCCAAAATCATTCTCAGTTAATTTTTTTAAATTTAAATTACCTGCTTCCTTGAATACACTGAATTTTGGGGTGTATAAACATGACAGGTGAATTATTTTTAGCGGTGCTGTGACTTTGATCTGATTTCACTGTCCCTCGGGGTTTTAGTTCAGTGGCGAGGACTTGAGAGGGTAAAAACTCCTTATGGCTCTAGTGTTAACACTGGGAATTTGAGAATCCGGTTCTGTGAAAATCGGGGTGGTAACCCCACAACTGAATCTTGTGGCTTTATAGGAAGGACAAAAGCCATGTCATGTGTACATATGCACTAGGCCCTGTGCCATCTCAGGATGCTTACATCAAGATGGCTTTCACTGGATGCTCCTCTCCATCATGCACATCAAGACCCATGGGCCAACATAAAGTGATGTGTGGATCCCCTCTGTATGCTGCGAATACCACTGGTTAATAAAGAAACTGGCTGGGCCTGATAGGGTAGAACAGAACTAGGCGGGGAAACTAAACTGAATGCTGGAAGAAAGGAGGCGGAGTCAGGAAGAAGCCATGTAACACCCCCCACCTCGCCAGAGACAGATGCCAGAACTTTACCTGGTAAGCCACAGCCTCTTGGGCATACACAGATTAATAGAAATGGGTTAAATTTAAGGTGTAAGAGTTTCCGTGTGGTTATTTCAGGTCAATTGCTTTCATGAGGCAAATAAGCTCATAGCTTAACCTTGGCTAAAAGCAAGATGTCAGGAGACTATGACGGGCTCTTAGGACATAGTCCAGACTGGCCAGATCCTGGTTGCATTTGTGAGATCTTCTTTGTTTCTATTCTTTCATGTTGGTAAAAGCAGTGAGCAAGGAAAATGACATAAATAATAACACTTTCATCTGGTCAAAGGACCAGTTATCAATGTTCAGTGCTGCATGCTGACCCCTGGGAGAAGGAACCTAAAGGGCAGAGGCCTCTGGGGCCCAGGACTCTGTACATATGGAACAAGCCCGTGATGCAATGGGGGTGATGCTGGCCTGAGGGCCTCACACTCCCTGTCAGGAACAAGAGGACAAGGCTACCCATACATACTAGGTCAGGCCCATTTCTAGACTTGCCAAATAAAATTCACCAAGTTGGCAAGTGACTGAAAAGGAGTTTTAAAATTCTTGATATTTTGCTGCTCATCTTTGGTTCCATGTCTGAGACCTCATCTCTAAATACGAGGTCATGGGAATTTCCCATGTGTCTTCTAAGAGTCTACGGCTTTAGCTCTTCTTACTGATCCACAATGAGCTAATTCTCACATAAAGTATAAGCTGAGTTTCAGGCTGCATTCTCTTCCTTCCGGGTGTCCAGCTGTCTCACCATCATTTGTTCCATCCTCATTTGTTCCCACATTTTACTATTGATAGTGTAGGACCCTTGTTAAAAATAACTCAACTGGGGGCTAGTGAGATGGCTCAGTGGTTAAGAGTGCTCATTGCTCTTTCAGAGGACCTGAGTTCAGTTACCAGCACTCATGTTGGGCAGTTCACATATACCTGGGACTCCAGCTTAAAGGATATGGTGCTCTCTTCTGGACCCTATGAGCATGTGTGCATCCTCATACACTCACACACATACACACATACAAATAAAAAAATAAAAAAATAACTATCATTTGTTGTAGGGACAGCAGGTTCTTTGTTTTGGCCACCCCACTAGTTTACACCCAAAATAATCACACAGAAACTATATTTATTTAAACACTGCCTGGGCCATTAGCTCTAGCCTCCTATTGGCTAACTCTCACATCTTGATTTAACCCATTTCTAATAATCTGTGTTCACCACGAGGTCACGGCTTACTGGGAAAGATTTAGCATGTCTGACCTGTCGGTTCCATGGCAGCTCTCTCTCTCTGCCCTTCTTTCCAGCATTCAGTTATGTCTACTCTGCCTACCTAAGTGCTGCCCTATCAAAAGGCTAAGGCAGTTTCTTTATTCAACCATTGAAAACAAGACATAGACAGACAAACCTCCTACACCAATCATTCAACTGTCAACACAAGCCTGTGTTTCTGGATCCTCACTTCTACCCCACTGGTTCCTGGGTCTCTGCACACGCTAGTGTCACGTTGTTTTGATTTTTGAAACTTTGAGATAAATTTGTGAATGGGGGTATGAGTGTTCCAAGTTCATTCTCCTTTTTTAAAAGATTGTTTTGAACCACTAAGACCCCTTACCATCTCATGTAAGTGACTAAGTCAGGCCTCATTCAACCTCTGCCCAACAAGAATGTCACTGAGAAGCTTAAGAGGGAACTCTGAGAAGAGTGCCGACATACAATCTAAGGAGGACCTAGCACCCTCCGGATGCGCAACCAAGCAAGCAAAAGATAAACAAAGCAAAGTGCCAACAAGGGATCTCCACAGACATCTCTTTAAAGCAGGTGAAGAGGGCCTAACACCAGTCATTGATACAGAAACCCAAACCACAATGAAGCACTGCCTTACACTCTCTCAAAATAACAAAAATTAAAAAAAGAAAGAAAAAGAAAATAATAAATGAGGGCTGAAGAAATGGCTCAGCAGTTAAGAGTTAAGAGTGTTTGTTGTTCTTCAGAAGGACATTAGTTCAGTTCCTTACATCCAAACTGGATAGCTCACTACAGCCTGAAACAGCCCACTTCCACAGGCACCCACACTCAACATGCACATACTCCCCCACACCCACACACATGATTTTTTTAAAGATGACAACAAATGATGACAAAGATGTAGAAAAACAGAAACATTTTCACCATGATGGTGGAGCGAAAATATGGGGCTACCTCTTTGGAGAAAGCTAAATGGAGAATTATTATTGGATCTGGTAACTCCATTTCACAGAATGTGGGCAGCCAGTTGACCACTGGTCCTCAAATATTTGCAACCACCATTATTCACAATAGATGAGAGATGAAAGCCTTTCAAACCTCCCTGGACAATAAAGGGATAATAAGCCAGATCCAACACATAACGGAGAAAGAGCACCATCCAGCTTGGAGAAGGAAAGAAACCCCAACAGTGCACACCAACCTAGAGGACAGCAAGAGTAAGATAAGCGGGTTACAAAAAGATGCTGGAGCTCAGGAGATGGCTCAGTAGTTCAATGCCAGGACACACTTAAAAATATCCAGCCAGGTGGTAGTGGTGCATGCCTTTAATCCCAGCACTTGAGAGGCAAAGGAGGCAGATCTCTGTGAGTTTGAGGCCAGCCTGGTTGACATAGAGAGTTCTAGGACAGCCAGAAGTGTTACATAGAGAAACCCAGTCTCAAAAAGCAAAACAAAACAAAACAACAAAAATATCCTTGTGTGATGGCCCACACTTAGGATCCTAGCACTGGGAAGGAAAGATGAGAAGAGCCCTGGGTTTTGCTGACCAGCTGCTCTAACCAAATTGGAGAACTTCAGGCTAGTGGGAGATCCTGTATTAAAACATAGGGTAGACTGTGCCTTCAAAGCATGCATGCACGCATGAACCTGCACACACACCAACATGAAGAACACATGCGCAGATCCTGTGATATTATCTGTGAGGAAATGTAAGTTATGTTCAAATTCATAGGGACAGGGCACAGAATAGGGTTGCGGGGCTAACAGAAGTTATGGGTCAAGGGTAGTATTTGGGCCGTGTAAGACGGAGAGCTCTGGCAATGGGATCTGTATGGTACCGCTGTCCAACAACATAGCTGCATTAATGCCAAATTGTGCACCCGAAATGGTTAATGCAGATTGTATGCTGTGAAGGTTTTCCCAACAATAAATATATGTAAGACTATATTTGCAAAGTTTTTTGCTAATCCTTTAGCAGAAATGTCAGTGAAAATGTTGGTACTAGCCAGGCAAACACCCCCCTTCCATCATTGTATTACACAGTATAAATAGCAGAGATCTAATCTGGTCTGACAGTCACTTCCCCAATCTAATTTCTCCAGAAGACCAATGAAAATGCATGCCTGTCTCCCGACTTTAATTTGATATTGTTAATGATGGTGAGAAGCTGTGAGTGTGGCCACAACACTTAGCGCCAAGCTCACCCTTTCAAACGTTCTGGCTACCAGTTACTGGGAACCCGTCTGGGTTTGGATGCTTTTGATTCAGACAGCTCACCCACAATTCTGATAAAGATCACACATTAAAATAATAATACTCATTTTTATATACATATTATTTAAATCAACACCACCTCTGTCTTTATATCTATTTATTTGCTGTGCATGCTAAGGGAGAGAGTTGTGGTGTGTATGTGGGGGTCAGAAGACAACTTCTGGGAGTCAGTTCTCTCTTTTGTCCTATGGGTTCCTGGGATGGGGCTTAGGTCATCAGGCTTGGTGGCAAGTGTCTTTCATCTCTGAGACATCTTGCTCACTTCCGTCTTTTTAATTGTTTAAATGTGGTCACAGGAAGGATGTGGTAGCTCACATCTCTAATCCCAGTATTCAAGAGGTGAAGGCAGGAGGTTCAAGAGTTCAAAACCGGTCTGGGTTATATGACTCTGTCGCAGAAAAAGAAATAAGTCAAAAACTACATTTATAAATGCCCTGCCCCCAAGATGGTGGTGTTGACGGAAATGAAAGCCACACATAAGCTGCATATCATCCCGGCAGGAGCAGACTCTGAGTACATTCATCGCCTCCTCCACCTTTCTGAGTTGCATGACTTGTCATCATTGTGCCATGTGTAAGTGTTGTGGTGAAGGAGCTGAATCTGGAAGCGGCTGGCAGTTGCAGACAGGAAGACTTTAGGTTTTCATGCTTAAGACCTGTAGGGTCAGCAGACCCTAATATGTCATATGAAGATGAGGGAAGCAGGCACTAACATACAGTGGCTTAGCGCGGTAGCCAAAGGCTTAAGCTATAGCCCAAAACTTGACATGGTGGCTGTGGTGGTCTGAATGAAAATGGACTCCGTTCGGCTCATCTGTTTTCAAGCTTAATGCTCAGTTGACAAACTGTTCCAAAAGGACTAGGAGGTGTGGCCTTGTTGGAGGAGGTGTGTCACTGGGAAGAGGCTTTGCAGTTTAAAAAGCCCATACCAGACCCAGAGACCCAGAGACCCAGAGACCCAGACCTCTCTCTCTCTCTCTCTCTCTCTCTCTCTCTCTCTCTCTCTTTCTCTCTTCCTGCTGTCTATGGATCTCTGTTCTCAGCTACTGTTCCTGCACCATGCCTGTCTGCTTCCCACCACTATGTATCCCACTATGATGATAGTAGAATAACCTTCTGAAACTGTAAGCAAGCCCCCATTTAAAGGTTTTCTTGTATTGGGGTTGTCTTGGTCATGGTGTCTCTTCATATCAATAAAACTGTAACCAGGTCAGTTACGTACACCTGTGATCCCAGCACTTGAAGGAGGAGGCAGGAGGGTCAGAAGTTAAAGGCCACCCTTTAACTACAGCTACATGGAGAGTTCCAGGACAGTCTGGGCTACATGAGACTCTGTCTAAAAAAAAATAATAAATTCAATTAAAAATCATTATCTTCTTTGAGAAGCCAATCGTGATAGTGAAAGGGCATCCTGAGAAGATGTACATGAGTACACATGGTACCTGAACATACATGGTACATGAGCATACATAGCAGCCTTACAGATGTCCTTCAACATGTGTGGGTTCGGTGGCACTAGATTACGCCAACCTGAGATCAAAAATGTCCAGAAAAAATATGTATTGGTTTACGGCCCCAGGAATCAAGTCCAGGACTTCAAGCTTGCAGGCAAGCACTCCACCAAATGAACTTACCCCCTTCCCTTCCAGGTACTATTTAAAAATATTAACTTCATACAAAACTTTCATTTTTTCTCATTACACAGATTTGTATTGTCTTCGGTATCATGAGGATCCCAGAGGTGCGCTAACATAGAGAGGCTACATAGAGATTATATGCTAATATCATTCCATTTTATGTAAGAAACTTGAGCACTGGCAGAGAATGTCCCAGAGCTTTCAGGAACAAAGAAGGAGGATAAGGAGAAAGAGGGGCAGGAGGGAACAAAGGGAGGAAGAAGGAAGGGAGAGAGAGGCAGAGGGAGGAAGGGAAGGAGGGAGGGATGGAGAGAGGAGAGAGAGAGAAAGAGAGAGAGAGAGAGAGAGAGAGAGAGAGAGAGAGAGAGAGAGTGACTCTATCCTTCTATCCTCTGGGCCAGTGAGATTTCTCAGCTGTCAAGCACTATAACCTGAATTCCATCCCTTAAGCCTACATGGTAGAAGAAAACCAATACCCCCAAAGCTACCCCCTGTATATGTTCATGTGCAAACACTCACACACACGATAGATAGATAGATAGATAGATAGATAGATAGATAGATAGATAGATAGATAGATAGATAGAGATGTAATAAAAGATTAAAACTCTCCTACTGCACAATTAAAAACTTGAAAATTCAATTGTTACACAACACTTCCACATGGAAGGTCTCCATCAGTGTGGGCCCATTTGATTAAGACAAGTCAATGCAACGTCTCCCATCCAGTCCAAGAGCATATGGTGTGATAGAATAAGCAGGGTGCTTGGGCAATGTTCCAAGACAGGTGATGTGGAGGGGATGGGAACTGTCCAGCACTGAGCAGCAGGTGCAGACACAGGCAGGGGCTGAGGGACTCTGGAAACAAGGGAGAGCCTTCCTATGGATAAAGTATATAAAGTCAGCAAAGGCACAGACAGGAACAAACAGGTCCTATGGAGACTCGAGGGAGTGGACCAGGTATCAGGCGCGATCTGAGCTGAATGGGAAGCCACCAGGTAGCTCGTACAGGAAAGCCACACAATTCCACTTCCATCAAAACAACCACTGTGAAGACCCAGCAGAAGGGCAGGCCTAGAGACAGGAGCCTAGTTGTAAGACGCCAGCAATTCCAATGCATTCTGAGAACAGCTCCTCCAGGATGGGGAAGGATCGGGGAGGATGGGAAGATGAGTTCTGCATCCCTAACGAGGACTCCCTCCCTCTCCTGCCCTGGTTACTCATCAGCTCTCCACCACAGCACAGGTGGCATGTCTTCATGGACTCAAACACCACCCCTATGCCAACAACTGCCAACCTCACAACCTACGGCCAGGACCTTCCTCCTAGACTGCAGACACACAGATGACTTCCCTGACTCCTCCAAGAGCATTGCATCTGGACAAAGCTGAGTTCCCCCACACAGCCACGCAAGATGCCCCTGCAGCATCCTCAACTCAGTTATCATCAGCAGGACCTTCCAGTTACCCAGGACAGACACCCTGGTGTCTTCCTTACCCCCACATGCCCCTAGACTTCACATCAACTCCATCAGCAACACCCTCAGGAGATACCATCCACGGGTGGCGCTCCGCTGCCACTACCAGCTCTCCAAGCTTCTATGTCTAGGACCAGCCTTTCTGAAGCTGTCACCCAGGTGGCTAATTCCACATGGTCCTCGGGGGCTCTTCCAATCCCTGTGGGGTCCACAGAGCATTCGCTTATGCTCAAGTCCCCTCAATCGGCCTCTCTCTCTCTCTCTCTCTCTCTCTCTCTCTCTCTCTCTCTCTCTCTCACACACACACACACACACACACACACACACACACCTGTTTTCTACCATTGTGCCGTTAGCTCATTTCATCCCAGCCACATAAGTCTCCACTGCTCCTGGTCACACCAAGCATGCTCCTGTCTCAGGACCTTCCTATTGGGTGATCCTCTCCCCAGACCACTATTTCTCTAGACATCTACAGGGCTCACATCCTGCCCTCCTACGGGCTTGCGCTCAAACATCAGCCTTCTCAACCAGAATGTCTCTGGCCAAGCTGCCTCAATTTACAGCCAAGTCTCATCCCCTGGTGGTTTGTGGCTTCCTCTTTCTCACCGCCGGGGCACAGGGGCCTTCTTGGCTCCCTGCACTCTTTCCTTGTTTTGAAGTTTGTTTGTACCTCTGCTTTTAAAAAGCTATCCATGGGCTTTTTTATCTGATCCATTCATTGCTGCTGCTGAACCCCCAGGGGTGAGAATTGCCAGCCCACGGGAAGTGTGTACAAACAGTCTGTTCAGGGCATGAATGAATCTATGCTGTGCTTCTAAGGAACAAACTGAGAAGGGTTGGACTAATCAGCTGACTGTGGGAGACAGTCCCGACAGTCCCTGGGCTCGGAGTTCTACCCTAGTGCCCGTGTTTTCTGCTCTGGCACCTTTCATAAATCTGTGGTCGTGACAAGGGTTTTGGTGACTTGGTGCCCTCCTTAAGACTTCTTTTTTAAAAAGTCTTTGTATGCCTGTGAACACGTGCTGGTGCCTTTGGAGGTACTGGAGTCCCCTGGAGCTGGAGTTACAAGCAGTTGTGAACTGCCCAGTGTGGGTGCTGGGACCCAACTGGGGTCACCTGTAAGAGCAGTGTATGCTGGTAGTTGCAGAGCCATCCCTCCAGCCCCATGAGTGGATCTCTCTAGTGAGCCCTAAGCTACAATAGCAGAGGATTAGGTCATTACCACCATAGCAAGACAGTGGAGCTGCTGCTCTGGTCCCACCCATGGCTCTCTGCTGAAAGATTGTCTCAGTTGGTTCAAGGCTGCACATTCTGCTGGAGGGGAGCGGTAGTGTGAGCCTTTCAGATGATAGGGGGAGAGCTACTGTCAGCAAGGGGAGGCCACACAAAAGGATACCAGAAGAAAGCATAGCCAGCATCATAGGGCTACCCAAGGACAGTGGGCTGCCCCTGCAGAGCGCCTTGGTATTCTGCAGAGGGACAAAGCAGGCCTGAAGCAAGGGAAGTGTAGACTAAATCAACAGCAGAACAGACAGAAAACAGTTGGGCATCAACAGTAACTAGTGATGGGCAGAGGGGCACCATTAAGAGGTAAAGTACAGGCTATTCAGGTTTGAGAAGCCACCTGGAATCCTGGAATCCACACAAATATGCTGTAGTGGTTCTGTGTTAAATGTTTCTAATCCTAGCACTGGGGAGGTAAAGACAGACAGATCTGTGGAGCCTATTAGCCAGCCAGCCTAGCTGAATCAACAGGTTCCAAGTTCAGTGAGAGACCCTTCCCATAAAAGAAGGTACTTGACTCCGGAGGAACAACACCTGAGTTTGATTTGTTATTGCCATGTGCACTCCCACCAGCACATATATGAACATGTATACACACCTACAGATACACCCGTTCTCCCTACCCGACACACACTCAGCAAGAGTCTGAGGGTGACCCAGGCACCAGTGGCCTCATTCTCCAGATAAAGGAAGTGAGACTGAGGATGAGGTGTTTCAGCTCAAGTTCAACATGTAGTGGGTAAGAAGAAAGAAGACCCAGTATCCTAGAGGACCAGAAAGATAAGGTCTGAGAGCTGAGGAGAAGGGCTATCCATTATACCAGATATTAGCTGCAGAGTCTTCAGTCGTAGAATGCCACACCCAGGCATGGTCAGAACAGCAAATCCAGTAAGCCTTGTAAGCCGGTGGAGGCCTACAGCCCCTGAGCATGGGGCCCTGGGTTCCAACACTCCCCATGGCACTGCCAAGCAACTTTCAAGTCTGTATCACACGCATCTGAGAAAAGCAAGGACAGTCTCAGCATCCTGTGACAGCTGAGCATCCTTTGACTCATCAAAGGCATTGTGGGTGCTTTGCTGAAAATCCATACCAAGAGGCGAGCAGGGCACACCTACACTGTTGTGTAGTGGCTGAGCTGACACGCTGCGGGGGAAACACAGGTCACACCTGCATCCTGGGATAGCTCCCATTTCAGTATAGCCAGAGATAAGAGTTCCTGCTTAGTCTAGTGAGGAAAGGCCAGGCCACCAGGCATTGAGGTCAGGCAGCCTTGGGCTCTGTGCATCTCAGGAAGGAGGAATGAAATGATAAGATGATATTGAGTGTTCTTAGCAGAGGGATAATAGGGGAAAGAAAGCATTACTCTACAGGGAATCCTTGGGCTGAGGTCTGATAAGTCTGTAGACCAGTAATTTCCAACCTGTGGGTCATGACCCCAAGAGGTCGCATATCAGTTATCCTGCATATCAGATATTTACATTAGGGTTCATAACAGTAGCAAAATTACAGTTAATGAAGTTGCAATGAATTAATTTTATGGTTGGGTTCCCCACAACATGAGGAACCTATATTAAAGGGTTGTAGCATTAGGAAGAAGGTTGAGAACCACTGTTCTAGACCCTTCTGGAAAAGTAACAAGGAAGGTGTGCTTGTGTGCATAGAGCAGAGATGATAATGGTCCAGCCCGTTATCATCCTGGTAGGGAGAATGGCGGCATGCAGACAAACATGGCACTGACTGCATCTTGATCAGAGGCAACAGGGAGTGGTCTCAGTGTCACAGTAAGCTAAGTTTGAGCAAAAGAGACCTCAAAGTCCGCCCCGACAGTGACACAGTTCCTCCAACAAGGTCACACTCGCTCCAGCAAAGCCACATCTCTTCATAGTGCCACTCCCTATGAGATTATGGGGGCCAATTACATTCAAACTACCACATGTATGAATCCAACTTAGCAAATCTTCTCTTTCTAGTATCTCAGGTTAGAAAAATCCTCCCTGCTCTCAGATTATTACACTCTATCCCATATTTACATTTGCTTCTGTTTAGATATCTCTTCCAATGATCCAATTTGTCCCCCGCTCAAAATTGCTGAAATTACTACACACGCAAACAGAAGGATGCAGACAAGCATTCAAAGAACATAAGAACAGGGAGGTGACTCCCTATCCCTCCCTATTCTTTCCATGTGAATCTGCCTGGGAAAATCAAAACACCAAACAAAACGCTTGCTTGGCCATCACGATAATGTAGGTAATTTAGGAGCTTTACAAATCTAGGTCACCCAGCCATTTCCACCAGCCGGTAATTCCACGCTCCTCTTTGCTCGCAAGCACACGCACCTGCCTCACTACCATGGTCATGCAGGGCTCGTGAGGGGCATACATGTTCTCTTTCCATTCACTGTTCTCAATTAAAATTTAAGTGCTTGTGTGTGTGTGGGGGGGGGGTGTATATGCATGTTTATAAGTGCACGGTTGCCCTTGGGTGCACACAAAAGCGAGATAAGAATTACCCTCAGAAATGCCATCCACTCCTACAACACAAGGTCTCCCACTGGCCTGGTACCCACCTATTAGACTAGAAGGGCTGTCCAGTGAGTCCCAGGCATCCTTTTGTCTCTATCTCCTCAGCACTGAGATCACAAACTCACGCCACCACACCGCGTATTTACTCACCTTCCAGGGCTTAAACGCAGGCCTTCGTATGTGTGATGCAAGCACCTCACCGACTAAGCCGTCTCCCTAGCTTATCCTTCTAAATTTTTAATTAAATTTGTTTTAATTTTATATATAAGTAACAGATACAAACACACACACAAATAATAGATGTAGCATGTTGAGTGTTGATACCTGAGTATGTCATGTATCAGGTTAAGCATCTCCCTCTCCTCAGACATTGTCTTTAGGGTGAGAACTCTGCATGTCAGTTCTCCTTGCTTGTTGAGATGCACAGTTCTCTATTGCTATCTGAGATGGTTGTTGGGCCATGGCACCCCTTGCTCCAATCAGTGAGCAAGACCCTACTCCTCCCCATCTTCTCTCCTGCTTTCTAGCATCTGGTAAACACCAGTGAAGTTCAAAGAGGTCCTAAGAGAGAGGACAAAGGGCAAGACAAAGAAGTGAGATGCTTTGACAACTATTAAACATGGGGAGGGCAGTGATAGATATCTCTCTTCAAGTCTCGGGGAACTGTTTCATTGGTGAGAAGAGGAAGGCAAGCTCCTGACCTCAGACGTGTACACTTAGGGTGTTTGGGGCTAGGTGGTCACACCGGTACTGATCTCGGATGTGTACTCTTGGGGTGTTTGGGGCTAGGTGGTCACACTAGTACTGACCTCGGATGTGTACACTTAGGGTGTTTGGGGCTAGGTGGTCGCACTGGAAAAGGGAGTTCATGCTTATGAAGGTCCTGCCTTGAGCTGAGTTGTTCTCAAGGATTAGATTTGAATGCCACAGAGAGCTGGATGGATTCTGCCTTGGATGCAGAGGCATGGGTTCTGACCATCTTCTCTCAGATCAGCCCCAAACCCAAAAGTTCCAAAGCTGTTACAATAAGAAGCCAGCTGAAGTTCAAGCCCAGCACCAAACACACACACACAAACACCTGGAAACCTAAGGGCCACAGGTAGGAAACTTCCTCCTCCCCCCAAAATTCTTAAAGCTTTGTTGCATGACTGACCCTACTCCTCTGGAGACATTGAAGAAGGAAGTGTTGTATGGCTGTTTATGAGAGAGTGTGTACAGGTGGGTAATGGGGCAGGTGGCTGTATGTGTGTGTGGTTGTATGAAGATATGCAGGTATGTAGATATGTGGTTAGGGTGTTGGGGTATGGATGTACGGGTATGCAGGAGTGTGGGTATGGATATGCAGGTAGATGGGTGTGTGGACATATGAAAATATGAATGTGTGGGTGTGTGGGTGTGTAGTGTGTGGATGTATGGTATGTGGTTGTGTCAATATGTGGATGTGTGGGTGTTTGGACATGTGGAAATATGGGTATGTGTGTATGTGTGTGTGTGGGTTAGTAGATATGTGGGCATATGAGTATGTGGGAATGTGGCTATATGGGCATATGTGTGTATGGGTATATAGGTGTGTGGTATATAGATATGTGGGTGTGGGGATGTGTGAGTTTGTGGTTTTGTGAGTATGTGGATATGTGGGTATTGGGTTAGTGTGAGTGTTTGGATGTGTGTGTTTATGGATGCGTGTGTGTGTGTGTGTGTGTGTGTGTGTGTGTATGTGGGTGTGCAGGTATATGACTGTGCACGTGTGGGTGAGTGGATGTGTGGATAATCACTGTATAAAGCCCTAATGGAAGGGTCCTGAGTTTTTCCATTTTCAAAGAAAAATAATCCTTTTCCAGACATTAATTAGCTTTGGAATTTTTTTGCCTGAAGCTCTTTGATGCAAATGCTGCTCTCTTTCAAAGTCTCCCATTATGACTTCTGATCAGAGGGCCCAGGGGCATCAGTAGGTGCCTTTCCAGCCCTGACTGACCTGCTGAACCATAATGAAACCCTTGCATTCAGGTCATTCACAATGCTGCTTCAAGCTGCAGGCAGGTTTCAAGAGTCAAGTGTAGAGAGCTACATGTCACACAAACCTTATCTAGTGACGTCAAAATAAGCATATTTAAACACTGATGATACTCATATTGGTGGCAAATGGCACCCAAAGATCAGAGACACAGTATCGAGCCACACAGCAAACCACTGCCTGTTCAATGTGCATGAATTTAGCAAAGAGTTTGCTGGGACTCCCTCAATAGAGGCACTAAATATGAAGCTTGGCTGAAGCAAACCCAGACCAGTACCTCCTAGGACAGAGTTGGTGTCTATCCCTGGCTTCTGCTATAAAGACCTCTAGTCTCCAGGAAGAGTGGATGCAGACAGCTGATTCTCATAGAATCATGGCAATTATTTGAGCTGGTCCTCTTTATTTACTGGCAGAGAAGTACACAGAGGGCTGAGCAGACAGCTCAGTCAGTACATTGCTGTTGTGCAAACAGAACCCGAGTTTGATGCCCAGTGTTCATAAAAAGCTAGAACATGGCACACATTTGTAATCCCAATGATGAAGAAGTGGAAAGGCATGGAGCCTTGGGGCTAGGCAGCCAGCTAGTCTAATCAATCAATGAGCTCCAGACTCAACGAAAGACTCTGTCCCAAAATAATAACTCCTGGAACGGTCCTCTAGCCTCCACATACATGTGTTAGGAGGTCAGAGGACAATATGCAAGAGCTGGTTCTCTCCTTCCACCATGTGAATCCCAGGGTTGACCTCTGGTCAATAGGCTTGGTGGCAGGCACTCTTACCCACTAAGCCATCCCAATGGCCTCTGTTAGCTTTTACTGGCCACTGGTCACACTGAGTAGCTGATCTGTATTGTGATGCCCTTGAGGATCTAAGATTTAGCATGGGGAAGGAAAAAAAGGAAAAAGTATTGGTGCTTCATGCTGACTTAATCTTTAATTGGTCAGCTTTGACATGTGAGATACTAAATCTGAAAATATTAAAATTGATTTCACCTGCTCCCTTTTTCTCTCCTGGTGTGACTAACAATGCAATTCGAATCCCGCATGTTAGCACTCTCGACTCCATGTCTGTTGGACAGCACTGATTTTCAGGGCAGCATTTGCTGCCCCAGGGAGAGGACTGTAGGGAATCTCTTTTCAGAACTTGCCAAAAGCAACAGAAAGGAAGAGAGAGAAGACATCAGTTCCTGTCTCTTCAAGAACTTTTCACCAAGTTAAAGAAGAGACACTTGCCTGTCACGTAATTAAAAACTAAAGCACTATTTGAAAGCAATTAGATAACATTACGTTAATGCCTAAATATGTACGCTGGCATTAGTCAATTTAACTTTTAAAAGAGCCCCAGGGTCTGAAGAGATGGCTCAGTCAGTATAGCTCAAGTGTAGGAAGAAAGAAAACCTGAATTCAGATCCGTGACACCCACATAAAAAAGCCAGGGACAGCAGTTTGTGTCTGTAATCCAGAAGGCAGAGTCAGGAGGGTCCCCGAGTCTCACTGCCAGCAACTTAATCAATCAGTGAGCTCCAAGTTCAGTCAAAGACTCTGCCTCAAAAAATAAGTAAGAGTGCCACCAAAGAAGACCCTCAACAATGATCTCCGGTCATCACCCTAATGAATGTACACACACGCGTTTGCACATATAACCCCCCCACAGGTGCTCGCCCCTTGCACACAAACACACAGATAGGGGACCAGGAAGTAGAGAAGGAAAGAGGGAGGGAAGGAAGGAGAGAGAGAATATCAGCAATTTTGACAACAAGGAAATTATCACCTTCATTTTTGAAATGTTCCCTGGAGAAATCATTACCAAAATCAGTTAATGTCATAGAAATCAGTTTAGTCCTGAGAAGACATCTGCCCATGGCCAGTGTGCCCCCACCAGAAGCACAGACAACCAATAGAGATCCTGATGCTCCTGTGCGAGGGAGAACGGGACACTGGCTGTCTGTGCTCAAACGTCAACACCGAGTACTTTCGACAGGCAAGCGGCAGAGCCTTCCCACCAGGGGTGACCAAATGCTCTCTTTGACAAATAGAAATTCCCTGCTGCTGCAAAAGCATACTGCATTCATCTTGGACATGTGATGCTTTTTGTCTAAACCCATCAACTGATTTCAACATGCCAGCCATCCCTTAACTGTTGAGAATGAGCAATAAAGGTTTGACTATGAGAGGCATAATTTCTTTCTTTATGAAACAAGCCCCATTATTTTTCAGAGATCTGGGTTGCTCCATCTGATGTCCTGCCATTTGTGATTAGAATAAGTCGTTTCTAGTGAAATACAGAATTACGTGTGCTGGCGAGGATGGAACACATATGTGAAGCTGGTAGCAAGGTCCCCATCTGCCATTCTCAGGCCGAAATAGTTCTGTTGGCAAGGCTGGTTGCTAGCCAGCTGCTGGAGTCTCCAGCATGCCTTTCAACTTGTGTGTCCCAGACCTCAGGAGCATCTCTACTAAAGCAATCACAACAAAAGCTTCTGGAGGTTTCTGAATAAGCCCTGCAGCTTGGTTTCCAACACAAGAAAACTGAGCAGTGAGCAGAAATTCTGAGCCTGGCTACTCAGCAGCGAGCCCTTGCTCTCCCCATCCCTGGCCTGTGTTCTCCAGGGGACAGCCACTAACATGAAATGCCGCGTCCTCAGTCAAATGGGCCTCCTCTCTGTGGCATCTTCTGTTTCTCAGATAAACTAGGGGTGGGGGATGTGGGGTTGTTGTGTCTTCTTGTGCCCCAGCTCAGGGGCCTCTCAAATATAAAGGACTAGCACAGATAAAACTGAACAGTCTGCAATCGCAGGCAACAGCAATAAAAAAAGTATGATTCCCATACAAATTAGTTAAATTTATTCTAATTTTATCCTCCTCTTTTCTCTCCCGCCCACTCCACCTCCTCGAATCCAAATGCCAGTGGGAAAGAGCACATTTGGGATGATTTGAGATGTAAAATACTTCAGCTTTTTTATTGTTACTTACAAAATATCCCTTTCAAATAAGATTTTATGTTTTTTTTAAGCAAACCATAAAACTTCTGCTAGGATAAACTAGCATGCCTGGGGGCCAATTTAAAGGTAACAAGGACCAGAACGTGAAATAAATCCCTAAGCAAGGCGGGCTGTGCACGAATTCCTCCACGCAAGTTACACTGTGTTCCACCTTTGGATGCATGGAACAACTGAGGTGCGGGCTGTTCAGTGCCAAAGACTCCCCCAACCCCAAAGAATCTGAACTGGGACGTGAAACTGCACAACAGGGTGAAGTCCAAACCCTAGGCAGCCATCTGTCATTGTCCTCTGATGGAGACCCACATCCTTACACCTTGCCTTGCCTGGGCTCCCAGTTTCCCACCGGGAGCAGAAAGGGAGTCCCGTGGATATCCCAAGCCTGGTCTTTAAAATGGGAAAGGAGACGCTGAGGCGGGTCTCTTTCCTGAGCATTAAGTCTAGAGGCCGGGTTCCAAGCATGAGGAATCCCTCAGCAGTCTCTTCTAGACTCAGAAAGCTTCTTTCTCTTGCTGTACCTCTTTCCGTGACTTTTCCTAAATCCACGGGATCCACTTCCGCATTCATGACAATGCCTGCAGTCGAAGGATTTTCCCAACCGCAACTCCTATTAGGACGGGATCCCTAATCTGTGTAAAACCCAGAGGTTTTGCTCTTTCAAAGCAATGTTAGATGTTCATTCTAACATTCTCCCAATAGAGCTACTGCTTCGTGCTCACCCCTACTCTCCCCTCCTGGAGGATGCAGGATGAGGCTGGATGGTCCCCCTCTCCCAGTTCTGGGATGCATACTGTTCTTCAGCCCCGAAGAGTAATCTGGTTCCCGGGACTTGCCAAAAGCGCAGGGCACCCGCGAGCTGCATCCAGCTCCAACTGAGAGCCGAGGTCGCTTACCTGGGGAGAGCCCGCTCAGCGCGGCTAGTCTCCAGGCGCAGCTTCTGGACCCGCTGAGCGCGGCGCGATGCGGTGGCTGCTGAGGCGGAGCGCGCGCTGCTCCCAGCTGATGACGCTGTCAGCTGCCCTGCGCCCCGCACCGCCCCTGTGCACCGCCCAGAGTACTGCACGCCCGGTGCAAAACCCAGAGTACTGCACCTCTAGTGCAACGCCCAATGCAATGCCCAGTGCAACGTCCTGTGCCCTACTCTGCCCCTCTCTGCCTTGTGCACCCGCCCGGGCTTTGCACAGCTCTGCAACCACCAGCACGGTGCCACTGCCGTGCACCGTCAGTACACACGCCTGGCCCTGCGCAGACCTCCCACGCCGTGCTCTCTTGCTCTGGCCTCCCTCCTCCGGCTCCGCCCTCCTCAAGCTCTGGCTTTGGAGTAGCACCGTCGCTGCGGTGGCCACTGGGGCTCCAATGGCGCCTGCTTTACGCCAAAAGCCTTCAGCTGCCCTCTACCGACAGTTTGTGGAATAGATGGCAAGAGACTGGAATTTTCTGAAAATTCAATGACTCAAAACTATTTCGTTAACAGGGCATTGGATTCTTCTGTTTTAAACTGTGCGCCCACCCTAGGGTAGTTAGTTACTCTCTACCACACAATAAGCCTTAGTTTGTCGCTGGATAATGTCTTACTTTTTGTGCCTGCAGCTGTGACAAAAAGCAGCCTCAGGAGAAATGGGTTTGTTCTGGCTCAGAGATCACGTCAGAGAAGGCAGGACAGCCAATGCCCGAAGCAGCTGATCCCCATCACATCCATAACAGGATTTTTTGTTTGGAGGATGCTGCCGCCAAGATCGATGTGTATAGCCCAGGGTCCCCTGCTCAGGGAATGGTATGGCCCACAGTTAGGCCCTTGAATATCAGTTAGGTAATCAAGATAATCTCTCCACCTAGGTGCCTGCAGCCTCTCTCCCAGGTGAGTCTAGATCCTGTCAACTTGACGACACTAATCACTTGGCAATCTGTCACGGAGAGGTCCCAAGAAATGCCCTGCCAACCATGCAGCATGAATTAATGCACTCTGTAACAGAAAGTTTTTTCATCCTTACTTTGTCCTTAGTGGGTGGTTAGAGGACTACAAACCTAGAATGGTTCTTCTCTAAGTTTGGCTTAGCTTTTATAGAGTCTGTAAACTATGACTTTTCTGTTTAGTAAGTTTCTGGGGTCCTGTAATTTCAGATGACATTGTCCCTTGAAGTTGAGTTCCAAAGTAAATCTCTGCCCTGCTAGTCAAAGGAAACAGGTATTTATACAAATCTTACCTAAATCATGTTTTCACCATTTGTAGTTAAGAAAACGTCTTTTTGTTCCTGAGATTAGCCTGGTTCTGGCCTTGAAGCTGTGGCCACTAAAATATGAAAATAGCAAACCATGTTTTAACAGAGCCATTTGAGAGTAACCTCCACAAATACAGCCCTCCTTCAATTATGTCTATGAGCAGGGTCTCCGCATGTCCACAGTCTTCGTCATGAAGAGCTGTGTGGGGCTGGGAAGATGGCTCAGTCACTACAGGGCTTGGTGAATAGTCACCTGAGCGTGATCCTATCCCAGAGTTGTGGAGTCAGAAACAGGATCCCTGTGCAGCCATCCTAGACAAATAGGTGGGTTCCATTCTATCAGAGACCTTATCTACAACAATAAAAACGTTTGACACCAGAGGTACAAAACTTGTGGCTGATCTCTGACCTTTACATGCATTTACATACATATACACTCTCTTGTGCACACAAAGGAAGGAAGGAAGGAAGGAAGGAAGGAAGGAAGGAAGGAAGGAAGGAAGGAAGGAAGGAAAGACACTGGGAAAAGTGACCCAGAGGAGGGAACCCATATGTAGACAGACTGATGCTGAGTCTAAAATCTGAAAGAACACCCAGGCTAACAAGTCAGGCCGCTGCTTGCCATGACAACCAAAATGTAGGTTATCAGGTTAGATGATGAAATGAAGCCTGAGACGTAAAGAAGAAAGTTAAAAGACCGAAGAGGGAAACACTGTAGGACCAAGCCTGTTCCACTCCCGAAGTAGAGCAGGGATCTCTTTGTAGGACTTGACCATTGTAAATCACCATTCCCTCTGAGAACCTGACATAGGAGACCCAGATGCCCTAGCTTAAGGATGAGCAACTAAAATGATGTTCCTGACCTCTCTGTCATTTGTCATGAGCCCCTCGCCCCAGAGGCTAGGCTAAGCTTCCTGTCAACTGAAAATCCAAAATCCCAGCACAGCACAATTGAGAGCCTTTGCTGTGAAGGTTGCCAACATAGCAACTCTACAGAGAAGAGTGTTCAAACAGCAGCAAACCATGCACCATGCCCGAACCTACATGCCCGTGAATACAGCCTTCCTCTGTTCTCAGATACTTCCAGAGACCTTACAGGGGTAAACCTTTGTTGACAGTAGAAGACCCCGACTTCCTGGCAATGCTGTGCCTAGGACTTTACCCTACCAACAGGGATCCCAGCCAATACCTAGGACCCTTCCTGTGATTTTATTTGAGCTCCTTAGTAAACCTTGAGGTTAATTTTAGAAGCCATCAAAAGCATTATTATACTTGGCAACTGCAAAGACACTCCGTAGTGACTCTCTCTTGAGCAATCCACCCTAATACTCTGGAGTGGGCCTCACTCCTTCCCTTCGTGTCTCCCTTTCCCACTAACTCCTGGTCTTAAACTTGCTGAAAATGCTTCACAAACAAACCAATCCCCAGCTCTGCTTCCTAATGGCTTATCCGGGAATTCTTTCCTGCAGGGAAGTCAAGAATTGGGATTGACGTCATAAAGGGCCAGGGAGCTTAGGATGGGAGTGGGCTGCAGGCGGTGTGGAGCAGAGCAGTGTCTCACCCTGCTGCTTCTGGCTCTGTCACAGCCCCTGATGTCCCTCTATGGGTCTGTCCCATTTGCCTTCCCTTGTCTGTCTGTATATCCCCAAACATTGGGCAACTGTACATACCTATTAAAACAGACTTCAGTCCAGCAGCATAAATTAAAAAAAAAGAGAGACATATGCTATCAAAGCAAATCTAAACCACCACACCATATCACCCCAAAGTTCTTTCATATAACATGACCTCACCTCAGAATCTCCTTTTAATTGGGACACCCTCACTCCCCAAACTGTTCATGCTTGTGAGAAGAAACGCTTCCAACCAAGGCTTCTGAATACTAGGAAGCATCAGAATTACTGGAGAGAAGAGGGAATCTGTTAAATGCCATGAACACAGAGTCTTTGGTTTGATTAAATCTGAAACAGAATTCCTGGTAATGGGGCTGGGACTTACAACAGAGCTCTAGGTGAGGGATGCCCGACCATGTGCAGAGCCAGATAACAGGTGATGGTGGGCTGCTCAGTGCTGGGGAGTGTAGGTGGAGGCTGTTCATTCGTTCCTGGCCAGCCAGACCCAAAATAATCACATAGAAACTGTATTAGTTATAACACTGCTTGGCCAATAGCTTAAGCATATTTCTAGCTAGATCTTACATCTTAAATTAACCCATTTCTATTATTTTATATTTTATCACAGGCTCGTGGTTTACCAGCAAGATTCCAGGCCATCTGTCTCCTTCAGCAGCTACATGGCATCTCTCTTATTCCACCTACTTTCTCCCAGGATTCAATGTAGATTTTCCCATCTTGCCCTATTCTGCCTTGCTGTAGGCCTAAGCATCTTCTTTATTCATTAACCAATAAAAGCAACACATATACAGAAGGACTTCCCACATTATCTCCCCTTTTCTGTCTAAATATAAAAGAAGGTTTTAACTTTAATGTAGTAAAATTACATGTGCACAACAGTTATCAAGCAGGAATTGTAGTTAACAATATTTATATCTATGTCATCTTTTACTATAACTAAGAAAAACTATTATTATAACTATTTTTCAACTCCCTCAAACACCTCAGAAGGACATAATATTACCTAAGTTAACAGGAAGTGCATTGTAAGCAACCTTCAAAACTCTAGAATTGACGGAGACCTCTTGCTGCCTGGAGAGTCACCCAAAGTTCTTCTGTAACATTGGGGCATCCAACTTCAGCCTAAAGGCCCATAGTATCTAACAGACTTTTCATGAAGCAGAACATTTCAAAGACAGTTCCACCTATATTGGCAGTTTGTCAGTCACTTTATTCTGTGTCCTGCAGAATGTCTGACGGACTCTTTCATAAAGCAGGAACCCTGAAGGACTGTCTCACCTTCTTTAGGCAACTTAGGCAGTCATTTTCTTGTGGGTCCTGCATGTCCAGTTTATACAGCATGCCATCAAGCAGTCCAGGTAAGGGCAGTTTCTTGCCCAAATGGCTAACCAGCTCTATAAGGAGCCTCTTCAATGCCTGCCATCCGCTTGAAGTAGATTGATGCTGCCAGGAGCAGTTGTGTCTCATTGTCAAGAAAAGTTCTAAGTTCTTAAACATTTTAAAGCCATATTCTGTTAGTCTTTGAAAGGTTTAAAGAAAACCTATCCATCTGGAATACATCTCTGTACATCTAGAAAACCTAACTAACATGACTGCAAGTTTGACTATTATAGATGACTATCTATTAACCTTTATCTCTTAATTATACATTATATTTTTAAGTGAACTACATAAGCACAATACCTTAATCAAGAGCAGTAATATACATATAACAAAATTGAACTTAAATTTATATCAATAGGCCAAGAAACAAACAATGGAAAGTTTCATCTCTGTAGCATATTCACATTTAAATGTAAACAAACATTTATAAACAATATTCGGGAATTTTGGTATAGTTCTCTCCAAACTGCTTTCTGCTTTTTGGGGGGCAAAGTATTTTGGGGATTTGTGGAGACCTTTCATGGGGTCTTGCCCCATTAGCCTGGAAGTAATCCAGAGGTTCTCATCCTCTGTCGAAGAAAAGCAGAACCTCTTTTCCAAAGCAATAGATCCTTAGATGCAAATTTTGAAGTCAAGATACCTTTAAAGCATATATACTGGTTTAGCTTAGCAGCCCATACAACGAAATGTCTTTCTGTACTTAGCTCATCCACAGCCAAAACATTTAAAGAAAGCACAATAATATACATAATCGAAACTCTCTGTGTATTTCATCTTTATGTGGCTCATTTTTTTTTACTCTTTTAATCTATGGCTGTCTATATTTTGTCTCTTTAAAGACTTTGTTTTATTTTTTAAAACCATTTACAATTTTTATAACTGTCTATATTCTTTTTCTCTCTCTCCCAAGCCTACACAAATTTATTTGAACACACTATATCTCATATAAGGGTCTTTTATGTCTGAATCTGTCCTATTGCATATCTGTGTTCCTTTTCTGACCAGGACCACTTCTTAAAATGCTAAGTGTCGTCGCTAGGACGAACGCTGCTTTACCTTTTGATTCTGCCCAGTCCAACATGACAGAGATCCATCCAGTGCCAGCCCTGTGAGCCATGATCACAGTCCCATTCCCAGGCACACTGTGGGTCTATGATACCATTAAGCAAGCTGTAGCACTCTGCTCACAAACCCCATTCAAATGCTCGGTCTCCTGAACGAGCCAAAGCTCTTACTGCTAGCACTAACCAGGAAGCCACCATTTCTTATGCTGAGTCAGTAAGCTTTCTCTTAAAGGAGCCATGGTGCACCTGCTCACCACCAGCAAACAGAGCCAATCTGAAAAAAAAAATGTGGCTACCAAGAAGCTGCTGTGCTTAATGCTGTTCTTCTGTGTCTAGAATTACTTCCCAAATTCTCTCAGGTTTTATGTGAATGTAGTTGCCCATGTTGGCACCAGGAGAGGATGAAGCAATTTCCCTCACTCCATGGCAAGTGCAAACTGGCATAGCTTGTCAATCCAGTGTCTATAATTTTGAGAAAATCCTGCCCTTTTCACTGACTTACTTCAGGGTTCTTGGGTATATATTAAAAGAGGCTTCATACCTCCTGCCCACTTTGCTCTTAGAACTTGGGAACTGTGCAAACTTACCCTTGGCCAATGCTCACATTAACAGAAGGCATAGCTTCTCCCCACAACCAAACATGCAGGGTTTGAAGGAAGGAGGAATCTGGGCAGGTGTAGACCCTTCCAGACATCTAGGCTGATGTAGACTTCATCTGAGCCATCTCTGCCCCACTATCGCCCTCTGCTGGGTCATCTTCGGGTTCTGTACAAACTAGACCTCTCAAGACTATGTAGAAACCTGCTTCCCTACTGATCTATATGAAGGCTATCAACTCACCTGAGGCAGGACCTGAGTCCACAGTGTGCTGCTAAGCAGTCAGCAAGAAGTGATTCCAATGGGGTGGAGGTGGGGCGAGTGGTGGTGCATTAAACTGCTGACAAGAGAGCCATGGCTGCTTAACAGGGACACTTGAGGTTAATGAGAGAATGCACCTCTGATGCCATTCTCCTCTGATGTCATTCTTTAGAGCTTGCCCTCTTTTCATGACTTTTTCTAAGACAGGCTTCTCAAGGCTAGCAGCCTCAGGAACTGTGGGAAACTGTTAGAAATGTACATGCAGGGCTCCTGCTGAGGCTGAGTGCTCACCACACATGCAAAGAAAGTTCCATCCCAGCAATACAGAAACTGAACATGGTGGTTCACCTGTGTCATCCCAGCACTTGAGAGGTTGAGGCAGGAGAATCAGGAGTTCAAGGTCAGTTTTGGTTACATAATGAGTTTGAAGCCAGCTCCATGCTACATGAGATCCTGGAGGTTGGTGTGTGGGGTGGTGGTAAGCAGGAAGGAAGAAAGGGAGGGAGGGAGGGAAGGAAGGAGGGAAGGAAAAGGAAGAGAGGAAGGAAGGAAGACAGGTGAGAACGCCCAGCTTCACCCCAGATACACTGAAACCGAGGCTCTGCAGCTCGGTGCAACATTGTTATTTAGCAAACAATCCCAGAGCTCCTGACACACAGCAGAATTTTAAACACATTGCACGAAAATGTGTCTTTTCAGAATGTTATTCCCCTGCAGATGCATACTAACATATCTCCCCCAAAATTGGTGCAAGGTACCATCTTGAGGGAATGTGCTCAGGGCAGCGACTTGCCCACGCCCCGGCGATGTGTCTGGCAGGAAGACTCAGCAGATTCTCGCAGCATCACAGTGGTTGGCAGCTGTCCCTGCAGCTCTTCCTGCTAAGGTTCCATCGCATATGGATTGAGGAGTCTGCTTCTCAGAAAATGTTGCAGCTCTTTGAACTCCTTCTAGATGGGCCCAGGTGCCTCTTTGCCCGGAGTGACTGTGTCAATATTCATAGCCCGGGAGGAGCCAGACCTCACAAGCTAACACCTGGGCTCTGCATAGTAGACAGCACTGGACACTGGGGGACAGACATAAATGCTTCCTCCAGATGGAGAGAAGACATCAGGGTACTCTTTGAGTTTCATCTGCAAGCTCCCTAGCTCCACAACATGATCTCTGGAATAGGGCTGGCCATCCGGAGCTGGCCCACGGTGTGGAAAAGGAGCCACTTCTGCAAAAGTGTTTTCCTCCGTTGCTTTTGTGATATAATCACAAAAGAAAGAAGTGCCTTTCTTTGGCAGGGGACAATGCCCAGAAAGGGGGCATTCTTCTACATAAATACCCTAGTGCTGAGGGCTGCAAGTTCAGTCTTTGATGGCAGATGCTGCACTCACAACCGCTGTCAAGCGTGATTTGTAGTGGACAATGGCTACAGATGAATGAATGGTTTCTGAGGTGGGTCTCTCTACTGAGAATAAAGGGGTAGTCCTGGTTCTGTGTTTTTAACTGTTCCTTTGGGTTCAATCCAACCACACTAGATGCTTTTAAGTCTGATGAGGGTTCTGGCTATCTTTTTCTGATACTTCTTGGATATTATGTATGTTCCATTAAGGAGGAGGCACCATGCTGGCATTCTGTTCTTAATCATTGTAGCTTATTCTAGCTCCACGGATGCTAAAGTTGACATCTGTTCTCTATAATTTGGGGGAGCTTCCTGTCCCAACCTCCTGTAAGGCTCACTTAGTATTTACCCAGGTCTACCTGAAATACATGCAGAAACATAGCTAAGATCATATCCATCTGCGATGGTTCATCGTGATTGTCAAGTGGATGGGGTTTAGAATCACCATGGAAACAAACCTCTGCTGTGCATTATCTCTAGGGATTCTCTAGATTAGGTTAATGACGGTGGGAAGACCACCCTGAGTATGGGCAGCACTGGGTCTTAGGCTGAATGAAAAGGAGAAAGTGAGCTGTGCACTAGCATTTACCTCTCTCGACTTCCTCACTCTGGACAGACACAATGTGACCAGCTGCCTCACAGGCCTGCCATCTCTATTACTGGTCAAGGTAGACTGCACTGGGGAAGGGTGAGCCAAGATAAACCCTCCCTCAGTTGCTTCTGTCAGTATTTTGTCACAACAATAAGACAAGTAACACACCCAGGCTCACACACACATGCATGTACACGTGTATATTGCACATTCACATCCACATGCATACAGGTATATGCACACAAACTCTCAAGTGTGCACACACAGACACACACAAACAGATACACATGCACACTGCTCCACACATGTGTGAGTGTGCGCACATACACAGGCACACATGCTCACGTATACACACATACATACACATATACGCCGACTTGAATGTATGTACACACATGCACACACACACACATGCATATAAAATAAGCCTCTCCTGACTGCCTTGTGTAAGACTGAGCTGCTCCCTGCTTTGAGTAGAACCATGTTTGATTTTTTTATCTCTGTGACATAGTGAAAAAAAAAACCTTAAAAAGATAAAAGATGTATTCCACTCACAATTTCAGTCCATCATGGCTGCCAAGGCACTGAAAAGCACCTCCCTTCTTGTTAGACAGGAAGCAAAAAGAGGGAATGCTTGCATTCTTGGAGCTCACATCTTTCCCCAGCTTTATCTCGTCTGAGCCAAAGAGACGTTTCTACCCACGCTTTGTGGTGGGGACATTCCCCATGGAACCACATCACAAACAGCAAGGCATCTGCCAGTACTGAGAGCCCTGAGTTCCTGCTTCAAGGACTCACAGATGTACCCAGAGTTACTGATCTCCTAGGTACCTCTCAGTCCATTCAAGCTGATGACCGAGATTGCCCATCACTGTACCTCAGAAGAGACAGTGAAGTAGTGACTCAGATGGGCTGGATCTGGGCATGGCCTTGTGGACTCGATTGGGAGAGGTCACTTAGACATTGGGCAGACATTTGCTTCGGATCCAGGGCGTTGCTTCCAGACACCTGCCCTTACCTCACAAAGAGAAAGTGGTAACCCAGGTGTGATTTCCACACAGAGACAAACTGAAACACCAGCAGGGAACTCCAAGACCCAGGCTAAACCTGGGAAAGCTGCAATAAGGACAGCAGTGAGCGAGCTGTGCTGTGCAGGAACCATGGTTAACAGGAAGACAGGCACATACTACAAAATGGTTCGGACTCCATCAGGTATTAGGATTAAACTGCAGGTCAGATGAGGAGAGAAAATGGCAGAATTCTTAGGCTCTTTCCTCATCTCCATCATCAGGAAGCCCTGCCAGACACCCTGACTTATGACCCAAGAAACTGAGGAGGCTGGAGAGCTGGCTCGACACGTGTCAGCGCTTGTTCTAGCAGAGGATTGGAGCTCAGTTCCCAGGACCTGTGTCAGGCAGTTCACAGCTACCATAATTCCAGCTCCGAGGTTCTGAGGCCCTCTTCTGGTCTCTGCAAGCACTGCATGCATGTGCTCATACCCCCCTACACACACACACACACACACACACACACACACACACACTTTAAAAAATTAATTTTTAAAAGACAGAAATTAAGGCTTAGGTCATCTTTCAAAAGCCAGACAAGTAGCCAAAGGAAAGATTCAAACCTTTCTAAATGAAATTAGACACAAAAAAGCAGCCAGAAGTACACAATGTACACAAACCAAAGGGCATCAAGCAAGCTTACAAACACAATCTGAACTGGTGGGATTGCAATATCATTTTGGAATCAATAAATAGAAATGGTGTCAATGAAGCAGGAAGATCAGTAACTCTTTCCCTTTGGGACGTTTTTTGAATCAGCTGTGTTGCTGAGTGGGGTGAAGAATGCCAAGGAGAGTAAGGAAGTTCAGTGCATACCCAGGCAGCAGAGAACAGACACACCACGCAAAGAGAGGCAGTGATTCAAGGCGGGCTCGGAATGGGGCAAAGAGGAGGATGCATCCATCCATCAGGGTACCCACCTTGTGGTCCAGAGATTCGAGTCCCCAGTCTGGGAATCACTTGTGGGTGAGCTGAGGGAGCCTGGCAGAATTGAGGAAACCCAGGAGGTAGGCTCAAAGGAACTCTGGAGTGTTCTGAGGCATCGGAGCTTTGGTTCCTTCTCTTTGCCAGGACCCACGTCTCCCTGAAGAACCTCCTGTCCATGGTTCTGCCTTAGGCTTCCCCTGGCTGACTCTACAGTCATCTGTCAGTCAGAAAGGTATCTGGAAAAACACCGATTCCAGACATCTGAGTCTGCCCAAGCCTGGGTATACAGGGGGCCACTGTGTCCAGTGCTCCAGATTCACTCCCTAAATCAGCATCAGAGGCATGAAGGATGTCCATAAGAGACAAGCCATCAGGTCAACTTCAGCCACTTGTAGAGCTGATGGATTGTACAGCTTTGTAAGAGGACTCACGGCAAGATATCTTGAGACCAAAAAAAGAAGCAGGTCCCTTTGGTGGTACACGATGGTAAGCAAAGACTGAGGGAGAGGAAACAGAAGGATAATGAGGTTACGGCTACTACCAGCTACGCCTTTGCAGGGTGTGGTGTATGCTTGAAACCCAGCAGTTGGGAGGTAGAGGCAGGAGAATAAGGAGTTCAAGGGCATACTTGACTGTCTAGTACATTTAGGACATCCTGGTTGTATAAAACCCTGTCTCCAACAAATAAACAAAAACATAGACAGAACCAAAAAAATCTTTAAGGATTTCCAAGAACTGTGGTCCTGAGTGACAGAAAGACCAAGGAGGAAAAGAGGGCAGGGAGCCTCTGTGTTACCCGAACCACCCTGCAAGCCAGAGGAGAGGGCAGTGAGCCTCCATGCTGTCTGAACCACCATGCAAGCCAGCTTCTAACAGCCTCTTGAGTAACAGGTGCACCAACGCAGCACTCAGCAGAAATCCTGATGCCCAGAAACACCCGCAGCTTTTTAACAGAGCAGAACCTGGACACAAAGGAAGCCTGGGAAGCAACCAGTGTCGGACCTGACTTGCCTAACTCTGCATCACCCACACTGGCCTCGGGCACCCTCAGCTCAGTGCCGAGGCCTTGGTTATAAGATGATATGCTGGATGTTCTGTGTGGACTGCGTGCTTGGCGAAAGCTTGGTTGTAGTTGCTCTTTAAGACAGTAGACTGGTCACAATCTAGAATTCCACCTGTGGAGCCATTAAGTGGGTGCAAGCCACTGTGCAAGCCCTGGGGCTCTGAGAACCCAGCAATCCAGCTCATCTCTGCTTTCTGAGGACCACAGAAGAGAAATCTTTGTCCTAAGGCCACTGACTCACCAAAAGGAGAGGCAAGTGTGCAAGAACCCATGGCAGAAATTATGTGCATAGAAACGCAATTATGGGAGAACACACATGCATACACATATACACATCTATTCATATAGAGAGACACAGATACACATGCATACACAGGCACACACATACATACATACAGGCACACTCTCATCCTCATATACACATACATAAACACATATACACATATGCACATACACAAAGACATACACATACACACCCAGACAAGTGTATGCAGACACAGGCACATATGCAGATGCATACACATAACCATATGTACACAACACATACACACACAAACACATACACTTGTACAGGCGCATACATACATACCCATATATGCACACATCCAAATATACATACCCATATATACACTTGCAAACACACACACACATGTACACATACATACACACAAAGATACATGCATACACATCCATATATGCACACATCCACATACATGCACAAATACATACAGACTCGATGTTGCAAGGCTGTGTGGTTGCTGCTGTGCCATGCACACACTGGATTGCTTTCACTTTGTGCATTATTAGTGTCCCCGGAAACACCCACTTTCTTCATGATCTCTTGGCAGAAAATACACTCAACAACTCTGGTCCTCCAGGATCCAGCAATGCTGCTGTGGCTTTTCCCACGGAAGAGCTCGGGTAAAGCAAGTAACAACTCCTGTGTCCTAACAAAATGTCTGGGTAGGAGGCAGCAATGATGGCGATCCGTGTCACTTCTCTAAGGTCAAAGATCTCAGCCAGGGAATGCCAGCTGCAGAGTGGGAAGCCCAGCACACTGCTCTGGCCATGGGTTGTACCGGCACCAATATCTTAGGTGGCAGCTGCTGGCTCCCTTTGGCTGGCCTGTGCTGTCCCTGGCCACAGTCTGTCCAGCATGTCCCCTTCCAGGCAGGCCTCATCCTCTGGTTTCCTTTTCCAGCACTGACAGTGGCTTTGTGTACCGTGTGCTCCTTCACTCACTTGATCAGAGCCCAGACTGAATCCTTTTTATTTTAAACTTTGCCTTAAGTAACAGGGAAAATGTAAAAAGCTGATTAGCATTCAAAATCAGCATTAGTGGAAATAACCAGACGCACAGAACGAGACAGCCATCTGCATGGCTTCAGTGACAGGCCTGCAGCTGAGCTGACAGGCTGCTTCAGTGGCTGCAGAAGCTGAAGAGGTGGTCGGTGCTGGATTTCTGCCCCTATTTTTAATTTTCCCGGTGCACTTACAGACAGGCGTGCATGGCAGCCATTCCTTTGCAGCTGATTTTACATGCTGAAGCTTGAAGTCTGTTCTATGCAAAGGCATCTCTGCTTGGTAGGAGGCTTTGTGTGTGCAAAAAAGTCCATCTTGTAATGATACCTCTGGCCAGTGTTCGGATAAGAGAAGCAGAAGCAGGGAAGTCTGGCCTCCTCCTCCCAGGTACCCTGCTGGCATAGGTGTGCCTGGAGTCTGCCTTCCCCTTCCCCAGCACCCTTCTGGCATAGGGGTGCCTGTCTCTTGCTTCCTACACTAGTTTGGAGCATCTGTACAGCTAATGAGAACCCAAAAGGAGAGAGCTCCTGAAGACTGTGACTGCTTCAGACAGACCTCCTCGGCAGGAGCAGAGAGGAGTGAGGAGAAATGCTGAGGCTTGCTCATACCTACTCTGCTCAGGCGTTGTTCTGACGTTTTAGTATCTCGAATGAATTTCATGACACCTCATGTAAGAGGCTACTAATGCTGTCTCTAATGTGGACACCAGGAACAGAGAGGTAAAGCACCTTGCCCCAAAGTCACCCAGCTTATAAATATGGAGCTTATCCACTGCACGGAAACAACCCTCAAGGTGTGTTTGATCTTACTTTGGCACAATTGGAATTCAAAAGCAGTCCCTAGTCTCCTCTGCCACCCAGAGCGGTTCTTGAGGATGTTTGTAGTTGCAAGGGTCTAGAGACAGAATTGTGGGCCTTATAGGAGTTTCATGAGATTGGCAGGAGGCTCTAAAAGGTCTTAAAGAGTCCAGAGAAGTGATGAGCCAACCTCTCCCTAAAGCCCTGTCCCTCAAGTGTAAGCCTTAAAAGATGTCCAGGAGGTGTATGGAGCAGTTGCCTGAATGAAATCACAGCTATTTCTGTCCATTTATTGATCCCATTCTTTTCGTTTAAAATGACACATCTTCTAGACCAATCACAAACCAGGTTACCATGCTGCCCATGCTGAAGTCTCAGCCACAGCTCCCTGTCTCTGCAGCCTGAACTGCACAGTGAACTGAACCATGAAGAAATAGAAATATTCCTGCTTCAGAAAATAGAAGTGACACTGGGTATGAAAACGGCCATGTTAGCAGGGACAGAGATGGCAAATCCTCTACCTCTGCAGCATCAGCACCACTGTGCACACAGCTGGATGACTAGAACGCCTCCCTCTCATGGGCTCCCTCTCTCACTTTACATATGATCAGCTGGGGAAGAAGCACGGTTGGTAGAATGCTTGCCTGCCATGCTCAAGGGCCTGGGTTGGATCCCATCACCACAAAACCCAAATGTGGTGCTGCCTGCCTGTTATCCCAGCACTGAAGAAAATCAGGAAGATGGGAAATTCAAGAGCATCCTCTGCTACCTGGTGAGTTCAATGCCAGCCTGGGATCTATGAGACCTTGCTGCCATTAGAAAACAAGGAAGAAGGGAGGGAGGGAGGGAGGGAGGGAGGGAGGGAGGGAGGGAGGGAGGGAGGGAGGGAGGAGCTAGAGAGAAAGAATCAAAGAAAGGAAGAACGAGAGAAACGAAGGAAGGAAGGAAGGAAGGAAGGAAGGAAGGAAGGAAGGAAGGAAGGAAGGAAGGAAGGAAGGAAGGAAGGAGAGAAGAAGGAAAGTACCACCACTTTGGCCCATTAAAGCTGGATACATATGTGCACACATCAGACTGGATTTTGACTTTAAAGCAGGGTAAACTCATGTGGCTCACAGCCCATCTACAGATTCACTTTGAAGGCTGAATCCACGGTTGACTCTAGGTAGGTGCTGACATGGGCCAAAGTTCATCAGACAAGGAGTAGCAGAGTAGCTGGTCCCTTCTCTTCTGACCCTTTTCCTTGAAGCCTGAAGAGTGTCATGGAAACTGTTAGCACTTGCCAGAAAGCTCCGCACTGGCAGATTTGGAGTATCCTAAAGTAAGCTAAATATATATAAAACTCCCCTGGGCAGTAATAATTTTCTTCCAAAATATCAAGTGGCATCCAATGCTTTTACTGCAGGCACTTGGATGGTTGACATTTCACTGTGCTTAATCGTTTGAAAATGACTCAACATTTCTTCCCAAAATTAATATGCTGTCTTGACATATTTGGAGATAAGAAATGAAGCTCGAGGCATTTCAAGAAAGAAGATGCGGGGGTTATTGAAAAAAATCACTGTATAGGGGAAGGAGGGCTGGGAAGAGTAGCTCTTTTCCTAGCACAGTGCAGGGTTTCCACTCACCAGACAGCAGTCGGGTTTCTCTGCTTAACATGACAACCCCTCCCTGCCTGGAGCCTTGTGCATGCCCACTGTCCACCATGTTCTGCTCGCTCTGTTGAGGAGTGTATTGTCAGAAAATGGACCAGGTAAGACATCGAGTCTCCTGCAATCGAAAGCTAAGAGATTGGTAAAACAAACCATAAGTTGGGGAAAATATCTGTGAATCACAGCGCTAATGAACAAGTTGTGTACAGTGTACAGGCGGTCTTCTGTATCCATGAATTCAACATCACAAACTCAGTAACTGTAGGGAAGAAATAGTAGGAGAGACTAGCATGTGTGTAAACCATCCCCAGACTTTTCCCTAGTCCTTAGTCCCTAAACAGGACAAAATAACAGTTGTTGCACAGTGCTTCGATGGTATTAGACATCACAAGTAATTCAGAGATGATGTAAACTCTTCTGATGTGAATATTCCATTATTTTATGTAAGAAACTGGAACATTCCCAAATGTTGGCATTGGTGGGGGACTCTGGGGTTAATTCTCTACAGATCCTGAGACAACTCTTTATACAGAACTCTCGAAAGCCAATAGTAGGGAATCAGAAATGACAAGGAGAAGAATCTGAACTGGCGTTTAGTTTTAGAAAATGGAGAGCTTCTCTCCAATCATTAGGAAATTCGAAATGGAAACCTCTAAGAAGCACAGGGCAAATAGGCTAAAGTGAAAACGAATGACCAATCAAAGTAAGTAAGTAGGGAGGTGGATCACCTGAGGGGCTCCCGTGTTGCTCCTGAGGCGTTCTGGTTGCATCTCTGCTGCTGTGAAGAAACCCTCTGACTAAAAGCAGATTAGGGGAGAAAAGGGTTTATATTTCACCTTACAATGTCCATCACTGAAAGGTCAAGGTACAAACTCAAGCAGTGACATTGCTCATTGAACTGCAGGTACCACCTGCTCCTCCCTAAAAGCCAAGGCTAACCAGGGAGCCACGGTTTTGAAGAAAAGGGTGACTGAATGTCAAGTCTCAGGTACACGGAGGTGAATATTCTGTATTCTTGGTTTAGCATGGCGCCCGTGTGCGACAGGGGGTCGAACTCCCCGCCTCTGCCAAGAGGGCATCTGATGTTAAGCGTTCTTAGCCACAATGAAAAACAGTCTTGAAGATGGCTTTTCTAGGCCTTTAAAACTCTCCCCGAGGGGGAGATTAGCTGGACATTCTCCCCTTTCTCCTAAATCCCAAACCAGGACTCTGTGGTCAAATAAAAAAAAATTAAATTCAGACAGAAAAGTAACATTGGTGAGCAGCTGTGGGAGACAGAGAGAAGGTCCTACATAAGAGCAGGTTCCCAGAAAAGGAGAAAGCAAAGAAGGAGGAGGAAAACGTGAATGGTCTACGAGGTGGTTACCTCGTGACTGTTTGCCTGGCGGCCTGTGAACTAGGGCACTGCCATATTCCATTCATTAGATTTCCTCTGAAGATGGAGCAGGAGCTGCAGCATCCTGAGATGACCTGGCTTAAAGTTTGTCAGTCCCTCCTACAGGTTAATTATGCTAGTGCCAAAGAAAAAGTGAATGAATGAATGAATGCATTTCTACTGGTTCTGTTTCTCTAGAGAACATTGGCGGCTAAAGTAGAGCTTGGGAGAAGGATGTACAGCCTGGTCCCCCTTTCATTCCAGTGAGTACAGCCTGGTCTCCCCTTCATCCCAGGGAGGATGCCTGGTCTGCTCTTCATCCCAGTGAGTACAGCCTGGTCTGCCCTTCATTCCCAGTGTGTACAGCCTGGTCTCCCCTTCATCCCAGGGAGTACAATCTGGTCTCCCCCTTTATCCCTGTGGGTATAACCTGGTCTCTCCTTCATCCCAGGGAGTACAGCCTAGTCTCCTCTGCTTCACTAACACAAAGGTCTGTGTTTTACAATCAGTGTAGATCTGCATTTGGGGATAAAAGAAAACAAAAGAATTTTCTAACAAAATGAGACTGGGGAGGGAACTCAACTGGCAAAGCACTTGAAGACCCGAGTCTGATCTCTAGAACCCATGTTAAGAAACAAAACAAAACAAACAAACCAAAAATTGTGTCAAGTGCTTGTATTCCCAGCACTAGGGAGGCAGAGACAGAGTGGTATCCTAAACCTGCCGGCTATGTCAGTCAAGGCTGTGTGTTGAGATCTAGGCAAGTGAGAGACACTGCCTCAAAACACAAATGGTAGATGGTACCTGATGAATGATACCTGAGGTTGTCCTCTGTGGCCTCCACAGATAGGTTCAGGTGTGCATAACCACTGGCATGTGTGTGCACATGCACACACACACACACACACACACACACACACACACACACACACATATGCACTTACCTAGCATAATTCTGTGACACAAAGCCCTAGAGAATGTATGGAAGACCCCGTGCCTTCCCAGAGTTCAGTGGTGTCTACACAGCATCAAGGATACCTCTAAACCCTCAGATCACAGCTAACCCACTCAGATACTGCATCAGAGGGCAGGAAGAAGGACCCAGCTAAAGGAGTCTGACAGAGGCTGTGGATACAACTCGGTGACAAAGCAATTGCCTAAAACATGAGATTTTAAGCTCAGTTTCCAGATAACGAAAAGAATTCTGTCTTCAGGCAGTATACTCAGGACCTTGGAATCATGGTGGTTCAGAAAAATAACAAGGGGAGATGGCATCCATTTGCTGGGGCCCTGAGGGCTGAAATCACTGTCTGTCCCTAAATCTTGCAGGACTGAAGTGGGTCCCACCATTGGCGTCAAAAGACAGGCATCTCCCCTGACCTAGGACAGTCCTTTTAGAATCAGGGATACTTGAATTAAGGAAAGGCGAGTGGAATGGCGGTGGGCTCCTTACTGAAGCAAGTGCAAGCAGCTAAGTGTGCTGCTTAGGTCCTCTCTCAACAGCTGAGGGAAATGCAGGCTGTGGAAGCGAAGGAAGGAGAAGCCGCTGCCCTTGAATAATTAATTGCTTCATCTTCTCTTGAAAAGCGGGTTTATTATCTCCAATGGAAACGCATTCGCTCTCGTCACCCTGTGCCTGGGTGACAGTAAGACGGATGTGCTCTGGCATCGCCTTGCCTCTCGCTTCTTTAGACATCTCGCCTGCAGGTAAGATGGAGAGGCACTTCCCATCACAGGCCCGAACCATCTCGGTGAGCATCCATACAGTTAGAACGGCCATTCAGGAGCTGTGGAGCTTTGCTTAGAATTTGACACTTTTACCATCAACTTCATCTCTGTTCACTTGTTCACCACACATAAAGAAAAAAAGAAGCCATGACAGAGCAGAAACTAGAAAGCCAAAAGCATCGTATCTCCTGTCAGGACTTACGTCCCTTTGCCTGCATCCCATCCTCCTTCATCACCTGACGTTACCCTCCCTTGGTCTCCTTTCTGGATGTCGCACTAGAGCCACGCCTGCATCTTTACATACATGCATTAGAAGCAGAATCCGCATCTGAGACTGGGTCACCTCGCTTAGCATCCTCTTTCTGTAAATTTCGTGACTCCAACTTTTACAGCTTAATAGTATTCTGCTCTCTCTATATACCGTATTTTCACTATCTGGTCATCTGCTGATGGACATCTAAATTGGTTCAGTTTCCTTGGTATCATAAATAAAGCAGCAATAAGCATGGGTGTGCAAATATCAAGACCGAGCAACATCTTGGGAGGATCCTTTTGGATGAGCACAGCCCACAGAAATGGGCATTCCCCATCCCTTTGCTCTGTAATGGCGGCTGAGCTCAGTTATTGCACTGAGCTCATCACTGAGATGAGAAAACAACCTGAGTCAGGGAAGACAAAGCTGCAGGTCTCTCTCCTGACGAGCTTCATGCTCAGCATTTTCAATGCATCTATTTTTATCAGTCATGCATTGTATGGCGTGAAGCCTTATATGATACCCATGAATGTCTGTGTTTTCAAATAACACCGGCTGTTAGAATTAAAGGTCCACCACATTAAACGGAGACAGTGAGGTGAAGATAAAGTTGCCATTGCTGACTCTGTAGGGCTCTTACAGTCAGGCTATTTCTGATTCCAGGACTGAATGGGGAAGGAGAGGGAGTTTGGGAGGAGGTACATCTAGTTAAGGGGTACCCATTGGAACACCAACCCCTTGACTCCCCACAGCTTGGCAACCTGAGCCCACATTACGTAGAGTGGAAGCAACACACCATAATTATCAAAGTGATTAGGAGATATTTGTAATGATAACTCAGAAGTCCAGGGCGAATGAAATGGGAAACAACTGTCTCCTGCTGCATCAGCACAGCTTGGTGGAGTCTGCCAAACCAAGCAGGCCGTCTCGACCACCCACAATACCATTTTTCCACATTTCCTTCCTTCTTTGATCTACCTTATGGCCCCATGGGGTAAAAGGAGAAGACCAAGCCCTGCACGCTGTCCTCTGACTTCCATATACATACTGTGGTACACATGACCCCCCCCCCCCCACTCACACACAGAAAAATAAATGGAAGGCTCAGATGTGGGATTCCTGAGTAACAGGATTGTTGGGGATTAAGGAGTTGATTTAATGCCACAGACAGACAAACTGACAACAGCGTGATGGTTTTAAGGAGGGTTCGGGTCCTAGGACCAAAGGCAGCATGGCAGGGACTCTGAAGCAGAATCCATCCTTCCTGGCAGAGTTGGGGTCTTCCAGCTTCCTGGGGAGGAGGTAGTCAGACTTTCTATTGCTGTGTTAGAACGCCATAACCAAAAGCAACTTGGGGAAGAAAGAGTTAATTGTATCTTACACCTCCCAGGCTATATTACTAAGGGAAGGGTTAATGGAGAACACAAGGCAGGAACCTGAAGGCAAGAGCTGAAACCAAGACCAGGAAAGAATGCTGTTTACTGGGTAACTCCCTAGGCTTGCTCAGTTTGCTTTCTTATACACCACCAGAGTGTATAATGTCAATTATTGATCAATTAAATGCCCCTCATTAATTAAGAAAATGGCCCATAGGCTTACCTACAGGCCAGTATTATGAAGGGATTTTTCTCAGTTGAGGTTCCCTCCTCTTAGATGACTTTAGCTTGTGTCAACTGGAAAAAAAATAATAATAATAGCTAGCCCAGAGGTGGTTTTGTAGCATAAGCTTCCTGTCAGGCTCTCTGATTTTCAAGTAGGAGACATGGAAAGGGGTGGAAAGCAGGGTGTGTGGTAAGAAATCTAGGCACCTACAAATCCGTTAGATTGAGATTTCACAGTGATTCAGTGGGAGCCGGCCCAGGCCTGTGAGAAGGGAGGGGCTGCCACCAGGGCGAAGACCTGAGAAGCAGCTGAATTCAACAGCCTATTCTTACAGAGATGTAAATGCCATCAGAAGAGGCCACCTTCCCTGCCGTGGGATCAGATGGACTCACTCAGGCGAGAACCTGGCTGTGACAATGGTAGGTAGCCTTGCTGGTACCCAGAGACAAGAAACTGATCTGTAGGCAGAAAAGCCTGCTCAAAAAAGGGATCTGCAGAGAGAGGAAGTGCCGAAGCCACAGGCCTGTGGCAGGTACTGAGAAATCTCCTGCACTGCTGCAGAGTTTCCAGCCTCGAAAATGGTCTGCTTTCCTGTGGTTGGCACAGTGGTGCATGGTGCTGAGAGAACCAGAACCCAAGACAGGCTCTGGAGGAGGATCTGAACCCAAGGCAGGATCTGGAGGAGGATCTGAACCCAAGACAGGCACTGCAGGAGGATCTGAACCCGAGGCAGGCTCTGGAGGAAAACTGAGCTGTAAGCTGATTGTTAGCGAGGATCCAGAGCAGATGATCTCCTAAACCTCCCAGAGGAACCCAAAAGGATTGTGTGTGTGTGTCTGAGCAGGGAGAGGGGATGCATGCCACACAACCACATGGAGGTCAGAGGTCAGCTTACAGAGTTTGTTCTCTCCTTCTACCTTCTGACGTCAGTGAATCAAACTCAGCTCACCAGGCTTGGTGGCCCAACACCTTGCTTTCGAGACATGTTCTCCTACAGGGTTACATCCTCCCAGGGGTGGGAGGATGGTAAAATTCAAATTTAAGGTGTTAAAATGTGACAGAGGGCCACACTATGGGACACTAGCAGAAATGTGTTCTTTTACAATGAATTATGCTTATTTGTGTGTGTGTGTGTGTGTGTGTGTGTGTGTGTGTGTGTGTGTGCAGAGTGCACTCCATGTGAGTATGGGTATTCATGGAGGCCAGCAGAGGGTGTCAGCTCCCCTAGGCCTGAATTTATAGTGATTTACATGAACTAGCCTTCTGATATGAGTGCTGGAAACTGGACATGGGTCCTCTACCAGAGCAACAAGCCTTCCTTACTGCTAAGTCATCACTCCAGCCTCAGCCATATGTTCTTGCCTTGGAACTCTTATCCTAAGTCAAATGTCCTCGCATGTGAGTTTCATGGTTCACTCACTCCACTAACACGCCACCAGCCCTCTCACCTGGGGGTCAGTACACTGAGCAGATGGACATTCACTCTTTTCTGTGACACCCCATACCCTGGAGTGCTGCGGGAGAGGAAATTGGAAAGAGTGACCCGTAGTGACCTCTTGTCTAAGAAGCCGCCCCAGCATGAACCAACTCTGCTCAGCTACCAGCCTCTTGGGGTACCCACCAGGGACCACAGGCCCAGAAAACCACATACACACCAACACCTGTTTTGTCCTCATGAAAACACAGCACTCAGGGCTGGAGCTTTCTTGAGGCCTCATCTAACCCTGACGTCTTAGAATGCCATTAGTTTGCAATGTTACATAAAACTGTAGCTAGAATGGAGATGACTCCAAAAGAAAATGGCCGGAGTTCAATTTAAAGCCATGGCTCACACGGCTGGGGAGTGGGTGAAGCGGGGAAGAGCACTTGCTGGGAAAAGTCAAACCCCCAGCACTCTTGCCAAAGCCAGGCAGAGCACTGGGCTCAGATGCAGGTACGGGGAGCTTCCTGGCCAGCCTGGCCAGAAAGGAAAGCTTCAGTTTCGTGAGAGACCCTGTGTCAAGACACCAGACAAGGACGCCCATTGTTCTTCTGTAGCCTTCACTGGCATTATGCACATGTGCACATACTCTTCCATACATATGCATACACGACACACACACACAAACACACACACTTCTGTGTGTGCCACATGCATAAAATAATTTGGATTTTAATAGTTTATAGTGAAGCTAAGGCCTGTTTCATGCTCTATTATCTACAGTCCCTTGCTTTTGTCTATTTTCTATTGAGGACTTCCCCCCTTTCTTACTGCTTTAATAGAATTTCTAACGCATTTGGTAGCAATGCTTCTCTGGGTTACAACTGTATTGTGTCTTTTGATGATCTAGAAGTTTTCAAACTTATCCTTTAAGGTTGGCATATTAGCATCTTGTACATGGCCTTCTTTGATCTTTTGAAATTATTAAGATATAGCTTTTTACATGAGGTTTCAATCGACTGTGACCACTACTTTTCCCTTGATAAACCACTGCACCAACTTTTGCAACAGAGATCAAAAGTCATCTCTTCACAGGTGGGTTTCTGCATGCCCGGTGCATTTCTAGGCTTCTGTTCTGGGTTTCCATGGGTTTCTATACCAACAGCCCCCCTCCATCCTACTGCATCCCCTTAGCCAGCCTCAAAGAGCAGCAGATCGAGGGTCCCCTCCCGACTCCCAGAGTTTTTCTGTTCTGGACATTTACACTTACATAGGAGACTAAAATTTATTCAAAGAACCCAGTCAATATGTTAATGGTATCTCCAAAAATAAGCTACAGCCCCATTCAGAGGAAAAATATTATTTTTACTATATCCCAAGTGTTTCTTTCAATAAAAGTATGTACCTAGTTTTTCTTCAAATATTTCAGTAACGTTTTAGAATTTCCAAGTATAGAGGATTATCAAATGCACTCAACTATAACTTACATAATTTTGAGAAAGCAATACATTATTACATATGAATCGTAATTTAATAAGTATCAACTTCCTAGAGCTTGTAGATATGCTGGATATAAGTATGTATTGGCATGTTTGATAACCATTGCTCTTGGAAGCATGATGTCTTACCCAAAGCCTTCCTGGTAGATTTGCCTCCCAGATTCTGTTTAATTCATCCTTATTCTTAGTTGTTTTGTTACTCAACTTATATTATTAACAATTGTCTTTTGTAAAGGTTGCATTTTTAAAATTATGGGTTATTGTTAATCCCACTGGTTGAGAATAAGATTACTACCACAATTCAAAGCCTAATTTGAAGCAAGCTTTAATTAAATACTGGTCCAGGTGAGTGGGCTCCGGCCAGTTCCATCTCTGGGTTTCCAGAAGATGGCTCCTAGTCACAGTTTGCAGTGACTTAAGTATTTCCCATCAGGTCCAATCAGGGCGAGCATACATCCTGACGTATTTCCTGTCTACATACACACCCACATGTCATCAAGTACATATGGTGCCGCTGGGTCAAACAAACTTGTTTAGGGGAGTGAAAACACGTGGCTTGTTATATAAACAGCAGCCTCCTGCATTTCAGGAACTGTCTGTCCTTGGGCAAGGGACTTGCATATCAGAGGCATTTTTGTTTCATGGATCTCTAAGGGACAGTAATTAAAACTTAAAATGTAACTTTGGTTCTCACATTACAATCTAGAGAGCCAATTTATTCAGCAAATTATTTTTCTATTTCATAGCCCATCACTTTCAGTAACTCGGTCACCGGATTCTGAATGTTAGAATCACTAACTAGGCGTGATGAGACGCCACTCTTCAGGCCTGTCTCTCACTAAGTTCACCTTATCCTTCAAAATAAAATTCTAGACAGGGCTTCACGTAGCCCCAGGGAAGCCACTCCCTTAATATACAGCTGAACACGACCTTGAATTTCTGACATCCTGCTTCTCTTCCCAAGTTCTGGGGCATGGGTATGTGTCCCTATGCCGGTCTCCTTGCCCCTATACCTGGTTCCAGCTGGTGCTGTGGATGGAAGCCAGGGTTTTGTGCAACAGCCAAAGCACATACCCCCTAAGTGTCTTTCTTGAATTTTCTGTGGCTGTGACGAAAATACCATGACCAAAAGCAATTTATGGAGGAGATTATTTTGGCCCATCATTCCAAAAAGAGAGTCCATAACAAAGTGAAATGCCGGAGCTGAGAGAATCACATCTCCGTCCACATATAGAAAGCAGAGAGAGCAAAATAGAGGTGAGGTGAGGCGCTAAACCCTTACAATCTGCCCCCAGTGCGCATCCTCCTTCAAGACTGTAGGACCCCCAAGTCTACACACAGTGTCACCAACTGGAGATGAGGTGTCCAAACACATGAGCCTCTGGGGGACATTCCCCACCCAAACTGCCACACCCAAACAGTGCCTTCCCTCTTGTTCCCAACAACTGATGGTCTTCTCATATTTATTTAGATTCTTTCACTGGACCATCTCATTGTCCATTTTCTGTTTATTTCCTTTGTTCTCCTCTCTCCTTTCTTCTTTTCTCCTTTGGGTAGATGGCACTTCACCCACTCATTCCACCTTTTCCCTCCCTTGACTGGCTTGGAGTTCGTAAGTGGCTTGTCTCCTTTTTCGGTGAGTTGTCTTGCATTCCGTAGCTCATCAATATCAACTTCACCCTCCCAAATGGCACAAAGATCTTAGGGTCTTTGAGTTGCAATATCTGCCCTCCACACCCATGGACTCGTATTGTTGACTGGCCATCTGTCTCGGTTTCTTTATCTGCTTTCATTGGCATATTTATTTACACGGGTTGCGTGTTTATTATTCCCTTTGGCCCCCATTCCTCTTCACTTTTCAAAATCTTCATGGGAGCAGTTGGTGTGTTCAGCCACATCTAATTCTTTCTTCCCTCCCTTGCTGTTTTTATGGTCACTCTTTGTGATTTGCAAATTTGGTATACACATGTGTGTGTGGAGGTCAGATGACATTCTCAGATGTCATACCTGAGTGACTGTTCACATTGGTTTTTTAGCCTGGTCCTCACCCATCAGGCTAGGCCAGCTGGACCAAGGGGTCCACCGTCTCCTCCTTCCCCATACAGGATTACACATGCTTGCAACCCCTTTCTGGGAGGTTTCTGGGAACAGATATTCAGAACCTCACATCTGCATGGCGAACACGTTGCTCGACATACAATATTCCTGGCTCTCCATTTCATCATTTTCCATGTGCTCCTTCAGTAATTTTCATCCCACGTCATTGTGTTTCCCACATAGCCATTCCAGCACCTCCCCTCATGGCTGAGTGTATCTGTGCCGCTAGGCTGGTCCTCCTCAGGGTGCCTCCCTTCCCCAGTTCTTTTCCACTCCCTAATCTGTGTGTCTCGGCTGTGGGAAGCTCTCAGGGCTGGAATTCCTCAAGGCTTGAATTGAAACCCATTCTTCGGAAGAGAGTTTCATTTGTTGCTAGGCACCTGGAACACCAGAAGCTTGACTGTAATCTTGTTGTTTCCCTTGAGATTTTTCAGGCAGGCCATATAAAGACAAGTTCCAAACCCACATAGAGTTTGTGTCAGGAGCCCTTAACATATCTGGACGTAGGGAATAAAAATGATGATCCAGTCTGAACTTGTTTGGAGTGTATATGCAGTAAGACAAAACTGTTCTTCAAGAGAACTTTAAGAAAGACCCCATGTTTACACATAATTGGGTATGCACCTGATCAAAGTCAGATGCTTTATGAAAAGGGGCATTCACATTAGGAAAAATGAATATATAGTGTAACTGTTTGAATAAAAATGTCCCCCATAGGCCCATAGGGAGTGACACTATTAAGAGATGTCACCTTGTTAGAGGAAACATGTCACTGGGGTAGAATTTGAGATCTCAGAAGCTCAAACCAGGTTAATGTGGCATTCTTTTCCTGCTGCCTACTAATGCAGATGTAGGACTCTCAGCTACCTCGCCAGTACTATGTCTGCCTGCCCCCTGCCATGTCCTACCCACCCCTCCATGATAATAATGCCCTAAACCTGGGAATGGTAACCCAGCCTCAATGAAATGTTTTCCTTTATAAGAGTTACCATGGTTATGGTGTCTCTTCACAGCATTAAGCCCTAACTAAGACATCCAACTTAACCTATCAATCAAACTATAGCCCAAACTTCTCCCTGAGTAGCCAACTCCTCCTTCTCTTGAACCCATAGAAGAAAACTCCAAGTAACACTGGGGCTTTGAGGTCCTCATGCATGTGTTCACTATGACCTCAGTGCATGTCCTTCTGCTCCACTTGCTTTACTTCCGAGTAAGCTTGCCTTGCTCCATCTCATGTAGTGACCACCCTTGCTCAGCTCTTTTAGACAGAGACCAGTGCGGTGGTTTGGATCAGAGTGGCCCTCAAAAGATTATATGTTTGAAATCTCCATCCATAGTTAGTGAAATTATTTGAGAGGGATTAGGAGGCGTGGCTTTGTAGGAGGAGGTGTGCCACTGGAGTGGGCTCTGACATGTCAAATGATTTGAACTGCTCCCAGCGTGCTCTCTGCCCCCTGTTTGCAGTTGGAGGTGTGAGCTCCCTCCCAGCTGTTTGGGCTGATGCCGTCATGGACTCGAACACTCTGGAATGGTGAGCCCCATTAAATGCTTTCTTTTATTAGTGACCTTGGTCTTACTGTTTTATCACAGTCATAGAAAGTGACTAATACCGGCAAGACCCTGGGAACATCCAGCTCAGGCCCCATCCTCTGCAAACACTTCCAGCTTGTGAGAACCCGAGATTATAACCTGGCAATATGTGTGGCCCTAAACCTCCATTCCAGCCACCACTCTATGCAGAGAACATGTGTGAATGTAAAATTAAGAGAGAGAGAGAGAGAGAGAGAGAGAGAGAGAGAGAGAGAGAGAGAGAGAGAGAATAAAGACTGATCTATGCCCCAAGGAAGACTCTGGCACCTGTGAATGTCTGCCTAGAGGATTTTCGCTTTCTTCTCTTTTCTTAAACAGTTCTCTTATTCTGCTAGATAATCCGTATACTTCTTTAAACCATAGTTCTAAAAGGCTTGCCTAGACATTACCAAGCATTTGCTGAATGAGGGAAAAGCTCTATGCTTCCCCAGACTGCTCCATTAGCAGAAACGGAGGTGTGTGCCTCATAAAATGAGGACAATCAAAATAAATGAGCAAATGAAAAGAAAAACCAGAAATCAATGTCCTGAGTGGTTGGCACAGAGTCCGTGAAAGGCATCAATGGAAGATATTGACAGACAGACGAGTAAATACCACTCAAAGGCCAAAGTGTTCACAGCTTTCATTGTTAGGAAACAAGGATGCACTTTGAGTCATTATGAAAATTAACATCATGGAAGAAAAGACAAGAAGGAGAGGGAAAAGCATGGAGTCTGAACAGATGTGGAAGACGTGCATACAAGGTCAAGAAAAGATAATCAGGTTCATCTAAGTTACCACATGCATACAAACGTCTGCACAGGTGTGCTCAGACATAAAGGGATATATGTGTGCACATAGAATACCTAAAGAGAAAGAAAGTAGAGACACTTGCTATAGCTTGCTAGAGGAAGGCACAGGGACCAACTGCAAAGTCGTTCTCAAATGAGCCAAACTTTCTAGACCACATTGATGTGAACAAAATTGAGAACAGAGCCTTCTGGAAAGTGACTTCTGAGTTCCACCACACCCACCTTGAGTGCCAAGTCCATAGACAAAAGCATTTCCATGACCTTCTCCTTAGCGAGAGAAACCACTGTGAGAGAGAGTGGTCAGACTATGGGCATGTGAAGGAAAGCTCATTACCCCCCCAGGTCTGAGCCTGGACAATAGGTGCTCCTGCTCGTCAGAGGGAGGGACAGCTAGAGCTCTGACTGACTTCTTAAGACTTACTTTTATTAAAGAAAATGGGAAGAGGAAAAGGAGGGGGGAAGATGAAGAAGAGAAGCTGGAGGATGATGGGAAAGAGGAGAGGAGAGCTGGAACAAGACATGTAGAGTTGGCGCACTTTCCAGAAGTATAGCAGGCTCTCTTCATTTCTTACTTGACTTGTCTCAAGCCCTAAGCCCCCAGATTCATGTCACCCACACCACACACATACATCTCACCTGTATCCCAGAGGCATACCACATACGTACTGTATATGTACTATGTGTGCCATGTGTGTACTCTGCGTATTTGTGTGTACAATGTATTACTACTTTGTGTACATGTGACTACCATGTGTGCCTTTCAAATAACATTGTTCACCAAGCATGCACTAAGTGTATATTGTGTGTACACTATGTATATGCCACAAGTGCCATCTATGTAATCCATACAATAGGTTTTACCGTATATATTATGCATATCTAACATGTATGATATATATAGCACGCATGCACTATATATGTGCCATGTGTGCCGCATATGTATACAACAGATACGAGCCATATATACATGATGTATATTCCATATGAGCCATTAATGTGCCATGTGTGCCCCATGTGCATAATGCTGCATGTATGGTATTCCAAGCACCTATGTCCCCCAAGTGGTTGCACCCTCAGTCTTGCCATACTTCAGCTTCTGACTCCACAGGCAGCCCTCGTGGTACAGGAGAGCCCTGGAGAGCAGAAGCTCTTCACAAACTTGAACCACACTTGGCCACTGTGTAAATGAAGAAATAACAGACCGGTGGAGGCACAGAACAGTCAAGACAGCTGCCCGTCATAATATAACCGTCTTTTAAAATAAAAACAATTCTCCTCCTGGTTGGAATTTATTTAAAAGTCCACATTGTCACCTAACAATAAAAATAACCTGAAAATTTGTTCAACCAGTTTATTTGCATGTGCAATTTTTCTGCCTGTCTTTATAGAAAAGAACGTTCTCTTATATACCATAACAAAATGCACATAGAACACACATTTTTAAAGTTTTAATTTCATTCTTAATTATATGCGTGTGTGTGTGTGTGTGTGTGTGTGTGTGTGTGTGTGTGTGTACAAAGGTGCAGGTACCTATGGATGCCAGAAGAGGAATCCGATCTCCCTGGGGATGGATTTTCCAGGCAGTTGTAGCTGAAGGTCACCCTGCATGGGTGCTGGGACCTGAACTCAGGGCCTCTGTGAGAGCAGCAACTGCCTTTAGCCACTGAACATCTCTCCAGCTCCACAGAACACACACTTAAAAGTGTGTCAGCAAATGTACCTTTAAAGGTCATACCAATTATGCAAACTTCTGCACACGGTTTTTCTCATGGGTTATTGTGTCAAAGGACTCTTCCTACCAGTTAGGTGTGATCTTTCCTTCAACATCTGCACAGTAGTGTGTCATTGTGAGGGGTGCTGCTCTCCATTGGGCTTAGATCGAGTGTCACTACTACCTGTCCTGGGTGGATTGATTCTTCCCAGACACGGGGGTGTGGCTTAACTTTGACCAACAAGACTGCAAAGAACAGCTTTTGGCACACACCTCCGTAAGTTTCTAGGGCACAGATGAATAAAATATTACTCTTTGAGTTGTTCGGCACTGGTCTATTGATGCCAGTTGTCATGAGTGCTGTATCTGTTAGGATTATTTGGTTTGGCAGTTTTCTGACAGAAATATCAGACTGCCCTAAGTGAAAGGACTGGTGATTTTCTTTACTCATGGCCACACAGGGCAGACAAAAATCCGACAACCTCTAGACAATCAGGGGCTGAAGCATGGTGCCCTTGCCCTTGTCACTGACAAGGTCATGGCTCAGGGCCTTGGACTGGGAGGTCTTTACAGAGTTCCTGACTGCCTACACATGTTCCCATCAGGAGACTGAAAGACACTGATGGGAAGCATTTTAAGACAGTTGTTCTCAAACAAGCCGCACAAAACAACCAGGAGGTGCCCAGTGAGCGGCATGCCTCTCTCTGCTGCAAGGAAGGCTAATGTACATCATATGTTCTCAATACACAGACAAAATAGAAGGAAGGCTGGGTTGCTAATGGGAGGAGGGTTACAGCTACTAGGATCAACAAATTATCAAATGTCGTAATGAAGTGTTATAACAAGCACTTATTTTTACTCAGATAAGATCTCAGGAGGGAGGTCCAAGCATGGATGGATGGAGCAGCCCCAGAAACTTGTGCCTCATGAGCCACCATCTCTCCTGAACCAACAACCCTACATGGTCTCAGAGACCGTCACTACACAGCAGGCAAGGCCTCTAGCTAAACATTTTGTTGTGATGGATGGAGCTTTCTCTAAGGACTTCTGCTGCCTTTTAGAGCTGCCATTGGGCACCAAGGTCTTTAGATTACATCTTCAGTTTCTTCATGTGGACCAGGCTCTCAGACATACTGTATTTAAAAACACACAGGATACCTAGGTGGAAGTGTGCAGAATAGGCAGATGGGGTAAATAACATATGCCTGTAACCTTAGCACTGAAGAGATGGAAGCAAGAACACCAGGGGTACAAAGCTAGCCTGGGACACACAGTTGTTGTAAGGAGGGGGTTGCTTGCTGGTTCCTGGACGTTTAGCCCCGAAATAATCACACAGAAACTGTATTAATTAAATCACTGCTTGAACCATTAGCTCTAGCTTCTTATTGGCTAACTCTTACATATTAACCCATTTCTATTCATCTGTATATCTCCACATGTCTGTGGCTTACCAGCTAAAGTTCCGTCTGACTCCAATGGGCTACATGGCTTCTCTCTGACTCAGCCTCTTTTTTCTCATCATTCCATTTAGTTTTCCCCACCTAGTTCTGTTCCCCTATAGCTCTGCTATGGGTTCAAAACAGTTCCTTTATTAACCAATGATATTCACGGCATACAGAGGGGAATCCCACATCACATAGTGAGTTTAGATCAGCCTGTGATACATAGAACAAAACCCTGGCTCAGAAAAGAAAAGCAAAAGAAAGAAGAAAGGAGGGTGTTGCCGACACCAGCAAACTACATCCCACAACAACAGACCAAGAGAGAAGTCACTGAAGTTCAACTTGGGTCACATCAAGACAGTTTTATCACCAAAAAGAGCACCCAGACTGGCACACAATTCCCCAAAGCTGCATCTCCTCGGCACCCCTTCCTTGCTACTGTTTGTCCATCTGTTTGTGGTATCAATAACTTTTCCAACAGACCTTTTTCTCAGAAGGACAATCCACCTTAAGGTCCTCCTCGAACCCTAAACTTTGAACTTTTCAGGTGCTGGTTTTGGTTTATGGCTTATAGTATAATAAAAGCTGGCCCAGATCCTTAAGGGTACTGTTTTATACAGGGTAAAATGTCCTGAATTCCCATTATGGGAAAAGGAAATGTATCCTAAAGATCCCCGACAAGCATATATATTCCGTCATTTCATCGATATTGCAGCCTTACTAGAGAGCTCATAGCTAATGTTTACCTGTGTAACATTGTCCCTGGAAAAGAAACTCACAGCAGGTTTTAATGCACATTATTTACAGGCATTTTGACTAACACAAAGCACTTTACACTTTCTCATTTTCTTTCACCCCTGAATACTCAAAGTGTAGATGAACCCCTTGACTTTAATCTGCTGGTAAGGTGACCATTGTTGCCAATGAGCAGTGCTTTTGATTTCCATACATTCACATGTGCCAGGGCTGGGGGTGGGTGCCAACCAGGACCATGCCATTATGTAAAGTTCCTCTGTTTTGGTTGAATTGCAACAATTCACAAAATAAACATAATTTGGTTCCCAGAACTCAAGAAACTTGTTTCTCTATAGTCCCTGCCCTCCCTACAACCAAGCCCCAATAAAGGAGGCCAAAGGAGGTGCTGCCCCACCACTTGATATTCTTTAGCTCACCACTTCCTTCCCACCCTCCCTGTCCCACCCTCCTTCCTTCTCACCCTCCTCCTCCCACCCTTCTCCCTTCTCACTCTCCCTGCTTCCCACCCTATTCCTACAAAACCTACTAGAAGGAATTTCTACTCTGCCAATTGAACATAATTCTCCTTGGACCCCCTGCCATGCTGTCTGCCAGTCTATCTATGACAACAATAATTCTAATAAATCTCTTACCCAAAGGACAATTTGTTTCAGTTGTCCCCCTTGAATGCTAAAACCCAAAACCTTTCAGTAAATATAGCCCATGTTTTACTAAAACTAGGAGGAGGAAGAAGAGGAGGAAGCAGAGAGGAAAAATTTCAGAGTTGAATTCCCAAGTTTCCAAGTTTCCTCTGTCAGTCAAACGTGAAAATTGGATTTTGTTGCAAGGGATCCAAGCTTCATCTAAGTCTACCCAACTGTGGCAGCTGGTGAGGCACTTGCAGAGAGAGAGCCTTCTCTTTATCTAAAGCTCTTTCTAACCACAGAAGCCCACTCTTAACTTTTCATATTTTTGTTATTCAAATCAATGCTGCAGGCAGAAAGGAAGTGTTTACTCGGCCAAAATGTGTACAATTTGCATAGCAAAGGAATGGCAGCCTTGCTATTATCATAACAATGCAGAATTGTTCTGCCAGCTCCCCTGGAGTATGAATATAGCAGCTAGGGATCATCTGGCAGGGTCACTTCCTATAGTCAGTTAATTAGGAGCTACTCAGATGTCTGGGCAAGACTGAGTCATTGCTTTGCTTTTTATAAGCAATGTAGTTTCCTAGTTTTCCAAACTAATTAGTTTGGGGATTTAGTCCCAAAAGTTTTTGATGCAAAAGTCCCACTGACTACAGTGACTAGGCTGGTGTTATCGCAGCATTGAAGGACTCTTAAAGGACATCTATAACCGCTTCTCAGCCTTTGGGCTAAGATCAAGTGTAAAGGACAAGAAGGGCATCTACCTCTGGGCAGAGACGGGTCATTGTCTCCTCCCTCAAGAATTAATCCATTTGTGCTGTCCCTCATCTGGCCGAGGGACCACTCCCCAGGAAGGCTGATTCTGCATAAGCTATGTTATGATGAGAGGAATAATTATCTCTTTAATGAGATTTTGTCTTCACAGGATTTCTGCTCTCAAGGTAATCATTATATGGCCCATGGCACAGAGCAGGAAGAGGTTTCTTCAGAAAAGGCATTGATCCATGGACATAAATATTTAGAAGGCCGTTTGACAATATAGGACCTATGCTTTTATCTTATTAGCACTCTTTTGTTATGTATAAACCTATACAAAGAACCACCTTATAATCTTAATAGGTTTTCTGCCCACCTTCTCGATAATAGGTTTCCCTGACAACACAGAAAGCCAGATCAAGTCGAACTGAAAAAGTGTAAGTACAGGTATATTGAGCAAAGCAATTCCGAGGTGGGTTCTCCAGTTCCAGAGGTCTAGGTCAAAGAAGTCACACCCAAAACAACAGCTGGGAGATTTTATGGGCTGTCGGTGAGGGGTGGTGACATGTCCTGCACGCACTGGGATGTGTCCAAGTATGGCCAAAAGCTGAGCGCTCAGGTGGGGCCTTGAACAGCGGGTAACTTCCCTCTAGCCTCGCTATTTTTGATCACTCAGCTTTTTATTAAACCAATCCTAAGGTGTCTTAGGCAAGTGAGGAAGGACGTAGACACATCTTCACACAGTGTACAAAAAGACTGTCTTAATAGTATACCAAACTATTTTTACTTAATTTTTTTAAACTTGGATATAGATTACCTCTGTTGACCACTGCAACTTCAAAAACCTCTAAATAACACAGAGAGCTATTTCTAAGCCTCTTTTTCTCCCCACCCCCTTTCTCCAGGCACGTGATTACATCATGTATGTCTGAATGTGACAGGGCAAGACAATGCATAGGTTTCTCTATCTGTGTGATGTGGGATTCCCCTCTGTATGCTATGAATATGTTTTATTACCATTGGTTAATAAAGAAGCTCCTTTGGCCTACGACAGAGCAGACTATAGCCAGGCGGGAAAACTAAACTGAATACAGGGAGAAAGAAGATGGAGTCAGGCAGATGCCATGGAGCTACCCACGAAGTAAGATGTGAGGTAACAAGCCACGAGCCTTGTGGCAAAGTACAAAATAATAGAAGCAGGTCAGTTTAAGATGTAAGAGCTCTCTAGGAATACGCCTGAGCTGTTGGCTGAACAGTGCTGTAATTAGCATAACTTTTGCATCGGGGTGGTCAGGAAATGAAAATCGCTCAGGTTTGGGTGGCGGGGAAATGAAAACGCAGTCTCCATTTACATCTGTGTTCTTCTTGACACCATTTCAGCTTTCACAATTTGGTCCCCTTGATGAAAACTCCCATGGGAAATGACCCAGTTCTATCCTAAGAACCCAAACCAAGATACAGCTTACCTTCTGTTAAACAGCCTGCTTGTGCACACCTCCCCTGCAGCTACGGAGTGAGATCCCAGGGTGTAGTTTTGGCCTTTAAAAGCCCCTTGATCTAAATGCTCAGGGATACAGGTGAGTCCCCGACTCCCTGAGTGTAGTCCCAGCCAACTGGAATAAAGACCTACAGTTGGCTATAAACTGTGCTGTCTGGGTGGTCACCTCTGGCGGGCATCCAGTAACGTAAGCATGCCGTATTCTTATTTGAATACATTCCATCTTCAAGTCACTGACTCATCCTGAAATTCCTTTCTGCAGTGGACGTCAGATCTCAACTGCATCTAAGTAGCAGTTTCTCAGAAGAGTTCCTCCTCATCCTGTCCAGCTGGCAATATCCAGTTGTAGCCCTCAGTGATGGGCAACCCACAGTGAAATAAGGGGCCGAGGCGGCCAAAGTTCATCTTGCTTTTGGCCTGTAACCGTCAAGCCACTCGGGCTCCAATCAGTGAACTGTGGAGAATGTTTAACACGGGTATGATCCTTTCTGAACTTCAGTTGGTGGTCCCAAAGCCCACCACATTTATCTCAAGACTCAGAGAGGGGGTAAGACAGTCAACCCTCACACAGAACATGACAAAGGACTGGTGGGTGGGGCTGTAGAGGCTAAGTAAGGGGCACAGCCAGCCACGGTTGGCCTGTGATATAGTTGATGTCACTTAGGTAGAAGGTACGGTGACCATCTCTGAGGTCAGCCCTTGCTACACAGAAAAGGGAGATTACACAGAACTAGCTCCTATCTGCGTCCTTCCTCTGCTTATGTAAGCAGATGGGTGCAAATCCCTTGGCATAGAGCACAGCCAGCCTAGCCCTGCATCTCCAAATAACCAGTTTTTCGAGCTTGTAGCTGCTAATTGCCAGCACAGGTGTGTCAGGGAAAGGACTGGGAGTGGCACCCTCTCCAGCTCCTCCCGTGTTAAGTGTGCTGTTATGGGCAGTTTGTGCGCTCACGTGGAGGTGTGCTTAAAAACACCCAGCCCACACTTTTATCCAATTGCTTTTGTTTTAACCTCAACACTGTGTAGCCAGCCATGACCTGGAGCTTCTGATCCATCTGCCTCCACCTTCTGGGGGCTGAGATTACAGGTGTGCACTCCTCCACAGCACATTACGTGGTGCTGGGGCTCGAACCCGGGACTTCATGATTGCTAGACGGACATTCTACCAATTGAGTCCCAGTCCCAGTCTTAGCCTATAAATAGCTTCCCTACCCCATAAAATGCTAAAGTAGTAGGTGCTGGGAAGCCTTTGACAATAACTTATTCACTAGAGCGTAGAGTTGACGGGGAAACTCCCACAGTGACTATGGAAACCAAACACTCACTGTGCATAGAGGCCACTTCAGAAAACCAGGTAAAGTTATGCAATCAATGACCTGACGTGGAGGTCACCTTCAGAATGAAGAAGGGTCTAACCCTGGGCCAAGCAGGAATCCCTACTAGACCATTGTGTTGGTCTGACACTCATGTCTAAATCCTAGCAATTGTGGCTATACATTTTTTTCATAAGGATTTTAAAACCAACCTGTGACATGCACGCTCTCTAAATGAGCAATTTCTAAGGCAGCAGGCCATGCCTAATGCTTGGCAAAGGGTATCATCATGCTGTCGTTTAGCCTCACAGTCAGGTCCCCAAGGGCAGAAGAGCTTCCATTACAGGCACATTAATAACTGTTATAAATAGGGGCGGGGAGTGGATGAAAAACTGTTACCACGTCTCTTCATGCATGACATGCAAGGAGGACTCTATGTTAAAGAACACCAGGTCTCTGTGATGCCTTCCGAGTTACAGCATCCACGCTGGTTCTCCTGGGATGGGATTTCACCCAAGTCCTTGTTGTGCCTTCTTAACCTCCTTTCTGGAAGGAACTAGCCCTGGTCCAGCTGAGACTGGTTTTGGCTAGAAGCAGTTAGATTTTTGTCAGATTTCCTCACTTAGAAGAGGGGTGTCTGGCTGGCACTGTGCTGCCCTCTGCCGGACATCAAAAATCAGGTCAGGCAAGAAAAATCTAGGGTACAGTCTCTCTTCTCTATCTCTCGTACATGTGTGTGCAGTTGCATGTGTGTACATGTGTGCTCATGCATGTGAAGTCAGAGCAGACCCTCCAATGTCATTTCTCAAATGCCTCCTGCCCTTTTGTTTAAAGTAGGGTCTCTCTTGGGCCAGCCCTTTGCCAAGCAGGCTTGGTACTCCTGGAATCCACCTGTCTCCACCTTCATCTCCACCTCATTGGCTCTGGAATTACAAGCCTGTGTGGTCATACCTGGATTTTTGCACAGGGTCTGAACTCAAGTCCACGTCCATGTACAGCAAGCTCTCCGTACACTGAGCTGTTTCCCCCAACCTAGATCACTCATTTTAAATAAAGCTTATGAGAATTATGAAGACATGGACAGACAAGGAAGCCTGTTACAGTTAACAAACAAACAAACAGCTAACTATCTGGAGCCAAACCTGGGATATCTGAAGACATTTGAAGTTGGAGATACAGTAGAGACCACGGGAGTTCTTTATGGTATAGAGAGCTCAGATAGAGGCCCCAGTTCTGTCTATTTCAAGGGTTGGAGACTCGAAGATTATAAATGGGAATTCATGTAAGTTGTTGACAGTGTTTCACTTATTCACAGTGGCGATTTGAATAGGAATGGTCCCCATAGACTCATGCATTCGAAAGCTTGGCCCATAGAGAATGACACTATTAAGGAGGTGTGGCCTTGTTGGTATGTTACTATGGGGGTGGGCTTTGAGGTCTCATATGGTCTATACTCAGATTCTGCTCAATATAGTCCATAGTCACTTCTGCTGCCTGAAGATCAAGATATGATCTTCTTCTACTTCTCCAGCACTGTGTCTGCCTGCTGCCATGCTTCCCACCGTGATGATAATGGACCCAACCTCTCACTGTAAGCCAGCCCCAATGAAATGCTTTCCTTTATAAGAGTTGCTGTAGTCACGGTGTCTCTTCACAGGGATAGAGCACTAACTAAGATAGTCTTCAACAAACGCTGGTCACCATCATTTCTCCAACCTCCATCTTAAAGCTGCAGAGGCTGAAAGCCTCAAGTAAGGGAGCCGAGGCCTGTTTAGGGATAGAGAAGAGATGAACCCCAGGCCACAGTCTCCGCTTTGCCCTGGGTGTCCTGGCTTCTGAAGAACTTCCTTAACTCTTGTCCCAAGTTCGTGCTCATCACAGAGGAGCCTTTGGCTGGGTCTTTTGGCTGGCTATCCCAATATCCTTACACCAGGTAATTTGGACTGGGCCTAATGCTCTCCCCAGCAGAGAAGTTTATCAGAAAGGGGCCAGGAACAGAATGGAGATCCAGGAGCTTTCAAAGTAGGGAAAGGAAATCATTCTGATACCAGCAGAGAGGGAGCAGGCCAGTCAGGGAGCAGAGGTCCCAGCAGAGAAACCATAAACCCATGAGCTATAAAACATATTACTGGAAGTTCACTCATTCCTTCCTTCATTCATTCATTCTTCTCCATTTGTTCCCTCATTCCCAAGTAGTTACTGGGCATTGTCACAGACCGAGCATAACTTCTTAACCCCCATGCTGAAGAAGAGCAAAATGTGTGGCCTCTGGCCCCTGCCAGTGGTCTCTGGCCCCTGTCAGGCTGACATACCCTCTAGCACCTGCTGGGTGGACCTGTTCCTCTTTCTTGAGGTTTGTCACGCTCCCAAGGCTGTGACCAAAGCCACGCAAAGGCGTTTTCAGAAGACCTTGCCGAGCATGCAGTCCCTCCAGTAAACAGTTTGAGCAGGTGGAAGGCCCACACTGAGAGCTTCTGGTCACCAACATCCCATACATGCTAAAGGGGATGACATGTTCTGGGTGGGCACCAATGGTACCTCCTCTGATGTCTCTGGTGTAGAGTGTGGAGGCATTACCACACAGTGCCAGGGAGCTCACACAGTTACAGATCCACATCATCATTGCTGGTGGAACTCCAGAACAATTGAAGTTTGGCCATTGCACTGCCCTGTGTCACTTTAATAGAATCTGCCCATCAGTCTTCCTTGGACCTTGGGAACAGGAGCACAAAGTTTGTGAACTGTTGCAAAAATTAGGGATAGTAGTAGAGATAAAAACCATAGTTGTTATATGAACGGTGGCCATTGGTATTTCACAGTTAATGGAAACACATGCAATGGACTCTGTGTGGCTCACTTCACACACACAGGAATGCATGCAAAAATATTCATACTAAAGTTAGGTGGTGGTGGCACACACCTTTAATCCCAGTACTCTGGAGGCAGAGGCTGGTGGATCTCTGTGAGTTCAAGGCCAGCCTCCTCTACTAGAGCTAGTTCCAGGACAGAATCCCAAACTACAGAGAAACCCTGTCTCAAAAAAAAATCATACTGATCACTTTCTATTCATTAACTATTTAGCCTAATATAGAAAAGAAAGGAAGAGCATATACTCATTTTATTACAAGGGATAAACGGGCTCTTTTAAAGAACTAAAATAAGTGAAGTCACAAAGTCATGACCACTACCATTCCTTTCTCATCTCTTACTGAATTTAAAGCTTCTGCTCATTAAAAGGCAAGAATAAGACAAGAGCAAAGACTTGGGAGGGAACACTTGCCCTGTGTGCCTGGCAACAGGCTTTGATCCAGCCTGCAGCTCCAAAACTAGTAAGAACCAAAAGATAATTCAAAGTAGACAAACACAAGTCAAAACCCAAAACCCAAGGATAATTTTTATAGAAATTAGTGAGGAAAATATTGGACAGCATATTACATTGTTGGAGGAAGGCCCACTTGTTGGTTCCCAGCCACCCAGCCAGCTTAGATTCAAAACAATCACACAAAAACCATATTAATTAAAACACTGCTTGGCCTATTAACTCTAACTTCTTATTGACTAGCTCTTACATTTTAATTTAACCCATTTTCATTAATTTGTGTATTGCCATGTGGCAGTGGCTTACTGGCAAAGTTTTGGCATGTCTGACTCTGGTGGTGGCTCCATGGTGTCTCTCCAACTCAGCCTTCTTCTTCCCAGCATTCAGTTTAGTTTTTCCCTACCAAGCTCTGTTCCCCTATAGCTCTGCTATATGCCCAAAGCAGTTCCTTTATTCATTAACGAATAAAAGCAACACGTAGACAAAAGGACCTCCCACACCATTAGATAGGCTCTGTAAAAAGAATAGACAACTCTGTAAGTACACAGGGTATGATCAGCTCAACTAGCCATCAAGGCAACCCACACCTCAGTGTGGTGGCACTCCAACCTAAATAGAACAGCTGGAGATGGAGGAAGGACAGGAAGCACTGGGCCCTCCTGCTCTGCATTTCCTGACCAGGAACTGGTGCAAGCCCTTTGGAGCCTTGGGCTGTTTCCTGTGACTCGGCAGGTGTGTTTGCACATCCCAGGCTCTCCACCAAGAGAAATGTTGCAGCAAGTTCATAAGACCCACATAAGAATGTTCACACTAGCTTCACTCTGACTCCTCAAATAAGAAGCAGCTCCAACACAGGTGGATGAACAATGCATACACAACGTGCACAGTACATACACATTACATACAGCGTATATATAACATACATGCAATACACGTCACATATACACAAGCACATGCATAGACACACACAAAGTATAACATGTACCATACACACAAATACATGCGCAAAGACACAAACATAGATTACTCACAATGCACTGTATACATACATATAATACACAAATATGTACACAATATACAAACACATTCACAGACTTAGCACACACACACACACACACAACTGCATTAGAAAAACAAGTAAACTTAACAACTCAACATGTGTCCATCTGAGGGAACAGTGTCCCATATCAAGCCAGGTATCTTACAGGTCAATTTATTCAACACCAGCTACCTAAAGACATACCCCACAGGTCAGGGCAGAGTCCCTGGAGACTGACTCATAAACCTTGTGTTGGGACCTACACTTCTGATCAATTTGCTACAAAATGAGTCCCTGCCATCACACCTCAGCTTGAGTTACATGACTGAAAAGGGTAAATCCCAGAACTCTGGGAAATATTTGGCATTTATTATGAAATTTGTTACATAGCTGAGCTGCCAGAGGTGTATAGAAGACAGTGGAGGTCCCAGCTTGGTCATCATTGTCTAAATATCCCACAAGCTCACTAACCCAGAAATGCTCCAAACCTTGAGAGGTCCACAGAGGTCCCATTGCTGTTTGTGAGGGAAGGCCTGCAACTTTAGGACAGATCCCACACTCTGAATCGGGCCAAACCTCGCTGAAGCTCTCTTGGACAGAATTAAGAAGCCGTCTGTGCTTCTGTGCAGGAACTGGACAGCCTTCAGCCATGGGACCTTGCCCTTCCATGCCCTTTGCCAGGTTGACTATGGGCCTAAATCATGTGATATTACACTTTCTGCCAACACTGAAAGCTCCTAAGAGTCGGGTATTTCCTTGGTTCAGGGGATTTGGGTCTGAAGAGTCCTTGGGGAGATCTGTTTAGGCGGGCTCTCTGAAGAGGCTCTAATGCCTCCCTCCCCCTACCCTACCCCACACAACTCTTTCATGGTGGCTCTCTATTCTCACTCTTAATGAAGCTCCTCCCCAGACTTAAAGGGGAGCTTGTCCATCCCTTCAAGGCCCCGTCTTGCTAAGGTGCCTGTATATTGTGTGCCTCTGTCTAGCTCTCCCTCTTACCTGGAGACCCAATCGTGGCCATGAGATTGTTTCCTTGCAGTAAACCTCATTAAAGGGAATTGTGCTGGCTGATCGATTTTGCTTCTTTTATATCACTTACACATGACTGGTCAAAATCAGCAGCCATTGGCGGCCAGCCTTCCCTCTGGAATACTCTCTCTCCATAGCTTTCTGAGGATCGCTAAAGTATTAGCCTTTTCACTCCTTCACATCAAAGTTGTGTTTTCTTCAGACACCTCCCTGTCTGCTTGCCATTCTCACGCCATGATCCTTTGCAGCATTAACTCTACCTGAAAAGTCACGGTGGGCTGCCCCTCTGCCTATCAGAAGGCCAGCGTCAGAAGGACAGAGACCGTCTGGATGGTAGCGCCAAGCTTTAACACAGCATGAGAGGTCTGTAGGCGCTACACACGGAGGACATATTGATTGGCAAAACACCTGGCAAAGGATGTAGGGACACCTTCTCACTGCTTGTAACCATGAAGAATATACGATGTTATACTTCTGGTATAAATTTTTGCAAGGAGGCCTGATTCCCTAAAGGGAGTTTCTTCTTTTGGTATGTGAAAAACATGGTTCTTTAAAAAAAAAAAAATCATTTTTGAAGCTTTCTCTAATACACTTCCCTTCAGAAGTGTTTCTTCTTGCTTTATTCTGCTGTTGGTTGTGGTTTGAGCCCTGCCAACTCCCTGCCCTTCCAACCTCCAAAGAGCCCCTTTGTTCGCAGCCACGCACTTTTTTCCTTGTGCACAGGCCTGGTTGATCAGCTCAAGATGTTGTTGGGATTGATCATCTCCTCAGGCTCTCCAGGAAAAGAGTCAAAGGCCATCTGTGCCAAGAAAGACAAGCCCATAGGAGGAGCGGGGATCGCTACTTCCCCGTCAGCACATCGCCGCCACACCTTTGCAGGTTTTGGGTAACTGAGTAATCCACCATCTGATTTTGCATCTGGTCCGTGGGAACACCGTTCACCAGCCCGGCGACAACTGCTCTCGGAACAGCTTTTTTGACACCCACTTCCATTCGCAGAGAATCTGCTGTGGGGTGGAACGAGGTGAACAGCTCCAAGATCCAGACCCCATGCCCCAAACCTCTCCGCGCTCAGTGCTGATGATGGTGCGGTGTCTCCCCACCTCCGGCCTTTACCACTCTCTGCTTCACCTGCCTTTCTCCTCCTTCCATCCCTTTAACCCGTTGTTCGGGGCCAGTGGAGAAAGCCGCTGGTGGTGTAGACTCAGTAACCTTGCAGTGAGTGCCAGGTGAGAGCAGCATGGGCTTCTCTCTGCTTTGAGAGTTCCTCGCTTTTTTCAGTTTGGTATTTTCAACTGGAAGTTTCTTCTCTCAAAATTGTGAAGTTGTGTCCCTAAGAGTAACTTAGTGCTTATGGCATTCGGTGGTTCACTCTGCCTCTGCAACCTTCTGTCCAAGAGAGCGTCTCTGGCTGCCATTTTTGACAAAAAAAAAAAAAAAAAAAATGGCCAAAATTTGTAAATCAGTAAACAGCATCGCCTCTAACTTTCTTTCTTTCTTTCTTTCTTTCTCTCTCTCTCTCTCTTTCTTTCTTTCTTCTTTCCTTCCTTCCTTTTTTTCTTTATATATTTATTATTCATTTATTTGTTTATAGGGTCTCAAGTATCCAGGTCTGACCTCAAACTCTCTGCAGCTGAGCATGACCTCGAACTTCTGATTCTTCTATATTAAGATAAAGAAATGAGCCTTGGTTGTACTGAAGATCAGCTGCACTTGAAATGTTTTTTTACTAAAGATTTAAAAAAAAAGAAAAATAAAATAAAAACTCAAGGCATGACAGAGCGGATCTTTAATCCCAGCACTCGTGAGGCAGAGGCAAGCAGATTGCAACGAGCTCCAGGATAGCCTGGGATACACAGTGAGACCCAGGATCTAAATACATGACAAAATTAAAAGTGTTTGATTGACATGGGTTTATCTAGAAAAGTTAGCTAGTAGATTGTCTGATATCATTTTAACTCAATAGCTAGAGGATAGGAACATCCAGCAACAAGGTTACCCCACTGCAGAGATGGCGCCTCCAGGCTTGGAGGGTGCATCAGAAAACTGGTTCCCTGGCTCAGTTTCTGTGCAGCTCCATGGAAACAGCTGTGGAGCATGAGAGAATAGCATGGAAATAATTTTGAGTCTGAATTTCTCTAATGTCCCTGAGAAGAATCGTCTCTCTTCTCAGTTACTCTTATACCACACCCTCCTGGGCCCAAGGATCATTTCTGGTACTTGCACTGGGTCAAAGAAGGTCATGATCCGGCTGCCCGGCATCCTCTGAACCAGGGTGTTTCCCAGTTGGCCAACTCCCCAACAACAGTAGACTCTGAGCGTGTGGCAACAGCAAGTGTGGTCACAGGCTCCTGGATGTATTCTTTTCTCTCTTCTTATTGTTTTGAAAGGACAGTGGCAATCTTATTATATGTTGACCTGACGTGTGGTTAGTCTAAAAATACATATGCATGTACCTGGAGACTTTTCACAGGACGGCTACGCCATGTGCCTACACTCTCAGGAACAGTAGAGCGCCCTGAAGTCCAAGGCTCTAGAAACCTGGAGAGCTGGGTTCAAATCATGATTCTCTAACTTCCTGTGTGACTCAGGACACAGAACCTCTTCTCCCTTGGCTCCTCCACCTGTGAAACAGACAAGGTAACTGTTCCTACTTCACAGACCAGAACCAGAGAAAATCAGGTTATCAATGTAAAGGAATTAAATAAAGGTGTTTGGAGCTCTCATAAAAGTCTACTTAGTGTCTCTTCCGAGCAAAGTCTGCTGGAGGTTCTACACAGAAGAAAGAGGGAAGTACGCTGCCAGTTATGCTGGGAAAGGGGAAGTGAGCCCTGAAAGGAGGAACTGAGTTTAGCTGATACTCATTGCTGGCAGGGGTCGCCCTTGAATTGTGACCCTCAGCGCAAAAACAAAATGTGAGATGGTGCTTGTCGGGTGCTCTCAGTGGCCAGAGAGGGAAGTCCATGCCCCACTAACCTCACCCATGCCCCTGGAACCCCTCACCCATGGCCCTGTAATCCCTCATCCATGCCCCTGGAACTCCTCATCCATGCCCCTGTGAGTTACCTTTCACGCCCCAGTAACCCCTCACCCACGCCCCTTGAACCACTCACCCACACCCCTGGAACCCCTCATCCATGCTCTTGTGAATTACCTCTCATCCACGCCCCTTGAACCATTCACCTATGCCCCTGGAACCCCTCATCCACGCCCCTGTGAGTTACCTCTCACCCATATCTCTGTAGTTCCTCATCCAGACTCCTATAGTTATTATCCATTGTGTTAGTTAAGATTTTATTGCTGTGAAGAGAAACCATGACTTTGGCAACTCTTATAAAAAATATTTAAATGGGGCTAGCTTACAGTTACGAAGTTTAGTTCATTATCATCATCATGGGAAACACAGCAGCACACATCAGACATGAGGCTGGAGAGGTAGCTGAGAGTTCTACATCTAGATGGGCAAGCAGCAGCTATAGAGAGTGACACTGGGCCTGGCTTGAAATCCTGAAACCTCCAAGCCCACCCCCAGTGACACCTATGCTTCTAGAGGTAACCCCTCACCCATGAGCCTATGACCAACTAGTAAACTCATTGGCTCACAAAGCAAAACACAATGTAAAGCTGGTGCCACGGGGTGTGTCTGTTGATCTGGAAGGAACGAAGCACCCATGCACCTTGGAGCCTCAAAACACAAACGGCAATCCAGGAGATTCTGAGTACAAGTTAGATGGTGCCCTATTTCTGTGTGTAAACACAGTGTAGGTAAGGCCATGTAGAGATGAGCCATAAAGTCCATGCTAGCGATTTGTATGCATACTTGGAAGGACACACACAGCAAACACAAACAGGACAAGTTGATAGAAGAAAAAATAACGTTCCATAGACTTTTAATCTTGGTTTTTGGACAAAGACCCACATGACCATCTAGCCGAGGAGTACCTGCGCATTACTGCCGTCTGACTTGTTTATTCTTGGGTGTCTTTGTAAAACTTCGCTCCCAATCCTAGTGCCTTGAAATGTCCATTTAAATCTTAAAATTACATTTATTTATGTGTTCATGTGAAGGTCCACATGAATGCAAGGGCGGGCATGCTACTGCATGGGTGCAGAGGTCAGAGGTCACCCTTCGGGAAGTTGGTTCTCTCCTCCCACCATGTGGAAGCCAGGGATTAAAATCAGTCCTCAGACTTGGCTACCATTGAGCCATCTATCTGGTCCCAAATAAACGTGTTGAAATACTGTGAGGGCTAAAGTTATGTTTTAAGTTTTAATTACTATGCTTAAGAGATCTATAAAACAAAAATGCCTCTAGTCTGTAAGCCCCATTTGGCCAAGGACAGGTAACTTCCTGCAATGTTAGGGACTGATGCTCATGTAAGATAACAAACCCAGTGTTTTCTCTTCTGTAAACAAGGTTTGTTGTCCCAGCTGCACAGGATGTGCTTGATCACTTAGAGGAGGAAGATGCATAGGCAGGAAGTACGTCAGGACGTATGCTTGCCCCAATTGGATAAAGGCAGGAAGAACATAGCCTTGTGGGTTTTGCCTTTATAAGCTCCTGACTAAATAACTTGTGGCCATTCTTGAGAGTCCCAGGTATGGAGCTGGCTAGTATCCGTCATTCTGGCCAGTATTTAATGAAGCATGCTTAAATTTGGCTCAAAAATTGTGGCAGTGGTCTTATTCTCACCCAGTGGTGTGTGATCTATAAAATGAATATCCATGTTTCCATTCCCAGAATGAACAGTTAACAACACCCCATAAAACCTGATTTTAGTGTCCTGTAGAAGGCCGCAGCCACATTCTCCATTATCAAGATGGCGCTGACATCCAGCTTCACCACCAGGTGAACGCACATGTGCTCGGTAATTTCCCACTGAGTCCCCGCCTACTCCCAAGGTATCACCTGGGATTATGGACAATTGACCAATCCAAGAGTGACACGTCCGAAGCAGGGTCTGTTTCCTTTATAAGGGATGGGTTCCATCTTATCTGGGTCTCCGCCATGTTGGCTGATGCCCGCTCTCCCAAGGGGCATTAAAGCTTTACTGCAGAAGTATCCTATGTGTACCGCGTGGTTCTTGCTGGCGAGACGGAAGCGCGGGACAGTGTCCTCCTATCAGGGTTGGAGAAATAACTTCCCAGGTAAAGTACTCACTACCAAATCGTAAGGACCAGAGAGTGGATCACCAGAGCCAAGAATAAAGAGGAGAGCAACTGAGGAAGACATTCAGTGTCAATTGCTGGCCTTCACATACGCGTGCATGTGCGCACACAAGCTCACACACACAGGGCACACACACATACTCTCTCTCACACACACTCACACACATGCACGCACACACAGATGCACACACTCTCGTACACACGCTTTTCTTTGTCAGTATTTTAAAGCAATATCTAAGCAGGAATTCATCAAAAATCCCTCAGTGTGCACTGTAAAAACGTGACCCAGCTGCTTATAAAACTAAGACCCGCTGCGGTGACTCAACATCATCGCATCTATGCAAATCCCCTGTTCATGTCCATATTTTCATCTTCTGTATACAGGTGTTTCACCTATATATCTGTATACCGCATGTATGCAGTGCCCTTGAAGGCCAGAAGAGGGCGTCAGAACTCCCGGAACTGGAGTTAAAGAAAGTTGTGAGCTTCCTGTGGGCGCGAGAAACTGAACTTAAGGCCTCTGAAGATCAGCAAGTGCTCTTAACCGCTGAACCATCCCTCTAACACTGCCCCTCCCCCAACACACAACATTTATTTGTGAGTCATATCCCTTAGATCCTGGGTTTTCTCTGGTGTACTATGGGAAATACACCCGAAGAGAGAGAGGCAATGCAGAGGTGAAGGTGAATGGGGAGCAGAATGACGGTCAGCTACGACAGGAGGCCAGGCGTAAACAAAAGGGTGCAGGTCTGGGAGAACTCAGACTTGAAAGTGTCTCACAGCTCCTTCTAAGTACGTGAAAAGGAGTAGACGGCAGCTGGAGGAGAAGACTGAGCTGTGGAACTACAGGGATGTCCAGACTGCCCAGCAGCAAGCTGTGCGGACTGCTCCCTCCAAGCTTGCCGGCCAGCTAGTGGGGTTACACCACCTGGTGGCAGACATAGGAGAGACTCTGCCTCAAGGCAAAGGTGAGGTGAGAGACAAGTCACACAATGGCACGCATGCACCTGCACACACACACACACACACACATGAGCGCGCACGCGCGCGCGCACACACACACACACACAGAAAAGAGTTAAAATATGCAGTGGGACCCTATAGTAAAAACACATGACATTAAATTCTGGTTAAGAGCAGCAGCATAGTCATAGAGTACCATGAAGAACTCCCTCCCTTTTCTAATTATCTACCCCATGAAAAGAAGGAGAATAGTGAAAATAAGTCAACAAGAAGCGTCAGCGAGTTAAATCTTGAAGTCCGCAGCTCTCATGGAAAGGAGAAGTATGAGAGGATAGGGTGAGGTCAGACGGCTTCCCACCCTCCTCTGTGAGCCCAGCATTTTCATCTCACTCAAACCCTGAGAACAACCACGAAGCTGTGGCTTGGCCCTGCCCTCATCGTTTCTGACAGCAGAACAGTAAAATGGCAGCTGCTCAGATGTGTGTAAGGAAAGAGGACCGGCCATCACATCTGTGCTGGCTTGCGTGTCGTTCATGTGCGCTTCAAAGATCCGTGTACCAGAAGCCCAGTCTCCAATGGCGCCGAGCTGGTGCAGCCTTGTAGAGGAGGAAATAGTTAGGTCATTGGAAAGTAGCCATGAGGAGGGACTAATAATGTCTTTAGGACTCTAGTGAGTCCTTATGAGAGCAGAAAATTACGAAAAGGGCAAACCTGGCTTCAAGCCTCTCTCTGGGTTCCTGTCTCTGCCTGTCTTGTGTATACCCTACCACAGTTGTGATTTCCATGAGGCCCTTATCCAAGGCTGGACCAGTGGAACTTCAATCTCCAAAAATACGAGCAAATACAACTATTTTCACGGGGTGTGGGGGTGCACTGCTATAATTTCAGGACTTGGGCTGAGGCAAAGGGACAATGAGTTTGAGGTCAGGTTGTCTCAAAACAAATAAATAACTAAACAGTTTATCAAGTAATTTCCCAGTCTTAGGTATCTGGTTACATTGGTAGAAAACAGAATAAAATAGCAAGTTGTAAGAAATTCGGAGACTGGTTGTTTTCAGATTTCTTTAAAGCAACACTCAATATTCCAATCTCAGAACAGGGACTCGGTCAGTTCTGCCTTTGCTGCCATTCCTTCTCACACACCAGCACCCCGAAACCTGAGAAGATTGGCGCATCCAAGGTGGCATCAGTGGTGGAACAGATAAGGAGATCAGACATGGGAATTATTGTATCGTGAGTGTCAGGGCTGTGGAGTGACTGCCCAGAAGTTGGGGTTCTTCCTAGAGGTGGACAAAGAATTGGACATTCAGAAACAATGGAAACAAGCCCCAGAAAAGATGACAACAGGCATTTACTGAAGCAGCAATCACCCCATTAGGAAGTGTGGGGTCCCCAGAACTAGTGGTCTAGGCTGGTCCCCTCTCTTCTATCCCTTCTTTTCCTTCTCACTTCCCTCCTCTTCTCTTCCGTCCTGTCACTTCCTCCTTCAGACTGTCCTTGGCCCAGGAAGATAACCACAGTGAGTAAGGAGACTTGAGAGCGGCAAAGGGTGGGAGGGGGGTGTCATCTCTCTTCACAGTCTAGCTGCAGTGTGGGAATCTTATCCTTCCCTCCAGTCTCTTCCCCAACTGCCTATTTATTCCCTGTTAACTCCTCCCAGAGACACTGGCGGAAAGACGCTGAAGTTAACAGAGTCCCTGAACTCCAGAGCTAAGAATAAATAACTGAGGGGTTGCCACTGAAAACAGAGAGCTTGGGGATCTAAAACTCATTCAGAAGCATCATAGGGTATGTGGGGGGTGCAGCGGCAGGTAGCAGCAGCATGGTCGAGGTACTTATCGCAAGTCTCAGAGAGGAATTAACTCTAAAATTCCAGCTGACTGCCCAACAAAAGGCCTCGAGCTGCTTCTTTTCCTTTAAGTGTCGTGAGAAAATTGAAAACAACAGCTTATTTATGACAGTCATTTCTGTACAAGCAGCACACCTTAGATGTTTCTCCTGCTAAGCTCAACTGTTATATTTTATACAAGGATAGATAGCCTGGTTAAAGCGAGGCTGTTATCAAGGGTCTACATGGGAAGAGAACTCTGTGGTCATCGTCTCTATTACCGCTCTCGTGGCTGAGAACGCAGACCTGATAAGAGTGGTTGAAGGGAGGATGAAGGGTTCATTCTGACTCATGGTTAGAGAAACTACAGATCAATGTGTTGGGGAAGGTGTGATAGTAAGAATGGCCTGTGGCTGTGGTGACAGGAGTGTGAAGTGACCAGGAAGCAGAGAGAAGACAGCTCTAAGTCCTCAAGCCTGCCCCCTTTCTTCCCCTCCCCACTTCCCCCACCACACAGTAAAGGACCCACTCTAGGGAGGCTCAGCCTCCTAACTTGTAGGGCATGGGCTGGAGACCAAGTATTCAAACACAAGCTTTTGAGAACAAACTACAAGAGTCACCTAGGTAAATATCTTGAGTCTGGAGTCTTCCTATTTTCTCTGTACTTTTGTTTACTTCAGGCATTCTAGCAAAACTGGAGGCAACTTTTTGAGCAGTTATGGGCACTCAGAAAAACTGGTATACAGGCAAATAAAATCTTCCCCCAAAGTGACTTCACCAGTTTGCTCTGGCCAGCACTAGCAGAGTTCCTGTGGCTTCACACCCTGACCAGCATTTGGTAGTGTCAGCGTCTGCATATTGGACAGCCCAATAGCCCCACAGCGGATGCTCATTACTGCCTTACTCTGCATCTGTGTTTAAAAATAAGGGAAGCATCTTCCCATTTTCTTCTTCTCCATCTCTACATATGGAATAATCCTTTTGTACACGAAAGATTTGTCACTCAGATTGGTTTAATAAAAAGCTGATTGGCCAGTAGCCAGGAAGAAAGTATAGGCGGGACAACCAAACTAAGGAGGTTGAAATGAAGAAGGGTGGAGTCAGACGAGTTGCCAATCAGAAGCAGAACAAGTCAGACACACCAAATGGGAGAGAAGTAAAAGCCATGTGGCAGAATACAGACTAATAGAAATGGATTGATTTAAGTTGGAAGAGTTAGTTAGTAATAAGCCTGAACTATAAGCCAAGTATTTATAATTAATATTAAGCCTCTGTGTCGGTTATTTGAGCACTAGTGGGCAGAGCAGAAGCTTCTGCCTATGAATGTCTTCAGCTCCTTGTACATTTTGCACAGCAGTGCTGTCTTCTGTTGCCTTTTTGGATCCTGTTCCTGGATTGCTTCCCCTATCACTCTCTTGATGCTGTCTTTCAACAAGTAACTATTTTAGAAACCAATCATTTTTATTTAAAAAAAGAACATTGATTGACCAATGCAATAAGACTAGAAATAGACTCAGCATAGAAATATTAAAGTTTGTGTATGGGAAAACGGGCATCCTTGGCTTAGGGCAGGATTGTTTATTACAACTGGTATCGTTGGGTCAGTGAGAAGACTCGGTGTGTAAAAGCACTTGCCCCACATGCCTGATGTCCTGAGTTGCATCCCCCCCCCGCCAAACAATAAAAGCGAAAGGAGAGAATTGATCCCACATCTACACTGTGTGTGCACGTGCCCATGAACACTCTCTCTCTCTCTCTCTCTCTCTCTCTCTCTCTCTCTCTCTCTCTCTCTCTCACACACACACACACACACACACACACATGAGAGAGTGAGGGTTAAAAGAACAAACGGTTTCATTATTTCATTTTGAAGACAACTGTTAGTTTTACATATCATATCATATCATATCATATCATATCATATACCAAGTTAAATTACAATACATCTCAGGGAAGAAGGATCTGGATATAAAAAGAACTATTAGAAGAAAATGAAAGACTATGTGGGCAAGGCATTTTGTTTACTTTTATGGGAAGGTTAAATTATTTTTAGATTACTTTTAATGTTTATGGGTCTTTTGCTTGCATGCAATACCCATAGAGGCCTCTGGAATTAGAGCTAAAGACTATTGTGAGCCATGGTGTAGATGCTGGGAACCCACGCCCTGGTCCTCTGCCATGAACAGCAAACATTCTTCACTGCAAAACTGTCTCTCCAGCACTTAAAAGGTTAAATCTTGTCTGTCAAATTTTATTTAAAAATTTTCCAGGTTTATTGAAGTTTAATTGACAAAAGTGATGTACATTTTCAGTATGCAATGTGGTGTTTCTGAAGTAATTGCCATAACTAAACAAATTAACATCTGTCACCACAGTTGGAAAGAAGGGAAACTTGAACTTATATGGCCTAGAGCATCCGAGGCAGTGGTGATGCACACCTTTAATTCCAACATTTAGGAGGCAGAGACAGGCAGATCTCTGTGAGTTCAAGGCCAACCTTGAGATCTACAGAGTGAGTTCCAGGACAGCCAGAGCTACACAGAAAAACCCTGTCTCAAAAAAAAAAAAAAAAAAACAAACAAACAAATCTCTCTCAGAGAAACTGTAGCCCATAAGTCAAAGGAAATTGTTCTCAGATTTACCATCCAAATTCATATCACCTGCCTACTAAAAACACGAAAGATGAACATGTACCTTAAAACTGTTCAGGGACTAGTAAGAAGGTAGGTTTCTGTCAGAGACAAAAGCTCTTTCTTATTGAATGAAAATGCCTGCTTCCTGGCTTCACCCATTTCCCACAAATAATTTTTCAGGGATTATGAGTGGCTCACCATCAAATGCCACTGACAGCACAAGAAAGGGAGACACTGTGAGCAAGAAACAGCAGACATGCTCACATGAAATAACCAGACTGGAAAGACTTCATGAGTCAGAGTTAGCACTGAAAACAACTATACTGCATATGCTATTTTTAAAGTTTTATTAAAGAGCCTAAAGTCAAGAAACAGGCTTTGTTTTTTTTTTTTGTTTGTTTTTTGTTTTTTTTTTTTGTTTGTTTTTTTTTAGTCACTGTGCTGGGAAGTCCCGGGTGCAGAGATTAGCAGACAGCTTCCAGGGCTAGCATACTGTCACAACAAGGATGCAGGTGTGTAAGGGGGAAGCCTATTGGGCAGTCTTCAGAAGAGTATGCCACGTGAGGTGTAGGAACACTGGGGAACATGCTGACTGGCAAGAGGATTTTGTTTTTCTAGGTATTTGTGTGATCAACTTCAGTAGCAGTTAACACTGAAGACTCAGAAGTGGGAAGGACCCTTATGTCACCTTGTCTCCACTCTCAGTGAAACTCCAGAGAGACATGGCCAGTTGAAAAAGATTGGATTTATTCTGCACACACAGATCCAAGTTCCATGTCCAACCTTTTTATTGCTGTGCAGCAAAGTCCTCTGAGCGAAAACATTCAGTCTTTGAGGAAAGTTAAGCAAGATGCATAGTGTCCTAAAGGGAAGCTCACTAAGACTTGGGAAGTAAATTCAGAATCCTCAAGAAGTTCCTGAAACTGACCAGATACACTTGTTCCCTCCCCTCCCCACAAGGTTATATAAGCAACAAGGAGTGTTGCAAGACACTTGCAGACCAGACAAGTTGCCTAGAAGAGAGACTCTTGGACTTGCTGAGCTACAGGTCAGTCATAAAGTAAGCTGTAGAGTTTTAGCTTCCTGGGCTGGGCTCTCTACAAAGATTCCTTTGATTCATTACTGATCCTGTCAACCTGTAAAAAATAACCCCAGTAAACAACTGGTTCATCAAACTGGATTTCGATGATATGGCCATTTGGGTCTGCTATTGATTCCCTATCTGGGGTGAGTAGATGTTTGTTCATCTCTCCCTAGAGAGCTGTCCTTAAAAATCCATACCCTTGAAAACACCTATGAACTCTGCAGCCTCCTTTAAGAGAAATGGCTAATCTGCTGGTTTACTGAAACAAAATTAAGTCTAATGATTGACAAATTATTAACCATAATAAATGATGACCAATAAAAATCCTTCATTCAGGTTAAAATATTTACAGATGAAAAGTGAATAGAAATGGAAACCCAGGAACATTTTAAGCGGAAAGGGCAGAGGGGCTCCCAGTGAGTATAAACAGCCCGCATCCCTGCATTTTCTTTGGTGGTGATCACAGTCGAATACATTGCCTAGATGTCTTTGCTTGGGCTTAGGGAACAGCTTTTAACATAGGCACTTAAATGATCAGTTCTTCCAGGAAATCTTCGACAGGATGTTACTCTTTTCAATTCCCCACAAACAGCATCTTTCATCTCATTGTGTTTGTTTGTTTATTTACTGTATCTAAATACTCATTGTATTTGTTTATTGTTGCTAAGAGTTTGACAAAAGTGACTGTTTTGATTCTGATGCTATTAACAGACTAACAAAACAAAACCAAAAACATGTCAAGAACTGCAGACCAGGATTTAAGGAGACTGTGGGCAATAGGTAACACCCTCAAAAACAGGGTTTTTGCAGGCAAAAGCCTCTGGGACCACCTTTTGGATCACAATGATGTTGACAGGAGCATCTTGGTCCTTTGACATTAAACACATCATTCCGTAAGCAGTCTCAGCCTTGGGCTTGATGAGTAGGGCTGTGGTGGAGGGAGAAGGGGTCCGGGAAACCAGCTTGAACTTGGGAAACCCTCCTTTCTGCAAAGTGGGGCCTTGGTTCCTGGGACTTCCAGATCTGGAAAATAGTCTGTTCCTCTGGAGGTGTCGTGCCAGGGGACTGTGGGCCAGTTGTCTAGAGTTGCTGCCTGGCTTCAGTTCAGTTTGTGATGTTGCCCTGCTCAGGATCAATGGCGCTGACCAGCTCCGTTTGAGATGCTGCCGTGCTCAGCTCAGGTTCAGGGTGATAATAGGTTGAAGCTTAGCTTGGGGATCTGGGCTTCAGGTTCGGGTGCTACTTGACTGGGTTCAAGATACTGCTCATCTCAGGCTCGGTTAGGGGTACTGCCCCGTCCAAGTTCGGGGTCTTAATTGTCTCAGGCACGGTTCAGCGTGCTGTTCCGTTCTAGCTCGGGCTTTGGGTGTTAACTACGCTGGATCTTGGGATACTTCCTAGCGCGGCTCAGTTCGGGGCGCTGCCCAGCTCTGGCAGCTCTGGGCGGGGTGTTCAGGGCGGCGGAGGAAGCGCGGGCACTGCCCGGGCGCTGCCTGGGCGCTGCCTGGGCGCATTGAGGAAGCTCCCTGGAGGAAGAAGCGGCGAGCCGGGCGGCGGGGAGAACCGGGGAGCCACGTGCACCAAGCGGGAGGAGGAACAGGAGGAGCAACAGGAGTGGGGAGGAGGAGAAGGGGTTGGAGGACGAGGCCACCTGCCCAGGTAGAAGTCACTCCGCCCCGCCGCGCTTTGGCGTAGGGCCTCTGCCTTCCCTAGGCGACAGACCTTGGCTAGCCCAGGCTGGACCGCGGCTCCACCCCTGTCGCTTCTGCTGAGCACGGACCCACCCGGCCCCCGCGTGCGGCACCGGACTCTAGAGCGCGCGTGCGCGCGCTCCCGTTGACTCAGGGAGCGCGGCTGGCAGCGGGGCCGAGCCGGGAGCTCCGCCTCTTGGCTGCGCACTTCGTCTGGCAACTCGGCAAACCCCGGGACTGACACCGTGCGCGCCCCCGAAGCGATGCAGAGTCCCAGAGCCTCTGAAATGCGGTAGGTGAGGGCAAGAGCAGTTTAACCAAACTCTGAACCCCTACCCAAACCAACAAGCTCGCTCCGCTTGACGAACTTCCTTTGTGAAGTCGCCTCTCCAAATCCTTGGAAACTCTTTTTTAGGCACTAAAGTGTACATTTGAATGTGTATCAATAAGGCTCCCAAAACTTAACCTCACCTAAAAGTCATTGAAAAGAGACTCACTTCTTTCAAAGTCCGAGTAGTAGAAAGAATTGGGAAGGTCGGTCAGCTTCCCTTTTTCTTGAGAAGAGTTTTTTGAGTTTTGCCTGCCTGACCAAAATTGTATTCAAACTTAAGCAAAATTCTCGACGATGGGTATTTTTCTTTTCCTTGGTGTCTTCTCTCTCTCTCTCTCTCTCTCTCTCTCTCTCTCTCTCTCTGTATCTTGTGACAAATATATATATGTAAAAAATATTTAAATACTTACAAGATATCAGGTGTTTTAAGTGACAATTTTTTTCACTCAGATTATTTCACCAAGTCATTTTGTTCTATCCAAATGAATAATTTTGTTTTTAATAGACTTAGGAAAATTTTACAGTCAAACAGAAATTTATTTGTATTCTGTATTTGAAATGCTTAAATATGTCAGATTAAAAAAATTTAAAAGTCTTAAAAACGAACTTTTTTGAAAAATATTTTAAGTTAGGATAGTAAATGGGGAATATATTTTTGAAATATATTTCACATCTGGAAGGTGAAATTGATAGAAATTTTTATTTTATTGCTAGGCTTGCATGAGACAGTTCTTTGGTCCTTTTAGGGCCATATTTAATATTCTACATGTAGGCATTATCCCTCTGGTTTGGTTTTGATTTTCAAGCAAAGACTTCTTAGTAGAACTTACCCAGCAAACTGTCCCTCATCATTCAAGGTGTGTTTGGGATTTAGGAGTTTTCAAAACTTAAGGTTTACATTTAGAATTCCGAAGGGTGTTTGTATACAGAAAGACCGCTGCTTGTGACCACTCTGGCACTGTTGGGCAGTGCTGTATTATCCCAGGCGTCATTCTTTCTTCACACTCAGAAGTGTCTGTATTCTGAGGGGAATAGATACCAACTATAAATAGCTTCTGTCAGTTTAGACCAGGTGGTGTCGTCGATGAGGTTCCTTAAAACTTAGAGCGAGGAAGGAAAAACAAGCCTTGTTTTTCATAGCGGGGGTGGGGGGTGGGGGCTCAAGGACTGGGGCCTTATTGGACTCCTTAAACTATCGCGTGCTTTTGAGAAGTTGAGTGCTTTTGCAGCGGTACATCTCACCCCTTCCAGTACCCAGTGGGCAGTTCCTCTCCGTCGGGGCGCGGGAAACAGTAAGGGTCCATTAGTCACCCAAGTAACAGGCTGTTCATCCTTTAGAGATAAAGTTTCAAAGAGACTTATACCCATCATCCTGTGACTTCGGGAGAGAGCAAAAGTCACCCCAGGAAGGGGCGTGGTCATCCCCCACAGCTGCAGTTCTTGGAAGACAGATTTCCTTTTCCCACGATTATTGAACCTTTGTGTCTGTTCTCTTTGCCCAAGTTAGTGTATAGTCTCTCAGCTTTCGCTGTAGGGACCTGTTTCCAGCTACCCCAAATGCCCCTTTACTCTCGTCTGCAACCTTTAGCCATTTTCTTTGTTTTTGGATTGGTGTCGTGACAATTGGGTGGGGGAAAAACACTGATTGGTTTTTTTTTCTTTTTTATGTTAGAAGGCAGAGCCTAACAAAGATGCAATTCAATTGCTGCTTACCTCAGTTAGATAGGTCTCGCCACAATCTTCACCCTTGTGCTTGAACACTAGGCAAAAGAGGTTTTCATACGGAAACGCTGCATAAAGACTAAAATAATAACTAGGTTGATTGGATTTTATGAAGATTTTCAAATTTTGATATATTTTAGGCACAATTTTCATTTGATTATACCTTTGACAAAAATGTTAGCTTGGATCTGTTTGGGGATTCTTTGTTTTGGCTTTAGTTTTTTTATACATATTTTCTTTTAAGAATCAATTACGGGAGAGAGGTGGTTCCTCAGGTAAGAACACTTCACTGCTTTTGCAGAGGACTGGGGTGGGTGCCTTTCCCAGCATCTACCTTGAATGAGGCTCACAACCATCTGTAACTCCAGCCCCTGGGGGGCTCCAGCTCCCCCTACTGGCAACCACAGGCAATGCGTGGTTAGGCACAAATGTATACACACACACACACACACACACACGCACGCACGCACGCACGCACACACGCACACATACATATACACACACACTTAAACAAACTTTTAGAAAAAAATCAATTATGTAGGCAGCTGTGGTGATATTTCTGTAATCATAACACTTGAGAGTCAAAGGCAGGAGGATCAAGAGTTCAAGGTCATCCTTGACTATATAGCAAGACTGAGACCAGCCTAGACTAAAGAAGACATTGTTTTAAAAAAGAAAACAGTTTACCATGAAGTAGCAAGGGTTGTAAGTTGGTCAACAGAATACTTGTCTAGTGTGCATGAAACCTCCAATATCAAATAGATCATATGTGATTATAATCCTAGCACTTGACAAGTGGAGAGAGGATCGAAAGTCCAAGTACATCCTTTAGTATGTTCCCAGTTTGAATCCAGCCTGGGCTGCATGAGACCCTGTCTCAAAACAAAAATGAGTTAAATAAAAATAAAACTATGTAACTTTTGCTCTGTATCCTTTAGTATTCATTGACTGAATTTAAATATTAAATACCACGAAATATGGTTAAAACCAAAACTGTGCAAAGAAAGCGTTTTTCATTTATGTTGCAATCAGTTTAATAGACCAAAGAGGCCCTCTTTTTGTCCTTCATTTCGTGGAAACTTGGGGTGCGTGTGGGAATTAGGGGTGCTGTCCTGGCTGCTTGGGATGGGGAGAGGGGAGCTGCAAGGAGGGAAGAACAAAAGAACCCCCTCGCTCCCCCATATAGAGTCCTGACTCTGGAAGTTGTGGTGTGCCCCACACTTCTGGGACAGCCTTCAGGCTTGGGTGGCAACACAGGTGTGGGGAAGATCGAGCCTGCCGGAGGAGGTCCGCTAGGAGAGGTAGGACAGACGCCCGGGTTGGCAGATCTGGGTGCCAAGTGCAGAGAGAAGGGCTCAGTGCAGTTAGGGAAATCCATAATCTCAATATCAATGAATTTAGGTGGATTCAGCATGTCTATAGAAAGCGTTGAAATTCCCACCGTGGCGCTTACTACCGCCTTTCTCTGTAGGTTTAGCTTCACCCATGGACCTTTGTTCTAGCTAGAGCAGCCTCATGTGAATGCACTTGACAGTTCCTGTGGCGTTGCCATGGGAATGTCTTAGTGTGACCCGGGTTAATGTTGTCTTTTTACTTCATTTTAATTTAACTGAAAAATTTCCCCCTTCAGACTTAGCATCCTGTCTTTCTGCCCCATAGTCCTGCTTCCAAGAAGCAGGCTTTTCATTTTGGAAGCTGTTCCTTTCCTCTTGCAAGGTACACCGACGAGTTTATTTTATGATTCAACTTCAGACAGTGTATCTGAGAATGAGGAGTGGGGAATCCAGACGCCCATACCTTCCGATGGCAATCTGTCTGTGGTTTGTGTCTAACGGTTTACAGCAAGTGTTTACTGATGCTGTTTACTGCCATTCATGCGTCCGTTTCTTGGTCATAGCATCTCCACTCTGAAGACCCCGCCAGAGTCCACTGTTCTCCCCCACTGTGTTCCCTGCCCAGTGCTCCTGTGTAGCCCTCAGGGTTGGCAGCCTCGCCAGCTACAAGTACTAGGACCCCTTGGGTAGTCTGTGTTTGATTATTTGCCTGTGGCCCCTGAGAAGGTCTGCGTGCTTGGGTTAAACCCTCAGAGTGGGTGTTGAAAGACAATTGTACCCTTGAGAAGTGGGTCCTAGCTGGGGTGGGGGTAATGTCCTCAGAGGAAGATGAACACAGGACTTCAGGGACCCCGTGTGAAGCAGCTAGCCAGGCTACTGATTGCCTTTGGCTCCCGTCTCTACATAGAATCTCTTCCTCACCCATGACCCCACCCCCCCCAGAATACCTTCTGCCATGTCATTCTGTGCCTCACAGGGCCATACCAGTGGTAGAACAGATGGGATCATCTGTCTTGGGCTCCCAAAAATGCGAGCTTGATAAACTTCTACCAAGTCCTGGGCTTCAGGTATTAGTTTCATAGCAACAGGAAGCGGCGCGGGCCTTTGTGCTGTGCCGTTGTGCCGTGCCATTTCCTCTCATTCTTCCCTTGTCCCCTCTGCTCTTCCTAGGGCAAAACTTTGTTTTGGCATTTTTTTTTAAGTTTGCACAGAACCTAATACAATTTTCTTCTCAACTTATGACATAAAACTGAAACCTTGTTTGACACAAGTTTCCACATAGTCAAAAATATACCATGTTATCTCTCAGTTCCATTTTTTTTCTTCTTCTTCTTTTTTTAACCCACTGGAGCTCTCTCCTGTCTTGCTCCAGGCTGACAGATGTTCTTCAGTCTGGCAGAACATATGTTAAGAGCTGAAGAGGTCCTTAAGGAGTTTGTTGACGAAATATATTTCTTGGTACTCACTGAATTCTGTTTTGCATCTTGGAGGCCTTTGTATAGCTCCTAAAAACATCCAGGTCAGTGAGTAGATACATGGTATTACCATAACCTGTTATCATAATTGCTGGGCACAATTCCCATAATCTTTTTATCTCTGTGGTTGCTTTTTTTTTATTTTCAGAAGAACTTCTATGGTTTCTTCCATCCGAATGTATTTTCAATCTATGTGAGAGATTGTTTTCACTTCCAGTGCAGCGGTTAGACATCTACATCCTAAATCAATGTATTCACCCATCACTGATGCTCTGTTATCTGAGAGAGAGAAATGGTCTCTGTGGAAAGCCCAGGCCTGGCCTTCCCATCAGTTCTCTTAACTGTGCTAAGGTGACCACTGTGGGCTGTGAACACCACCTTCAGAAAACTGTCTTTGAACCAACGCGGAAGACATGAGAAGGATGGAGTTTAGCAAGCAGAACTCATCTGAAGGACATGGGGAAATAGCCATTGTCATTATGCCTGCTTCCCTGAGTGTGTAAACCTGACATGGCTAGAAGCGAGTCTTTTTCAAGTTAGGAGAATAACAACAAAGAGAGGTTTTGTTGGAAGGATGGGCAGTGAGTGGACCAGGAAGGAAACTAATTTTGAATCAACGACATTTGTCACAACAGCTGGGCAAATTCTGGCCCCAAGCGAGGGCCAAAGCTTGGGAGGGAGATTGAGGATGGCCCAAGGTCATGGCCCAAGGTCATGCAGACAAAGTTTTCACAGTTTGTGCAGTGCCGCCTGGACGCCGTCTCGGTCCCTGATGCTTGGGTCCATCTTGAGATGCTGAGAGGTCTGGGGTGTGGCTTTCTGCCCCGTTCTGCCTGGAGCCATGGGAGAGGAATGGGGAGACTGCTGTTTTAGAACGGCTCACAGGATAAGAAGCTCTTTCTTGAAGGCCAAGGAGTTTCAACTGATAGGAATTGGTGAGTATGCTGGGTATCATGGCTGTTTTTGTGTGTTAGTTGCAAAGACTAGGTGATCCCAAAAGTTCATTCCCCATTTGATGTGTGAGAGAGAGAAAGAGAGAGTCAGAGACAGAAGCAGAGACATAACAGTGGGGTAGGAATCAGGCAACCAGCTTCCCTCTGTCCACAGGTGTTTGTGTTCATAAACTCTGCCAATCTTGGAATTTTCAGGTGTTTGAGTGTTTGTGAATGCCAGTCTATTCTGAGCCGACTCACAAAAGATGAAAACGTATAAAATAACTCTCAGGGAGAGAAAGCGTGTACCCGCCTGCACCCACTTCCACACAAGTCCGTTGGAGCGGTTTCTATCTTCGTGATTATTTTCTCTTAGTCCGTCCAGTACTTTGTGATCACACCGTTGGTTCTGTGCCTGATTCTGTGACCTGGCTTTTTTCTCATGAGAACACAAGCTGCCTTTCTTCTGGTTGAGAGCTTGGGCTATGGTTTCTGGGTGACTGTGGCTTGACAGCTGAGCCTTTCAGGCTGCAGCCAAGGGTGACCTGAAGGCAGCCCTTGTGTGAGCCATGTGCCGACTGTGTGTGCGGTCACTTGCTCGGCTCCAGATGTGTCTACCTGCACTGCTGCGCTGACCACAGAGAGCCCCAGGACATGTCACACACCCCTTCTGATGAGAACTCTGGGACGGTGGCTTTGATCAGCAGCTGTCCAATTCTAAATGGTGGTTTCCTAGGCCCTCTCAGTGCAGCATAGTTGACAGAGGCACCCAGGATCCCGACTCCACCATTTCCTTCAGTTACTTAGGTTCATGTTATCTCATCTACACAGTGATGCTGGGCTCCCCACTCCCGGGAGCCCCTGTCCAGTCTCACAGCTGTGCTGCACAAATCTGAGCTGCTGGCCTCAGAAAATGAACCCCCTGCAAGCACTGATGGGAAAGAGCTGGAACCAAGGATAAAACACTGCTGGTCACCTGGAGACCGAGGAAAGGGTCTTTTTACAAGCAACATGGCTTTGCAAGGCCTTGCAGGAGGGTCATGAATACAGAGTGGACCAACTATTCAAACATCGGAGCCTCTGGGAGCCATTTTTATTCAAGCCATCACACCCATCTTCACACACACCTTATCCTTCTCTAGATTGCTCGTGACACCTGACACACACACGTGTGTGGATACATGGTACTGTCAGGGAACCAGGGCATGAAGGACAATGTGCACATATTCAGTACAGACAGAGTGGGTGTCTTTGACTATTCGGTCTGAGGCTGGGTCCATCTTCAGGAAGCTCTGCTGTGAGGACTACATGGTAACTGAACCAACTCCACTGTTTAAGGTGAGAGGGTGAGGGCTTATTACAGTTCTCAGCGGCGGAATCCTTATTTGTAAGACATCAGCGCGGCAACCACTGGGACCAGTTCAGGTTTCCTTAGGACTGATAAGGAAAGGAAAGGCGTGCCACTGAGGGGACTATGTGAACACTTCTGCCTGTGGATCAAAATGTAAGGTCAGCTGCTGCTCCAGTACCCTGCCTGCCTGCCGCCATGTTCCCCACCGCCACGATCACAGACTCTAACCTTCTGGCACTGAAGGCTCCAATCATTGTCCTCTTTTCTAAGTTGCCTTGGCCACGGTGTCTCTTTGCAGCGATAGAAGAGTAACCAAGACAACACGCATGTTCTGCACACTGCTAAGGACTCAAGCAGCTGCAGACCTGGGTACGATGCGAGGTGGGGAGTGACTGTGAGCCAGTCCTTTGCAGATACTACGCAGGACTTAGCTCCTGAAATATCATTTTTTAAATAGGGTTTTTGTTTATACCTTGAGAATTTCAGACTTGTCTATATAATATATTCTGATTGTATTCATCCACTATTTCCCCGACTCAACAAGCCCCTCCCACCTCCGTCTCCTCTTCCTCCTTCCCCTTCACCTCCTCACTACCCTCCTCTCCTCCATTTCCTACTCCTCTTCCTCTAGTAACCCACTGAGACCCGTCAGGGTTGCCAGTTCACACAAGGATGCAAAGCTGTGCACCAGAGCATGGGCAGCCTGAGGAAAAGGTTCCATCCCTCAGTTACCATCACCTGCCAGTGACTTCTCAGCTAGGCACGGGCCTTCACTATCCCTCCATCACTGCTGAAAAGTTGAATGACTTGGTCCTGTGCGGGTTCCGCAGGTACCCACATCTGATGGGAGTTCTTGCATGCGATCGCCATGGCATGTCCAGAAGACCGCGTTTCACAGCGTTTCTGCCTGTCCTCCTGCTCTATGTTCTTTCCCTCCTCCCTCCTTGGTGTTCCCTGGCCCTTGGGACAGGGTACAATGATGACATAAAGGGCCCATTAGAGCTGAACACTCACAAAGCTTAATTTTCTTGTTTTGTTTATGAGGATTTGGGGTTTGGGAGATTCTTGGTATTTTGTTCAGTTCTCTGCAGCTTTAAAAGAATAATCAAGGTCTGGGTTGGAACTCAGTGATAGAGCACATGCCTAGAATGTGTGAGGCCTGGGTTTTTAATCCCTGGTATTACACACGTGCCACATGCACACCCATACACACACACACACACACACACACACACACACAGGCATCTCCCCCCCAACACACACAGAGGCATATCCCCCCCACACACACACACAAAGCGAGCGAGCCAGTGAGAGAGTCAACAACTATGTAGTACAAATAGGGATCATGTCCCTTCTGGGGACAAACTGTAAAGGCCATGTTCAGTAAGTTCTCTCATTCTGCTCTTCTGAATACAGAAAAGCGAGATTATTTGCTGGGACAGAGTTCCATTTCCTACCATGAGCTCTGAGGAACTGGAAGGGCCCCTGAGGCCAGCAACAGGCCAGAGCATCCTTAGGTCCTTTTGGTGGACATAAGTGAGTGAGGAACCGGGGGCCCCTCCCACTGGGCCCTGTGAGTCTCCTCAGGATTCAGCCCCTCCGCCTGCTCACTTGGAGTCTAAGGAGAGACTGAATCACCTGCCCCTAGCATTTCTGTGCTGTGTAATTTGGGAGAGGAGAAAACACCACAAGAGGTGTTGCTCTGAGGGGCCCTGCAGATTAGGAGACTTCCTCCCTCTCATGAATCAGCCTGGCATCAGGAAGTGCAGCTGCCTGGGCTGCCCCACCCCCCACAGCCATCGCAGTGCTCTGGTGACAGCTCCCAGCACAACTTCCAGAAAGAGCCTCTCACAAGACCCACAAGTCTAAGGGATATGTTGTGGAGGGATTTTAACTGAAAGGGTATATTGGTTATTTTTCTCAGTGCTGTGACAAAAATATCCCTCCTCACAAAAAAAGGCAACTTGAAAAGAGAAGGGCTTATTCTGGCTCACAATTTAAGGGTCCAGTCCATCATGGCAGGGAGGGCTTGGCTGCAGGAGCTTTAGGCCACATTGCATCTTCAGTCAGGAATCAGGGAGCAACAGATGCCGGCCCTCAGCCTGCTTTCTCCTTTTTATTCAGTCTGGGACCCCAGTCCATGGAACGGTACCGCCTAAAGTAAGGATGGGTCCTCTCCCCTTAACCTAATCTAGAGAATCCCTCACAGCTGGTCCCAGAGATTTGTTTCCATGGTGACTCCGAGTCCACCAAGTTGTCAGTCAAGATGGAACACCTCAACTGTTTCCCTGAATGCTGGGTTTCCACAGGACTTCCTTAGAACCCCAGCGCTGTTCTTGTGGCTGAGCTTGCTGTTGCCAATGAGCTGTCCCCAGCATCACTGGGAGGCATAGGTGGTTCCAGACTGCTTCTGCAGGCTGCAGTGGGCTCTCTGAATTTCTAAGAACCATCAGAAGCTTCGAAGCAGTTGTTTAGAAGTTAGACAGTCCCCTTTCATTCCCTAATAAAGATAAAGATATACAATTATTCCAAGTTCTAAAGTTCCTTTCTGCTCAGCCCTGAGCCCAGCTGGACCAGCACATCCTGGGCTGTTTGAAGACACTGCTCACTGCCCTCTGAGATTGAGGTCTGGTAGATAAGAAGCCCATGGTGTTAGGCTGTGTCTGAGCAGCCAGGAGTGACCAGATCAAGCTAATTAACATATTCATGGCCTCAAAGACTCAAGTATTCCTCAGGTCCCAAGACCACCACTCCCTGCCTTCTGGTCACATCCCTGACTGGTAACCACCAGTATATCTCATTTCTTTGAGTTTCGGTGTTCTAGACTTCACTTCTATTTCATTGACCTTTCTTGGGGAGATATGAGCAAATGTCTGTTCACCTCAAAGAAACCAGTTGGACCAAGTCTAGCTTGGTGAGTTAGTGAGTTTATTGGCACCACGGGAGCAGAATGGGGGTGGCTCAAAGGCAGCCACTTTCACCTAAAAGCTTACCAAGGCTGCATCTCTGACCCCTGCCCAGCTTTCTGGCAGCTCCCAAGGGGAGTGTCCTTTTCCCAGCTTTCCTTCCCTTGAGTTTTCTGAGCCTCTTCCCCTGTTCCGTGGGTCGGGGGGAGCATTTCAGTTCTGAGGAAAGAACCGCATGGCTTCTATGTGATAATGTGTCTTGTTTCTCTATGTCCGACTCATTTCATGTCCTCAAGGTCCATGTATTTGTTGTTACAAATGGCAGAGTTCACTTCCATTTCATCCCTACACAGCACTGACAGCCTATGCCGACCATATTGCTTTATCCTCTCGTCCACTGGTGGGCCGGACCCTAGGCTGGTTCTGCCTCCTGGCTATTGTGAGTAGCATTTCAGTGAACAACAGACTTGCCACTGCTTTTTTTCCACATTCTGATTTCAAATCCCTGAGATGCACGCCCAGAAGTAGAAGATGGGTCCTATTTTCAGCTGAGGTCAGGTGACTTACTTTTCCTTTAGTTTTGGAGCTAAGACGTTCCTTTTACCCTAGGGATGAGGCCTCTTTTGTTTCTGAAAATGTACGTCTAACTTAAACATACATTCCGCCTCCTTATTTAATTCTGTATTTGGGGACATCAGTGTTATTTACCTTGGATCTTCTCTGCCTTTTAGAATTTTTAAAGTTCCGCATCCTTTTTCTCAAGCTCTTGCCTCCGTGCGTGGGTTCCCTGCAGACTCAACATCTGTCCTCTTTGCTGCTCAGAACAATACCTGTCATTTATTTTCTGGTCCTTACCCCTCCACATGCAACCTCAGTCAGTTGGTCCCCAGTGCCTTTCCATTCCTGCCCCTCTTTCCCCTCACAGGCAACTGCGGTTTAAGATTTTGGTCAGCTACCTTCTTTGGCTATCTGTGTAGTGCTCTCGACCCAGAACCATGCTTGGGCAAACATTCTCGTCTGCTGTTAGTTTTTCCTGTGGCTTCTCGCCTTTGATTTCCTTTGAGTAACTACGTAGACTCCCAGTGGGCTCATCTTTGAAATGAATCATGGATGTAGCAGGACATCAAACCCAGACTATCACTGGGAGGCCATCTGTGATCACAGATCCCTCAGAACAAGAGGCACTCTGTGCCTTGAAGGACCCCGTGGAGAAACATTACAGGGGTGAGTCCAGAGGACATGAGGGGCAGCGGAGCAGAGCCTGTCTGTGTTTCCTGCAGAGGGTAAGAGGAGGCAGAGCCGAGCAGGCCCAGGGCTGGGTTATTTACAGAGTGATGTCGGGCTCTGGAAGAGGGTCTTCCCTCATCACCTGTTTCTGTAGAGGGATCAGAGCAGAGGACACGCGGGTCAGCATATGAGAGCCTGAAAAAGGAGGCAGTTCAAGGTGGACTTTGGTTGATTTGTTTACACTTTCTCTGAAGATTGCTCAGTGCTGGGATGGATATACCCCTAATAGCAGCAAGTCCCTGCTATCAAAACGCCAGAAGATAAAGACAGTAAAAAAGCTGTAGTTAACATACACACCTCACTCAGTTTCCACAGCAAAGATCTGAGAAAGAGGCCAGGGAGTGAGTGAGCAGTAACTTTGGAAAGCACCCAAACTTTCCAAGACAAAACACATCGTCATAGCCACACCCAGCTGGAACTTCTCAAGTGGATTCTTCCTTTCAGAGCCCTCCTCACTCACTGAATCCCTGACAGGGCCAAAACCTCTACAGTGAACAGGGGTCAAGGCTTCAAGGCCATGCTTACCCAATAACAGAAGGAGACACAGCAACCCTCAGCCTGCACACGCAGATCAACAGGGCATCAACATGCATAAGGTAAACCCTAGCAAGATCAAAGACATGAAGAGAAGATGCCACTATTATGACTTGGAGTCTCCATTTCCCTCCTTCTATAGTAGGTGGATCAAATAGAAAATTGATAGGAACGAAGAGGCCAGAGCAACACTGTCCTTCACCCTGGCGTCTGTGAGATGTTCCGCCTTACAGCAGAAGAACGCATTCCGTTCAGGCTCACGTGGAGTAATTACCAAGATAAAATACTTGCTTAGAGAATCTGTTAACTTTACATTCAAAAAGCCAAGTGAATACTTTTCCTCCACATGTGCGCTGCACATACAATATGGAGGAAACGTGTTCGTACACATAAAATAATACTTTTTTTAAGACTGGACAACAGGTTACCAACATTTTGAGAATGATGTCCAGAGTAGTGCTAGAGGAGACGTTCTGAATCTAAGTCCAAGGCTATAACAGAATTCCCGAGACGAAGTACCTTACCAAGAAAAGGAGTTTAATTTGGCTAACAGTTTAGGGCTTAAAAACCCATGGTCCGGCAGCCACTTCAGGTGAGTGCCTCAGTCATGCCATCCTGGCAGGTGACACCGAGTGGCAGAAAAACATGGTAGGGTACTGGTATGAGAGGGACCAAACTGGTGAACTGACCTTGCCTTACAACTATCTCCTGTCAAAGGGACTGACCCAGTCCACTGAGACTTAACTTAGTCCCCTCAGATAGCCGTTAATCTTTTCCAAGGATGGTGACCAAGTGGCCTCTCAGACCAGACCCCACTTCTTACAAGTCCTGCCACACCCTGACAAAGCTTCCAACATGCCTTTGAGTGGCACACCCACGCCACGATGATACAACAGATAAAAGAAGTGTGTCAAGTCGGTTGCCTGTAATCTTAGGCAAGGGTGCTCTGTGGAATTCTAGTAAATTAATCCTAAACCACAATGGCAAAAACTTTAAAACCAGAAATAGAAAACTGTAGACAAAAATTAACAAAACCCTCTTCGAGCCCTCAAAATTATCAACAGAATTATTAAATCATGAAACATGGTTTACAGTAAAATAAAAAGAAAAAGTAAGAAGAAAATTTGATATTCCCTAAATTTGGTACATGGCTTTAACCAGGATGTGTGGGGAAAGTGTGGGAAACCGTGTGCCCATCCTGACCGGGAACTGCCATGTTCACTGACCCTCCTCAGCTGGCAGGTGTTTGTACGGAATCCCTGCCTTCCGACTCGAGCTTCATTTTGACTATGAAATTAACAGTCTGTCCTGGGGCCTCTCACTTCTGCTTTCTGTCTTGTCTTGCTTACTGACACTTTGAGGAAAAGCCACTTCCCTAGTTACAGACACCAGTCAACAGCAGGAAACCTCCACTGTTCTCTTCGGTCTGTTCTCCGTTACAGCCATCCCCATTTTCAAGCCTGCCAGCTTGGTGCGGTCCACACTCCATGCCGCCTGGAGCCTGGGAGCCCAGGCCTTCTGTGAGTCCAGGAAGGTAAGTCAGGTCTGCAGCGATCAACAGTGTGACCCCAGGATTCTGCGCCATGGACTGGCATGGGAGGGCTTGCCAGTATCAGAGTGTGTGTGTGTGTGTGTGTGTGTGTGTGTGTGTGTGTGTGTGCGTGCACGCTTCCCTGGCTGACACTATACCCTGGCTATGTTCGTTCATCTTGAGCTGTGAAGGACTTGACAATACTGTAATTCTCATGTGATAAAACTGTATTTCTCCCCTGTACACAAAACCTTCGCCACTTTCTTTGAGCTTTGGGGGTAATTTGTGTATTTAGATACAGTCATGAAATCTCAGGAGTCCATCATAATCTCCTGGAATATTTGATAGTCACGAACTTCAGAAAAACCTGGGTTTCCTTAAGAAGGTATCATGTGTCCTTTGTGTCTAACTTAGGTTACTTGGCTTCTGTAGAGGCCTTGAAGGCCTGTGTTGATTGTTTTTATGAGATGGGCAGATGGGGAAGTAAAAAAAAAATAGTGCCTAGACTCCAGTGGCTTCAGCCAAGCCCCCACGTCCTAAACAGAAATGGTGCCTGCTGATCACAGTGTCCCCTGTGGCCTCCGCCCTGGCCTCCTAACTGGGGTTGCCTGGGATAGAGCTTCTTGGGGCTTGAGGTGGGAACCAAAAGAATACTCTAACTTGGCTGTTCACCTGTCCTGGTTGCTTTGCCCTAAGATGGTGGCAATGAAAGCTAGGAGACATATTTACTATGAAATGCCTGATATTTGGTCAGCTGTTGGTATTTGCATGTTTTGTGTTTTGTGTGTGAGTTATGTGGTATGTATGTATGCGAACATGTATATGCCTATATGTATGGTGTATGTGTGTGTGCGTGTGTGTGAGAGAGGTGAATGTATATATGTGCATATGGTGGATATATATGTATATATAGTGTGAATATATATATAGTGTGTGTGGAGATATATATATATAGTGTGCACGCATGTGTGTTTGTGTGTGTGTGTGTGTGTGTGTGTGTGTGTACTGACACACACATGCCATGGTGCATGGATGTCAGAACACAACCCCAAGTGGACGTCAGCCTCTCTGTTGTTCAGCGTTGCATATATACTCTTCCTGACCCACGAACTTTGGGGATTTTTCCTGTCTCTACCTTCATTTTACAGTAAGGCACTGGGACTAATGATATTGTTTCCATTCAAGTGGGGAGGGACTTGGGTGGTAGGTTTCTCTGCTGTGCCAAGGGCTGTTCATTTGCTCTACCTGCCTGTCCAGGGTGAATATGGTCTACCTGCTTTCCACTCTGGCAATGTCAAGTTAAGGAGGAAAATGCTGGCTTATAGCAGAAGTTTACACGTTTGTACCAATTTCCCATTCTTTGGCCACCTTGCTGAGTCTTCTCTAGTCAAAAGGGTGTGTGGATCTGGTGCCCTGAGAACTCAGAAGCTCCACCTGAGAGCGCTCTCTTCCTTGTTCCAGGAGTGTCTGTCATCTGCAGGTCATGTCAGCCAGTTGTCATGAGATGCAAAAAGTACACTCAAGAACCAGGGTATATGCAATCCTGGCTATGGCACCTTTTATTCCAGAACTTTCTTCTCCCTTCATGTTGTCAGAGAAACAAGCGTGTGCATGTTCTCTCTGGCACAGCACTTGCTGATGAGCTTGTGGTATCCATCCAACAGGTTGATCTGACGGGGCTACGATTTAGATTTGAAAATTAAGTGCACCAGAGGCTGGGGGGATGGCTTAGTTGGTAAGGCGCTTGTCGAGCAAGAACAGAGACCTGAATTCAGTCCCCAGCTCTCAGATTTTAAAATGCTGAACGGCTGGCACTGGGTAATTAGGGTGCTGAGGAAGTGTGGAGAAAGGCAGAACCCTAGGGCTCAAAACACCAGGAGGACGACCCCTGGGGGGCAACCCTGAGATCACTCTCCGGCTTCTACACATATGCACACCCCCCCATGCACACGAGTGTGCACAGATAGTAAGTGCACTTAGGTGGGCTGGCTGCTTGTTTGTAAGCAAACAGTTAATAGTGAAACGTGCTAACGGCGTCAAGGTGGGCACGCAGACCAGTTTAGGGAACTTGTCTGTGGACTCTGGGAGTGATCATGGGCCTGCTGAGATGTCAGCCTTTGTCAGGTGTGTTTCTGGGGTTCTCTGCTATGAAGCTGCCTCACACCGTCCTGGTTTTTCATTTTATTTTATTGTCTCTCTATTCCTGAACGGGGATGGACATTCTGCCGGCCAGCCTTGGCTATGCCTCCTCTCTTTGAAGTGCAGGCCTCTGTATTATGAGAAGATTCCTATGCTTTCTGCCAGTACAGAACAGGGGCGGGGGTGTACCTCAGAGAAGTGTGGTTTCTCCTTGAGAGGCTAGGTGTCTGTGCATGGTGACATCCAGGCAGGGTACAGGAAGGCTGGGGGGACAGACCCCCCACAGGGTAGCATCCCAGAGGATGAAGCCAAAGCAGCTGTCCTGAGCAGTTCAGGCCCAGTATCCCCTGGGATCCATTCTCCCGTGCTCAGGCCCCAGCCTGTACCCATGTGTTTTCCGCATGGTGAGATCCCACAGAGAAGCCACGTGAATGCTCACAGCTCCTCCGGGAAGAGGAGCTGTGGGAAGTTAGGGGCAGAGCCCGGTGCTGTGGGGTGGGCCTGTGGCACCTCCTTTTCCTTCGTTATTTCTCGCTCACTAACCAGCCTGACTACCCTAGCGAGACTGACTCTCCCTCTAGGCTGGGTTCATTCCTCTTTTTTATGAAAATTACCCTAACCCCTGGAGGAAGTTTTTCTTTTTAATGAAGTTCTGGCACTTAACTTACTCAACTTAAAGCTGCAAGGAAATTTCCCAGATACACTCAGTGGGACTGTTTTGCCTCAGGGTGGCCATGTGGTTTCAAGTGTCGTAAGTCTGTATTTGCATCTTCCTGATTTTGTTTCTCTGTGTAGCCCAGAGTGGGCAGAAGTTACCCTTGGGTGCTGTTTTTCCTCCAGCCACAGTCCACATTACACCAGGGGCTCTTGTGGCCCACTGATGGGGACACAGCACACTTATAAAAAGACAACGCCAATAGCAGCAGGCATGGTGGCTCACACTTCTCTGGGGAGGTAGGAACAGGTGGATCTCTATGGCTGACTAGCCAGTCTAGCCTGTCTGGAAAGTTCTAAGCCAGTAAGAGCGCCTGTCCCAGAGAAGGAGGTGGATGGAGTCTGAGGAACAACAGCTAAGGTTGACCTTTAGTGAGTCCACACACACACTTACACACTTACATGCATGCACGCACACATGCACACAGGCACTTTATTCACTAAAACGTATTTGCAAACCCAGTCATTCATGGTACCTTTGCCGTTATTTGTGGACATGCACTGAGTGATTTCATTCTTTTTCTGTGATTAAAAAACAAAAACAAAACAACAACAACAACAAAAAAAAAAAACCACTCTGACTAAAAACAGCTGGCGGGAGGAAAGGGTTTGTTTGGCTTACACTTCCAGGTCACAGTCTGTCTTGAGAGGTCAGGGTGGGTACTTAAGCAGGAACTTGAAACAGAAACTGTGTGAGAATGCTGTTGTTGGCTCACACTCAGATTCAGGCGTAGCTTGCCTTCTTGTCCAGCCTGGGACTGCTTGCTTAGGGATCGTGCTGCCTGTGGTGGGTGGGTCTTCCCACATAACTCATCAATGAAGACAGTCTCTCGCAGACATGGACCCAGGCCACCCCTCAACTGTGGCTCCACCTCACAGACGACTCCAGGCTGTCAAGGTGACAATCGCAGGGCAGTGGCCCTCTTCTTGTCTCACAGCGTAAACAGCCCCCATTTTCTTCATCTCTTTGGAGCCACCTTTTAATAGTGGTTTTTGTCGGGCCATCCCTATTGGAAATGGTTGAAAACATTTGCGCTGCCTAGTGTCTCTGGGCACAATAAGGCTGTGGTGTGGTTCATTAAGTAAATCTCCATGTTCGGTGAGCTTCTCACATGCATGGGAAGGCTGCCTAGGGTTCAGTGTCGGGGCATTGACAACGCATATAAACTGTTTCTTTGAGTGGACTGGGCTGCTACCGGCTGTGCATTGTCTGGCTGATAGAAACATAGCCAGGGAATCGCCAGGATTTAACCTTCAAAGTTCCCTGAGAAACTGTTTGAAAATTTGTGAGCGCCATGCTCAGGGCACCTCTGTGGAAAAAAATCTACTGCGCTTCACAGGAAGTAACTGTATTTAGTTCTGTGCATAAGGGGAAGAGAGTAGGGACAAGGGCGGGAGTACGGATGGGATAGAGAGAGGAGAAAAGAGAGAGACGCGACACTGTGAGGTGTGTGAGCCATGACGCCTGTGATAGTAAACTAACCAGAATGCTGGAGTTGTCTCTGATCCCAAACACAGTAGACAGCAAGTCTTTGGCTCAGACGGTGCTGCCCTCACAGAACCCAGGCAGAGTGCCCTGGCCTCCAGTCTGTGTGCACAGATAGAGAAGAGGTGAGGGAAGATGGGACGGGCTCATAGCATCCTGGAACACACCTCAGGCATCACATCACACATTGTCAGCATTTCTTGATATGGGAAGTCCTTCTGTATATGTGTTGCTTTTATTGGTTAATGAATGAAGCTGTTTCGGCTAATGGCTTAGCAGAGGAAGGCCAGGCAGGAAATCTGAACAGAGATGATATATGGAGAGAGTAGGCGGAGTCAAGGAGACGCCATGTAGCTGCTCAGGAAGCAAGAGGTAACAAACTACGAGCCTCGTGGTAAAATATAAAATAATAGAAATAAGTTAATTTAAGATATAAGAGCTAGCTAGGAATATGCCTAAGCTATTGGCCAAACTGTTGTAGTTAATATAGTTTGTGTTGATTGTTCGGGTCTGGGTGGCTGGGAAGTGAATGAGCTGTCTCATTTACAATGCCTTTCTTTGTGTGAGTTTTCCTCCTCTCTCAAATTCCGGGTGCTGGAAGGCCTTCTCTTGACTGGGAACCCAGACCTAAAGCCTTACTCACTGCCCAGGTGTTTGTTAATGGTCCATTCAGATATTTTCCAGGTGCTGGCTGCTTCTGCAGTCTGATTTTTCATACATGCTTTCCGGGATCTAAGGATCTGCCTATGACTACCCTGAGAAATGTGATTGCTTAATTAGCTCAGAGGTTATCAGAAACACTGTACCTGCAAGGGAGGGTACAGCTATTGCTCAGTCTCTATGGAGACGTTGACGTTGACAAGATATCATTAACAGATGCCTATGAAAGGGCAAAGGTCACACAGTCCACCTTAGTCCTGGGACTGGGGAATTGGCATGTGATTGTCTAATGGCAAAGGAAGTTCAGAAGTTTTTCAGTTAGACAAGGGCTTGTGCTGCCAGCCTGGGGACATGAGTTCACTTTCTAAGCTCCCAAGTAAAAGGCGGGTGTGACAGGTGTTGTAGTCCCAGGGCGAGGGAAGCAGAGAAAAATAGATCTCTGGAGCTCCCTAGCCAGCCAGGCAAGCCAAGTTAGAGGAAGCTCCAGGGTTAATGAGAGACCCTATCTCAAAAAATAACATGGAGAACAAGATACCTGATGACATCCTCTGGCCTTCACATGTACATGCATTATGTTCTCTCTCTCTCTCTCTCTCTCTCTCTCTCTCTCTCTCTCTCTCTCTCTCTCATATGTAAGAAGAAAATTGCTTTAGGCTCCTTCCTGGCCTCATTAAGTATTTCATCTTCCTTATACCGATGTGTCTGTCCCTGTTTGGTGAGCACATGCCCTCCTGCCAGGCCTGCGGTTCTTTTCCTCCTCTGCGTGTCTGTGAGACCCAGTTCTCCTCTCTGCTCAGACCTTGCCATCGTGAGGCACCCACGGCCGTGGTATCCGCCTTCCATTCTTAACCAAAGCCCTACGGTCACTCTGACACCATGTCTTCCATGGCCACAGGAGAACTACTGAGGTGCACGGGTGTCAGGGTCATGCAGGACCAGGAGGAACACTCGTGGAGCTTGCTTTCACTTCTGCTCTGCATCCCATCCTTGCTGCCTTCTAGGTTTGGAGGGCATCATGTGTAAGTGGCCTTCTGGGCCTCCTGTCCTCTGCTGTGGAATGGCACTATCCTTAGAGCAAGATAGCCGGCCTCCTTCTCAGGTTAGCTGTTAGATTGGCATCAGGAGCCAATCTGGGAACCATGACCCAACCTCTGAGAAGGAGGGGGGAGTGTGGGCCAATGTACCCTCAGATGAGACTACAGGCACTCCTTCTTGTCATTTGTATGCAGTTGTGCCCTAGCTGTATGTGGTGTGGGATCTCAGGGAGGGGCTGGAGTATGTAGGTTGGGGGAGAATAGAGAATAGATATTCTAACTATGTAGTCGTGGGCGAAGCCGTTGTCTTTGCTGGGCACTGATCTTCCAGTGCAGTTGCTTTAGGGTCATCCATGCTCCTGTCCATAAACCCCTCACCCATATTCTGTAATTAAGCCTAATGAGCTCATTGGTCCTCTATGGTAAATTTTGGTAAACGCAAAATTCTTTGGGCCCTCATGCTTCCCCTTTAGGAGGAATGTCCACAATGTCTGCTCGTTGTTGAGAATGATCATCAACTAAATAAGGGAATGTTTAGTTATTTAATGTATTGGTGAAACCAAAGACACAAAGACAGGCCATAAAAGATTTGTGGTCATGACATAGCAACTAAGCTAGTGGTTTCCAGTCAAGGACACCTATGCCCCAGAGAAGACTTGGCGATGTCTGGAGGTGACTTTTGGTTTGCATGATTGGGGAATGAACTGCTCTAGACACCCAGTGAGTGGGCAGCTGGATGCTGCTAAATCAGCTCAAGTGGAAGAGAAGCCCCTACCACCATAAACACACATACCGAAGACTGGTCCAGTCCCTCCATCAAGACTGTCCGGGCTGAGCAGCTCTGAGATGAAAACTGTAAAAGGCTCTGGAGAAATTAATGGGTGTTATAGCGTGCTAATGCACCTGTCTTCATATGTAAATAGAGGGCAGGGAAGCTCTCATGACCACAAGTGGAAGAGAAACTGCTCATTCTCCAGAAGCCCAAGGCAGGTGATAGACTGCTGGGGCCATCCATAGCTGTGTTTGTGGACCTCTGGCCCAGACCAAGGAGATGAAAGAAGCAGCATGGAAGTCAGTGGTGCATTTGAAAGGGGCTTGTCCAACGTGAAACCATGTGGGAGAATTAGGAATACATGAGCACCTTGGAAATACTGGCGAGTAGGAAGAATGCATTGGCAGGACATCCCCTGCGGGCAGGCCCTTGAGGAATTAGAGAGCAGCAGGCATGGTGTCTTAGGAGTATCAGGAAGAGCAGGGCTGAGGAGAAGAGGCAGGAAATCTGATGAGACAGCATTTCCTCCTTGAAGCATGGAGCATGTGACAGAAGGTTCCTTCCCACACGAAGCTGTGTGCTCATGCAGGACAGGAGTGAGCTGCGTCAACACAAGGACAGGGCTGGGCCTCTGGATTCAGACAACTTGGACTTTTAACATTTTCATTAGGAAATTAGCAGTAAAATCTCCAAAATGAAAGAGGGGCATGTGTGCACTAAGCACATGTTTTGTGGCCATCTGGTAAATCTAGATCAAGCCGGCTGAAATGCCCAGACTTTTGAAGCTTACATTTTTGCATAAGGGAAGGGTGGAAGCTGTGTATAAGGGAAATGCACTTACATGAATTTCAATGAGAATGTGTTGGCAGGGAGCAATGGCAGACAAAGACAGGTACCTGAAAACCAGATCATCAGAACATCTGAGGGGATGGTAGGAACTTAGACCACAGGCCTGGGAAGGAGGAAAGTCACTAGGGAAAATGCTGTAACCCAGACATTATGTGTCCAGCATGTGAAGCATAGAAGCCATGTGTGGAACACAGCTGGGTGGACTGGAGTCGGGTCAAGGAGGGCCTTGTAGGTGGGGGAAGGTTTAGGATGTGCTGTGGATGTGGCCATCTTGAGTACACTGTATTTACCAAGAAGGAAATGGACTAAGAATGAGGCTCAATGGGGAGAACCAGGTAAGACTCAGAGGTGGTGTTCACCCCAGGCAGTGTTGGGAGTGGGTGAGGAGCGCAAGTGGCTTGGGATTCTATTTGTGAAATCTGCCGCTAGACGAACTCTAGAAACTGGCTCAGTGAACCTCCCCTTATTTAGATCCTTCACCCCTTGGCCACATCAGTGAAGACTGGGACAACTCTGCCCCAGTGTGTGCCCATTCTTGGAGAGCAAAGTTTTTTATGACTCTGGGGATGAGCTATAGAGGAAGGGAGAGAAGGAAGGCTCCAGAAAGCCTTTAGCATTGTCTTGACTGGCTGTTGCAGTTGCTGTCATTTCCATTAGGGTAGGAAGACATATGATGGTCTCTCAAAACAAAGGGTCAGGGTGAGTGGATCTGGGAAGGTCAAGCTACTTTTTGGGTATCCAAAAGGAGCTTGGGTCAACCAACACACAGTGAAGAACTCACTAGTAAGGCTGAATGTCTGTTAATCATCAAGCATTCATGTATTTATTTTTATAACCCTCCGCCAAACACCAAGAGCTGCTCCAGGCATGGAGATATAGTGGTCTCTTTCAAGCCCCTCACAGCCAGCCCTGCTAATGTGTTAAAGAGATCACACCTTGTGACAATGGATCACGGAGACAATTGAAATGGAGACAAACAGCCAAGGAAATCCCAAAGTATTACTTCATGTCAAAAACCATCCCCTCAGTCTGGGTGCTAGCTCAGTCAGTAAGGTGCTTGCCTTGGTCAGAACCCCTGCAGAACAGTCATGCTTGGTGGCACAGGGGCAGAGGCAGGATTCTGGAGCTTGATGGCCACCCAGTCTAGCCCGTCTGACAAGTTCCAGGTTCAGTGAGAGGCCTGTTTCAAAAAGAATGAGGTGAAGAATGATTCAAAAATAACCCCAATGTTGACCTCTGGCCTACTTATGTGGATGTGCACAAACATCCGCATGAACATGCATGTGTGCACACACATTTCTTTACTTCTAAAGCCTTGTGTATAACTTCCCTCCTAAAGGCCCTGAGAGAGTGAGAGATTTGCTGTGTTCTGACAGGCTCCCCTACACCTCACTGCTGTAGAGCAACCTAGACAGGTGTGTACAGAAGTAACTATAGGCTAACTCTGGGCAGAGGTGAACAAAGGAGGAACAAGGGGGTGGTTTGTCAGGACTGGGGTCTTCTTTAATCTTTCTCAAGTTCATGCTTTTATACAGTGGCCTCACACAATTGTTAAAGTTGAACTGAGAAAGCACGCGAGAGTTCTCAATACTGTTGAGGGTGTTGAAATGATCCCGAGCTGTGGACGCTCCTGCAGTCAGAGGAGGAGAGTCCAGACAGGACACGAAAGCCACAGTGGTAGGTTGCGATGAGTTGAATGGCACCCAGAGGAGCATGTGTGTCGGGTAAAGGGGCTTATGAAGGTGCCAAGGCTGTGGCTAAGACTAAGAGAAAAACTCAGTCTCTTTGTTTTTGTTTGAGGTCCTTTGGGAATTTGCTTGGTTGATATCTGTCTTAGTTGGGTTTCTATTATCAATCAAATAAAGATTAACATTCAATTTCTATCCCAGGCAGGAGGTGGGAAAGTGTGTGCTAAGGAGGCCATGGCTCTAGCTCTCTGAGGTATGACTACGTGAAGTAGGCTCTATGGGCTTGGGGTGTAGCTCAGTTGTCGAGTGCTTTCCTAGCATGTGTGAAGCCCTTGGCTATCGCGCAGCCTCACAAAAACCAGCTGTGGTGCTTCATGACTCTAATCTCAAACTGGGAAAAGGGAGGCAGGAGGATTAGAACTCGAAGGTCATCCTTAGCTACATACCGAGTTCAAGGTTAGCAGGGGTGATATAAGAATCAAGAGATAGATAGATAGATAGATAGATAGATAGATAGATAGATAGATAGATAGATAGATAGATAGATATCACCTTTTAAGAAGGCATAGTTTATAGTTTTCTGAAGATTTGTTGTTGTTGTTGTTGTTGTTCTTGTTTGTTTTAGCTTGGCCTGTGCCTCCTGAGGCCATCTAGGGCTTTGAGTCCTTGCTGATTCTGTCCCATGTACCACTGTCCACACTCAGGGTGTGTGTGCCCTTGAGCATTGTGTCAAAAGACGACTATACACTTCACCTTTCTGTGTGTCTTATTTTGGATTTGTATTGCTGTGTAGAGACACCATGACCATGACAACTCTTATAAAGAAAACATTTAATTAGAGTGACTCACTTACAGTTTCAGAGGTTCAGTCCATTGTTATTATGGTGGGAAGCATGATAGTGTTCAGGCAGACATGGCGCTGGAGCTGAGTCCTACATCCTGCAGGCAACAGGAAGTAGACTGACTGTCACACTGAGTGAAGCGTGAAGAAAAACCTCAAAGCCCTCCCCCACAGTGACACACTTCCTCCAACCAGACCACACCTACTCCCACAAGGCTTCTCCTCCAAATAGTGCCACTCCCTTTGGGGGCCATTTTCTTTCAAACCATCACACTCTATGTTTTTAGAATTCTTTTTTTTTCCCACTAGAAAAAAATCATGGTGAATTGGGTCACCTTTGTCAAAGGTCATGGATTTGATTAACTCGTCACAGCGTATTCTGGGAAACTGGAAATTAGGTAACAGAAAGAACCCCCGTGCCGAATAGGGCAATGTGCTCTTTCTAAACTACAAAGGCTTATGTCCCCATGGAGTAGGTTCTGGTGGGCTTAGCCAGTGCCCCTTACGGGTTGGGTTCCTCACTGTGGCTGACCCATCTCTGCTGTCCCCAGGCACTTCCCTCCATACCTCCTGGAGTTCTGAAGGGGTGCAGATATGGCGGGCAACGCGGCAGACAGCGCTAACCACCTGCCCTACTTTTTTGGCAACATCACCCGGGAAGAGGCCGAGGACTACCTGGTCCAGGGAGGCATGACGGATGGGCTCTACCTGCTGCGCCAAAGCCGCAATTACCTGGGTGGTTTCGCCTTGTCAGTGGCCCACAACAGGAAGGCACACCACTACACCATCGAGAGGGAACTTAATGGCACCTATGCCATCTCCGGCGGCAGGACCCATGCCAGCCCGGCAGACCTCTGCCACTACCACTCCCAGGAATCTGATGGCCTCATCTGCCTCCTGAAGAAGCCCTTCAACCGGCCCCCCGGGGTACAACCCAAGACCGGACCTTTTGAGGACCTGAAGGAGAACCTCATCCGGGAATATGTGAAGCAGACATGGAACCTTCAGGTGAGTCTGGCTGGTTGCCACTGCTCCCTGAGACCGAGGAGCCCTGTCCCAGAATCACCCAGAATCCTTTGCGCCCTTTACCCAGAAACTGGGGCAGTAAGGGTGTTTGAGTGGATTTTCCAGCTTCTGCTATGTTCCAGATGTGGCCACACCCCTCTCCGCCATTGTCCCCACTCCATCCATACATGTGGTCAGAGCCACATCTTCACATTCCCTCTGCACTCTGTCCTCCTCCTTCCTCCACGTGTGAAAGGCTGTGTTTTCATTTTATCCTTTTGTTTGTTTGTTCATTCATTTTTGTTTTCTTTTCAACTTGTCAGTAACCAAATTCTGACTAATCATTACCAAGAAGGTATTTTTTTTTTTCTCGCTGGGAAAGACAAGGAAATCTGTCCCCTCAGCTCTTAAGGTGACTCCTTTTATTTCTGCCTTGTTTCCAAGTGGTCCAGGCTGCTCACCTGTGATTCCTCCGATGACATTTCCTGCAGATGTGTGGTGGGGGCAAGATGGGAGTGAGAAAAAAGCTGAACCCTGACAGGCAGAAAGCCACAGATGCCTTCCTCACATGCATCTTCTTTAAAAATTTTTCTTTGGTTCCATTTATTTTGGTGTGTGTGTGTGTGTGTCTGTGTGTGTGTATGGGGGAGGAGGATACAGTTGCTACGACACACATGTGGAAGTCAGACAACTTGCAGGGGTCACTCTCTTCCACCAGGTGAGTCCCAGAAATGGAAGTCAGACAGTCTCAGCAACAAGCTTCTTCACCTGCTGAGCTACCGCACTACGCCCAATCTCACACACATCTCAAGGCTTCTTGCCTATTAGGAAATGACTATGTTTTCACACAGAAGGTAGTTGGAATGTATAGCTGTCTTTGGAGAATTCAGTCTCTGAATCCAGGGGTATATGACCTACATACGCAATTTTTTTCTGGCCTTTTAAGGACGCATCTCTTCATTTATATCCTTCATTTATACACTTGAAGACATGCGAGTAATATATATGAGGATCTTACTGGTTCCCTTATTTTAGGCAGTGCACGAGACAAGGACGAGCAAGGGATAGAGTAGACTTTGGTCCTGATTTGCTGCGCAGAACCTGGGACACAGGTCTATCTTCTCTGTATCCGGTCAGCTCACTATCCCTCCGTTCACTGCAGGGCCAGGCTCTGGAACAAGCCATCATCAGCCAGAAACCCCAGCTGGAGAAGCTGATCGCCACCACTGCCCATGAGAAGATGCCCTGGTTCCATGGCAACATCTCCAGAGATGAGTCGGAGCAGATAGTCCTCATAGGATCAAAGACTAACGGAAAATTCCTGTGAGTATCCTGCCGTCTCCCTGCCTCCTACCGCCAGGGCCGCTCACCTAGCGGTAACAGCTTCCCCATGAGTAGAACCCAGGTGGTCTCAGGAAGGTGCCACACATTCCCATCTACCAGTATGGGAGTTGTTGTCGTTTGTGACCCAGCATGTGTTTTTATCTAATCTGACCACAAAGCATGACATTGTGCTTAAAGAAAACGGTGTTCAACCACATGAGGGTTGAGTTTGGTATCCAACATGGTGGAACCAGAAGTGCTTTGGATTGGGGATGCTTTGGATGCAGGATATATTTGCACATTATGTAAAGAGATGTCTTGAGATCTTACCCAAGCCTGCACTAGAAAGTCATTGACCTTTAGAAACACTTCATGCTTATGAAATGTCTTGTGTGTGTAGGTTTTCCTGCTCATACACGTAAGTGTGTATGCAGGTGTGTATACACACATGTGGAGGTCAGAGGTGGGCATTGGTATCTTATCAGTTTCTTTCCACCTTATTTATCTCAATAGCTCATGATGATGATGATGATGATGATGAAGGTGTGTGTGTGCATGTCAGTGGGGGGAATACATGTGTCGTGGTGCATGTGTGGAGGTCAAAGGACAACTTCCACGGAACCGGTTCTTTCTTTACACCTTTACATGGGTTCCAGGTATTGAACCCAGGACATCAGGCTTGGGGGCAACCATCTTTACCCAATGGATTCATTTTCTGGCCCTCCCTTCCCAACTCGTATTTTGAGAAACAGTCCCTTGCTGAACCTGGAGCTTGCTGCTTTGTCGATGCTGGCTAGCCAGCAGCCCCCAGGACTCTTCCTGTCTGTTCCTCTCCAAGATTGAAATTACAGATTTTTACATGGGTTTTGGGATCAGCTGAGGACCTCATGCTTGTGTGATAAGCACCTTACCCACTGAGCCATCGTCCTAGGCCCCTAGCATCAAGGTAATTTTTCCCATGATCTTTTTAGTGCTGTCAGAGTAGGGTTGCTCAACCCAAATTCTGCTTCCAATGGCAGGCAGGGTGCACACCATGTGGTAATGGAACAAAGTCAGGCAGCACAGTCTGCTCACGTCGATCTCTCCCGGATCCTGGACTTCTGTTTGTGCTTGGAACTGCATGCTAATGCAGACATCCAGGAGCAAACCCTTGGGAGCAGCTCATACCAAATCTGGGTGTGGTTGTCTGAGCAGAAATGGCTCTGTGGGCTTCAGCCTGGCCAGCTCAGTAGCATGAAGACTTGGATCCTGGATTCCTGGCCTAGGCATCTGCAGTGGGTCTGTATGAGTCAAAATTCAGAAGGTCCTGGGGCCGCAGTCCAGCTGGGCAGGGTCTGTGGTCCAGAGAGGCAAGGAGCCGTCTTTGTGTGGGTATGCCTTTTCTTCTAAAGATGTGCCTGCCAAGGTGATGCTGAGGCAATGCCTGTGTTTGGTGTCATTCAAGGTCCCCACACAGAGGCTCCTGGGGTTCTAAAGAACCACCCCTATTCCTTCCTGAACCAATGATGTCACATCATGGTCAGGTACATCGATCAGCACCAGGCTGGCTTCCTAGAAACGCAGGTGTTTTCTCTGCATTTGCATCTAGCTAAAGAATTTTCCTTTTCTGATGTTAAAATTTTTTTCTTAGGGGCTGAAGAGATGGCTCAATGACTTAGATCACTGACTACTCTTTCAAAACACCTGGGTTCAATTCCCAACACCCAGGTGGGGGCTCACAACTGTCTGTAACTCCCGTCCCAGGGGATTCACCACCTTCTTCTGGCCTCTGCATGAACTAGACCTGCGTGTGGTGCACAGACATACATGCTGGCAAAACATTCATAGGCATAAAAGTAGTAAAATGAAAATTATTTTTAGATGATCTTAACCACTTCTTAAAGAAATAAATCCATAGGCGAGATCAGAAAACCCTGGTGACGGGAATGTGATGTTCTGTGGGACAGAAGCCCCATCGCAGTGAGGCTGGAGGAGGAAGACAGCTTCCCCTTGTGTAGATGCACAGCACAGCACTTTCCTGACATCTGGCTGCGTCGCATCCTTGAGCAATAGTTTCTGGCACAAATGCCCTAGGGTAGCAGGCAGCACTGTGCCATGTTGAGCACCCAGAAGACACGCTGACCCCCAGAAAGCTGTTGCCCTCTTGCTGCCTAGAGCTGTTGTCCTCAAGCTCCTTGGGGAAGTACCAGGGCCACAGATTGCCCCATGTTCTGCACTCCTATGTTTCCCCCAGGGACATATATAAGCCCACGCAGTAGGCAGAAGGTCCTCCAGCAGTCTGTCAGTCATTTGCACAGACACCCCACGCCTCTTTATGCCACATTCCACCCCAACACTGGGCTTGGAGTTTATGTAGGACATTCTTAAAGTTTGCGTGTGTCCTTATCAACTACCATCAGAGCTCAGAAGATGCGGAGGCCTCACAGACCAGGGCCCTACCTGGGTGGCTGTTTCCACAGTGTGCTCAAATCCCTTTGGGAGTGGGTCTTTCGTCTGTCCTAAATGTCCCCTGTAGACACAAACCCCTCTGACACTGCCCTCCCTACCTTTGTGTTGCCAAAGAGCCAGCTCCATTCTTTCCCAGACTCCTGCTCCGCCTGCAGGGCTTGCCCATGGATGGATATGTGGAACTTCAGCTAAGGCCTCACGTCAGGCAGGGCGATAATCATGTATGGAGAAGTATGATCCTACTTCAACTCCACCTTCAGGTCAGTTATGAGATCCGAGTCTAAGGGACTATCTTTTCCAGGATGAATTCTCTAAGTCTGGTCTTGGTAATTGAAACTCTCTCTGTCTGTCTCTCTGTCTCTCTCTCTGTTTCTCTGTCTCTGTCCCTTTCTCTCTCTCCCTCTTCCTCTCTCCATCCCTCCCTCTGGCTTTCCAAGGTCACAGGCTGGCTTTGAATTTTGAATTCACTGTGTATCCAGGCTGTCCTTGAGCATATGGTTCCCCTGCCTTGCCCCCTAAGAGCTCCTAGTGTGTACCATTATACCTAGTCTCTACAGGACTGGGGATTGAACCCAGGTCTTCATGAATGCCAATCAAATACCCTGCCCACTTACCTACATCCCTAGCTCTTTATCACTGCCTTGAGAAATAACTAAAGGTGCATGTGAGCTCACAACCCAGTGTGCGTGGTCAGCATGGGACTGAGTTTCCTCTCTGTGACTTCTGTGTGGTTTTTCCACCCTTAGCATCAGGCCATCCTTCTCATGAGGGAATCTAGGGGATCTTCAAACAGAGGAAATAGGAGGCAGCATTCTTGCGACTTGGTGACTGTCTCGTGGCTTCCTGGCTTCCTACAGAACCTCATGAGCTCAGCTGTTTCTGGCATGGGTCTTTCACTCTCTTCTTTTGCCTGGTGTGTGAACATAACATGTAGCCTGTAGGATGTCATCCACTGGGACTCCTGGGCCCCAGTGAACCCAGGTTGCCCCAACCTTGCTCCATCTTCCTTCCTCCACACAATATTCACATGTTGTGGGAAACAGAGTCAAAGGCTCCCAAGAACTCTTGCAAACCAGCCCTGACTCCCAATCCATAGCAGGCATCCGTCCTGTTTCCCCAGTGGCAGTGAGCCAAAGTTTAAGGAGATCTTGAACTTGATTGAATAACCCGAAACTAACCCACTTACAGTTCACTCATAAAATGTCCCTTACTTTTAATGAACATCCAGGGCATAGAGTTTTTAAAGTCAAAAGTGGATTACACCTACAGCTGGCTGTCCTCAGAAGGGGCATGTCACCCAGGAGCGCCTGCATTGCTTGGAACAGCCAAGGGTCTAAGGCAGCTGTTGGCTTCTTCCTTCTCTGTTTCCTTTTCAGGCAGATTTTCCTTTTTGTTCATGTTTTCTTAAAGAATGTGTCTTCTGTCACTTGCTAATCACTCTGCGTGCCTATCCCTCCTAGAAGAAGACAGGTAGAGTCTTCAGACACAAGGAACAGAGCTCCCTGCCCTGTCACGGCCTCTGGACTGCAGAAGTCTGTTCTGCAAGAGTCTACCCTCATACACACAACGTCTGAGCAAGGGGGAGGTGGGTCTGAGACATGAAACTCATGTAATCTGTCACCTGTAGCCTCAGGTTTTGTTTCCAGGCAGTTGTGGAAGCTCTGCACACTGTGGCAGAATGAAAATTCTCCATGGACGTGAGTCACCTCTGTCTTAGGACAATGTGCATTGCTACTAGCGTCAAGTCCCACCTTCTCTCAGGTGTAGGCATGGCATTTGAAAGCCTTCCCCTCCTCCTCTTTCCTTCCTCACTCTGTTAGCTTCCCACCCTAATCTCTCAGCTACCTGCAGAAGAATGCCTGGGAAGACCCAAACAATGGGAATAGACCACCAGAGCCCTCCGCACACTAACGAAAGCACATAGCCCCTGCCCCCACACACCCTTTGCTCCCAGCCATCTGGTCTGAGCTGGAGCTCTAGGATGGCCACGCTGCCCTAGGAGCTGAGTCCACCCTGGTGTGTACACATGGGGTGCCACTGTGACAGGCCAGACTCTTCACCACATCCTTCATCCCCACGGTCCTCCCCATCAAGGAATCCACGAGCACATAAAAGCTCCAGGCCTTCAGCCAGAATCTGCGGGAGCTATTGACAGAACTTCACAACATAGGAAGTCCCCAGGGCAGCTGTGGAGGCAGCAGGCTACCATTGTAATCCCAAGAGCCATAAATGTCATGTTTGTGGAGTCATCCATTCAGGAAGTCACTAAACTGCTGTTTGAGCCATAGTTCCTATTTTCTGACTTGGGACATACATTGTGCAAACCAAAAAAAAAAAAAAAAGAAAAAAAAAGGAGCAAAGAGGCAGTTATTCATTCAACAAGAGAGTCATGTGTCTGACTGGATTACTGGATGAGTGGCAGGCAGCACGGTGGGAGCTGGGGTTCTGTGACCACAGACACACCTCCCCACCTCACCATGTCATTCATGTCCACGTGCTGCAGAGTCTGGGACACGAAACATGCCACTCCCTGCCATGGTCTCTCACCAATATGCGTCTATGTATATACATATTTATGAGCGTGTATGTATACATACATACATATGTGTTGGGGTCAGCAATCAGCATTCAATGTCTCTCCATTGCTTTCCACCTTATGTTTGAGTGAATCTGGTGCTCACTGATTCTTGTCAGCTTGCCAGCAAGTCCATGGCATCCCCCTGTTTCTGTCTCCCCTGTACTTGCTGGGATTGCAAGTACACACCATTACACCTAGGGATTGAACTCACGTCTTCACGCTTGTATACTTCACACTTTATGGGAGCCATCTCCCTAGCTTATTGTCTTCTAGGATTTAATGACACTTTCTGCCCGCATGCTCTGGTTGCTGTCTATACATCTACTCCTCCTCATTGTCGCTCACTCTGGGTGCCTTGGGAGCAAGGACTGGGCTCTTGTCTTCAACAGCTACAAACTTAGCGTGTACAACAATACCTCAGTGGGAGGAACTCTGAGGCAAGGGACTTTCAAAGGGCTCTGAGAGAGGAAGAGGTGGTTAGCTGAGGAGGGGAGCATCCCGGCAGAAGGAGTATCTGTGCAAGCCCTAGGGACCTACATGTTGAATGTGACCAGCCGTGGGAAAGGAGGTGACCAGACCAGAGAAGAAGTTTCTGTGAAGTGACTGACCATGTGACATTTTCAGAGAGCAAAAGGGCTGCTATCTGAAGGGCAGGAGGATGGAGGGGAGGAAGGACAGAGGGGAGGAGAGATAGTGGGAGGAGGAGAGGCTGGGAAAGGAGAGGCTGGGGAGGCAGAGGAGCAGGGAGGAAGGAAGTTACACAGCCTGGCTGGTCATCCTGTGGGGCAATGGTAGAACTTAGCAACTACTTCTATTGCTATCTGGGGTTGAGATCCTGCTGAGTGGAGTGGACAGCAGGGTGGTGAATTAGAAGTCCAAGGAAGTGGCAGGAGTGGGGTGACTTGGGAAGGCCTGGACTCCAGTCAGAGAGGTGGGAAGCTCGGCAGGCAGATGCCAGAGAGAGTGCCCTCTGAGGACAGGCAATTGCAGTCACAGTCATCACAGCAAATAGATGGACACAGCATTCTGGTGATGTCCAGGCTTCGCTCACTGGGGGAGAGGACTTGGAGAAGACCGAGGGAGGTCCCAGGAGAGCAGAACACCATGGGTAGAAGAGATGCCCCCAGGTGATGGCAGATTGGTTGGGTGGAAGAACAGGTGGTCCCACCATTGTCTTGTGATCGCTTGCTGGGAGGGGACACTTTGAGGGCCCCCTGAGAAGGGGAGTTGGAGACCAGGTCTGAGATGGACCCATCACAGATGTCTTCAGGGGGTGAGAAGGATGCCACCCATGATATCTGAGTGGTGGAGGGGAGACTGAGGTGGGGAGTTTGAGAAAGTTCATCAGAGAAAGGGACCCGTGTGGTCACTGGAGAAAGAAGATGGGAGCTACATCCTGTGGGCTTAGCTGGCCTGGGAGCTCCAGATCATCCCTGTCACTTGCAGTTGGGATGGCCCTTGGCACTTGTCTTCGGTCTTTATCAGTGTGTGTGATTGGAAAGGACTCCCTTGCCATGATAGCTCATTAGTGCCTCAGTTAAAATAAGCCCCAAGAAGGCCTTGTTCCCTGTATTCGGAGCAGAATACACCCATAATTCAAAGGAGATGAAGCCCGGAAGTACCTCTCAGACATGCGAGTGTCTAAATATGTCTCTCTGTATATGAATGCGTGTGCACACACATGCAAATATGTGTGCGCACAGGTGTGTGTCACTGAGGGTTTGGCAGGTGTGTGTCACTGAGGGTTTGGCAGGTGTGTGTCACTGAGGGTTTGGCAGGTATGCATGGAGGGTCCCCAGCCCCTGAGCTGTTAATTCCTTGGGTTTGTCTTACAACTTAGCAGTCCATACTTCCAAGTCCCCAAAGGCACTGTTGAAGGCTGTGGTGGTTATGGTGCTCTGACAGCCTTGCCTGAGCCTGAAGAGATGCCTGATGCCTAGGCAGGCTACATGAAGAGCGGCCATCACTTGAGATTCCTATAGGTCTGTTACCATAGTCGGGGGAAAGATTCCTACAGCACATCCGCGTGCTCTGGTATTTGACTGGGAAAGAGAGTGAACCTTCAGTCTGCATGATGCTTCTACTTGAGACTGAACACCTGCTAGAGGGGCTAAGGACCAGTAATAGAACATTTTCCCAGTGTTTATAGGGTCCTGAGGTCAATCCCTATCCCAGCCAACCAGCTACTAAAAAGAAAAGTGAACCACCACGTTTGAAAGGCAAAACTTAACTATGTATTAAAGAGGGAATTAGGTGCTGGAGAGATGGCTCAGTGGTCATGGGCTCTTGCTGCTCGTCCAGAGGGCTAGTATTGTTCCTAGTACCCACAGCAGGCAGCTCACAACCTCCTGTAACTTCAGCTCTTGGGAATCTGGTGCCCTCTTCTGGCTTCTGAGGCCACTTTTACACATGTGGCATTCACCACACAGACACATAAATGACAATATTAAAAATAAAACCTTTTGAAAAAACTTTGTAAGTTGGAGAAAAATGAAAAGAGTCAATGTTACATCTGTTCTGACTGAGGGAAACTTGAGAGACCAGTAAGCAACGTAGGCATCTAGGCACCGAACCAGACTCTCCTGCCACCATGAGCTCCGTGGTGCAGACGGCCCTCTTGAGGCTTAATTAATCTCTGAGCCTTGTTTTACCTAGCAATCAGGTAACGGGAATATGGCAGTCTCTTTTACCCGTGGTTTAACTTTCCAGGTTCCAGTTGCCTGTCGTAAGCTAAGTCTGCAATTGGTAGGTGGAAATTTCCAGAAACAGCTCAGAAGTTTTAGATGCTGTCACACTGAGTAGCTTTATGGCCTCTTGTGTTACCCTGGCCCATCCCATGTGGAAATCCTCTATCCTGGGATGAGAATTATCTTTTCTCCTGTGTGTCCACCTTGTATATACCACCCACCCACCAGCAACACCACCCACCATCCTGGTTATGGGTTCCTGCCATGCCGTGGCAACTGTGTCACAGCCATTGTTTTCCTTAGTAATGGCCCAAGAGGAAGAGTCATGATGCCCAAGAGAAGCTGTGCTTGATGTGGTACTTAGTTTGCTACACGGTAGTGTCAGTCATCTGCAGGGAGGCGTGGTGAGTGCTCCCTGTAGATGGGGGAGGCTTGGTGAGTATTCCCTGTAGATGGAGGTGTGGTGAGTGTTCCCTGTAGATGGAGGTGTGGTGTGTGCTCCCTGTAGATGGAGGCAGTGTAGTGAGTGCTCCCTGTAGATGGTGGAGGTGTGGTGAGTGCTCCCTGTAGATGGAGGAGGAGTGATGAGTGCTCCCTGTAGATGGAGGAGGCATGATGAGTGCTCCCTGTAGATGGAGGAGGCATGGTGAGTGCTCCCTGTAGATGGAGGAGGCGTGGTGAGTGCTCCCTGTAGATGGAGGAGGTGTGGTGAGTGTTCCCCATAGATGACGCTGTCTGCTGTCTTGTTCCACCCTGAGCTGTGAAATGAACTGGGTCGTGTTCAGAGCTGAGCTGGTGGCTGTGTTGCTCCTGTGTTTCCTACACCCACTGATCTCTCCATCAGCAATGCCTGCCTTTCCTTTGCCACCCCTCTCTGCTCACAGACTAGTTCTCTCATCAGAGGAAGTGTGTCGGGCCTCCTCACGGTATCCTCTCCAGCCTGCTTTATGTCCAATGCCTCCCCTTCTGTGCCACATTGGTTCCCAGAATAGTTTATTATAGACCATACTTTGTGGTTTTAATATCAAGCAGGCCTGGGTATATAATGTCCTCTTCTTCTTGTTGTTGCTCTTATTCAAAGCCTCTTTTATTATAACTCATGCTTATTTCCTTTGGGGGTGATCTTTTTGAGCTCATGACTGGTTGATACTCATCTGTGGGGAGGCTGAGTGTCCTGCATTAGAAATGCTTTTATCTGGGCTTCGAGATGTTGTTGCTGGCCTGTCAATCAGCGCCAGCCCATTGCAGGGCTGTGCTGGCAGTAGTGTCTGTTCTTACCCAATTCGTGTGTATGTGTGCATGTACTTGCGTGTGGGTGCACGTGTGAGTGTATGCATACAGAGGCCAGAGGTCAACCTTATGTGTCATTTCTCAGGAGCCATCCACTAGGACCTCGAGGTCATCAATTAGACTAGATTGTCTGGCTAACAAGCCTCAAGAATCTGCCTCTCTCCACCTCCCCAGTGTTGGGATTAAAAAAATGTACCCCCATAAATTATTTATTTATTTATTATCAGTTATTTATGTGAGTTCTGGGGATTGAACTCATGTCCTCATGCTTGCTCAGCATGTATTTTACTGGCTGAACTGTCTTCCCCAGCCCCAAGGCCATGCTTTTGCTTTTATTTTGCTGAACAATTTTGCCTCCTCAAGTTTCAGCTTATTTTGTGTTCTATACATGCATTACAAAATTATATTGTAGGCATCAAAGAAACCCTTCTCTTTGTTCATTAATAAATGAAACCATGACTGTTGCGAGCCTCCTATGCCACAGTGAAAGCCAAGTTCAATCAGTCTTCCCACTCTGCCATGCCGGATCAAAGCCAGGTCATTCATTTGATCTGTTTGGTTTTGCCAGTAGGGTCAGCAAAAAAAAATGTCATAGCCTGTCTGAAGGAAAAGTTCAAAGACAGCTGTGGACTGATGTCAGTATCAGCTCACTGCTGCTGTTCAGAGGTCCTGGGAAGCTGGAGGTGAAGCCACAGAAAGAAACTCTACCTTCAGGAACTGGAGCAGAGAGACTAGGAGACAGATGCATTCGGTGTGTGGATGGGTGTATGCCTACACAGTGGGTGTGTGTAAAGGCCAGAGATCAACCTTGGGAGTTATTCCTCGGGAGCAGTCTACCTAGTTGCTGAGACAAGGTCTCTCACTCAGACCGGGGCTTGCTGGTGTCACTGGTCTAGTCCAGTGACCCTGCAAGTCCCAGAGATCCACCTGTGCCTGCCTCCCCAGTGCAGGGATTACAAGCACAAGTTATTACACTTGGCTGCTGTTTGTTCTAATAGGGATTCTGAGGATTGAACTCAGGACATCAGGGTCCAAGCCAAGTGCTTTCCCTAGAGCGCTACCTCCACAATACAGGGAGAGACATTTGTGAAGAAATGTTGTGAAAGACACACAGAATAAATGCCTGGCATGCCCCAGATATGTTTGTTTTAGGAACTGGTCTTGCTCTCAGGTCTGCACAGAGGACACCCAGGGGGCCGCTTTGTTGCTAGTGTAAGGTGTTGGCAGACACGATGTTTCTGTTCAGAGTGCCCCTTACTCCTGGATCCCTCTCTCCCTCTTTGCCTCTTTCCTTAGCCCATCTGGAAAAGCCACTTCATTCTTAGCTCTGAGTAAGGATCCTTTTCTCTTACCTGGTAGTCCCTCCCCTCCCCTCCCCTCCTGTCTCTTCTCCTTCCCCTCCCCTCTCCTCTCCTCTCTCCTCCTGCCCATCCAGATATCCTTCCTCCCTCTGACTCTGATGTCCCCTCACAGATTCCCCTGAATGAAGAGATTGCCTGGACAGAGACTGAATGGTCCATGGGCTGGGGTGTACCTGCTGCTCTATTCTGTTTGCAGCAGATGCAAACCATATCCTTAGAGTCTTAGGGAGACAGCCTATAGGGTCTTATCACCTCCCAAGTCTTCTGCTCATTGCTTGGCCTCACACCCCCCACATTCTCCTGTCCTGGAGGGCACACGAGGATGGAAAAAGGGGTCAAGTCCTTCTGGCAAAAGTAACACCCTCCTCTCTCACCTCTGAGAAAGGCAGGAACAAGGTCTGTGTGTTTGACCAAGCCTCTGGAGGAGCATGCCAAGGAAGAACAAGGACTCACGTAAGGACAGTTAGCACAAAATCCCAGCATAACCCTCAGGGAATCGCCCTGAGACTTCATAAGGGCTAACTAAAGATCGGTTCATTTACTTATTGAAAGGAAAATGTTGGGTGTGAATCATCAAATAGTCAGTGAGGTGATTGTCTTACAAGCTTGAGGATCTGTGTTCAGTCCCTAGAATTCACATATCCTAGCCCTGAGGACAGGATAGGAGGCTCTCGGGATCTTCCTGGCCATGTTCAGTTAGAGACCCTGTCTCAAAAGGTAAGGGGAAGAGTCATAAAGGAAGACCTCAATGTCACCCTCAGACTTCAGTGTGACACCTTGCACACTCCTGCATAACACGCACACACACACACACACACACACACACACACACACAGAGTGTTAAACATTGGTCAAGGGTGTCTAGAAACAGTTTAGAGCCAGTAGAACCCAAAGATTAACTTTGGGGCTCTCTCCATAGACCAGAGGCCCAGGTGTTGCCTATAATGAAACCTGCCAGGGATTTTAGAAACAGGAGACCGTCAAGACAGAAACTAGGCAGCAGCTTCCTAGCTAGTTCTCCTGTTCTGAGTTTAAAATAATCCCAGCCAGGCTCTGCCTGCAGCCTGCAGATAGATACCTCAAGTTGCCGGACCGTTGGTGAGGTCAGCCCTTCTGGTCTTTGTCACTTATAGATGCTAAGTCTGTGGGTTTCCCGTCTCTGCCTTCACTTCCTCCCAGCGGCCACGGGCACTGCTCAGGCCGTGTGTCCAGGCAGTAACCACAACTGTCAGCTACCTGCCTCCTGAGGGCTTGGTCTCCAGTACGGAGGGTCACTTATACATAGCCCCTTTGGGGGAGGCTACAAGAAGAGGGGCCTTAGCAGAAAGACTTGTCCAAGAGCAAGAGGCCGCCGGCTCCATTTCCTCCTGTGTCTTCCATGCTGCTTTTCCAGCGACACACTAAGTTCAGCAGAACCAGGCGGGGGCAGTCTAGTGACTAAAAACATCAAGCAAACACCAGCTAAGCCAAAAAGTAAAATAGAACCCAAGTTGCAGAAGCCCCTCCCCCATCCCAACCCCACTCCATTCCCAGGGGATATATGTTCCTAGACCTGTGCTCACAAAATGGTCACATTTCTTTCTTTCTTCCTTTCTTTCTTTCTTTCTTTCTTTCTTTCTTTCTTTCTTTCTTTTTTTCTTTCTTTCCTTCTTTCTTTCTCTCTCTCTTTCCTTTTTCCTTTTCTTTCTTTTCCTTTCCCTTCCCTTCCCTTTCCCCTTCCTTCCTTCCTTCCTTCCTTCCTTCCTTCCTTCCTTCCTTCCCTCCCTCCCTCCTTCCTTCCCTCCTTCCTTTCTTTTTCAGTTTTATCACCAAGATATACATATCAGCACCTCTAAACACAATCTTTTGTTTTTGCCCTTCTGAGACTTTGTGTATGTGGAATCAAGGAGTAGCTTCCTCATGTGTGATTCAGAGGGCAGTATGTACATGTATGTGTGCGTGCAGATGCACACGTGCTTGGGGGTGGGGGGCAGGTGTTTGCAGAGGCCAGAGCTGGTGCTGGCTGTTTTCCCAACTGTCACTCTTCTGGTCTTTTGAGACAGAACCCCTCAGTGAGCCTGGAGCTCACCAATTCAAACAGGCTGGGTAGCCTGTGAGCTCCCAGGACCTGCTCAGCACTGAGATACAGACACCCACCACCACACCTGGAGTTGTGAGTCTTGGGGATCCGAACTCAGGGCTTCTTGATTGTGTGGCAGGTGTTTTGCCATTGGAGCCTCTCCCCCGTCCCCGCCTCGGTGGGTTTCCTGTTTGTGACACTTATTAGTGCCCTGTGGAGCACCCTTGTTCACTTGGTTTTTATAGCCCTTTCTATTGTATGCATAGATTTGCTGAAGGACTTGACAGTGTATATGGTAACTTGTGAACATTGGGAATGTGGGCAGCTTCTGAGAAGCAGGGAGAGAACCCTTCGGTCCTTCTGACACCGTCTTGGGTTAGACACACGTGTGATTTGGCAGAGGATCCCTTTCGTTATGATTTGTCAGAACCTTTTTTTTTTTTCTAAATCATGTACTTCCTGTTTATCTCATCACAGGGGTCCTGCACATTTCAATGGGCAAAAAAAGGGAGGGCAGTTAGGAAAGATAATGGATCCACTACACCTTTTTCTTACTTTCTTGAGTACATTTAAAAAAAAAAAAAAGAAGTGGGGGCTGTTGCTTCGGTGAGCTTGTAATGATGTTCCTTAGGTTATTTTAGCTTTTTCCTCCAAACAGGCACAAAGGAGGCTTTAAGCTCAAATTCTCTGTAGATATTTTCCTGTGCCTTAAAACAGCTTCCTTTTCCCCGGGACTCCTAGCCAGTGTTTGCCCAACCTCTATGAAATCTATTAAAAAGTCTCATTATCCAAAGTACCCTGAGCAGCCACAGCAAGGGGGCTGTTCATGAAGAAGGGTTCGTTGTTATCACAAGGCTACCCACGGTAGAATCGCCAGCTCCAGGTAGAGAGTGTGAAGTGGAAAAGTGTTCAAGTGATAACAAAATTTCACGGAGCACGAGGTTCAAGTTTCCGAGACTGGACAGACTCCTTAGGAGGATGGCGAAACAAGCGTCTTGGGAAGGAGGAAGGGCAGGGAACAGGACTCCGTTTGCTGTATCGATTTTCACTCTGCTGACCACACGTTTCTCACCCCTGGAGGTGGAACTGTTGATCCTGTGGCATGAGTAGTGGCCGGAGCCCCTCCCAGGTGCTTTTCCAAAGTGGCGGCACTGATGTGTGCTCCCATTGGCAGCAAAGGAGGGCAAGCGTTGCTCCATCCCGGCAACACTTGGATTACTCATTGTTTACACATCTGCCAGGGTCCACAGTGTCATGGCATTTCTTCCGTGAGCTTAATTTGGAGTGCCCAGATTTCTCACCGGGTCAGTTGTACCGTCTCTCTAGACCTCTGCTTCACTGAGTACCTGTGGTCTGCTGTATTGGATTTCTTTGTTTAGCAGAGAAACATTGCTATGTTGCTCGGGCTAGCCCTAAATTCCTGGCTCCCACCGACCCTTCTACCCCAGCATGTGAGAGGTGGGCATCACAGAGCCTGGAGCTTTCTTGTCAACTTTAGCTAGAGAAAACCAACCAAGGCCTGAGGCAAGAAGATGGATTAGTTAGCAAGTTCAATGTGGATTTAGAAATTGGACTTCAGACCCCATCTTTTATTTCCATGACTTTGGGGTCTCAGGCATGAGGGACTCTCAGTAAGGAAAATGACATTGAGATGTGTCTTTTGATCATTTTTCTTCCCAAACAACTTTTATAGGTATATGCACAAACTCTTCATGAGTTGACACCTGTGTGCTTCTTGTTTTGCTTTGTTTTCCTTAAGACAGTGTCTCCTGTACCCAAGGCTAGCCTCCAACTCACTGTATAAAGGAGATGGTCTTGAACTATTGACCCTCCAGCCTCTACTTCCTGTTGGAGGGATGATAGTTTACGTCTCCTCCTCCCCTTCCCCTCTTCTTTTGTCCTTTCTTCTCTCTCTGTTCTCTCTCACTCTCCCCTCCCCCATCACTGTGTTCTGTGCCTATTTTCATGTGTGGATGTGCACCTTGTTCCTTTGAGACAGGCTCTGTCACTGACTCTGACTCTCACTGCTGCAGCTGAGCTGGTCAGCCCGGAAACTCCTGAATCTGCCTATCTACACCCTCCAACACTGGGCTTACACATGCAGGTGCCTGTGTCCAGCTGGCTTTTACAGCAAGGGCTCCTACCCACCGAGTCACATACCCAGCCTCTCACATGTGTGTTTGTTCACACATTATCTATCCTTTCTGCAAGCGTCTGGCATCTACAAAATAGAGCCAGCACACACTGTGGATGGCTTCCCTAAAAACAGCCCCAACTCTCTATCCATATATGATGTTTTATGGCATGGTTGGGCATTGCCCAGTAACCAACAAGGTTTTCATCAGCCACATGACTGTCCGAAAGGAGTTGGCACCTCAGGATGCTGGTGACTCACTGAAGGTTGGAGGGGCTGTTTCCATAGTGGCAAAACTTCAGAATAGCCATCGGCCAGGAAGTGTTTGGTTGTGTATCTTCCACCAGCTGCTTTAGTGTATCTTGCCAGCTGCCCTGAGCTTCAAGCAAGGGCTGGGAGGGAGCCCTGGCCACTGGACCAACCAAGCACCATTTCAAAAGGAAATAGTTTTTAAAGTTGCAACCTCCCGCCACTTTCAGGAAATGGGCTGCCTGACAGGAGAAAGGGAAGTGTAATCACATATGGTTCCAAGGTCCAGCTTAGCCTGAACTGTGGCTCTGGTCTTGACATCTTGTACCCAGAGAAAGCAGCACAAATCACCCCAGTTTGCAGACAAACTCCTGGCTGCTGGCCTGACTGAACTCTTCTCAACCTCAATGCATTTGGGTGTTTTTGAATGCTCAGAGACTTCATCTTCCTTGTTTTAGCAAATGCAGAGGCCACGGAGGTGTCCCAGGGACTCACCCTGCGCAGATCTCGTGATTAGAAGGCGTGAACTACTAGAAAGCGGGGAATGGCATGGCTGGGGAGAAATGAGGCTCTGACCTGGAAAAGTCACATCCCTGGGTGCCACGTCAGCCTGGAACACACCCTGGCTAGGGCCTAGGGTTTTGAAGTGCCACTTCCTCCTATGGTGTCCGGATTGCCCTGTTCACGTGTCTCGGTTCAAGAGTGCACCTGTGTGTTGTCACCCGGCATGGGGGCCTGGAATACTACATGTAGCTCATGAGACCAGTGAAAATGGAGTCCTCAGGTCATCTGCAGGTCCTGCTGAGCCTCAGGCTGTCTCTGTGGGTTCATCTCACGTGGCTGCCATTCCCTTCTCAAGCACGGGCTGTCGATACCATCTGATAGTATTAAATAGTGTTCTAAGCCTGGCCCTGGTGTTCGGGAGAGGGTGAGAGAGTGAAGAAGGCCTTGGGGAGTGGAAGCATTTGTAGTCTTTCATGTGTGCTCCAGAAGGTACAGTTAAAATGCCCACTGGATTCCCCGTCCGCACCACACCTGCACCTGTGGTTAAAAAAAATGGAGACGAGTCTAGGGGCTCCATAGATACCCAAAGCCTGTGCCTGTTGCCCTGAGCCACACAGATCCCAAGCTCTTTTACTGATCTCCAGAACTTCACAGCCCTGCTGGATCTTTGCACAGTCCAGCTCCATCTCTTGGCATTTCCTTTGTTCTGGCTCGCTGACTCTGGTACCGAGCCTACCTGTACCAGAGGTCTGGGTGCTGCCTGCCAATCACATGCCCACTTGCTGGTTCTGGTGAGCACCTGCTGCTCACAGTGGCTAGAGTACTGTTTCCTGGGTCAGAAGGTCAGAGTACGGTATGATACGGTCTGTTCTCTCTCCAGGATCAGGGCCCGAGACAACAATGGCTCCTTCGCGCTGTGTCTGCTGCACGAAGGGAAAGTTTTGCATTATCGCATTGACAAGGACAAGACAGGGAAGCTCTCCATTCCCGAGGGGAAGAAGTTTGACACCCTCTGGCAGGTGTGGATATATATCTGTGTGTGCCTGTCTCTTTCTGTGTGCCTGTCTCTGTCTCTGCCTCTCTCCTCTCTGAAGGACACAGTGCAGGTCCATAGAACTGCTAGATCAAAAACTCTTAGAAACAAGAGGAGGGACAAGGCAATCTGCCCCATACACTCCCTCAATCCACTCTCTGATTTCCGATGGCTTGTTTGAGACATGTTGATAGAGGCCATTATCAAGTTTGTGAGGCTACAGAGATTTCCATCACCTTTCTCGAGCTATTAAGTTCTTGGTCCTTCAAGATCATGTGATTCAGGGCAGTGCTCAGAATTTTAATGGAACGTCCTGCCATCCAGAACTAGAATAGCATGGAATAACACACACACACAGACAGAGAGAGACAGAGAGAAAGAGAGAGAGAGAGAGAGAGAGAGAGAGAGAGAGAGAGTAATAGGTGACCAAGGGCTTGTGACCCAGCTTCTCCTGGAACTGTGAGATGCCAGGGTGACATCAGGGTAGATAAACCATGTGTACTTACCCTCATAGCAGAGTCCCTGTGGGAAGTCAAAGCAGCCTGGGAAACAAATTTACACTACCTTAGCTCCAGGCAGCTGCCTGTTTAGAAACACTGCAGGCCTGCTCTGCAAAGGGTTCATTCTCAACCAAGCTCTCAGTAAACCTAGAGACAACTCAAGCATGCATACGTACCCTTACACTGTTCACCCCGCTCCCCACAATTGTTGCTAAGCACATTTTTCTTCCTTAATTTGGGATCACAGCTGCATTAAGTATGGAGACAGAAGGAACAAAAGTTGAAGGCCAGCCTCAGGTACATAGTGAATTCAAGGCCAGCCTGGGCTACATAGCAAAATCCTATCTCTGCAAACAAACAAGCCAATAGAGGTCTAGCTGATGGAGATGGTATGGAGACTCCAAACCCCTAGTACATCATCACCTGGCTGTGTGATGGTTTGTTTTAATGGTCAGTTTGTCACACTCTAAATTGCCCGAAAAGAGAGCCTGAAGAAGGATTGTGTAGACTAGGTTAGAGCGCAAGCTTGTCAGTGGGGACTGTTCTGATTGCGTTCATAGACGTGAGCAGACCAGGCTGTGGTGGGTGGCACCGTTCCCTGGGCTGGAGTCCTGGTCTGTGCAAGAGTGGAGAGTATTAGCTAAGCAGTAAGCGAACATGCATCCATCCACTCTCCATTCTTGATTAGGGATGTAACTCACAGTTTCAAGGCTAAAAACGTTTGTTGACTCTACCCAAGGACATCCTCAGCCCATCCCCTAAGTGCCCTGTGGAAGAGACTGCCTGGGATTTGCATAGCTTAAAGTCTGTGAGGGCCATGACTCTGTCACTGTCTCCATTTCTCTCCTTCCATTGACCACTTTCTTCCCTGCTTCTCTTGCAGCTAGTAGAACATTACTCTTACAAGCCAGATGGTCTGTTAAGAGTCCTCACCGTACCATGTCAGAAGATCGGTGCACAGTTAGGTAAGTGATTGGGACACATTGGATCTGATTTGGGGGACATTGGTCACTATCAGCCTGGTGTCAGATTTGTCTATTCCAAACTAATGTAGGCTGAGGCTTTGATTTTATCATGTGATTAAACTTGATGTCATTCCAATTCTAGGAATCATTAGTTGAAGTATAATTAATCACTATATTTAATTGCATGTATTACCAGGGATGGTAGCACAAGCCTTTAATCCCAGCATAGGAGACAGAGGTAGGCAATCTGTGTGAGTTCAAGGCCAGTTTGGTCTATATAGTGAGACTCTGTCTCAAAAAACAAAATCTCACTTAATTGAATGTGTGAAAAATTCAGCAAAAGAGCAAAGTATTGATGCAGGAAGTTTACTGTCTCCTCAGTTTGTTCCAGTTGTATCGATTGATCTGACAAGCAGGTGGTTTGCAAGAACACAACAGTAATTGCCTAACCGCAACCATGGCATATTCTTCTTGCAGGTCAAACGCAAACTTCAAATGCTCACCCTGTGGTAAGTGTTATTACAGGTGCCTGTGCTGAGGAAGCAGTTGTATTTATGTACTCAGGGAGTCCTGTCTTAGTTAGCACAGGTTCTGGACTCCAAGCTCATCCCTGAAGACCTTGGAACTCCCGCGAGTCTGGGGAGGCACCTGCCTGTGGCCACTAGTCAGCTAGCCTGTTTTTGTGATTTCATGACTGGCTTATTTTCTCTTCATCCTTTAGAGAAGTATACAGAGCCAGGAAGAAACCCACTGTTAGATCAGAAAGGTCTCCTGTCAGATGTAGCAAAAGGGGGCATATTGTTCAAGCTCAGCTTGGCACTGTCAATGTGAACATGTGTGAGCCATCCACAGGCCTGCTGACATGCATGTCAGTAGGTAAGGGCTGGCAGACTGGTATCTCCTTGAGTTTAGCTACTCAATTCCTTTGACCAAACCAATTGACACAGAATTACTAGAGATTTGACCTCCTGGGTAAACCGGTTTGGCCAATGATTAGGGTAGGGAGGGTATGCTTGGTAAGAACTCAAGAGAAAGGTCCAGAGAAGGATAGAATCTGGGAGCCTTGGCCAGAGACAACATACCACTCCATGTCACTAGACGAGACTGCACCCCTGACATCCCTGTGTTGGCCTACCACTTTCATCACCATGCCCACAAACAGAGAAGGATCTCAAATCACTTCTCCATCCGGGATGTCAGAGCTAGTACTTTGTTACTGGGCAGATGTTGATCTTCTCGTATCTTGGGGACTCCAGCGTGAACATCCCAGACCATTAGCACTAATTGGGGAATAATTCTTGACTTATAACTCCTAAACAACAAAATCAACCAAAAGCCAAAAATGTGTTCTGTCTCCAGTGGGGACAGGAGGCCACTCAGTACTGACACTGTTGATTCCAGAGTTAATGCCTTCTACCAAACTGAGAGACCTTGAATTGGCTAAAACACCAGTGAACTTGAGGGTCCTCTGAAATACAGTGCTACCAGGGTCCCCACTTGCATGGGGTTCCCATGTTTCTCATGGCTCTGGTATTTATCATCTGGTGCCCTTGAAACAGATCTGTTGGTCCTCTCATCTCAGGCATGTCCAGCTTGTGGCCTAAGGGCTGCATATGTCTGAGGACTTGTACATGCCAATGTCGTAAGCAGCCAGTGCCATTGAACAGAGACACCTCTGAGCAATCAGTGACTAGAGTCACTAGTGGAGCCTGACACACGAGATTTACACAGACAACATGGCAGCTTCCTGTCTCAGCTTTAATTTTGCCGCCTTCAATAGAAACTATTTACTGAATCTGGACATCCCTGCCCCAATGGTAGGCTCTTCTGGCAGCATCTCAAATGGTCCAGATTTGCATGCAGGAAATCTCGCTGGGGCTGGTGAAGGGGGTGGACTGTGCACTTGCAGAAGTAAAGTCAGGCAGCTTGTCATGACAAGAAATATCTTGCATGTATTTTCTGAAACTAAACGCTCTATTTCTCTCTGCCATTGTGGTTTCTAGAGTTGGTCACCTGGTGGAATAATCTCAAGAATCAAATCCTACTCCTTCCCAAAGTCTGGCATCAAAAAGGTGCTAAAGCATCCCCTGCTTGCTGTCCCTGACTAAGTGGTAGGATAGACCCGCATGCAGACCATGCTTGGCTCCCTCTCCGCTTCACCCAGCGCAGCTCTGCCTCCATGCCTCCACTGCATGCCCACGTTTGAATGCAGCTGCTGAGCCGAGCGGCCCTTGCACAGTGCATTCCATGCTTTGCCTGCAGCTTCTCCATCGCTGCTGCTGCATAGCCACACCATGTTGCCTTGTCCTCTGCCAACACACAGCTTCGATCTATTTCAGTGAGGACAACCAGTGCCCACTGACTCTCACATCAGACGCTGCATGGTCAGCTCGCCCTTGTTGTCTAGAGTCATGTGTTGCAGCATTAGCGCCTCTGTCACATGATGCTCTTAACAGTGGAGGGAAGTGAGGTCTCTGGAGGTGCTCACCCCCCGCCCCGAGACATTGGACTGAATTTTGAGGGACAACAAAAAGAAGACCTCAAGATAGCTCAGAGGCTAAAAGCACTTGCCACCAAGCCAGACAGCCTGGGTTTGATTCCTAGAACCCACATGGTGGAAGGAGAGGACTCACTCCTGTAAGTTGTCCTCTGATCCCACGTGTGAGCTGTGACCCAGGCACAGACTAAATAAATAGATGTCAAAAGTTTTTTTGGGGGGCGTTTGGGAATCAAACTCAAGTGTTTTACCACTGAGCTATGTCCCAGCTGTTCTATCAACAGCTGTTTTCATTTTGTCTCGATGTTTTTCCAAGCACATGTACACGTGGCTATGCAGAGACACACAGAGCTGAATAACAGAAGGCATAAAGGCCCAGACATTTTGCTCAGTAATTATCCTCTAGATTAATCATTCGCTTAATCCTGTTGACCAGATCACAGGAGAGAGTAACATGATGGCTGAAGAGAAAGGAGACTGTCCTGTGCTCTGCGCTGTCTGTGATGGTTAATGCTGGAGAATGTTCTGCAGCTGCCCCGTCTCTACAGCCTGGGCCTCACCCAGATTCTGACTCACTCTCCATGCGGAGGGCCCATTTGTGACTGGGACGCTCGTATCCAGAGAGCTCAGTGGGCAGCAGGGAGCATGGTACCTCACGAGCTGGGGTACTTAATATTCTCCAGCTTAGGGAGCTTTTCAAAGGTGCCAGTTATAAAGGCCACTCGGGCCAGCAGCTACAGCACAGTGGGTCAGTGTTTGACTCACAGACACCGTAGTCCTGAATGTGACACCATACTTACCAATCCTCACAGAACTCTGTGGGGCAGCGAGTAAGCCTGTGTCTCCTCCTCCTCGGCTTGACTCCTCCTGAGCTTCCTACCACAACCTGTATGTCATTCCACTTGCCTAATCCAAGGCCTGTTGCTAACTCACAGCCCCCAGCTCTGCACTGTCCTAGCAAGAGACACATCCTAGCATCTCACATTTTGTCTCTTGGGTCCCACCAGAGATGCATCAGTCAGAGATGCCATATATGCACGAGCACACATAAACATATATATGATACACTCATATATACATCCATGCATGGAAAATCTGTGCTTGCGTGTATATATTTGTATATTATAGTTTCATTATATATGCACGTCCATGCATTTGTAGAATGTGTATATTTGTGTGTGCATATATTGGTGCTCACACATGCAGATGTATTACCTGTACATATCTACACACAGATTTATTACAAGAACTTATCTTATGCAGTTACACAGACTAGATAAGCAAGTACAATGTCCGTGGGGGAGATTGTCAAATGGGGAAGGTCTAGAGCTATGTGCAAACTCAGTGGCATGGTTAAAGCTGCCATGCGGTAGGGGTCAGTTAGCTTCCCCTTACCCCTTTCTGTCTTTCTTCAGAAAGTCTAAACTTGCATCTAAGGATTCTTATCTGATGGAGCCAGGCCCGTGGGGGATAATATCCATGAAATAAGTCAGCTGACTGGGGTCTGTAATTCCATTGGCAGAACCCCTTCTCAGCAGCAGCACTACCTCACTCTGAGATTGTCACATGATTCAGTGATGGCCACTCAGATAGGCCAGATGGCATATAGAAAAGCCAGTGCCACACAGCTAGAAGAGATGGCCCAGTCGGTAAAGTTCTAGTCATTCAGGCTTGAGTACTCAAGTTCAGGTTTTTGTCACCCATGTAAAAAAAAAAAACCCAGCACAGTGGCACATGCCTGCCAGTCATTGCAGTACAAAGAAGGCAGAGGCAAGAGGATCTCTTGGCTGGCCATCAATTAGCCAAGTTCCAGGTTCAGTGAGAACTTGGCTCAAAAAATAAGGTGCAGAAGTGATTGAAAAAGATATCTGGCATCAGCCTCTGGAATGTACACACACATGTACACACATGCACAGACACCACACATGCACACACACAGGAGTGCACACACACATGCATACACATGCACACACACACAACACATACACAGGAGTGCACACACACACATGTACCAAACATGGAAAAAAAGCCAATACCAGCAAAGCCTGCCAGCCACACCTTGAATGAATTCTAGCAGTTAGAGAGTCCAGGAAGCATATACTTTGATTTTTAAGATTATCAGTTTGAAACTTTCACTAGAAAAAAATGAAACTAGGATGGGGATTTTGCTCAGTCATAGAGCACATGTCTTTCACCCATAAGGGCCTGGATTTGGTCCCTAGCACCAGGAGGGAGAAATAAAAGTCAAGTACAATTTTTAAATTGATCTTTATTCACGTATGCATGTACATGTCTAGGTGAGTATTTGCTGCATGTGTGCAGCTGCCTTGAGAGGCCAAAAAGAACATTGCATCCCCTGGAGCTAGAGTTACAAATGGCTGTGAGCAGCCCAGTGTGGGTACTGGGAACTG